>NC_092872.1:641626996-642297996 GCF_028372415.1 Notamacropus eugenii | reverse complement strand
ACAAGGCAGGAAATGATTCCTTGGCTCTTTCCAAGCCCAGCTCAGGTGCTGCTCCTACCTGGGTTTTTTCTTGATTTCGCTA
This sequence comes from Notamacropus eugenii, assembly GCF_028372415.1. Taxonomy (NCBI): domain Eukaryota; kingdom Metazoa; phylum Chordata; class Mammalia; order Diprotodontia; family Macropodidae; genus Notamacropus; species Notamacropus eugenii. The sequence goes on along the minus strand of NC_092872.1, from coordinate 642,297,914 downwards.
GTTGTTAGCACTCTCCTCTAAAAATGATTCTGTATTTATTTTCTTGGGTACATACTGTATTACCCCCTCCCTGCAGGGGAGTTCTGGAAGGAAAGAACTATTTCCTTGTTATCTTTATATTTTTAGTGTCTAGCACATTTTTTTTTTCAGGGACCTGGGATTTCATTGGTGTAGGCAACTTCCTGGGAGGAAATTCCCTCTCCCAAAGCAGGTCCACAACAGCCATGCAAGTGGCTAAGTAACTGAGCCAGTCACACAGCCAGCCTATGTCTGTAGCAAGGTTTAAAGGGAGCCCAGGAAACATATTGACTCTGAGGGAAGCTCTCAATTCTCTCTCTCTTTTATCTCTTTTCTCTCTGTCTCTGCTCCCCCCCCCCATCTCCTTTCTGTCTGTCTCTCTCTGTATCTGCCTCTCTTTCTCTCTCTGTCTCTCTCTCCCCACTGTGCCATACTACCTCTCATCTAGTACATCTTATTAAGGGCTGAAGAGCACTTCCTATTGAATTTATTATGAAATGACTGGGATAAAAAGGCCCAGCGAATTATGAGAACAATGGTTGTTGAAATGGATTGGGAAGTCTGCATGGAAGAGGAAGGTTTTGGTCCTTGAGAACAAAGACTGTGATCTATGCTTTTATATCCCCCATAACACTTACCATGGTGCTGGACACATGGTTGGGTAGCAAGGTGATACAGTGGGCCTTGAGCCGGGACGACCAGAGTTCAAATCTCAGCCTTACACACTTACTGTGTGACCTTGGGCAAGTCACTTAACTTCTGTCTTCCTTGGTTTCCTCAACTATAAAGAGGGGAATGATAACAGCACTTACCTCTGAGTTGCAGAGGATCAAATGAGATCATATTTGTCAGCTGTTTAGCACAGTGCTTGGCATGTAGTGGGTGCTAAGTAAATGCTAACTTATTATCGTTATTGATGCTCAGTAAATACTCAATTAAAAAAAAAGATGATTGGCAGTTGGGTACAAAGGAAAGATCCCTAACTAGAGGACCTTGGTTCAGATCCCACTTCGTGCCTGTGTGACTTCAGGCAAAGCCCTTTCAGCCTCAATTTCCTCATCTATAAAACAAGGAGGTCCCTTCCAGCCTATACCTATTGGCCTATGAGTGTGGCACAGACTGCATTCAGTGCTGAGAGGCATGAGGAAGATCAGGGTTTTGCAATTTATATAATAATAACCATTCCTGTAAGAGTAATTATAGAAAGATTTAATCCTTAATGACAAGCAGCCAGCGCCGTCCAACCCCTGGACCTTTCGGGTCTTCTCAAAGCCCTGGGTAGTGATGGAAGGTCACTCTCCCACTCTCAGTCCCTTCTCCAGCTCCTAAGGGATTGGGGAGTTGACTGAGTCATCTGATCAGGGCTTAAGCATTACTTACTGAAAGGATCAGTGGTCTTCTTAGCACTAGCTGCATCCTTTCCTCAAGCTACACATTTGGTGCTGTGGATGACCTGGTGTCCACATAATTGTGTAATCCCCAAACAGAAGGAATATTTTGGTGCCAAACCCTTCAATATAAATACCTGTGTCTTCCTGACCAAGTATTATCTTGGACTCTTGAGAAGGTTGGGTTATCCTAGGCCACCTGCCTTCCCCTTCCCCTCTACCTATCTTTGGGGAAGGCTGTAAAGGATTTGAAATACTCTGTAGGGTACTGAGGCGCCTCCCACTCTCCAAAACCCCAGCAACTTGCAAATAAGTCCACATCTTCTGAATCCCAGGGATACCTAAATTCAGTCACCTGAAAACAGGAGTAACCCCAGGAACTCTCAGGGACTAGAGAGATTAAAGACTTCCTAGCCCTTGGTTTGCTTCCCAGAACTCTGTTAAGGTCCTGTTGAGGCCTAGCTTAGCTCCACTCAGCTCTGGGCAGGGCTTGGCTCTGTTCCCCAGCTACTGTTTGAAAAAAACAATAGAAGCTGTGGATTGGAGAGTTAACTCTTAATGCCCCTGGGGGCAGCTACCAGGCATTCGGTATGGTCTCTCGGGACCTGGTGCCAGGGGAAGCTTCCTTAAATAACACTAGAAATTCAGTTACCTTGAATTTACTCCTGTACACTGAGTCTCTGGTGAATAACCCACTCAAACCCACTTCCCATCTCTGCTAGTTCTGATTTGTCTCCAGAGCCTAAACCTAAAGAAACCAGGATAGACCTCATGGGGATTCCAACAAACAAACATTCATTAAGCATTCAATGTGTACAAGACATTGGGAATTCTGGATAAAAACAACAATGACAAAAAACACAAAAACAAAAACCAGTCCCTACACTCAAGGAGCCTATATGCTACTGGGGGAAATGGAAATCAGGCATTAGACTTCTGAGAAGGGGAAGATAGCCAAATCTCTGTGCCTACCTAAAGAATAATATTGTAGAGAGTCTGAAACAGTGGTGAATACTGATTTGACTTTGTGGGATTGACAATTCCTTAGCCCCTCTGTAGAGTAAGCCTTCCACACATTCTCAGGTCATGCTTCTTTTTCTTAAATGTTTTCTTTTATTATCAACAACCACAAACATTTCAGTATACAAGGAACAAAAAAAAGGGTTGTATATATATGTATATATATTTGTGAACTTAAATAGTTCGGTTATTTAAAGTTTATATTAAATCTAATAAGATAGTAATAAAATTGCCATGTTTATCTCCTGAATTTTTTGTATGTATTTCTATATGTTGCTATCTCTATATGTAATATGTTTAATACTTCATTGATGCTCTTGCCTTTATATGTGTACATAGATGTATGTATTTTTGCATTTGTTTCACTATCCAATTTCTCCAACCTCCCTCCCAACAAATATAAGTATCAACATATAAAAAAATGCAAGTATCAACATATAAAAAAGCCAACAGATTTGTCATATCTCTTTTGACCGTTCTTCACAAGTACAAGGAAAGACACTTCACTGCAGTGGTGATGCTATGATGAGGGTACAAAGTGAATTCAGACAGGTGCTGAATCAGTAAATGCCAGAGAGGTCCTTTCAGGAGCTGGGGATAAATGGAAGAGGAATTGAGTTCAGTTTTGTCCAGTTTAAATTGGGAATGCCCTGAGAGTAGAACTGGGGTTTTGATTGTTTTTCGTTTGTTTTTGTTTTGGCCTTTCTTTATTTCCCTAGCACTTAGCTCAGTGCCTGGTATATAGTAGGTGCTTCATAAATGCTTGTTGACTTGACTTGTTGACTAGGACATTAGACTGCCTGCCTGAACTAGAGGACTCATTTCCCTTTAGCTATTTTGCCTGGTTTTAGCTCCATGGGCATCATGCCTCCCCCAGAATAAACTGATCACTGGAAATTCTATCATCAAGAAAATAGATTTAGCTTTGATAACTCAACACCCACTTAGCACCCTCAGTTGCTTCTCCTCTCTGGAGGGGGGAGGGCAGAGCATCTCATTCCAAACCTTTACTTTTATAGAGGGCTCAGAATGTTCCATCTAGTTTTATTTCTTTTCAGTTACTCTGCTTGGTTTCGATTCCACCAACAGGAGGCCCACAAACTGGGCAACCTCTTGTGCCTTTACCACCTCCCAATCCCTTTCTGCCTTCTTTCTCCTTTATTATCTTTCTCCTTTAGATCATAAACTCTCGAGCGCAGGAACTATCTTTTTCTTCTTTGTATCCCCAGTACCTAAACAGTTAGGTGGATAAAGTATCAGACCTGGAGTCACAAAGACTCATCTTCCTGAGTTCAAATACAGCCTCAGACACCTTACTAGCATGTGAGCCTGGGCAAGACACTTAACCTTGTTTGCCTCCATTTTCTAATCTGTAAAATGAGCTGGGGGAAGGAAATGGCAAACCACTCCAGTATCTTTGCCAAGAAACCCCCAGATGGGATCACAAAGATTTGGACGCAATTGGACAACAAGAACAAATCCCCAGTGCCTGGCCCAGAGTAGGTGCTTGATAAATGTTTAGTGACTATTATAATAATAACACTTACATGACACTTTAAGATTTACAAAGCAATTTACTTCACTTGATCCTCCTAATAGCCCTGTGAGGTCAGTGCTATAGATGTTATTGCACCCATTTTACAGATGAGGAAACTGAGATAGAGATGGAGGTAACTTGTCCAGAGTGTCATAGCTCATAAATGTCTGGGGCAGGATTCAAATTCTGGTCTTGTTGATTCAATTCAATTCAACTCAACAAAAATGGGAAGTCCATCTGTGATGATTTATGGCTTAGTATTATAAATTGTGGACCTGGAACACCACAACTGAATTCGTGCATGTCCCAGAGGAAAAATGGAGAGCACAAGTAGGCTGCAGCAGGTTGCCCATGATGCCCTTGGCTCAAGAAGTGGTATAAAGGATGTCAGTGAGGCAATGGATGATCAGAAAAGGAGGTAGGATAGTCATGTAGCAAATGCAAGGGACTCAAAAGTCAGAGTGTTTCATTGGAATCTATGAAATATAAACAGACACAGATGATGGCCTCCAGTCCATTGGGTAGGTCTTCTCGGAATGTGCCATGAAAGAATTTGGAGGGGCACAGTGGATAGAGCACTGGCTCTAGAGTCAAGAGGACACAAGTTCAAATCCAGCTTCAGGCACTTCCTAGCTGTATGACCCTAGGAAAGTCACTTAGTCCTAATAACCCCCTTCCCAATAAAAGAGGAAGAGGAGGCATGGATGATTGCAATCTGCATTGACAGAGAGAGTACCCAAGTCCTTGGGAACAGGAAATTGCTGAAGAACTAAAGCGTATTGTCAGTTCTCTCTTTATTTGTGTCAGTTCTATTTCCCTAATAATCATGTAAACTCCTTGAGGCCAGTGAATATAGATTATATTGCTTTGTATTGCCACAGTGCCTTGAACATAGTTCGTTGGTTGTTGTTCTTCGTCTTTGAAGAAGACCAAAATGACATCACCATGATAAAGTGAAATTTCAGTGTGTCCAACTATGGCTGATCAGACCAATATGAACTCAGAATGTTCTACCACAGGTTGGGCACAGACAGTCCCTGTGAATATTTGGGGTGCATATCCCAAATTTGTGCATCCTACGTTTACTTTTTGCTGTCTCAATTCTGCTTTATTCAAAGAGCACAGCACCCTTTTTGATGTGGGCACATCATGCTGAGCAGTCCTGTGCCAGTGTCTCCCATGTTGCATAGTCAAATCCAAAGTTCTTGAGAGTGTCCTTGTATCTCCTCTTTGGACCACTATGTGATCGCCTGGCCCATGCAATTCTCCATAAAATAGTCTTTTTGGCAAGCATACATTTTGCATTTGAACAATGTGGCCAGCTCATCAGACTTGCACTCTCTGAAGCATAGTTTGAATACTTGGCAGTTCAGCTTGAGCAAGGACTTCAGTGTCTGGTAACTTATCTTGCCAGGTGATCCTCAGAATCTTCCTAAGACAGTTCAAATGGAAGTGATTCAGTTTCCTGGCATGGTGCTGGTAAACTGTCCATGTTTCACAGGTATACAACAATGAGATCCGCACAACGGTTTTGTAGACCATCAGTTTGGTCGTCAGTCTAATACCCCTTCTCTCCCAAATTTTTCTTCAGAGCCTCTCAAACACTGGGCTAGCTCTGGCAATGTGTGCATCAACCTCATTGTCAACGTGTACATCTCTGGAAAGTACACTACCAAGGTAAGTAAACTTATCCACAGCATTCAAAACTTCTCCATTTGTTGTAACTGATGGTTCCACACATGGATGGTGCAGTGGTGGCTGATGGAGCACCTGTATTTTCTTGGTGTTAATTATTAGGCCAAAATTAGCACAGGCAGCAGAGAATTGATCCCTACTTTATTGCATCTCAGCTTCAGAGGCTACATTGAGTGCACAGTCATCTGTAAACAGAAAATCATGCACTGACACTCCCTCCACTTTGGTCTTGGCTTGCAACCTTTTCAAATTGAAGAACTTCGCATCAGTACGGTAGTTAATCTTGATACCATGTTCATCCTCATTGAAAGCATTTGACAACATGGCTGAAAACATCATGCTAAAAAGCATGGGAACAAGCACACAGCCCTGTTTCGCTCCATTGGTCACTGGGAAGGCACAAGAGCATTGTCCACTATCCAGAACCTGGGCAAACATGCCATCATGAAATTGAAGAACGATATTGATGAACTTCTCTGGGCAACCAAATTTTGACACAATTTCCATAAGCCTTCATAACTAACAGTGTCAAAGGCTTTGGTCAGGTCTATAAACCTTGTGCATAGACCTCTGTTCTGCTCCTGGCATTTCTCCTGGAGCTGTCAGGAAGAAAACACCATATCGACTGTTCCTTGGCCCTTTCTGAAGCCACACTGGCTCTCAGGTATGTGACCATCTTCCAGGTGAAGGATCAGTCTATTAAGGAGGACTCTAGCAAGAATTTTGCCAGCAGTGATTAAGAGAGAGATCCCCCTGTAATTGTCTATTCCCTTTACCTTTATAGAGATGGACAATGGAGGCTTCCTTAAACTCCTGGGGGATAACCTCCTCTTCCCATATAACCTGGAAAATTTCAGTCAGCTTTGTGTAAATCTTACACAACCTTGTAATCTTACCCTACCTTGTTAATCTTGGCTGGAATAGGATCAGAACCAGGTGTTTTGCCACACGAAAGGAGCCTAATGGCCCTCAAAACCTCTTCTTCAGTTGGAAGTTCAGCTAAGGAGGGATTGACTTCAACCTGAGGTAAATGGTCAATGGCCTCAGCATTGATTGATGATGATCTGTTGAGAACACTATGGAAGTGTTCAGCCCATCTCTCTAGGATCATGTCCTTATCACTAATCAATGTGGCTCCATCAGCACTGAGTAGTTGTGATGTACCATAGGTTTTTGTTCCATTAATAGCTTTCAGGGAATCATAAAAGTGCTTTGGATTGTTACTATCAGCATAAAACTGAATTTCATCTGCCTTCTTACTGAGTCAGGAATTCTGCATCTCTCTAAGCTTTGCTTGTACTTAACTTTTGATGGAATTAAATGCTGCTTTCTTAGAGAAAGATGACCTATCCTGCTGGTAAATCCTATGGAGTTCTTATTTTCCATTTAGCAGCTTCTGAATATCCCCATCATTTTCATTAAATCAGTCTTGGTGTTTGGAACTGTTCTGAACCAGATGAGCAAATGCAGTGCTGTACACCAAATCTCTGAAAACTACTGACTCCTTTTCTGCTCCAATGTTGTTAACTGTATGTTGGCTCATCTTTCCCTCCAAGTTAGCAACAAAGCATTCAAGCTCAGAGAAGAGCTCTAATATCCTGACATTAATTCTTCTGGTCATCATTTTGCCTTGGGGGTGGCACTTTTGACGAATGCATATATTTAGCTTGGAAAGGATAAGTCTATGATCAGTCCAGCACTCTGCACCACACATTGCCTTTGTCACTCTCACATCTTGTCTCTCTCTTCTCCTTACAATCACATAGTCTATTAGATGCCAGCGTTTGCCATGAGGGTGCATCCATGAAGTTTTATTGCATTTAGGTAAACGGAAAACAGTGTTGGTAATGAAAAGGTCATGAGATGCACAAGTCTTCAGCAGTAAATGACCATTGCTGTTGCTGTTTCCAATTCCATTCCTCCCTAGGACTCCCTGCCAAGTCTGGTCGTCTGAGCCTACTCTAGCATTAAAGTTGCCCAGCATTATAAGCTTGTCTTCTTTTGGCACATTGATGATAAGGGTCTCTAGGTCTGCATAAAATTTTTCTTTGACTTCATCAGGGTTCCTCATGGTGGGAGCATAGGCACTGATGATGGTGGCATGGCGTTTTCCTGTGAGTGGCAATCGCGTTGTCCTGAACCTGTCATTCACTCCTTTTGGCAGGCCTACCAGCTTGCTGATCAGTTTTGATTGCAAAACCCACACCAGCTTCATGGCACTCCCCTTCACCATGCCCACTCCAGAAAAAGGTGTATCCAGCTCCAACTTCGATAAGCTGGCTTTCATTTGCCAACCTTGTTTCACTCAGCTGCTATTTGGATGCGATACCTGTTGAGTTCTTTTGCAACAAGAGCAGTTCTTTCAGGTTGACTGGATTTTGTGTTATCTATTAGTGTGCGCATGTTCCATGTGTTGATGGTGAGTGGAATCATCTTTGTAGATGTTTTCTTACACTATGTACATTTTTTTGTGTTTTGACCACATAGTGGGATTCCCTGCCTGCCGCAGTAATCAAGCCAGGGTTGGGTAAGCAGAGAATGTTTAGGGCACCTTTTCTAGCCCCCTTCCTCACACCAGGAGGTGAGCAGTGTGATCCTTAAAAGGCTACTCAGTCACCCAGGGGACTGTCGAGTACCACTGCTGCTTCCAGTAAGAAATGATCCTATGGCTTGGGCTGCCTGTGTGCAGGGTTGTGACTACAGCTCCCAGTGTATCCATACCTGCTGCTTCATCACTTACCTGTCACCACAGGACTTGGAGGCATAGTAGTGAAATGGTATGGGTGATGTCTTTTGATTCATGTGTAAATTGGATTTAAGTGAGACAGAGTTACACGAAGTGGGTTTGAGACCCCTTAGTTACCCTGAACCTGGTTTGACCTGTCTGCTGAAATGGTTTACTGGGTTGTGGCTGCTGTGCATGTTGGAGCTTCTTGGATCCACAGGTGAGAGTTAGGTGGAACAGGTGTACACCAAAGATGGAAAAAGCCCTGAAAAGGGCTTGGCAGCCATCACACCAAAGGTACTGATCCTCTCTGAACACACTCTACACCCCCTTGAACATAGCAGGAGTTCAATAGATCCCTTCTCAGTCAATAGATGTTAATTAAATGCCTACTATGAGCCAGGCACTGTGATTAGGGGTGGAGATATAAAGAAAGCCAAAAGGTGGTCTCTTCACTAGGTACTTCACACTCTCAGTGAAGGAGACAATATATAAACATGAACAAACTTGAGATTTCTTTTGTCGAGGTTGTGAGTTCTGTTTATTAAACCCACAACCTTTTCTGTCTTTCTTTTTCTCTTTCTCTTCTGCATTTGATACCAGTGAACACCTTGAATACTTCTTAAAGCTCTGTCTTCTCCTTGTATCAGTGACGCTGTTTCAGGTTCTCTTCCTTACTCACTAATTGGCCTTTCTCTGTCAACTCTTCCTTTGCCCTCTATTCATCAGTGCTCTCCAGGGTTCTGACCATTTCTAGACACCACATTTTGGAAAGGACATTGATAACCTGGAGGGTTGCAGAAGACAGTTATAACTGGAATGGTGAAAGGCCATAAATTGACATATAAGAAATTGACATATAAGAACATTTATTCCAGAGAAAGGAAGACTAAAGGGAGAACATAAAAGTTGTCTTCAAATATTTGAAAAGATGGAATGAGGAAAGGGTATTATAATTATTGTTTGATCCCAGAGGCCAGAGATAGGAGCAGTGGCTATAAATTGAAAAGAGGTAAATTAAGGCTTTGATGGAAAGAATTTCCTAACAATTAGAGCTTACAAAATGAGCTGTCTTCAGGGTTTTGGGGATTCCCCTTACGGAAGGAGGTCTTCAAACAAAGTCTAAATGACTGTTTACTAAATATGTTGTGAAGTTACTTATGTTTCATGGATCCCTAGCTGACCGGTGAACCCCTTTTCAGAATAGTTTTTAAATGCATAATATTTCTTAAAATGTAGGATTACAAAGGAAATCAATTATATCGAAAAGCAACTATAAAAATATTTTTAGGACAAACAAATTTCACAATCCCTAGGTTAAGAATCCCTGAGATAGAGGAATTTCTTTTTTTCACTTATAGCTTGGTCTAGATGGCCCTGAGGTCCCTTCTAACTCTGAAATTGTATAATTCTTGACTTTCTCTTTTCCCTGGAACTCTCTATCTGTCTGTTTGCCTCTCTATTGCACTGCCTATGTATCTCCCTCACTTGGAAATCTCATCTACTCTCAGAACTTCAGTTAGGTATATACAGATGATTCCCAAATCTTTGTCTCCAACCCTGCCTTCTCTCTTGAGATCCAGATGGACATTTACAACTACCTACCCAAAACATCTCCATTTGGGTATTCTGACAGCACTGCCCATTTAACAATATTCAGTGGTCATTCACACATGACCCCACTACTTATTGTCATGAAAGCTTTGGCCTGGTCTGGTTTCCTTTCTGGACACCTTTGTCCCTTCTTAGTAAGCTATGGCCCTGCCCTTTTTCAGACTGACCACACTTGGGACAGACTTTGTACCGTCACCTGATTGGCATTAGACCTACTGCAGCTCAGAACTCCTAAACTCAATCAACTCCTGGCCACATTTAACATAGCCCAAACTACATTCAATTTTTTCCCTTTCTAAGCTAGGTGCTTGGAATTCTTTTACTCTCAATAGCTTCTGTATCTTCTGCACTATAACTTCCAACCTCATTGGACTGAAGCTGCTCTCCTCAAAATTACTGATGATCCCACAGTGGCTAAGTCAAATGATCTTTTTTCAGTCCTCATCCTTCTTGAACTCTTTGCACAGTTGATCACTATCTCCTCCTGAATATTCCCTCCTCTCTAAGTCTTTGTAACATTCTTCTCTACTGGTTTTCCTCCTACTAGTCTAACTGCTCCTTCTCACCCTCTTTTATTGGATTATCATCCATGTCACACCAACTAATCATGAAGGTTCTCAAGGCTCCACCCTGGACCTTCTCTTCTCCTTCTATATGATCTTGCTTAATGTTCCTCATCAGCTTCCATGGGTTCAATGATTATCTCTATGCAGATGATTCCCAGACCTACATATCAGGCCTTAATCTCTCTCATGATCTATAGTCCAGCAGAATCAAATATCTTGAATTGAGTTCCATCTCAAACTCAACATGTCCAAAACAGAACTCATTATCTTTTGTCTCCTCTCTTTCCAGCTTCCCTAATATTGTTAAGAACAATCATAGTCCCAGGTCACCAGATCTAAAGCCTTGAGATCATCCTCAAATCTTTATTTGTATTCACCCCATGTAGTCAATTTGTTGTCAAATCTATCCACCTTTACAATATCTTGGGTATCTGTCCCCCTCTATGTACTCAGACCCAACCTAAAACAAGCCCTTATTAACCTTCCTTATTAGTCTTCCTGCCTCAAGTATCTGGCCATTCCAATCTGTCTTCCACTTAGCTGCCAAAGTGATTTTCCTAATGGGCCAGTCTGACCACTACCTCTACCACCATCCCCTAGTCAGTAAGCTCCAAGGACCTTCTGTTACCTTCAGGATCAAATATAATTCCCCTATTTGTCTTTTAAAGCTCTTCAAAACCCAACCCCAAACAATCTTATTAGCCTTATCACAAATTACTTCTCCTTCCCACATTCTAGAGTCCAACCAGGCTGGCAAACTGGCCTTCTTCCTGGCCCTCCCGCACATTGCTATGCTTTTGCACTGCAATCTCATGTGCCTCAAATGAGTTTTCACCTCACAGAATCTCGTTTCCTTCAAGCACAACCTGCTATATGAAACCTTTCCTGATCCTCCAACGGCTAGTGCCCTCCCTCCATAAATTTGTTGTTGTTCAGTTGCTTCAGGATGTCCAATCCCATTTTGCGGTTCTCTTGGCAAAGATACTGGAGTGGTTTGCCATTTCCTTCTCCAGCTCATTTTACAGATGAAGAAAACTGAGGCAAACAGGCTGAAGTGACTTGCCCAGCATCACACAGCTAGGAAGTATCTGAGATCATATTTGAACTCAAGAAAATGAATCTTCCTGACTCCAGCCCCAAAGCTCTATCTGTTGCACCACCTAACTGCTCTTACATAAATGACACTATATTTATTTTGATATTATTCTGTATGTATTTATATACGTATTTGTTATCTCCCTTGAGAGATTATAAACTCCTCAAGAACAGAGACTTTAATTTTTGTCTTTGTATTACCAGTACCTAGCACAATGCCTACCCTATGGTATAGATAGGTGTTTAATAGGTGCTCGCCAACTGATTACCTACATCTAGGGCTAACACTGGTCTTAGGTTTTCTTGGAAATCTGTATCTTGGGGGGATCTCAAGTACATTTTCTTCCAGTAGGTGCCTGTGTTCCCATAGCTAGAAAATAAAAGCTTCAGAAAGAGATAAATAAGAGATGGGGTGGATGAGGGGTGGGAGTGGGAAGGTTGTGGCACAAATTAATTGTGCAGCTGATAATAGTAATTAACATTGATATAGCACTCTAAGATATACAAAGCATTTTACATATACAATATTATCTAATCCTCCCCACAACCCTGTGAGATAGGGGCCATAGGTTTCATTACCATTTTACAGATGAGGAAACTGAAACACAGATAATTTATTTGACTTTCCCAGGGTCACATAGCTATTGTCCGGAGTAGATCTAAACTTAAGTCTTCCTGACTCTGAAATTTGTCACTCTGATACCACCTACCTTCCCTGGTGCAAATGGTAGAAATGTACAATTTCTGCAGGTTTAGTGAGTTGAGAAAACTGTATTTAGCATTGTGAATTTGTTGCGGTTTTTACAACAGAAGAGGGATGGTTACTACAAAGTCAGTGCTGAGCCCAAAGGAGAGACTCTGTGGGTGGAGTAACAAGGAGCTAACTACTGGGTTTCCAGTCAGATGTGAGTGTAGTTCAGAGTGCCAAAATCTCTTCCAGAGAAGTTTGCTTTTGTTGTTTGGATAACCAACAGCATGCTTCCCATCACAATATCCCTGAGGAGTTTCTGCAGAGTTCCAGAGAGATCAATTATGAAGTATTAACTGGGAGCCAAGCCCAGACATGTCATTAAGGGATTCAGTGGAAGGGTTGGTTATTTAGCCTTCAGAGAAGCATCTGAGTTGTATTGAATGCAAGCCCACTGAGAATAATCTAGAATTTGCTTTTTTTTCCTACTTTAACTTGCGAAAACACACCGAGAAACGGATATATCCAGTGCCTGGCACATAGTAAGAAATTTAATAAATGCTTGTTGACTGACATAGCCAGTATTTGTAACTATTGTTGGAATCTAGCTGTGGGTGGTACAAGTTCAGGTACTTAAAATGTCCCCTAGGACTAAAAACACGTCAGCTGCCTGCTTTTCTGATATCTGGCTTAAAACAACAACAGCGAAAAACAAAGACAAAGTTTTTCATATTTCAATAAAAAGATACAGCTTAATGTGAGTAACCTCCCACCCACCCAGATAATTCTGTGACTTATATCCCTAATAAGTTAAAAAAGAGAAATATCAAGTCCTTAGCTGAGGTCAAGGTTTTGTAATTAGGAGAAGACGTCATATAGGCAGAAATACCCAGAAAGGAAAGGCTGAGAGATCTGAAAAAAAGCAACTATTTCTTGACAATTTTGCCAAAACTGAGTCTTGCATGGGCACCCACATGAGAGGGACCTGAACATAGTGGATAGTGTTGGACCCAGGAACACCTGGGTTCTAATTCTGCCTCTAATATTTCCTGGCTATGTGGCAATGGGTGAATCATTTAATTAATTTCTGCCTCAGTTGCTTTAATTATAAAATAAGGATGATAATAGTATTGACCTCCCAAGGTCAATCTCAAGGATCAAATGAGGTATTTATAAAGTGTTTAGCAGAGTTCCTGGCACATAGTAAGTGATGGGGTGCTTGGGTGCATGTACTTGGGCCCCAAATTCTAAAATCACATTTCTCTTTAAAAATCATATTTCTCCCTAGCCTCCAAGTACTATCTCAGGTAGTTTCTCCCCAGCCCAAGGACACAGTTGCCCTAGCAACAACTTTCCTTCCTGCTATAGTAGCCAGCTGCACCCATGGAACTCATTAGTTTGAACCAGGTCTGTACTGGCTTAACAGGTCATCACGACATTTACTACGCACTGACTAATCATATGTATCCTAGACTTAGACATACCTGGACTCCCTTACATTAATCTTGTCTAACAAGACATTGACAAGAGAAGCTTGGATTTTCCTGGTCAGCCCTGACTGTTGGTTGGCTTAGTGACACTTCAGGCCTAAAACCACCCCTCCAGGTAGCCCCTGCCATGGGCTATTTTCCAATGAATTTTGGGCAAAATACTTGCGCAGTAGATAGCAAAAGTGCATGTTCCTTTAAGAACTGACCACTCCTTAATCACTCCCTAATCCCATCCCCAAACACCTAATTAGCATATTTGGCACAAGTAATACTATAGAATATCCTGTGTAAACTTTCCCTGTAGCCCTTCAAGGTTGCAGGTTCCCTAGGAACTCTTGCCCATTGAAAAGCGTATTAAATCTTTACCTTGACTTCACAATGCTTGAGTTCATGAATTCTTCTCCAGTCGACCTGTCCCTGGCACCTGCTCTTTGTGGGGGTCTCATAGCCCCTTTCTTGCCCTCATCTTAAGCACTATATAAATGTTAGCTATTATTATTTACATAGTCAGTTGAATGAACCATTGTTTAAGGGAGAAGAGGAAGGATAGATGACTTAATTATCCCAGAATTTTTTAACAGACACAAAGTCTCTTAGAGTTGGAAGAGACCTTAGATATTATCTAGTCCAACTCCCTCATTGTACAGATGAGGAAACTGAGGCCTAGAGAAGAATATTACTTGCCCAAGACTCCAAATGTGGTAAATATCAAAGTCAGAATTCAAATCCAGGTTTTTACTCTGTAAATCCAATGATCCTTCCACTATACCTTGCCTTGTCTCCAATATCCCATGTTCTAGATGGAGAGAATGAAGCCTAGAACAACTCATACACTTGCCCAGTACTTCACAGCTAACTCCGGACAGGCCTGTGACAGGAACCTAGGTCTCTAGTCTTCCAGGCAGTAGGATCCTTCATTTTCTATCGTCCTTTTATGCTGTCACTAATATGAATCTATTAGATTAGGTGCAGATGGGGAACCCTCCCTCAGTTTCTATCCTATTCTCTGCCCTTGCTACTGATTTTCTTGCCCCTGCCCCCAACAGAAACAGCAAAAGGGATTAAGACCCAGTGAGAAGCTGCCTAGCTGTCCCAGTGGCCTTGAATGGACCTCTGCAGCTGTGTGCTTAGATAGGGGAAATGGATAGTGAGAGAAAGGGCATTTGAATGAGTGGTTAGACAGTTGTGGGTAAATGGCAGGGATACTGAGGAAGATGCTCCATTGCTTGGCACCACTCTTCAAATCTGGCCTCAGACACTTTCTAGCTGTGTGACCCTGGGCAAGTCACTTCACCCTCTTTGCCTCAGTTTCCTCATCTGTAAAATGAGCTAGAGAAGGACATGGCAAACCAGTCCAGTATCTTTGCCAAGAAAACTCCAAATGGGGTCACAAAGAACAGGACATGATTGAACAAATACTCTCTCCCACTCCTACCATGAGCACAACAGATTACCACATTGCCTGTTGGGAAGGACTCACAGAGAACTCACTGACCTAAGGAACATGTTTGGGGGACACAAAATAGGAAACATGGTTGTGGCACACTTGTGGAAGGTCCAAGGTGTCACGCCTCTGAAATATTAGAAATTCACTATTCTCTGGTAAAGATATAACTGTTTTCTGGTAGATATCATGTTGTTGCTTGGTGAGTTACTCTCTACAGCCATCTGCTGGTCTTGGTCCTCTTCTTAGTTCATAGAATGGCTAGAAAACCTCTCCCTGAAAAGGGTTATCTGATTTTTTTTTTTTCACTGAACAGAAGGAGTCATCCTACCTAGTCAGAGTTCCCAAAAGTTAGCAGAATGCCTCAGGCTAAGATTACATCTATTCTTTTAACTGTCCTTTTTTTAATGCTGATTTGAGGTCCCTGATCCCAGACAACTATCTAACTTGAGATTAGAAAGTTCCTTTGAACCCCCATTTGACTGTTGATCTTGAGTTTGTCCCAGAAAAAAAGCTGTTTTGCCACTAAAAAAACTGAACAGGAACTATATGAATGCTAGAGTCCCAAGGTGACCCCTAGTCCCAATATTCTCTTTGATTGGCATGCAAATGAAGCCAGGTGAATACTGGCAAGGTGCACATTCCTTCTTTTATCATATAACTCTACTGGCAACACATCTCCTGACTTATGGGCCATATTTTGACCAGCACAAAGCCTTACTAATCTCCTTACATTGTTAATTATTTCAGAAACCATTTACATAGTACATACTCTGTGAAAGTCACTGTGTTAAACACTGAGGAGGTAGAGGTGAATGGCACAGCTCTTGCCTCAAAGAGTTTATATACATCTATCAGGGGGGCTGAAGTATGCACAAAATATAAAATAAAATGAGTCAAGAACAAATAAATATTACAAAGGGCTATAAGAGTTCAAAGGAGGGAGAGTTTACTGCTGGCTGTCTTAAGGGGTTTATAGAAGGTTTCACGGAGTAGGTAGCCTTTGAGATGACACTTGAAGGATTTCAATTAAGTGGAAATATTGATGTTTGGAAAAGAGTAAAGAGTCTAGTTTGGCTTTGAAACAAAGGATACATGGGATAATATGTTATAAGCCTAGGAAGGTAGGTTGTTGTCAGATTATGAATGCTAAATGGACAGTTAGGTGGCAAAGTGGAGAGAGAGAGTTGGGCTTGGAATCAGGAAGACCTGATTCAAATCCTGCCTCAGACATTTAGCTAGCTTTGTGACCCTGGTCAAGTCATTTAACCCTATTTGCCTCAGTTTCCTCATCTATCAAAATGAGCTGGATAAGGAAATGGCAAACCACTCCAGTATCTCTTCCAAGAAAACCCCAAATGGGGTCACAAAAAGCTGAACATGACTGAAAAACAACAAGTTGAATGTCAAAATGAGTAATAAAGAAGGAAGAAGCCCCTATCTTCCTTTTCAACCCAATTCCTAAGAGAAGTGGATGCTATTCATAGAAAACCTCAAGCTTGGAGCATAATTAAGATCTTTAGTCATGAAAAGTCATCTGAATTTCAATTTGAAAGCTTCTGAGCTGACATCTAGCTGACATTTTAAAATGCACGTTCATCAAGAGTGATCCTGGAGGCTGATGAAATATGTTGCACCTTGGTCCTTTCAGACACAGCCTGACAATGTTTACTTGTTATTCTAAATCTGCTTTTGAAATATCCCAGTGCAGCTGAGTCACTTAAATGCCAAGGGTTTTTTCATTAATGGAGAGTAACATAATCAAGCTTAAGCAGCCAGAAGTAGCAATATTTAACAGCATTCACAGGGAATCAGGGGAATTAAATACTGCATTTGTTTTTATCCATCCTAGTTTTTTTTTTTTTTCCAGCAGGAGTTCTTAACCTTTTTCAGGGTTCACAGACCCCTTTGGCAGTCTGGTAAAACTTACTTAAGAATTTCTTCTTAATATGATGTTTTTAAATTCAGAAAATAAAATACATAGGATTGCAAAAGAAACCAAAGATTAATAAAAATGAAGATGTAATTTTTTTCAAATCTAAGTTCATAGAGTCCCTAAAAATCAAAGAACCCCTGGATCATAGCTATAAAGATACATGAATTAAAAGACTGACACGGACCCATCAAACTGTCCAGGCATTTTATGCCTTCTTCTCCAAATCTATCAAGTTGGCCCCATGGTGCTCTGGGTTTCCACTATAGAATAATGATGTAATAATGATGTAGTCAGATACATGAAGATTTAGGTAGGCTTCCACGGCCTCTTTGTATGGAAGCTTTGGAAGGGGGTTTGTGCTCTATACTCCAGCCTTTTAATCAGAGGAACATCAGCACTGAGGGTCCTAATAGAGTATGAGTACCAAAGCTGATGCAATCTCATGATGATGAGTTTCTTGGCAATGAGCATTTCTGGGGGAAGGATGATGACAGTAGAGTCAAACCAAAGAAGAACAGTTGGAGGGAAATAAAGAGAAAAAAAAAAACCCTTCCACAATGCCAATATAGTCCCCATCCCCACCCCCATTATTTTTTTCCTATGATGGCTTGACCAGGCCTCAAGCAAAAGATTCTTGTAACACAACTCTTCCCCTCGCTTTTTTGGGATAAAAGTTAATGGCCAATAATTGAGGGATCTTTCCTGTAGAGGGTTCCCATAATTTGTCTCTAATTATCTCTGTAGTTACCTCCTGAAGGATTAAGAAGTTTTTCTTTTTCCCTCTAGTCTGAAGTCTTGGCTCTCTGAATTCTTCCTTTGCAACCTCCCTGTCTAAGGTGCTCTGGTAGTTTGGCTTCTGGGACTGAGTATTAGATCTGACATCAGAAAGACCTAAACTCTAACATCATTTCTGATGCCAATAACTATGGAGACAGAACCTAACCTCTCCAAGCCTTATTTCTATCATCTGTAAAATGAGAGTCATTATATGTGCGGTACCTACCTCACAGAACCACACTGGAGCTTGGAATGCAAAATAATGCGTCAAGTGTTTTGGAAACTTTAAAGCGTTAGATCAACATCACTTATAGTAATACCTGAGGTCCCAAATCTGCTGTTAAAGGAATGTTGAGGCACCAGCGTGATACAGAGAGGGTAGGAATGGGTAACAAGAATGTTGCAAGTGTTTTCAAAGAGATTTCTCATACTTTATCTCTCTTAATCTCCATAATAGCCCTACCAGGGAGGTTGCAGGTACAGTGGACTATAAATGAGGAAGCAGAAGGTCACTGAATGTGAAATGACCTGCTCAAAGACTCATAAGGCTAGTTTGTGGTGGAATTGGGACTAGAAACAGATCTCTTTGCTTATTCTCTAAATTCACCAACTCTGCACTTTCACCTCTGTTCTTTCCATACAACTGAGTCACAGGGAAAGGGCTTGATCTTTTTGTTGAGTGTCAATAGCAGACTTTAGTACAAGAAATCAAAAATGCCAAACCCAGATCGTCAAGCAAAGGACATTTCCATATGTTAGATAATCTCTTGGCCATGTCAGAATCACCTCAGACCAATGGCTCCAAGTTCAAAGGGAAAAATCAATGTCATTTAATGAATTATTCGTGTTTTTGAGAGCTGAGTCAACCACACTGGTTTTGGGGGCTCTGTGGATAGTTGGGCATTGTAAAAGATTTCAGGACGGAACATTTGGCACAAAGAGTCTAAGATGGGTACCAATGGATCTTGGTGTCTTTAGAGGACCCTCCATGTTGTCCATGTGTTTCTTAAGCATATCCTTTTGGGCTATGACCTGGCAGCAGTCTAAATACCAGTGACCAAAGGAAATATATTAAAGAAGGATACAAATAGTCTTCCTCCAGCCTGCCCAAACCCACCTGCCTATTTGCTTGGAGATTTGTCTTTGGAAATAAGCTTAGGAAAATAAATATATAAGCAGGTCACTTAACCTTCTGGAGACCCATCTATAAAATACAGAGTTGGACCAGATAACCTCTGAGATCCCTTTCTAGCTCTTCATTTATGATCCCATGGTCCAGCTAGTTGACATGGTGAATAGAATATTGGACCTGGACTCAGGAAGACTCAAGTTCAAGTCTTGCACCAGATACTCCCTAACTGCGTAACCCAGGGCAAGTCCCTTAACTACTATCTGCCTCATTTTTACCATACGCAAAAGAGGGACAATAACAGCATGGGCTTCACGGGCTCCTGTGAGTATACAATGAGGCAGTATCTCTAAAGTGCTTTGCAAACCTTAAAGTGCTAAATAAGGCCAGCTATTCTTCTTCAAGCCCCATGATGTCAGAGAAGCAATCCTCATGTTTGGGAAGCCTATGCTATCAGTCCGACCCTGACTGACTCACATGCTTTAGCTTCCTTCCCATAAGGCCTGTGGTGGGAATTACCACTGGCATCTAGCCTAGTCATTGCAGGATCTTGCTGGAGCCTGTGTTCTGTCCCTCTTAGAAACAAACAAACAACAACAAAGAAAACCAAAGTATGCTTTCCCCTAGACTTGTCACATTCTGTACCCAACTTATGCAACTATACCTTGCGGGGGTGGGAGGGGAGTGAAGACCACCAGTATTTTAGGGCAGTGGAGTTTGATTTTTTCAAATGTAGTAGATGTGGGACTCCTTGGAATCAAGTACAATGAGGGACAAATAAAAAAAGTCAAAGAATTGGCATTTTAGGACTGTAGAGTGAATTACTCAAATGGAGGGCCCAGGGGGGATTTATGAATGAGCTTCCTCATCCTAGCTGGTTGTTCTTAAGCCAGTACTTCTCTCCTTGGGCTATTGGGTCATTCAGACAGACTGCCCACAGGGATCACAGATCTGCCAAAGATGCCATGGAGGCTGGAACCAGGGAACCTAGAATGAGTGTTTGCAGTGTTGACACTTGCAAGATGGATTATTGACCTTGGGCATGTTTTTGTTTTGGTGGCAAGAGGACAGGAAGCATGTTTTGTGTGTTTGGGGAATGGCATAGGGCCATTGGCTACCAGGTAATATAGTGGGTAGAGTAGTTGGCTTGGAGCTGGGAAGATGAGTTCAAATCCAGTCTCAGACTCTTACTAGCTGTGTGACTCTGGGTAAGTCACTTAACTTCTGTTTGCCTCAGTTTCCTCATCTCTAAAATGGGGATAATGATGATAATCTCAGCACCTACCTTCCAGGGTTTTTGTAAGAATCAAATGAGATAATAATAGTAAAGTAACTGGCACATAGTAAATGCTATATAAATATTGTTATTATTATTGTAGTGGCAAGGGATGTATGATGGGACAGAAATGTATGTTAGGCAGTGCCTTGAGCTGTTCTACTTAATAACAGCAAGCTAGCATTTATGTAGCTTTTTAAGCCTTGCCAAGAACTTTACATATGTTTTCTCATTTGATCCTCACAACCCTATGGGGTAGGAACTATAATTATCCTAATTTATAGATGAGGAAATGAAGGCCTAGAAAAGTTAGGTGACTTGCCTAGGCTCACACAGCTAATAAGTGTCTGAGGTAGGATTAGAACTCAAGTCTTCCTGACTTCAAGTCCAGTGCTCTACTGACTATGCCCCCATCTGCCTACATTTCCCCACTCAGTTCAGATTCTCCCACTTCAGACCTGTAACATATTGACTGTGTCTCTGGTGGCTCTCAGATGCATTCTGCCCTCACATAGGGACTTCAATAAGTATAGATTGTTTTAAAAGATGAGCTTCTGGCTTTTTGAAAGTTAGGTCCACATTTTCAACCACCAATGTGGATATAGGTGTTCCTCAACAGAGAGCTAAGCTGACTTGCTGGGGACCTGAGAATCTTTTAGGAGTCAGATTCTTATAGTTGTTGATATCAGTAAGAGATGAGTGGGTCGACCAAATTTGGCTGAAAATGAGAAATATCCTTACATGATCCTAGAGTGGTTCCAATTCTTATCTTCAGCAGATGAGTCAGTGATGGGGAAGTGTGTTTATAGGTAAAGGTCTTCCCATGCACAGAGACACTTTTTACATACTGTTTACTACAAAGCTCAGATAGGGTTGTTACTATCTGGCAAAAGCCTACAGAGAGAGATGTACTATTGGCAGAACCAAGATGGCAGAGTAAAGGCAGGGACTTACCTGAGCTTTCCCTCCAACCCCTCCAAATACCTTTAAATAATGACTCTAAACGAATTCTAGAGCAGTATAATCCTCCAAAAAATGGAGTGAAACAATTTTCCAGCCCAAGACAACTCAGAAGTTCAGCAGGAAAGGTCTGTTGCACCAGGGTGAGAGAGGAGCACAGTCCAGCACAGGTCACACACAGAACAGCAGTAGTAGGCCTTGGGATGATTGGATCATTGGCAGCAGTGGTGGTTGCCAGACATCTCAGTCCATAGATGGTAAGGGGATTGGACAATAGGTCCAAAGATTTACTGGGGGCCCATGGCTGGTACCAGGGGCAGGATTCTGTTGCATTGACTATATTTGGATCTGGGTCAAAGTCCTGGGTCTTGGTTCCAGTGATAGGAGGACCACTAGCACAGCAGAGCTTACAGCCACAGGGGAGCAGGGACCCTGGTCAAAATTCCATAGTTGAAAAGCGTGCTTATGGTCACTCACAAACCAGTGCACAGTACAGGAGAATAATAAACACTCCTCTTCCTAGATCATAATACCTTGGGAGAGCCAAAAACTTACAAGTCCTCAGAATTAGCCCTGAAAACAGCTGTACAAAACCCTTTAAGCTTGGGACAGTACCCCCTCCATTTGGGAAGCAGAGCCCCACACTAGCATAGAGTTAAAAGTCAAGAAATAGACTGGAAAACAAGCATACAACAGAAAAAGATTCAGACCATAGAAAGTTACTGTGGTGACAAAAAAGATCAAAACATACGCTCAGAAGAAGACAACAAAGTCAAAATTCCTGCAGCCAAAGTCTCAAAAAAAAAAAAAAAAAAGAATTGGTCTCTGGCCACAGATGGGCTGAAGAAGAATTTTAAAAATCAAGCAAGAAAAATAGAGGAAAAATTGGGAAGAGAAATGAAAGTCATGATAAAGAAAAAAGAGCTTAGACATCATCTTTCAACAGGAAAACTGCCCTTATATTCTAGAACCAGAAAGTAAAATAGAAATTGAAAGAATTCACCAATCACCTCCTGAAAGATATCCCAAAATGAAAACTCCAAAGAATATTATAGCTGAATTCCAGACCTCCCAAATCAAGGAGAAAATACTCCAAGCAATCAAAAAAGAAATAATTCAAATATAATGGAACCACAGTCAGGATAACACAAAATTTAACAGTTTCTACATTAAAGGATTAGAGGGCTTGGAATAAGATATTTCACAGGGTCAAAGAGCTAGGATCCTGGCCAAGAATCACCTACTCAACAAAACTGAGTATAATCCTTCAGGGGCAAAAATGGATAGTCAAAGAAATAGAGGACTTTCAAGCATCGCTGATGAAGACACCAGAGCTGAATGGAAAATTTGGCTTTCTTATACAAAATGCAAAAGAAGCATAAAAAGGTAAACAGTAGGAGGAAATCATAAGGGATTTGATAAGATTAAACTGTTTATATTCCTACATGGAAAAATGATATTTATAACTCCTAAAAGCTTTTACAATATTGGGGCAGTTAGAAGAAGTCTACATAGAAAGCAGATGCGTGAGTTGAATGAATGTATGATTATCTAAAAAAAATAAAATTAAGGGATGAGAAGTAAGACTGCACTGGAAGAAGAGGAAAGAGAGAGGTAGAATGAGATAAATTATCTGACATAAAAGAGGTCTGAAAGAGATTTTACAAAGAGGGGGAAATGGAGGAAGTGGGGAGGGAAACATATGAACTTTACTCTCATTAGAATTGGCTCAAGGAGGGAATAATATGCACACTCAGTTGTGTGTAGAAATCTATATTACCATAGAGAAAAGCAGGAAGGGAAAAGGATAAAAGAAGGTAGGTTGGGAGAGTTGATAGAAAGGAGGGCAGTTTGGGGGAAGTAAAGTTAGAAACAAAATACTTTTGAAATGAACAGGGTAAAAGGGGAGAGAAAGTAGAATAATGGGGGAAAATAGGATGGAGGGAAATACATAATTGGTAATCATTACTGTGATTTTTTACTTTACTGTAAATTTTTTTTACATTGAGTATCTCTGATAAAGACTTTATTTCTTAAACATATAGAAAACTGAGTCAAATTTTAGCCACTCCTCAACTGATAAATGGTCAAAGGACATGAACAGGCAGTTTTCAGACAAAGTAATCAAAGCTACCTATGGTCATATAAAAAAATGCTCTGTCACTATTGATGAGAGAAGTGCAAATTAAAACTACTCTGAGCTACTACCTTATACCTGTCAGATTAGCTAATATGATAGAAAAGGAAAATGACAAATGTTGGAGGGGATGTGGGAAAAAGTTTGGATTGGAGAAGTTATATACTGATTCAACCATTCTGGAGAGCAATTTGGAACTATGCCCAAAGGCTATAAAACCATGAATGCCCTTTGACCAAGCAACACCACCACTAGATCTGTATTCCAAAGAGATAAAAAACAAAAAGGAACACATGTAATTGGGGAAAAATAAAATATTAAGATAAAAAAAACTTACCAAGAGAAATTAGGGTAGAGCAGTTATGTGGGAGGTAGAGCGATGATCTCTCCTCCATCCAGGAATTTGGGAACTGGAGCCTACCTAAGCATTTCTTTGCCAACTACTATTCAGAAGGCCTTGGAGTTGTTCAATGAGTCATTCATTCTGTTGGTAGCTTTACAGAGAGAAAATGTCCCATGGCTTGGAATCTATTTCAATGACATAAAATTAGTTCTCAGTGGTAGGATCCTGGAAGGATTAGATTGTGAGCTCTTTAAGAACAGGAACCATCTTTTGCCTTTCTTTGTAACCCCAGCCTTTAGCACAGTACCTTGCCTATGGTGCTTAAGAAATCTTAATTGACAGGCTGACTGACACTCTTGCCTCTTTTCTTTGGGGTCACCTTACAGGTTTTTTAAAATAATTACTAGTAGTAATACAATAGAAATCATACATCTCATTCACATAGCACTAGAGGCTTCCCTTCAAATTGTCATCTCACTAGATCCTTACTCAAACACTGTGAGTTGGCTAGGGTGTTGTCACCATTTTGCAAATAAGAAAACTGAGACCTAAAGAAATTAAGTGATAAATCAAGAGTTCATGGGAAAAAAATGTATTCCAGTCTACTACTCCTTCCCTAGATCATGAACCTTTGCCCCGTTGTTAATAATGATGGTATAATTTGTGGCCCTTGTTCCCTTCCCTCTAAAGACTCTGGATTCACACAGACCTAGAGGCTGATTCCAAGATCAGCAGAGCATCAGCAGATGAGTGCTTGATACTCTGCTTGACAACCCACATCCTCTCAGTCCATTCTGCTTTCATCAGCTCTAATTATCTCTCTTTGCCTCACTGATCCCACCTGAAGTTGCTCCCTCCACAATAATCTTTTAGAATATTCTGGGTATCCTATGGATATGACCCATTTCTAGTTTCCCTAGAAAACTGAGTAAAAGGGGTCCCCAGTTCTCATATAAGCACTCAAGATATGGTACAAGTAGCAGGTATAGGACAGCCTTTATTTCATGCTACAGAAAATGCAGAGGATGCAAAGGACTCACCAGGAGCCTATAAACAGATACAGAAAACACAAAACATTCCAATAATCCATCAGATCCTCCCAGAAGAGAGCTGAACATGAGATTGCTATTGAGGCAGGCCTTTGGCATGCTTGTGAGTCATTCATACAGAGCTCTACACTGTCCCTTTGTACCACTGTCCTGTGGTTTATATTCCCATGGATGGTAACCATACTTTGGGAGAATGTTGAATCAGCATTCCTTACTCATTAGACTTGCCCTGTCTGAGGAACTAATTGGCTTTCCTCTTCTGGTTCTCAAGTCAACTCCCAAAGCTGATGCCCCCCAGGAAATCTCCCTTTCCTAGCTAGAGTCTACAATTATATTGCTTAGGGAATTCAAACTTCCTCTTCCTCCTCTGTAGTAGGTAGAGTTCACAAACAATGTTCATGAACCACTCTCTCAGGCCACAAACGAACATGTGTCTACTTCTGCCACATGCTTCTGATACAAGTCACCATCAGCTACTTCTACATAGGGAGATATCTGCATGGCCACGGTTTTCCACATCCCCTCCCCACCGCCGCTTGGATGAGTGTTAATCTTTCTTCTTAAAGTCCAAGAGAAAGTAAGAAGGAAACTGTTCTACTGGTTTTTATAGACCATGGATAGAGGCAGTTAGTCCACCATGAGAAGGAAGCCCCAGTCTCTGAAACCCATTCAGTAAGCAGCTAATAGAAATACCCATACTCTAAGTAGTGGGCAGTGGGGTAGGGGTGGAGGTAAGTTGTCCTTCGGGTGCCTTCAGAGGAAGTGGGTTCCCCCTCCTTGGAGGTTGTCAAGCAGAGTATCAGTCACTCATCTGTTGATGTTCTACTAATCTTCTTGGGGGTCAGCCTCCAGTTCTGTATGAATCCAGAGTCTTTAGAAGGAAGGGAGCACGGGTCACAAATTATACCACTGTTATTTCCAGTGGGTCAAAGGTTCATGACTTAAGGAAGGAGTAGTAGACTGGAATACATTTTTCCCCATCAACTCCTGATTTGTCATCTAACTTCTCTGGGCCTCAGTTTTCTCACTTACAAAAATTTTCTCACATCACTTTTTACCTCATTTTACTCCATTTGCCTCAGCCTTCGTTACTTATAATCTTCTGTGATCCTGGGCAAGTAATTTAATCCATGTTTGCCTCACTTTCCTTATCTCTAAAATAAGGATAATGATAGTATACCCTCCAAGGTAATTGTAAAGTTCAAAGCAAAGATAATTACAAAGCACTCTACAAACCTTTTTTGTTGTTTTTCAGTCTATCTGACTCTTGGTGACCTCATCTAGGATTTTCTTAGCAAAGGTACTGGAAGTGGTTTGCCATTTCCTTCTCCATCTCATTTTACAGATGGGCCAGATTTGAACTCAGGAAGATAGGTCTTCCTGACTCCAGGCCCTGCACTCTATCCACTGTGCCACTTAGCTGCCACAGACTTTCATGTATTATATAAGTGCTAGCTATTATTGCTATTATTATCAATTATTATTATCATTACACAGATGAACTGCACTTCAGATTAACGGATATGATGTCTCTTTGGTTATTTCAAAGCCTTGTCCAATCTACTAGCATTTCAATAACAACATCTAGTGGTGTGAAAGCTCAGTAGCTCACCAGGTGGCTCCTTCTGCTGTAGTTCAAAGGAAGTAAGGAAGTTGTGCCTCTTTGTAACCAACAGCCATCAGGTGTAGTTCTACTTTCTGGGGCCAGGCAGCAAAGATCTGATCACTTTTTTATGCAACAACGGCTCAAATAAGATACTGGAAGACAGCCATCATGTCCCCTGTGAGTCTTCTCTTTCCTAGGTATTCCTCTCAAATTGGAAATGCTGTGGCCATCAACAGGGCAGCTTAGTGGTGCAGTGGATGGAGTACTAGGCCCAAAGTCATGAAGACTTGAATTCAAATCTGCCCTCGTTCACTTACTAGCTGATGTGACCTTGGGCAAGTCCCTTAACCCTGTTTGCCTCAGTTTCCTAATCTGTAAAATGAACTAGAGAAGGAAATGACAAACTGCTGCAGTATCCCTGCAAAAAAAACCTGAAATGGGGTCGTGAAGAGTCAGACATGACTGAAATGACTGAACAATGACCATCACCCCAAGGATGGAACCCTGGACCTAGAGTCAGGAAGACCTGAGTTCAAATTTAGGCACTTAATAGCTGTATGACCTTTTACCTCAGTTTCCTGATCTGTAAAATGCTACAATAATAGCATTATCTCCTAGGATTATTAAAGCTTAAAAAGATATTTGTAAAGCACTTAGCACAGTGTCTGACATATAGGAGATGCTTTATAAACGTTACCTATTATTATTATTTGTGTCATTCTCATCAATCAGAAGTTGTCTTGCCCTCCAGAACTCACGTTGTATTGTCTCTGAACTTCCCTTAAGCACATTCTGGGTTTCACTTTGTATTTTGGCCATTCTTTTCCCTCTAGTAGATTTTGAAGGCCAGAAGCATCTCCTTATTACTTTTCTATCCCCCTCAGAGTCCAGCACATAGCCTTCAACAAAGCAGTTATCAAAAAGTTCATTGAAGCTTGCTGAATTCACAGGATCATAGAATTGGAGAATCGGAAGAGATCTCAGTAGCCACTGAGTCCAGCTCACCCAGAAGAAACCCCTTTTCTAATCTGCTTTACCAAGGAAATCCATTTCCTCATTCACTTCATTCCACTTTCAGCAAGTCTGATTATTAGAAAGTTCTTTCTGAATCCTAAAAGGTAGACAATCAGCTGAGAACTGGGAACAGCAAACATGCACACATCTGTTTGAGTGTTTTAAAGACCCAGCATTGACAAGGGTTTAAGAGAGCTAAAGTTGAGTTTGTCTTTTTCAGGCCAAATCTATTTAGAGTTTGAAGATTTTTCCAAAGGTCAGGGCTAGGCCTGCCTGCTTTAGTTTGAAGGATACTGAATGTAAAAGGACAGAACTCCTGTCATGGAGCAGTGTCTAATCAAGGCCCAAATGTGGAGTCAATAAACAATAGTGTATATGGTAGACAGACAGACTTGGAGTCAAGGAGAGCTGAATTTCAACTACCTCTGACATCTACGGGTTGTGTGACCATAGAAAGGCAAATTACTCAAGTTCTCAGCACCATCAGGCAACTCTTTAAGTGTGTTACAGAGAAATTTCTGAGCTACTTTGGAAGAGGTCATTTACATAACAAAAGTATCTACCACTGATGTATTCTCAGAACTGTGCCATACTACCTACCTCCTCCCCATACAATACTTGTAACTCCTCTCCTTTATTAGCATATCCCTCACATACTTCTGTGAACGAGGTAGCATTGTTTCCCAGCTCGACTCTATACTTGCATTTTATAGATGAAGAAACTAAGTAAGTGGTTGAACTCATACTGTAGGTCTTTCCACAATGCCCTGCTTCCTCTCACACACTGACTTCCAAGACTCTGTCCAGCCTTGATCCTATGATCTTGGACAATTCTTTCTTGGTTTTTATTATTCCTTGATATTCCTAGGCAGTGAGGTGGCTCAGTAGATAGAGCCAGAAAGAACTGAATTAAAATTTGGTCTCAGACACTAGTTGTGTGACCCTGGGTAAGTACCTTACCCCTTGTTTAGCTCAATTTCATTATCTGTAAAATGAGCTGGAGAAGGAAATAGTGAACTATTCCAGAATCTTTGCCAATAAAACCCCAAATGTGGTCATGAAAAGTCAGCTATGACTGAAATTATTCCTATAATTCAAACAGCTACTGGCAAGTGAGTGGTGTTATTATGTTGACCCACAGTGCAGGTTTTCTTTGCCTGTGGATAATGTGGGGAATGATTAATTTAGACCCCTAGTTTATTTAGACCCCTGGTTAGTATTATTCAGTTGAGTTTGATTCCATAGGAGCATTGATCATTACTGTTGTGCTTGTCTACCTATATACAATTAGTTAATCTAATGAATCAACTTACTTAACCAATGCCCAAAGAATAAAGGACCAAGCCCTATAAGGTGAGAGGTGACTCAATGGCATGGAAAGTCCCTCAGCTATTTTTTAATTGTACCTCCATCCTTTTCATCCCTTTGCTAGGGAAACAATCCTATGACACTTGATCAACAGGTCCTATGAGTACTAGACCAATGAATGATCCTATCTGGAGATGCCTGTGAATTTATTCCCCCATCTATTGCCTAACATGAGGCCAATGGAAGACCATCAGCTCTGCCCATATTTGGATAGCCTCTCCTGGTAAATCTGTCATAAGCATGAGCTGAAGATTCTCTTGGAAGGTCAAGATATAGGTCTACCAGCCAATGAGACTTTGTGCTTTACTTTGCTTCTTCTGTACCCTCTGTGTATCAAGCACTATAAAACTCATTCATTAAGGAAAAAAGGCCATCTCAGATTGTGAGGGAGATCTGAGGTGCACTTCATTGGAAGGAGCCATGGACCCTTTAATAAAGTGCTATTGGTGCAGGACTTTGCCTCAGTTTCTCTTATTGTATGTTGGGCAATTTTGCCCACAATAACTGAGAACAGCAGAAATAATAGACAATCCATCCAAAACTACTTTCATCTCCAAAAACCTATTATAACAACAAAGTAAATTGTTCATTAAACAGAGGCCAAGTTCTTCAGCAATCTCTGATTCATATGTTGACCACTGGAATCCACTGGGAGCTATGAATATACAGATATTTATAGTTCCTTAATACATGGTCATAATCTTCATGCATGTCTGTCTGGCCAATAAATTGCCTCCTTCAAATGAACTGTAAGTTTCTTGAGAGCAAGAACTGTATTTACTTTCTGTCTTCCCCTACTCACAGTGCCTAGAATAGTGTTCAGTGTATTTCAAGTGCTTATTTCAAGGTACTGATTTACTGATGTATAAGTGCCCAGGCTACAGCAGACAGGATTTTCCATCCCATTTCCATTCCTTCCATTGATTGCCGATCTTCTGGAACAAATGTGGAGTCAAATCAAAGGACCAAGAAATCAAAGGCCATTGTTTTGCCCTTGGTCCCTAGGTTTTCTTCCATGCCAGAAACTCTCTCCCTCCTTTTCTCTGTCTCCTGGCTTCCCTGGTCTCCTTCAAGTCTTAGCTAAAATTCTACTTTCCAAAAGAAGCCTTTCTCTATCCCCCTTTAATGCTTATACTTTCCTTGGAGATTACCTCCAACTTATCCCATATCTGAGGCTGTATTTGAACTCACGTCTTTCTGACTCTAGGCCCAACATTCAATATCTACTCTGTCACCTGGCTACCAAAGCCAGACAAGCCATCTAGTCCAACCCTTTCATTTTACAAATGAAGAACCAAGGTCCAGAATGGTTAAGTGACTTGCCCACAAATTCACAGGATCATAGATTTAGAGCTGGAAGATACCTTAGAGGTCATCTAATCCAACCCTATTGTATAGGTAAGGGTTAAGTGACTTACACATGGCCATACAGGTAGTAATTTATAGAACTAGGATTTGAACTCAGATCCTATGATTCTATTCTTTTTATCATACCACTTCTGCACTCATGTCTGGACTATTGCAATAGCTTGCTGGTTGGACTCCCTACCACAAGTCTGTCCTCACTACAGTCTATCCTCTGACCACATCAACACCTCCCCTTAAGCTCCTACAACTCAGTAAATTCCAGTGGTTCCCTATTACCTCTAGAACCAAATAAAAAATTCTTTATTTGTCATTCAAAGCCTTTTATAACCTGCCCCCATTGCCTTTCCAGTCTTCTTATATCTTATACCTTCCACCCACCTACATGCTCTTTGATGCAGTGACACTGGCCTCCTTGCCTTTCCTGGAACAAGACACTCCATTGCCATTGACTTATTCTGGCCATTTTCACGGGCTGTCTTCCATACCTAGAATGTTCTCTCCACTCATCTCTGCCTCCTGGCCCCTTGGGCCTCTTCCAGTTCCATCTAAAATCTCACCTTCTGCAGGAAGTCTTTCCTGATTCCTCTTAATTCTCGAGCCTTTCCTCTGCCAACTATTTCTCATTTTATCCTGCGTATTGGTACATTGCTGTTTCCATGTTCTCTTGCCATTAGACTGTCAGCTCCTCCAGAGCAAGAACTGACTTTTGACTGCCTTTGTATTCCTGGCACTTAGCACAGCACCCAGCACATAGTAGGCACTTAACAAATATTGACTAATGGACATGTTCCTTGCTCTCTTTTGCCGGGTTCCTTCTGCTGGATCCCTTGAATTCTATTCCAAAAGTATTTAATATTCAGCTTTGTTATTTTGGTAGCATTTCTCCTCTTTCTCAGTTTGAAGCTGCCTGGTCTGAATTGGAAACTATGTGTGTCTTTCTCCTGAAGGATTCTGGGCTCTCCAAAGGCCTGTTTGGGATTGAACCCACCGAACCAGACAGTTGTGCTCTGTACTGGTGCTAAAGTAGGAGGCCTTGACCAATTAGAACTCAAGAGGTTCAGGAAGGGGGAATGGCTGAGATGAACCCTGCAAGTTCCCCAGAGGAGAGGTTCTACAGTCACCCTGGACTGAGAGAGACCCAAGTCAACAAGATGAAAGTCATTCTGCTGCAGAGAGCACAGACCTCTTTGGGGAACCTACAGAGATGTGGCCATGTTATTGGTTCCTGCAGTGTAAGGGTGATCTTTTTCTCCTGTCAATCAGTTGCTCAATCAATTGACAACCCAACACTCGATACTCCCAGGGAAACAAAAAAATGAGAGTATCTGGTTCCTACCCTTTCTAACCAAGGACATTGTCAAAATGCTCCTCCATCCCAAACCAATGAAATATGGTACTGTGTAAATGATGGCTAGAGAACCTGTGCTGGACTTTCTCACTATTGGGTGGCAGATGGGCCAAGGAGGTTTTTGTCCAGGTCTTGCTATAGGAGGGAAGAAAAAAGAATGCCAGAGTATTTCAAGAGAGTACTATAGAACATAAGGCCAAAGGAATGGATTAATAATGGTGGAAATTTATTCACTGTGGCACTCAGAGGAAAAGACCTTTGGGAGCAATAGGACCTTCTCTTGCCCTTCAAAACATACCAAGTAGGCACCTCCTGACTCCAGCTCTCTGTAAGGCAAGCCCCACCTGGCCACTTCACTGAGCAAAGAATGGAGCAGCTGCTTCTTGTTCTTCAGACTATGGGAGAGGAGCCCTACCTATCTTATGTTGTTATTGTTAGTCAGGTCTGACTCTTCATAACCTCATGGTCCCTGGGACCCACTGTCTCTAGGACTTTCTTGACAAAAATACAGGAGTGTTTGCCGTTTCCTTCTCCAGTGGATTAAGGCAAACAGAGGTTAAGTGACTTGAGTCTCGATTTTAATTCAGGTCTTCCTGACTCCAGGCCCAGTACTCTAAACACTGAGCCACCTAGCTGCCTCCTCCCAACCTTCCAGGATGAGTTAATATTGACTTCACTGGCCTGAGGCTGCTCAGCCTACCCCTGAGGTCCTTGCTTCTTTTTCAGAGAGTCCACCATCCTCTTCCCCAACTTGTCAGACTGTGACACCCCATAACACCTTCTTACCTTGCCTCCACTTGAATACTTCTCCTCTTTTATATGCTGCCCTTACTCATTAGACTTTAAGCTCCTTGAGAACTGTTTTTGTTTTTTTTGCTTACCTTATTATTTCCAGTGCTTAACTCAGGGTCTTAATAATAAGTGCTTAATAAATTATCTATCTAATCTAATCTATGTATTTATTTATCTGTTTATCTATCTATCTATCTTTCTGTCTATCTGTCTGTCACTTATGACTCCTTGTGACTAATGTGGATACTGATTCTTGAGGAACAGAAGCACTATTCACCTATTTCCCCCACCAGTGACATTTCTGTAAGTTTTCTCACCTAGCTGTCTTCTCCCCTTGGCACTTCTCTCATTCCCTGGGACCTTCTTACCCTGTAATATTCCTCGATAATGCTGGCCCCCCTTCTCTCATTGATAAATTCCTGTTGGGGTCTTCATTTTGAAGATAGTTTCAGGTTGTTTATGCTTCATTCCCCTCCTAGAGGCAGCTAGAGGCCTAGAGTCAGGAAGACCTGAGTTCAAATCTAGCCTCAAACACTGAATTACTATGTGACCCTGGGCAAATCATTTAAATCAGAGATGGGGAACCTGCAGCCTTAGGGCCACATGTAGCCATCTAGATCTTTCAGTGTGGCCTTCTGACTGAATCCAAACTTCAAAGAACAAATACTTAATCCAAATTTTACAGAATAAATAGGATTTGTAAAATTTGGATTCAATCACAAGGCCACACTGAAGGACCTAGAGGACCGTACGTAGCCTTAAGGCTGCAGGTTCCCCTCCCCTGATGTAACCTCTGCCTGCTTCAGTTTCCCCAACTTTAATATGGGGATCATAATAGCATCTACCTCCCAGGGTTGTTGTGAGGGTCAAGTGAAATCATATTTGTAAAGCACATAGTAGGCACTAAATAAATATTTGTTCCTTTTGCTCCTTTCCCTCTTGTCTGTCGTGACTCTACAGATCTCACCAACTCCACCCCCTCAATAAGAGCCTTCTCTTCTTCCCTGCTTTTCAGCTCCTTTTATGTGCTATCCTCCCTCCACCAGAGGGCTGGTGCTTCTTTATTTTTGCCTTTATTTGTATCCCATCACTTGGCACAGTGCCTGGCACATAGTAGGTTGGTTGTTGTCCTTTATTCTCGAAGAGGACCAAAATGACATCACCATGATAAAGTGTGTCATCATGAAATTTCACCGTGTCTTACTGTGGCTGATCACACCAATACGAGCTCAGAATATTCTACCACAGGTTGGGCACAGATAGTCCATGTGAATATTTGGGGTAGATTGTGCATCCTACGTTTACTTTGTGCTATTTCAATTCTGCTTTGCTTATAGAGCACAGCACCCTTTTAGATGTGGGCATGCCATGCGGAGCGATTTTGTGATAGTGTCTCCTATGGCACATTCAAATCCAAATTTCTTGAGAGAGACCTTGAGAGTGTCCTTGAATTGCCTCTTCTGACCACCATGTGATCGCCTGCCCCATGCTAGTTCTCCAAAAAATAATCTTTTTGGCAGGTGTACATTATGCACTTGAATAATATGGTCAGCCCATCAGAGCTGCACTCTCTGAAGCATAATTTGAATGCTTGGCAGTTCAGCTTGAGCAAGGACTTCACTGTCTGGTACCTTATCCTGCCAGGTGATCCTCAGAATCTTCCTAAGATAGTTCAAATGGAAGTGATTCAGTTTCTTGGCATGGTGCTGGTAGACTGTCCATGTTTCACAGGCATACAACAATGAGGTCAGCACAACAGCTCTGTAGACTTTCAGTTGGGTAGTCAGTCTAATACCTCTTCTCTCCCAAACTTTTCTTCAGAGCCTCTCAAACGCTGAGCTAGCTCTGACAATGTGTGCATCAACCTCATTGTCAATGTGTACATCCCTGGAAAGTACACTACCAAGGTAAGTGAACTTATCCACAGCATTCAAAACTTCTGCATTTGTTGTAACCAATAGTTCCACATATAGATGGTGTGGTGGTGGCTGATGGAGCACCTGTGTTTTCTTAGTGTTAATTATTAGGCCAAAATTAGCACAGGCAGCAGAGAATTGGTCCATACTTTGTTGCATCTCAGCTTCAGAGGCTGCATTGAGTGCACAATCATCTGCAAACAGAAAATCATGCACCAGCACTCCCTCCACTTTGGTCTTGGCTTGTGGCCTTTTCAAATTAAAGAACTTACTGTCAGTATAGTAGTTGATCTTGATGCCTTTATTAAGTGATTACTGACGCATAGTAAACACTCAATAAAGGCTTTTTTCCTATTTTATTTGTCTATCTAAACTCCCCCACTCCACCCCCTCCCATATATTGGGGAAAAGAGTCTAACTCACTAAATCCTGGCTTCTACTTTGACCTAACTCAACCTTTCAATCCTGTGACTTAGGCCCATGGATAATAACAGTCTGATCAAAGTGTAAGGAGGACCCTATGGCTCATAATCCAATAATTTATTATGAGCCATCAAAAGAAAACGTTTAAATGCCCCCTGACTTTAAGGTGGGAACTAAGTACCAGGCAATGAGTTGTGGAAAAAAGGAACAAGTGGCAGAAACAAAAGCCTTCTGCAGGTTTGAAGGCAGATGCCATCCAAATCCTATCTATCCTTCAAAACCTAGCTCCAATCTCACTTTCTTTGTGAAGCTACCTCTGCCTCCCCTCTTATATCTTGTCACTGTCCCCACCTGGCAGTGATCTCTGCCTCTCTAAACTCCTTAAATGCTTATTGCTAATAATACCCTTCCCACAGGGCATCTCCTTGTATCATAGACTTAAAGAGCATGAAGAAACTTTCAAGATGTGGTCCAATTCCTTCTTTTTTACAGATAAGGGAAACTGAGATTTATGGAGGTAAAGTGATTTGGAATTACAGAATTTTGAGTTGGAAGGGACCTCAGATGGAGATCATCTGGTCTCACTTCCTCATTCTTCCCAGGAAGGAACTAAGGACCATTAAGAAAAACTGATCTGGGAGAACTAACTCACCCAGAGTTAGTGGCAAAGGCAGATTAAAACCCACGTCTGTTAACTCCCACCATGTCATTTCCCTTTATTAACTGCCTTATCTCTGTAGTTACCTTTCCATATGTCTATGCCTTGTTTGCCCAATTAGACTCTAGTGTTCTAGAAGATAAGGTCTAGACACTTCTAGGCCTCTCTCAGAGTCTGGACTGGACCTTACAAAATGTAGGTGCTCAATACGTACTTGATCATTGGATTCTTCTATCCTGGAGCTCTGTCTTCAGAGGAAGACATTGGCCTGAGGGAAAAACAGTCCAAAATGAGAGATGCCAGACATGGCTCCATAGTCCAAGATTCTGAAGAGCCTTTCAGATACCATCTCCCTTCCCACCCACCAGGAAGGGCTCCCCAGGGAAGCTTGGTTAAGGGTGGGATTGGAACCAAGTTATTTCCACTGGGCAGACTTTTCTTTCCAGGCCTTGAGAGAAGCGGTCTTGCCTGTTGATGAATAAAGTCATACTAGAAAAATAGGCACACAAAACCAGCATGGTTTAGAGGATAATACAGGGCTTGGGAGGTGTGTGTTGGAAAATAACTGTGAGAGAGAGCTTAACAGACCTAAGACTATTCAGCCTGGAGAAGAGATGTTGTGGTCTTTGCAATATTATTTAATAATTATCTTTTAAGTGTCTTCAATATAACACAGTAAAAAGAGTGCTTGATTTGGAATAAAGTAACTTGAGTTGAAATCTCAGCATGGCCCCTTGCTAACTGTGTGACCTTGGGTAGGTTATTTCACTTCTTGGACCAGCTAGGTGTCCCATGGGATAGAATGTTGAGCTTCGAGTCAAGAAGAACCGAGTTTAAATCTGGCCCAAGACACTCATTAGCCAGGTGCCCTTGGGCAAGTGACTTAATCTCTCTGTGCTTCAGTTTCCTCATTCTTAAAGTGGAGGTCATAATCGAACCCACCTCCCACCAGGGTTGTTGGGATGTTAAAAAGGAGATGATACTCATAAAGAACTTTGCAAACCTTAAAGAACTGTATAAATGCGAGCTAGCGTCATTATTACCTCAATGGGTCTCAGTTTCCTCATCAGCTAAAAACAAACAACAGGGGCAAGAAAAGGTAGAGGAGAGAACCACGAGGGCTCGTTTTGGTTCTAAGTCTGTAACCTAAGATCTAAGGAGGATTATACTGAGAATGGTAAACAGATGTTCTTCCTCTCACCTGGGTTTCTACCACAATGGTGGACCTTTATTACTCACTTGTTCTTTTATAGTCCTCTGGTTCTGTGTCTGCTCCAGAGTATAAGAGGCTAGTGGGAAAAGGGTGTTGAGTCAGCTCTGTAATTGACAGCCCATAGCTAGACAACTTTCTCATGGGGGCCCACACATGGCAGCTGGCAGTCCTTTCTCAGCTACACCCTACCATATGCACCTTTTATTTTCTCCTCTCATGCTTTCTCCTGTCCTCCCTTTTCCTTTTTTTTATATTATTTTTCTTTCCTTTCTCTTCCATTTTCTGTCTGTCTGTCTGTCCGTCTGTCTGTCTGTCTGTCTCTCTCTCTCTCTCTCTCACACACACACACACACACATATACACCCTCATGTCTTGGGCCTGTTGACAAGCCAAATGGATACTGCTTAGCCTTACTGGTACCTCTTAGTACTAAAGAGTTTGCTGACCTTTAGTGCTTTATGGTCATTGATCCTGGAAATTGGTTTTTCTCTTCCCAAATTTCTCAGATCTAGACTGTGAGGGCCAAATCATAGGCAGTAGGACTATACGTTGGTAATCCTTCAGTTTACACTTAGCCGCCATCTTTGATCTTTAGTCCTCCCACCCCAGGAGGATCATTTAAAAGTGCTTCTAGCTGAAGGGTATAACTCCCAGCTCTAGGATTCTTCTCTCTGTTGCTTTGATTCTATGGCTATGGCCAGCCCCCTAGTCCCATCCCTACCCCATTACAACTTCATTATCACATACAAGAGAGTCATCTCATGTAAAAAGTAGCTAGTTTCAAGAATGCCCAGCTGTCCCACTGATCCTGCCTTTCCTCTACTCAGTTGCCCCAGTACCCAAAATTAGAGATTCATTCAAGTACCTTTCACTGAGCATGTCTTTTAAAGTGCAATTGTACCTGAAAGGAGTAACCCATTATCCCAACTGAGTAAAAGTATCATAGATTGAGAGACCTCATAGATTAGATGCCCCAGAGGTCATCTGAGTCTACTTACAGATGACAAAACTAAAATCCAAACAGGGGAATAATGGAGCTGGGATTTGGGCCCAGGTCTTCTGGCTCCAACCCCAAAACTCTTTCCCCTAGATCATACTTCTCATGACATCAGAGTTTCTCCAGAAAGAAGTCCTTCCCTTACTCCACTCCCACCTGCCCCTATGGGAGTAGCAGATGCCTTCATTTACATATTATGTGAAAGTAGAGAAGGAGCCACAGAACAGGCCTCTCCTACTACTTTTGTCTTTTGCTCGCCTGCGGTTGGCCCATATCCTCATTGCTTCCTCTGTCCCCACTGTTGAAAAGTCCTTGCTTCCTCTCCTCATCAGATTCCCATAAAGTCATCTTTAGAGACTTGTTCCTGGACATGTTTCCCTAGGGAGGAGGGGAAAAAATCCCCAGCCCTCTACTTGCCAGGAATTACAGCTTGCCTGACTATGCATTGATGCATCATATCTGGGTTTACTAATTGGGTTTTATTTTTTTATTGTCTTCCTTTTTTTAAAGGGCATTGTGTAGGAAAGGAGTACTATTTCTTAGCAAAATGGTGTGATGCACCAACTTCAGAGGCCCCTCCTGCCCTAAGAGCAGCTGCATTCACATGATTGTCTCAATTTCCTATTTATGTTGCACATCCTACCACAAACTGACACACCAACTTTGTTATCCACTTTTGCAAATTCTGGTGTACTGCCTAACCACAATCAGGAAACCTCCCTTGCTCTGCTGTGCTGTGTTACAGAACAATCGATTCCCTCCTCGTTTGAATGGCTCTGGTAGGGGACTAAAGTGAAAGGACCCTGGGTACCTCAGTAAGCATGTCCTATAGAATTCTAGAGTTTAAAGGGACCTTGATGATCATCTCATTGTGCCATCTATAGACAAGGAAACTGAGACCTCAGAGGTTTTGAGTACTTACTGGATAATAATAAGGCCAATGCTAGAACCAAGATATCCTTATTCTTAGTCCAAAATTCCTTCCACTGTACAAAGTAGACCAGAGCTATTTTTGTATCTGGATCAATGACTGAGCATTTCAGACTGAACGTCATAGAGTTATCTCAAACTTGGCATGTCCCAAACTGAATTCATTCTTCCCCACTACCACCAAACCCATTCTTCTTTTGAATTTCTGTTTCTGTCAAGTGTGCCACCATCCTTTCAGTTACCCAGTTTATCCTCTTCAAGGTCATCTTCAGCTCCTCTCTCAACCTACATATCCTATCAGTAGCCAAATCCTATCATTTCTGCTTCTGATTATTTAGGAAACAAGCCTTTAACAAGTATTTACTCCAGAAAGAAGTCCTTCCCTACTCATGTGCCCAATACTGTCCTAAGTTTGAGGGATATAAGTAAAAGGCAAAAACACAATCTTTGTCTGAGGAGATTGTCCACATTTGAATGGCAGACAACATTTGAAAGAGACAACATGTAAATAACCACATACAAACAAGACATATACAGTATAAACGTCAGTGCTGTTTGTCCTTTGTTCTTAAAGAGGATCCAATGACATCACAAGGTGATGTCTTGACTCATGCATGAATTGGATTCATGTGAGGTAGAAATACACAAAATCTTCAGCCTCACTCTCTCTTCCAGAGTCATCCAAGTCTAGTGATAAGACAAAAGTCAAGACAGCTGGCAATGGCCCAGGATGCAATGGATGACCTTGTGTCTTTGATGTCTGATCAAGCTCTAAGTGCTTCACAGCAAATAATCTCAGAGGGAAGGAAGTAGCATCGGGGCGGCTGGGAAAGGCTTTCTGAAAGTGGAATGTGAGCTGATCTTCATGGCATTTCTCCCCTTCTTTCCACTAACATTACTACCATTCTACTTTAAGCCTTTGTGACCTCTCTCTTGGATCATTGCAATTACCTTGTAACTGGTCTCCAGGACTCAAGTCTCTCTCTTCTCCAATTTATCCTTCACACAGTCACCAAAGTGATTTTCCAGATGCACTGGTCGGACTGTTTCCATATGATACTCAAAAAGCTTCAGTGGATTCCTGTTATCTCAATAATCAAACATAAATGCTGGTATTTCCAATCTGGCCCTTGTTATACTTTATTCCCTTAATGTCCATTAAGGTCAAGCCAAATTGTCTTTCTTACTTTTCCTCATCTCCCCTCTCCATGCTTTTGCACTGGCTGTCCCTCATGCTTAGAGTGAACCCCTTCCTTACTTCTGCCTCTTAGAATTCCTAGTTTCCTTCAAATCTCAGTTGGAATGCTGCCTTTTACATGAACCTTTCATGGTCCTCCTAACAGCCAGTGCCTTCTCTCTAAATTATCTTGCACATTTATATTATAATATCGTTTATTATATATTTTTGTACATTTTGTGTATACCTATACTCATTCTTGATGTCTTCCTTGTTATAATGTAAAACCCTAAAAGGGAAGGACATTTCATAGTTGTCATCCTTCTGTCTTCAGTGCCTAGTACAGGGCCCAGCACATTGTAGAAGCTTAACATAAACTTTTTGACTGACAAGTTAATTGACTGGACAGAAGTGTTTTTCCTGTAAATTCCCTATCCTTGCAACTTAGCAAATACCTACAGTCTTAATACCTGGGAAACTTTAGGAAGCCAGCTAAAAAGACCAGCCTTGCCCATACTGATGTGATAATAATTCCATCCTTCCTCCTCCTCCTGTCTCTCAGCCACGTGCCCTGTACCTCTTCACACTGACACTAGAAACCGTCCTAGATAACATCTTGGATGCTGTTAAGTTTGAACTTCTTAATTTATGTGATTTGTGGCCACATTTCTAGATCTAAAGACTTCTAACTAAACTGAGTGGGTTCTAAAAATGTTGTAAACATCCTTTTCTTCTGCAGTTTTTGACGACCATCACACTCCAGGCCGGATATTTGAGTTAACTGATAAGTGGCTTGTGGCAAAAACTTCTTTTCCCGATTCCAATCATTTGGTGCAAGTCCTTCCTGTGTTATGCCTTCCTTGAAAAGGAAGAATGGAAGTTGATGTCTCCAAGCCTAAAAAAGAGCTTTCCACCTGTCTACTTGGGTGAGTCTGGGGGGGTGATGATGGGAACTGCAGTGCAGAGGGGGAAGGCAGCTGTTGGGTAGTAATATTTTGCAACCCTACTTGGTCATGGAACACTTAGGCTTGAAATAGTTTAATGAAATTCATAAATGCTAATCTGGAGGACCTGGGAGTATAGAATAATCTTTGAGTTAAAGGGATTGGTGGGGAATTAGAAAAGCTTTGAGGCAAAATAGAGGAAATTAAGCCTGTATGTGTCTCTCCCAGCCCTAACCCAATCCCATAGTTTATCTGGGATTCCAAGATGGCAGGAAGACACACAAACACAGGGAAGGGAAAAAGAGACATCCTTCCCTTCTCCCTTTTCCCCTCATCTGGACCTAAGCCATCACAGAATGCATCTCGGGTACATGACTGCTCACAGAACTTGGATGAGATAGGAGTCACTAACTCCATTCTTTCACATGAGGTAGAAGATCCCTACACTGCCCCCCCCCCCAGCTTTGTCCTAAGGTCCTGCTTCTGTACTCTGCAGACTCTGTGGTTGTTATCTGACCTAGTGATATAAAGAAGCCTGGCCATTGCCATTTGCCCAGAGGTACCTTTAGGACCGGTGGGCTTTTCCATCTGCCCTGTAGCCAAATTTTCTTTTATGTATTGCCTCCCCTAATTACAGCATGAGCTCCTGGAGAGATGGATTTGTCTATACTATTTTGTCTTACACTATATTTGTCTTACTATACACATTCTCAGTGCTTAGCACATGTAATGAGTGTTTTTATTAATTTTTAAATTGTTTACTTGACTTTTATTAAATTATTTTATTCATTTAAAATATTTTCATTTTAATTACTTGTTGTTGTTCAGTCATTTTCATTCATGCCCATCTCTTTATGACTCCATTTAGGGTTTTCTCAGCAAAGATACTGAAGTGGTTTGCTATTTCCTTCTCCAGATCATTTTGTTGATCAGAAAACTGAGACAAATAGAGTTGTGACTTGCTCAATGTAACACAACTGGTAAGTGTCTGAGGACAGATTGTAACTCAGGAAGATGAGTCTTCCTGAGTCCAGGCTCAGTACTCTATCTCCTTTACTCCCTAGCTGCCCCCTTTAAAGAATTAATTAATTTTATCTTAATATGCCATTTATTTCATATAATTTATTATACAGTAGTAATTCATTCACTTGCACCTATCTAAAACTTTTCATGAATTATTAATAAAATTAAAGATTAATTTTAAGTTATTTAAAGCATTTAATACATTATTTTTCATTCATTCATTTATAAGTCATGAGTGTGTTTGGTAGTTATGGAAAGGGAGATTTCATTGGCTTACGGAGCTCATGATGAGGAACCTACTTTTCCAATGAAGGTGAGCATCTTTCCTGCAACATATAGTCTTACAGAGTCACCCAGAACACTGGATGATTAAGTGATTAGCCTGGGTTACATGGCTAAGTGGGTGTCAGAGACAGGGCTAGAACCCAGGTCATCCTGGCTCCAAGGCCAGTTCTCTATTCACAGAAGTATGGCCATGGGTAGAGATGTTATATTTGTTTGATGCATACCTAACTATCCAGAGGTAAGAACAATGACTTACTTACAGGAAGTGGTGTAGAACACATTCAGGGACACATATATTCATAAAAGGAGGTGGCCCAGGCATGGGATGTAGGATAGATGAGTAACCCAGATACTGCACCGGTATACAAAGAATGTAAAAAGCCCTAGAAAAGGATTGAGCATGCTCATCCTTTATGTAAGATTCATGGGAGGATGTAGAGGAGAGCAGTACAAAATGAGAGGCTATGGGCAGATTGTGAACTACACCATTAAAGACAGAAATCACACCAGTGAGCTTCCAGAGTCGTAAAAATATCTCAATTATAAATACACCTAATATTTTACATCCAATATTTTACATCTAACGTATTTTACATTTAACATTTTGTACCTAATATATTTTACATGTAATATTTTAGAGGTAATATCCCTAGCATGAGAATTTTCTCTCATCACAGGGTTCCATAGAACACAGTCCCCCAGTGGATTTATAGCCTTATGAATAAACATTTTTTGAGCATTTACTCAGTAAAATCCACAGCAGCAAGAAAGAGATTTTGGCCTAAACAATCACAGTGGGAAAACAAAACTGAATATAAACCCAGATTGCCTAGACTATGACGTGCAGCTGGTGGGCAGACAGCCTAGTTAGTCCCTCAGTCCTCATTTTGAATGAGAGCTGCAGATGGACCCCAAAGTTGGACCCAGAATAAAATAAGAGGAGGAGGACAGATTTGATTGAATTTGGGAAATACCATAGTGCTTTCAGTGCTCTCAAGTGCTTGCTGCCACAAAAAGCATCTTTTTAATGCCAATATTCTCCCACTGATGCTAAGGAATAAAGTGTTTTGTGGCTGTGAGTCATGGACCACCATAATCTCAAAAAATAAAAATAAAAAACTACAGGTAAGCCAAAAGGAGAGTGGAAAGATGCCAGGTGGCATAAAGAGGGTGCTGCAGGTTACCTATGATGCCTTGTGAATGAGAAGTGATATAAAAAGTGTTATATAGTTGCCTAAGTCACTTGCCCAAGGTCATACAGCTAGTATAGTTCAAGCCTTGCACCCATGCCTTCCTGATTTCAAAGCCATATCTCTGCTCACTGTGCCAGTTTGCCTTTTGGATATTACCTGGCCTCAGAGTATATACATATACATACACACACACACATACACACACACATATATTATATATACTGTATATATATATCATACATACAGAGTAGCTTAAATGGTTAGATAATACTGATTTGAGAGGCAGTCTGGGATAATGGCTAGAGGACTGGTTTAATACTACCATACTATAGGAAATGATGAGCTCAACGATTTTAGAAAAACATGCAAAGATCTATATGAAATAATGAAGAACGAAGTGAGCACATCCAAGAGAACACTGTATACAGTAACAGCAATATTGTTTTAAGAACAACTTTGAGCGAATAGGTCATTTTTATTATTACAAATACCCAAATTAACTATAAAGGACATATGAAGAAAGATGCTATCTGCATCCAGACTGGTAAGTAGAAGTATAGAATTTTCCACATACACACATGCACACACACACACACCAAATTTCTCTCTAACGGTAGTTATCTCTAGAGAGAGTGGGGCAGGGAAGAAAAAAAGAAATTTACATGATAATTTTATTATGTATTTAAAAGGAGTAGTAAATTGTACACGATAGGTTTGTAATTTCATGTACAATCATCCTTTTTAATTTACTGTGTTACAGAAATGCTTGTTTTATTCCATATATTAAGGGAGGGAAAGAGTCAGGTACACCTTGTTCATGTTCTGCCTCTGACCTATTCTAGCTGTGTAATCCTGAACAACTGGTGTGACCTTTCAGAGATCCAGGTAACTCTCCAACACTAACAATTCCAAAAGAGGTGCCAGCATCATCCAATCCAAACAAACCACTCATTTAAGCACCTGCTGTGGGTGCCCAGTGCTGTGATTAGCAAAGACGAAATGGAGAACTCCCTACCTTCAAGGAGACTACTTTAATACCCAAGTATCCTATTGTCAGAAGTAGGCATTATATGACTGTGACCAAATCGCTTATTCCTCTCAGTGCCTGGAGCCAACTCTCTGAAAAGGGAGTCCTTAACCATTTTTGTGTCTTGAGGATCTGTTTGGCAATGTGAAGAAGCTTATGAACTCTGTCTCAAAATCTTGGTTTTACATGCATAAAATAAGATCCATAGGCTTATAAGGGAAATCAATTATATTAAAATACAGGTATCAAAATACTTATTAAAAAATAAATTCACAGACCCTCCTGAAATCTCTGCATGCATTTGGGGGCTCCAGGTAAAGAAAGCCTGCTCTAAGATTATAAATTACAGATACTTTGCCCATCATCTGCCTCAGAGGAGAGTTCCCATTAACCATGAAATCACAGGTCATTTATAACTCTCCTCCCCACTCCACACCAAGTAATATTATCTATTCTAATTACAGTTTTATATTTTTAAAGACAAAAATCTATTTTTTCTCTTACCCTCTTCCCCATTGGAGGAAAAAACAAAACAAAACAAATTCCTTGTCACCAATATACAGTCAAACAAAACAAATTCTCCTTGACTATGTTAATATATGTATATATGTGTGTATACACACAC
The DNA here is from genome assembly GCF_028372415.1 of Notamacropus eugenii. Taxonomy (NCBI): domain Eukaryota; kingdom Metazoa; phylum Chordata; class Mammalia; order Diprotodontia; family Macropodidae; genus Notamacropus; species Notamacropus eugenii. The sequence goes on along the minus strand of NC_092872.1, from coordinate 642,253,120 downwards.
ATATGTATAAATGTATATATGTATAAACATATGTATGTCTTATTCTGAAGGAACCATGACAAAAAATATCTATTCTTCAGAGAGAAAACTGAGGAACTCTGAGTGGAGATTGAAGCATTTTTTTCACTTCATTTTTCTTGCCTTTTTTTTTTTGCAACATGGCTAACATAGAATTATGTTTTCTATGGCTTCACATGTATAGTGGTATCATAGTGCTTGCCTTCTGAATGAGTTGGGTAGGGACTGGAGGCAGGGAGAGAATTTTAAACTCAAAAGATGAATGCTAAAATATATATATATATACATGTATATATGTGTACACACACGTGTATATATACATATAATATATGCATTATATATCACACATAATATATACACAAATATATATACACATACATGTACATAAATACATATCTTTAAACCTGTATCTCTAAGTGACACTGTACTGGAAAGCACTAGATCTGAATCCCAGTTTTGACTTGATCATTTAATGAATGTATGACTTTGGTCTTACCCTCTCTAGGTTTTAGTTTCCTCTCCTATAAAGCTGAATTAAATAATCTCAAATCTTTTTCAAGTCTATAACTTTATGAGAAAATCACCTCTCAGCCTCCTGGGAAAGGGCTCTTATCTAATTCTGTGTTTTCTGTCCAATTCAATGAACTCACTTGGAGAAAACAATTCATTATTGTTGTTTCATGGCTAATGAATCATTAGTCTGAAATCCCCCAGCCATCTCACTGCTTATGAGAAAAAGTACTGGGTTCTTACATTTCAATTTAGGTAGTCAGTCCTTGGGCTGGGAAGGCAGCTAGGTGGTGCCCTGGATAGAGCATTCAGGAAGACCTGAGTTCAAATATGACCTTAGACACCTAATAGCTGTGTGACCCTAGGCAAGTCACTTAACCCTGTCTTTCTCATCTGTAAAATGATCTGGAGAAGGAAATGGCAAACCACTCTAGTGTCTTTGCCAAGAATAATTCCAAATGGGGTCATGGAGAGTTGGACACAACTGAACAATAAAACCTACCTTAGACTAGGCTGGGATTGGACTGAAATTGCAAGGAGGCTTTGGAACTTCAGACTTAGCAAAATTGATTACAGGGAGAGAAATCCAGGAGGGTAGGCTGCCCTGAGGGACTTAGGGTGATGAATGGGGCTGATAAAAAATGGCTTTGGAAATATCCCACTGTTCAGCTTTATGCCATGCACTGCTGGGTAATCTTTTTTGACAGTTGGGAGGAGAGGTGGGCCAACGCCCACAAGAGTTACCCAATTATGGCAAAATATAGATCTGGCCAGTTTCCTGGCAGCAAGGTGACCACAAGGACATCCCAATTATAGGATCAAGTGGCTCATTCACTGAGGAGGAAGACAGCACAGGGAGTACTTTCCTTTTCTAACACTGCAGGTCTATTTTTATTTGGAGAAGAACAGTGGCTGTTGCTGGCAAACTGGGACACATTGGGGAGCAGTGGGGCAGCTGATGAAGGGAGACAACTGGACATAGGGGTGCATCTCTACTCTTCTGCCCAGGCATGACCAGCAGAATATTTGTTGTTGTTCAGTTGTTTCAGTCATGACCAACTCTTCATGACCCTATTTGGGATTTTCTTGGAAGAGATACTGGAGTGGTTTGCCATTTTCTTCTCCAGCTCATTTTACAGATGAGGAAACTGAGGCAAACAGTGTTAAGTGACTTGCCCAGAGTCATTCAGCTAATAAGTGTCTGGGGCCAGATTTGAACTCAGGAAGATAAGTCTGGTGCTCTATCCACTGTGCCACTTAGTTACCAGCAGAATATACAGGGGACCAAATGGTACAGCTGAGAGAGATTTCAAGTTGTTTTCAGGGTGATGGTAAGAGCCCTGAACTGAGTCAGGGTCCTTACCACCACATCTGGTTCTAACCCCAAGGGACACTAACCATCTGTGTGAACCTGAGCAAGTCACAAAACCTCTCTGATCTTCAGTTTCTTCATCTGTTAAATGAGGGAATTAGATAGCGTCCAAGGTTCCTTCTGGCTCTAAATCTGTGATTCTGTGATTCTGTTGTTTCTTTTTCATTAGCTATATATGAAAGGGTTAGAAAGCACTTCCAGCTCTCATATTGCAATGCTATGTGGTAGGTTTTAAAGTTCCTTTAGCCCTGAAGGTAATATTATAGGGGTCTACATTTAGATCTCCCTAATTTCAGAACTATGTAGGGTTGTTCTTAGTGATAGACTTATTCCAGGAAACCATGTCTTTAACTGTGTGTGTTTGTGTGTGTGTTTATGTGTGTATGTAACGAAACCTCATAACTAAATCCCATGAAGAACAAAATGTTACAGACACTTATAAATTCCTTCATATAACAACTATTGATGAAGTGCTAAGTGCCACGAAAGATACAAAGTTGTATACCTTGGGCTTGTAGGCACATGTAACTATAAGAAAAGGTAATATATGATAAGTGCTTTAAGTGCTGGGCAAACCAAGTACTATAAGACTTCAGGGGATGAAGAGATCCCTTTCAAGTATGGGAGGTGGTGTTGAAGCTGTGCCTTGAAAAGTAGATAGGATTTTAGTAGGTAGAGATGAAAGAGAGAGGGGGAGAGAGAGAGAGAGAGAGAGAGAGAGAGAGAGAGAGAGAGAGAGAGAGAGAGAGAGAGAGAGAGACAGAGAGAGAGAGAGACAGAGAGAGAGACAGAGAGAGAGACAGAGAGACAGAGAGAGAGACAGAGAGAGACAGAGAGACAGAGAGACAGAGAGACAGAGAGAGACAGAGAGACAGAGAGAGAGAGACAGAGAGAGAGACAGAGAGAGACAGAGAGAAACAGAGACAGAGAGAGACAGAGAGGGACAGAGAGACAGAAAGAGACAGAGAGACAGAGAAACAGAGAGAAAGGGAGAGAGAGATTCTCCAGAAGTAGGACACGGTGTGTAGGCAAGAATGTTGAAGATGTATTTCGGAAATGATGAGTGGTTTAGCTTGGCTAAACTAAAACTAGTAGAGGCAGAGTTAGAAAAATTAGGCTCTTAGATCATGGAGGGCACTAAATCCCAATCGATGGATTGGAAGGCTTTTGAGCAGGATATAACCATGTGACCGTATTTGTGCTATAGAAAGATTAATCTGGTACCTAATATGTATTTTGGGAAGAAGGGAGCGCAAGAATTAAAAACAGTTCGGAGATTTTTACATAAGTTCTAGGAATCTAAGATAATGGTTCAAACTAGGGTTGAGACATTGGGAATGAAAATAAAGGAACTGTTGCAGAAAAGATTTCAATAGAATTAACAAATCTTAAAGAATGATTGGATATGGGGTGGCAGTGAAGGAGAATGAAAAAGATTCGAACCTGGCTAACTAGAAGAATGGTAATTACTATTAAACAAAAAAGCAGTCAGGAAGAAGATGAATTGAGTTCTAGGTTTGTTGAGTTTGAGGTGCCAATAGGACACCTAGATGGAGATATGTAGTAAACAACTGGAAATGTGAGACTGGACCTTAGAATAGAAGTTGGGCTCAAGGTGTGGATTTAGGAGTCATCTCTACAGAGGTGACAGCTGAAGCCATGGCTTCCCTGAGAGTTTTTTTTTTTTCCAAGAAAGTAGTCAAATTAATCAAGAGAACTATATTTACCATCAATCAATAATAAACAGGCATTACTCTCTATGGGGACAGGGACAACTTGCTTCTTCATCTTCAATACGTGTAACTCCAAGTTTAATAACCTTTCCCATAGAGACTAGGGACACTAATAACTATATCTTAAAGGAAGAAAAGTATCTTATAAAAAAGAATTTAACTGCCTTCTGGAGACTCTTAGTTGTCATATTGGAAAAATCTGTGTTACAGAAAGAAAGAACTAAGAGAACTTCTTTCATGAGAAATTGAGGAAATTAACTGTCACCTTGGAGGACGACTGAAGGGACATTCCCTGAGACAACTGAATTTTAGCTTGTGCTGGAGAAGGTCTACTAAAAAGAATTCTTGAGAAACTTTGACTGGCAGTATGAGATTGCTGAATGGTGGGATTATGATTCCAGAGTTAAGGAAAAGTCAGTAGATGCAGTTCATGGTTAGAGATAAATCTAGCTGGGACCTTTCACTGTACTACATCATTGAAATATTTAAATGTCTGCATTATTTGTTACATTATTAATAAATTGTATAACGAATAACAGTAATGTTTATTTAAACTTATGAGATTAGTGGATTTGAAAAAGAGAGAATGCTTATGGGGAAAAAGATTTATTTGGTGGGGGCTCAGAGCTAATTGCTTCATTAAGTGAATTAATTTCCATTAATTTATAACAGAGTATCACAACATACCCCTTGATTGACTTAGAACCCTGGATAGGGATGAATAAGGAAATGAGTGATGTAATAGGCTAAGGAGGATTTGGTATAGTTGTCAAGTAGTGTAACACACCAAATATCACACTTGACTCTAGGTTATACATAGAAGTCAGCATTTCCAAAACTACTACATATGTGTATATAAGACAATGCCAGGGGGAGGGGATGGTCAGAGTTAGAGAAAGGGTAGGCAAACCACTAGCAGCTATGGAAAACAAGTAAGATTTCATGTAAAAGGTGGCATCCGAGCAGAGTCTTGAAGGAAATTAAAGATTCTAAGAGGTAGAAATCCTTTTAAGTTTCAATTGGGAATAGACTCATTGAGTTTCTCTGGCCTTCCATTTTAACATCTATAAAAGTGAACCTAATGGCATTTCCTTCTGAAACCCGGTTTGATCAAGGAAAATCAGGGATTTGCTTGGAAAAAATGAAGAGAATCTGAAGACTTATGCTCTGACCAGTCCTGTTGTATTCCTTCCTAATAGACCAGGTCTGGAATATTTTTTGTTCATTTCTGGATGCTTTACTTTAAGTAGAGCATTGACAAGCTCTAGTATTTCCAGAACAGCCAGAATGGTGAGGGTATTGGAAACCATTTCATGTGGATATCCATTAGAGGAACTAGGGATATATATGTATGTATGTATGTATATATACATACATACACACATATATGGGTGTATATATACATATGTGTATGTGTGTATATGCATATGTGTGTATATATAATATATATGTACAAATTGTACGTATAATAGTTTATATTTAGGGATATTTATCCTGGAGAAGAACAGACTTGGGACATTGTATTGTATAACTGCTGTCTTCAAGTATTTGAAGGAAGATTAGATTTGCTCTGCTTGGCCCCAAGAAGCAGAACTGGGAGCAACAGAAGGAAGTTGTGGAAGTCCTGAGACAACTGAACATAAATCTTATGCTGTGGAGATGGCATCCTAAAGAGAATTTTTGAGAAACTTTGCAAACTATTAGCTGTCATGAATGGAAATTTGGGCTTGATATGTAAAAAAAAAATTGCTGGCAATAAGAGCTATCCCAAACTGGAATGGCTTACCTCAGGAGATAGTAACTTCTCCATCACCAGAAGTGCTGGAGCAGACCCTTGAACCCTGGTTTTCCTTCAGGATTCAGCTTAAGTGCCACCTTTTCCCAATTCCCAAAGTTTCTAGGGTCTTTCCTGCCCAAAATGCCTTGCATTCCTTTTGAACATATTTATGTATATCTTTTTATAGACATCCATTGCTTCTACCGCCCCTCCCTCCAAAAGAGGGTAAGCTCCCTGAGGGCAGGAGTTTTAAACTTTGTATCCCTAGCACTTAGCACAGTGCCTGATACATGGTAAACCCTTAATAAATACTTGTTGATAAAGTAGAGAGGATTTCGGCTCAGATGAAGATTAGGCTAGATGACCCTTGAGGTCCCTCCTAATGCTGATATGACATTCTTATGGGTGCACTAAGAAAAATATCCTAAGCAAAGTCAGCTGAGCAAGACTCAGAACTGGGTTGGGGTCAAGAAACAAAGCTTTGCAAGATAGAAATCAAAGAAATTCAAGCTACAAAGATTCTGCCCCCATCTTGGTTCCCCAAAATCTACAGGAGCAGAAACCCAGTTACTGGATAGGGCATTTCCATGCCTGTTTCAGTTTCCTGGATTATAGCTAGCATTGCTGGACAAACCCAGCCCAAGGACATTTCTTCTGATAGTCACTGAAAGAACTGACTCTTCAACTTTTTTTTTTTTATCATTGTTCACCTCACTGTCTTTTTGAATCATTTTTATACAAATAACTCAGACGGGAGTATCTGACTTCGTATCAGCCCATCTGTAAAAACTGTGAGTTAAGTTAATTTTCTTATTCACACTTAATAGAGAGAATGAAAAAAATGAGTAATTATAGGATTGTAGACTCCTCCAGTTGAAAGGGACGTTGGAGTCTGAACTACTTCTCAATTCAAGTCAATATTAACCAAATACCTGTTATTCACTCAGTATTACTACTATATGCTGTGCTGAGATTCTGGAGAATACAAAAATAAGTAAGGCAAAATGCTCACTCTCAAGGGGCTTACATTCTAGAAAGTCAGTTGGTTCAACTCCCTCATTTTACAAAGGAGGAAGTTGAGACCTAAAGAGGTTATGTCAGGGATGGGGAACTTGCAGCCTTGAGGCCACATGCAGCCCTCTAGATTCTCAAGTGCAACTCTTTGATTGAATCCAAACTTCACAGCACAGTCCTCTTCATAAAAAGATTTGTTCTGTAAAATGTGGGCTCAATCAAAAGGTGGCCAAGGACTTAGAAGGCCACATGTGGACTTAATGCCACAGGTTCCCCACCCCTGTTCTATGTAGCTTGCCCAACGTCTCATATATAACTGTTGTAATCAGCAGAATTGATGACTGTTGGTGAATTAATTAAAACCCCAGAACCTCTCCTCTGTAGCTTTATCTCAGTTTCATGAAATTCCTCTCTGATTCTTCCTGATTTTAGATTATAGTTCAGGGTAAGGGAAGAGAGGATTGGGGGTTAGGTGACAATGGTGCCCCAATCTAGTGTTTACATAACAGACTTAATTTTGATTTGGAATTAACATCAATCTTGAGTTAACCTTTATAAACACTTTTATATACATTATCTCATTTTCTCCTCACAGCATGCCCTGTAGAGATAATTAACATAGGCATTATTAGCCCCATTTATAGATGAAGAAACTGAGACCCCAAAAGGATTGTGATTGCCCAAATCACATGAAAAGTTAGTGGCAAAGTAGAATCTCAAATCCAAGTCTACTGACTTCCTGTCTCAGGCTAGGGTTACTCTTAGTTAATTTTCAGTTGCTTATAGACCTATAGACAGAAGGGATCCCAGAGGTCATATAGTCCAACTCTCAATTTACAGACAAGGAAACTGAGACCCAAGAGATTAAATGAGTTGTCCAAGATCATTTAGATAGTTAAGTGTCAGAAGTGATATTAGTCATCTGAACCCAGGTCTTCTGATCTCAGAGCCAGTCCTTCTGCCACTGTTTTTACCTATGTTTAAGGGGGTATAGGTAATCCCAGTCTTGCCTACCCAGCTCTCTCATACTGCATAGGCTTTTGTCTCCCCAACAATCCCTCTGTCCCTACCTCCATTCACTGTCTTCTGCATTTTCACCACTCAGAAGAATAGACTCTCAGGATCCTGAAATATTGACACAGGAGGCTGGGACGCAGCCTCCAGCCTTTCATTCCTTAGAGGAGTCTGAGGTAGAAGACAGGGGCAGTGCCCAGGAGAATTTATACTGGTTCTGGTCTTGGAACTGGTTTCACAAGCATAAATGTACTCTCTGTGCTCTAGATGTGGATCTTTCAGACCAGAGAGTATTAGGTTGCTGATACAGAAACTCCTTTGTGGAGAAAAAGGCAAAGGAAGCAACGTAATCCCATGCCAAGCTCCTGGGTGGAGGTGGGGGGTGGGGATGAGAAACAAGTCTTTTATGAAGGAGAAGGAAGGTGCTGACAAAGTGACTTGGGAAGAGGAAATTGGAGGAGTTCAAGAGCTATGACTCTCATAAACTCTATCCCAATATCTCTTGATGCTAGGTTATCTTTGTTCCTGTGTATCAGAAGCTCTCAAAGTGTATTTGGGGAATGCTTTTGGGTTCTACAAGGTCAAAACTATTTTCAAAATGATATTAAGATGTTTTCATTTCAAATACGATTAACATTAATTTAGCCCCCATAAATAAATCTTTATGAACAAAGGGCTATAGGAAGGTCCTCAAAACTTTTAGAAATGTAAAGGGGTCCTGAGACCAAAAAAGGTTGAGAATTGCTACTACAGAAGATTTGTTGAGGAGGAGGCTGGTCAAGGCATCCGTTCTGTAAAGAGGTGTTAATATGATGACAGCTAAAATTTAACGAGGAATTTTCACACCTGGGGGAGGAAGCTTAATGAAATGGGGAGACAGAGACCCTCGGACACCCCAGAGCTAGGGAGGTAGGGAGGAACTCACCCCTGAACATTTGGGGGAGATCCTCCATTTCAATCTGACAATTGTTTGACCAATGTTAAAATAAGCATGTCCTAAGTATCTAGTATAGGTGAAGCACAGTACTAGGTGCTGAGAAGACAAAGGCAAGAATGAAACCATCCCTGATCTCAAAAAGCTTACATTCTGTTAGAGGATACAACATTTAAACAGGTAAATAAAGACAATACAATTCGAGAAAGAAGAAGGTACTGATAAATAGGGGGTTAGGAAAGCTTCTGTAGGATGCTGGACATAAACTGAAACTTGAAAAAAGTTCTAGACTCTTAATGAACCTTTCTGGATGATTCTACAGAGGCGAGAACAAGCATAAAGAATGTCTTGTCCAAAGGCAAGGAGGTAAAAGATGGTGTGCTTAATTTGGAAAATAGAGAGTAGGCTGGTTTGGCTTGCAATATATCACATATGAAAGTAGGCTGGAGACAGACTGTGAAAGGCTTTATATAATAAGGTAGGGAATTTGTATTTTAGAAGCAATAGGGAACCACTGAAGATTATTGGGTAGGGAAATGGCATGGTCAATAACCAAAGGAGTAATAGGGTCAATCCTGTGCTATTAGAAGGTTATTCTGGGCACATATATGGAGAATGTGTTGGAGAAGGGACAGGCTGGAAGCTGGGAATACAATTATTATTGCAATAGTCCAAATGTGAGATGATGATAATCGGAATTGGAATGGTGGCCATGAAAGTGGCAAGAAGGATAAAGAAGGGAGAAATACTGTAGAGTTATGATCATCAAGACTTGGCAACTATTTGGAGATAGCAGGTGAGGCAGAGGGGAAAAGATGACTGAGTTTGCAAATCTGAGTGACTAGAAGTAAAGAAGTAGAAAGGAGGATTAAGGTTGGACCTAGGGCAAGATAATGTGTTCTGTTTTGGACCTATTGAGTTTGAGTTGCCTATAGGGAATTTAGTTAGAGATGTCTAATGGGCACTTGGTGATATAGTACTGGAGCTCAGGAGAGAGGTGAAGGCTGAATATATAGATCTGGGAGTTATTTGCAAAGAGTTGTCCATTGAACCCATGGGAGATGATGAAATTACCAAAAGTGAGTACAAAGAAAAAAATGGATTATAACCCAGAAAAATTGGCTTAGGAGAGGTTATCCAGATAGGAGGAGGAGAACCTGGAAAAAGCACTGTCAAGAAATTTGAGGGAAGAAAGAATATCCAGGAGGAGGGAGAGGTCATCAGTGTCAAAAACTGCAGAGAGGTCAAGAAGGATAAGGAATGAAAAAAGGCTGTTGTAGTTAATGGCCAAGATAGCCTTAAAAACTTTAGAGAGCAGCTTCATTTGAGCAATGAGGTGGTAAGCCAGATTGCAAGGATGTGGGAAGAAATAAAGAGGAGGCAAGGGATAGAAATGCCATTTGGGGAGTTTGGCTATGAAAGGGAAGAGATATTTAGGCCTGTGGAGTCCTATTTTAAATAGTTATCCTTGTTAACTTGATGCTAATTAGGATATGGGCCTGACCAAGGAATGGGGAGCAGGATGAGGGACAATTTATACACACTTCTCCACCTGCTTATCTCTCCCTCCATCACCACTGTCACTGAAAATATCCAGGCTCTACCCCGGAGATTGGCATCTTTGCCTCTGAGATGATGGTGAGTGAGGTCTAACATGGGAAATCACCTGGCAACCTGACCCTGACTGAAGATATCTGGGGTCTAACCACCTTGTTGGGAGGAAAAGATGACAGAAAGGAACACATCGTAGGAGGATATGTGGGATCTCCCCAGTATCTGTCCTAACTCAAGCACCATCTCCATTGTCCACTCTGTTCCCATATCCCCAACTTTGGTCCAGGCTTCCCATAACCCAACATGGAGTTAGAGGCAGGGAGGAGCGGAATGTGGAGGATCCACCTGGGCTTATACAAGGAGAGAAAGCTTGATAAAAGGTGATGAGAGGCAGAGGGTATAATCAGCCTCCAGCTGGAAGGTGGGGGCAATTTCTCAATTTCTCCTTCCCCTTTCCCTGTGCCAGGCACCTAGCTGGGCCCCAAAAGGAAGTTTAAAGTTTGGAGACCACTCATTGTTCCCTCATCTCACCTGGACTTTCAGAATATTGTAACTAAGGTTACTAAGGGTAAAAAGAGACTTCCTTGAAGTCTGGTGGAGGGAAGCAAGCTGGATTCTCTCTTCTCTCCTCCTGCCCTACTTTCCTAACTTAGACTTAGGGATCATAGCTGCTCCCTCACAGTGGGAGAATCCAGCAATAGAATCAATCAGCTCTGTCAGAATGACCCTGTTCTCATGCCATCATCCTGTCCCTGCCTCCACCCAACCACTGACCAGCACCACCAGAACCACCTCTAGCCAGTCCCACATCAATAAAGAGAAAGGTCCCAACTTCACCCAATAGGAAATTCCTTAAAGTTCCTAGGGAGATAAGCTGGAAATCAGGGTTCTATTGTGAAGCCAACTTCCCCTACGTAACTGTAGCTCCCTTATGTCTGAATTTAGTCTCTAAGAGAATTTGGCACTCTGCATGTCTTCTCTTGAAGAAAAACATCTCTCTTCTCTCTTGCACTAACTCCTGGGTCTCACATGGTGGTTGTCTGTCATTCTCAAACAGGACCGAAATGACATCACCATGATAAAGTGAAGTTTCAATGTGTATGACTGTGGCTGATCAGACCAACAGGAATTTGGAATGCTCTACCACAGACTGGGCACAGATAGCCCATGTGAACAATTGGGGTGGTTACTCCAAATTTGTGCATCCTATGTTTCCTTTGTGCTGTTTCAATTCTGCTTTGCTCATAGAGCACAGCACCTTTTCTGATGTGGGCATGCCATGCTAAGCAGTCCTGTGCCAGTGTCTCCCATGTCGCACAATCAAATTCAACGTTCTTAATTGCTGCTTTACAATACAATTTGAGATCTGGTAGGGCTCGGCCACCTTCCCTAGCATTTCCTTTCATTAATTCCTGTGATATTCTGGACCTTTTGTTTTTGCAGATGAATTTTGATATTATTTTTTCTAGCTCTAAAAAATAATTATCTGGTAGTTTGATTGGTATGGCACTAAGTAAATTAACTTAAGTAGAATTGTCATTTTTTATTATATTGGCTTGGTCTACCCATGAGCAACTGCAAATCCAAAGTTCTTGAGAGAGACCCTGAGAGTGTCCTTGTATCTCCTCTTCTTACCATCATGTGATCGCCTGCCCCATGTGAGTTCTCCATAAAATAGTCTTTTTGGCAAGCATACATTTTGCATTCAAACAATGTGGCTAGCCCATCAGAGTTGCACTCTCTGAAGCATAGTTTGAATGCTTGGCAGTTCAGCTCAAGCAAGGACTTCAGTGTCTGGCAAGGACTTCAGTGTCTGGTACCTTATCCTGCCAAGTGATCCTCAGAGTCTTCCTAAGACAGTTCAAATGGAAGTGATTCAGTTTCTTGGCATGGTGCTGGTAGACTGTCCATGTTTCACAAGCATACAGCAATGAGGTCAGCACAACAGCTCTGTAGACTTTCAGTTGGGTAGTCAGTCTAATACCTCTTCTCTCCCGTACTTTTCTTTGGAGCCTCCCAAACACTGAGCTAGCTCTGGCGATGTGAGCATCAACCTTATTGTTAATGTGTACATCCCAGGAAAGTACACTACTAAGTTAAGTGAACTTATCCACAGCATTCAAAACTTCTCCATTTGCTGTGACCCATGGTTCCACATATAGATGGTGTATTAGTGGCTAATGGAGCACCTGTATTTTCTTGGTGTTAATTATTAGGCCAAAATTAGCACAGGCAGCAGAGAATTGATCCATACTTTGTTGCATCTCAGCTTCAGAGGCTGCACTGAGCGCACAATCATCTGCAAACAGAAAATCATGCACCAACCCTCCCTCCACTTTGGTCTTGGCTTGTAGCTTTTTCAAATTGAGGAACTTAACCATCAGTACGGTAGTTGACCTTGATGCCGTGTTCATTCTCATTGAAAGCATTTGACAACATAGCTGAAAATATGCTAAAAAGCATGGGAGCAAGCACGCAAGCACACAGTCCTATTTCACTCCATTGGTGACTGGGAAGGCATGAGAGCATTGTCCATTATCCAGAACCTGAGTAAACATGCCATCATGAAATGGAAGTACAATGCTGATAAACTTCTCTGGGCAGCCAAATTTTGACATAATTTTCCATAATTCCTCATGACTAACAGTGTCAAAGGCCTTGGTCAGATCTACAAAAGTTGTGTACAGACCTCTGTCCTGCTCCTGGCATTTCTCCTGGGCTTATCAGGCAGCAAACACCATATAGACAGTTCCTTGGCCCTTTCTGAAGCCACACTGGCTCTCTGGTATATGACCATCTTCAAGGTGAAGGATCAACCTATTAAGGAGGACACTACCAAAAATTTTGCCAACAATGGCTAAGACCTCCTGTGATTGTCGCAGGACAATCTATTCCCTTTACCTTTATAGAGATGGACAATGGAGGCATCCTTGAACTCCTGGGGGATAACCTCCTTTGTCATATAACCCGGAAAATTTCAGTCAGTTTTTGTATGAGCAATGGTCGCCCTACCTTGTAAATCTTAGCTGGAATAGAATCAGCACCAGGTGCTTTGCCACATGAAAGGTGCCTAATGGCCCTCTAAAGCTCTTCTTCAGTTGGAAGTTCAGCTAAGGAGGGATTGACTTCAACCTGAGGTAAATGGTCAATGGCCTCAGCATTGATTGATGATGATCTGTTGAGAACACTATGGAAGTGTTCAGCCCATCTCTCTAGGATCATGTCCTTATCACTAATCAATGTGTCTCCATCAGCACTGAGTAGTTGTGATGCACCATAAATAGCTTTCAGGGAATCATAAAACACTTTGGATTGTTACTATCAGCATAAAACTGAATTTCATCTGCCTTCTTACTGAGTCAGGAATCCTGCATCTCTCTAAGCTTTGCTTGTACTTAACTTTTGATGGAATTAAATGGTGCCTTCTTAGAGATGGATGACCTATCCTGCTGGTAAATCCTGTGGAGTTCTTGTTTTTCATTTAGCAGTTTCTTAATTTCCCCATCATTTTCATCAAATCAGTCTTGGTGTTTGGCACTGTTCTGACCCAGATGAGCAAATGCAGTGCTGTACACCAAATCTCTGAAAGCTGCCCACCCCTTTTCTGCTCCACTGTTGCCAACCGTGTGTTGGCTCGCCTTCCCCTCCAAGTCAGCAGCAAACTGTTCATGCTCAGAGAAGAGCTCTAATTTGTTGACATTAATTCTTCTGGTCGTCATTTTGCCTTGGGGGTGGCACTTTTGATGAATGCAAATATTTAGCTTGGAAAGGATAAGTCTATCATCAGTCCAGCACGCTGCACCACATATTGCCTTTGTCACTCTCACATCTTGTCTGTCTCTTCTCCTTACAATTGCATAGTCTATTAGATGCCAAATTCCCTAAAGTTCCTAGGAAGATAAGCTGGAAGTCAGGGATCTATTGTGAAACCAACTCCCCCTGCATAACTGCAGCTCCTAAAGTCTACCCCCCATGTCTGGATTTGGTTGATAAGAGAATATGGCACTCTGCACGTATTCTCTTGAAGAAAAACATCTTTTTTCTCTTTCTTCTCTCTTGCACAAACTCCTTTATCTCACATAGTGGCACAGTGTTAGCATTCTCCCCAGCTATTAGGAGAGCCTCCTGCATAATACCTTGGGCTTGTCTAGAAACTCAGATTACATAGATAATGTCCTATATGTTTTTTTGCATGAGAGGACAGAATAGCTACTTTAAAAAAACTGAACTGAAGTGTCTAAATGTAAACTTAATTCTCTGTAGATTCACTGAAAGCATCCTCCAAACAAGCCCAGTGGACAGGACAATAGACAAGATATACACTCTTTCCTATTTTCATATGAGTTTGATCTCCTCTGTGAGATTGCCAAAACTTTTTTGTTCCATATAGCTTGAAGATAATGAATGTTTGGTTTGGCAACATCTAATAAGATGCTGCCCTAAAGCTTCCAAAGATCAATATCTGGGTGATTGTTTGCCAGATGATAATGCTTTGGTTCCAGTACAGCTCATTGGTAAATTCTCTAAGTTTTTTTGAGGCCCTTCCTCATTTGTAATATGGGGATTTACCATCTATCAGTCAAAGAAAGAAAGGCAGCTATGTGGTGCAGTGGATAAAACACTGGGCCTGAAGTCAGGAGGACCTGAGTTCAAATCCAACCTCAGTCACTAACTATGTGACCCTGGGTAAGTCCCTTAACCCTGCTTGCCTCAATTTCCTTATCTGTAAGATGAACTGGAGAAGGAAATAGCAAACCACTCCAGTATCTTTGCTAAGAAAACCCAAAATGGGGTCATGGAAAGTAGATACAACTGAACAAAAATAAGTATAAGAAAGACAGGTAAGTGTAGTAGCGGATAGAGCAGTGAGCCTAGACTCAGACGTAATTTCTCTTAGTCTCAGTTTCCTCATTTATAAAATGAGGGGATAAATAGAACCTACTTTTCAAAGTTGTAATGAGGGCAAAGTAAGATCATATGTGTGAATTATTTTGAAAAACTTAGAGTGCTATAGAAGTAATAATTATTATTGTTCTGATGTATAATTCTAGCCACAAGGTCATATATTGCTAGGTATTTGGTAGGTGCTAAATTTTTACAGTTAAATTCAAATTTTAAAATTTTGTTCAATGTATGCCATTTAAAATTCATTATTGTTATTATCTAATTCTCCTCTTTTTTGTTTGGATTCAGATAGAACAGTCCTGGGACAAGTCACAATCTCCTATTATTCTATGGATTATTGCACAGGATTATTGATAGAGTGGGGTTTTTTTTATAGTTCAATTAAAGTTCATTTTCTGAAGACTCACTGAAGGTTTTCTTGGTAAAACTCCAGCAACAACTAGACAACTCATCCTGTTCCCATATGATTTTGACCTTCTCTGGGAGTTTTCTGTATTTTGGAAGTTTTCCATCCCACGTAGCTGGGGAAGGATGTGGCCTTTATCTAGCAGCATTTATTTAAAGCATTATTTTTAAGTTTTCATGAATGAATACTGTGATTATAGGCAACAATTGAGTCTGGCAATGGTCCAGTTCTTGTACAGTTTGTTGGCTAACTTCTGCAGGATATTTTGAGTTAGACATTTACAGGATGAAAGAGAAGGTTCCTGATTACAACATTCTAATCATTGATCATATCTTCTGAGGTGCTAAAATTTTGTATCTTGAAATTATGCATACTTTCTACCATTTCCTTGCATAAGCAACATTGATCTCTAAATTTGTGCTCTCTAGGGTTAACCCTTCCATACTTTTTGGTGGTAATGACTTGCAAACTTTGCACTATAAATCCCTCCATTTCCACAAACAAATTCTCATCACTTAATGATTTGTTTGACCCTCCTTTGTTGACTGAGTTCATATAGCTACCATCCCTGAAGGACCTTTGGACTCTATTCTTAGATCTTAACCATTTCATAGGACCCATCCAGAGGTACACCACAAATCTAATGGTATGTGCCTGTTATCATACTTACTTATCCCTCCAATTGAAGTGTCTGCTTCTTCCAAAAGCATTTCTGTAGGGTTTTTTTAAAAGCTAATTATCATGTCCTTGTATCTGTCAATCATTTTTCCTCCATTTTGGTGAAGAAGTATTTATCTTTCTCTAGCTACATTGGCGGGATGGGTGCCATTTTTCATTATTATAATACAGATTTTTGTGAATTTACTTTTCAAGGTTGTTAATGGTTCATTTTTACAACTCTACAAGTAGATAACAACTAATATTTGTATAGTGCTCACCATGTGCCAGGCACCATGTTAAGCACTTTACAATTATCATCTCATTTGATCCTTATAACAAGCCTGAGAGGTAGTTGTTACTCCCATGTCCTTTTCCAACTCATTTTATAGATGAGGCAACTGAGAAAAACAGGATGAAGTGATTTGGACCACACAGCTAATAGGTGTCTGAGATCACATTTGAACTCAGATCTTTCTGACTCCAAGGCCAGTGCTCGATTCACTGTGCTATCTAGTTGTCTTTAGGCATATTAAGTAATTATTAAGTATCTATTAAGTGTTAATTACTTTAAATGTATTTTTCCTTTCAACTTTGACTTTAGCATTCCAATGAGTTTCTTGACATGTTCAGTCACAACTCTCTTAATATGTTATCTTATTAATATACATTATATAATATATAATTAATATCTTAATAATATTTTGTCTAGAGGAGACCCAACAATTTGTAGGTATTACTTTCATCCAACTGTCACTGAGTTAGGGGGATGCCTACCACAAGAGTGTGAAGACTTCCCCCAGTGGAATGGGCAGATGAGAGCAATTTGTTCCCATGGCAATAAAAGTGGCTGAAGCAGGTACTATGGGGCACTTAGAGCTTGGTCAGGCATCAAAGATGCCAAGGTGATCCATTCTTAGGCCGTCATCAGCCATCTTGATTTTTGTCCTACAAATGGACTTCAATGACTCAGAAGAGAAAATGAGGCTGGCATGACATTGTGCAGCTCTGTCTCACTTAAATCCAATTCACACACAAGTCAAGACATCATCCTGTGTTGTCATCAATCTTCTTCTAAAACTAAGGATGAACAACGATAACTGCGACTATGGGCAAGTCCCTACAACTCCTTGGGCTTCCATTTCTCCACCTGAAGGATGAGGGAGTTGGTTTAGATAGCCTCTTGAGGTAATCAGATCCCATTAAATGCTCTGGGGGAACTGGCTAATTAAAGAGAATCCTTTTATAATTGGAAACATCTTTTTGTAAGATGACTAATAATTTTATAATTTGCCAGATTTCTGGATCTAAATCTTTTGATGTTTTGTGTAAATCTTAATGTTAATATATTAAGTTTGCTTAAAGCAAGGCATACACGTGCAGGAGTTTTGTAGGAAGGAAGTATTAATAGCTAATATGTATGTGTGTGAACTTTAAAATTTACAAAACACTTTATATTCATTATCATGTTATCTCACAGCAACCCTGTGAAATAAGTGCTATTATTACACATATTTTATAGGTGAGGAAATTGAGACTTAGAGAAATAAGGTAACCACCCACTTTGCTTGTCTGGATTTGAATCTAGCTCTTGTATCCAGAGTTCTATATCCATTATACTAAGTAATTATACTAAGTAATTTAGTCTAGAGGGAGGGGAAAGATTGACTTGTGTCCCTTTAAGGCAAATGTGTAGGGGGAAAACTGGCCCTACTTGTAGTGATCCAGTGATTCAAAGTAATAACATATCCTGTGAAAGACTTAGAATAGTACAACATAAAGACACAAAGTCTTGTATAACATCTATAAATGGTTTTGTGGGCCTCCAAAGTATTTTATTTTTTAAATATGATGGTGTTAACGTTTGACCCAGCAATATTGCTATTAGGTCTATAACCCAAAGACATCAAAGAAAGAGGAAAAGGACTCATGTGTACAAACCTTCCCTTCATCTTCATTTCCCCCTTACTGCTTTCCTTCTCTAATTCCTTTCCCTGTGTTTGTATTTCTTCTTCTTCTTCTTTAACTACTTTCATCCTAATCATAACCTTCCACCTTATCAAAATAACCCTCACTGTTCCTTTTCATGCTTTAGATCCTCTTTTGATCTGGGAGATGAGTCTTCCTGACTCCAGGTCTGGTACTCTATCCACTGTGCCACCTAGCTGCTGATATTCATATTCTCCCGTAAATTCTCCATGAAAGATCTACCCAGTACCCTAAGCTACTTCTGATTCTTCTAAAATTTGATGGGTACCGGTACAACACTTAGGCAATCTATTTGTTTCCAGTCCCCCATTACATTACCAGCTGAGGTAGTTGGGGAGATCAAGATCTAGGTCCCTCCCTTGAGGGAACTTAAAAGAAAGCCACCCTGAAACTGAACTGCCTTGACTTTGTCATTCCTTGGCAAGTGTCAGACTCCTGAAAGAGCCTGTTATATTCTTTGCCTCCTCTTTTATTTCTTCCCACTCATCAGGTTTTTGCAATCTGGCTCCCAACTCATTACTCAACCAAAGCTGCCCCCTAAAGTTATATAGGATGTCTCAGCTGTTATATAATTATACAATTATACACAATTATATACAGTTAGTTTTATATCAGCTATACAGAAAATCCCAACAACATTGCTCATCCTTCTTGACCTCTCTGAAGAGTTTGACACTGATGAGTATTCCTCTCTTTCTAGATACTCTTCCCTTCCTCAGTTTTCTCAACACGGCCCTTTTCTGGCTCTCCTACCTGTCCGACCACTCCTCAGTTATCTTTTCTGAATTATAATCAATGTCTTCTCTCCTGTGTCTAGTGAGACAGGCTGTACCCTGAGTCAGGTTCATTGTCTCTTCTGGTCTTAACGTATTCAACCGAGTAGCTGAAAACCACAGACTCACTTCTTAAAAGTGGGATATTTCCTTGACACCTGAAATTGACATTTTTATCTTCACAGTCTTGGTCTCTGCCCCTTTGCACCTTTGTGAATGAATGATAATAATAATTATTATTATAAGTGGCTTTTACATAGTACTTTAAGATTTACAAAAAACTTTACAAATATTGTCTTATTTGATACAACAACCCTGGGAGACTGATGCTATTACAAACCCCATTTTATAAATGAGAAAACTGAGGCAAAGTGAGATTAAGTGGCTTGCCCAGGGTCATACAGCTAGCAAGTGTCTGAAGCAGAATTTGAACTCGGGCCTTCCTGATTTCAATTCTAGTGCTCTAACCATTGTTACTTATTCCTACGAATGAGAAGATCAGAAATCTAGAGACGAAAAAGACTTCAGGGGTTATCTAGTCCGGGAACTCTTTTACTTTACAAATAAGGAAACCAAGGCCCAAGGAAGTTAAATTGTTTGCTCACAGACATGTAGGTAGAAAGTACAGGTAGGATTTTAATCCCATTCCTCTAACACTAGAGCCAATATTGTTTCTATTTTACCATTAATGGGATAGGGAGAAGTAGAGCCAAAGAAATAGATTGTTTGCTGTATCAGGCAGTTCAGCCCTCACAGACCTTTGATCCTGATACCAGCCCATCCCTTCCTTCACTCAGGAGATTTGAATGCTCAGAGTTCTATCCCATTATGTCTCTGCAAAGCTGGATCCCTCTGTCCTCCTATCCAGGTGAACTCAGCTCCCAGCAGGGATCAGACAGAGAAGTTGGCTCCTCCCTAAAGTACCATATCTATTTTAGGCTTCTTTTGGAAGCCATGCTTGGTCCCATGGAAGGCTAAATCACAGTCATAAAGAGTATCTTAAAACTATTCTCCCTCAAAACCTAGGAATGTAGGGAGTAGCCCTTATGAGATCATTTGTTCTTCTGGAAAATAGCCAGGTATTGATCAGGCTGGAGAACTTTGACTGATTCAGGTTCTAGAACTTTTTTGTATCATGTCACAAGGGTGTGCTGGAGCCAGTTTCCACCATCTCATGAGAGCTGATTGCTAAATTTTCAATGTGAACATTTATACTTCCAAAATCAAATGCTACAAATGAGGGCTTGACTTACTGTTGTGTTGATTTCTAGATTTAAAAAAAGTGATGAGAAAATGTTAATAATGAAGATTAGGCTTACAACCCAGCCCTCTAGCCACTGTGCCAGTTGGCTATCTTAGGACAGAATCCATGGAGACTATTGAGATCACTAAGTGAGAAGAGAAAAAGGCCCAGGACAAAACTCTGTGGTAAACCCACAGCTAGTAAGAATAAATTGGATGAAGATCCAGCAAAGAGAAGGAGAAATCAGATATGTAGGAGGAGAATCAGGGGATGTTAAAAACAAGGAATAGAATGCAAGTTGACAGAATTCAAATTTCAAGTTCCATTTACTAAGGCACATCCTTGTCAACTTTCAAGACTACAATGACAAAGAAATGATTTTTACAAGCTGCCAAGAAAAACATCAATTATTTATAAAAAAAAATGAAACTTATGCAAAAGTTTTCTTCTTTAAAAAAATAATACATGACAGGAAGAACTAGAGTAAAATGTAAGTGATTCAACTTCTAAGGAAAGCTAAATATTCTTTTCAAAGACAAAAGATGATCATTTAAAAGTCCACATGAATTTCATAAAGTTATGGTGGAATGGCCAACCTTAAAGCAGATTTTGACAAGCAAAACTAACAAAAGCATAAAGTCTCTGGGAGGGATTTAAAGTTAAATACTATAATCAATAGATTATAATTGTGAAGTCATTGTCTGTCTCAACGTTATCGCTATTCTATGATACAATACTTTGATGGACCTACAATCTTACAGTCTTATCAACTGGCTACTTTTACAAGAGTGCAGACACACATGTACCTTCTCATCTGGCACTACTCTAAACCATAACATAGCATAAATCCTCCATAGGGGGTCCAACATCCTGGGACTTCCTCTTGATCTCTTGACATTATGTGGCTATGAATAGAGCACAAAAGCTATTCATCTGTTTTTGTCCAAAACTATTTATTTGCTTTTCCTGCTTGACAAATCTCACCTCCTTTTTCTGGTCATAGATCTTTTGGAAGTTGTATTTATGTCCCTTCTGAATAATCTTCCTCCTACCTATCTGACCACTTCTCAGTCCCCTTTGTCGGATATTGATCCCAGTTGTCCCTACTAACTATGAGTGTCCCCCAGCGTTCTGACTATATACCATTTCACTTGGTGATTTCATTAATTCCCATAGATTCAACTATCATTGCTATGTTGATTCTCAGATCTAATTATCCAACCCTAAATTCTCTGTTTGCATCTGTAATTGGACATCTTGAACTGGTTGTTTTACAGACATCTTAAACTCAACATATCCAAAACTAAACTCATTACTTTTTCCTCTAACTTCTTTCTAACTTTTATCTTACTGTTAAGGGTATCACCATCCTCCTGGTTCTCCCAGGTTCACAACTTATGTACCATCTTCAACTTTTCCCTCCCTTCTTTTCCCTCACTCAACTTCTATTTGCCTCTGTTTCCTCATCTGTAAAATGGGAACAATAATATCATCTACCTCACAGGGTCATCAGATGGATCAAATGAGCTAACTTATGTAAAGTGCTTTGCAAACTTTGAAGCATTATATAGATGGTAGCTATTATTATGCATTTCACTATTAATCATAGTTATTATTAATTATTATATACTTCCTATTATTCTTTAGATGACCTACAATTTTGACTCCCTAGAGACTATTATTTCCTATGATGCATAGCCATATAGAATTACTGGAAGAATATTGATATTAAAAAAATTAGTTTCTCTTTCAGGGAGAATCTTGGGGTCATTAAAAGTACTATTCAATTGTCCTCTTGTAATCTATTCTCCTCTCATTTTCCTATTTGATTCTAAGTCCACTTTCTTTAGCATCTGCACTAAGATATATGTTTTAATGGACCAGTTCTATGGGCTGTACATCCAATTGTATATTATAATCAGGATATTAGGCATTTTCATCTACTTGACATGTGCATGTAAGCAAGTTACTTAAACTTTTTAAATCCCAATTTCTTCATCTGTAAAATGGGAGATTAGACTAGATGTTTTGTAGAATAAGGGTACAAAGAAAGCCTTGAGAATAACAAGAATAAAAAGAATTAGCTTTAAGGTTGGCAAAGTACTTTATAAATATTACCTCATTTCATCCTTACAACAAGGCTATAAAGCGGTGTTATCATTATTCTCATTTTACAGTTGAGGAAACTGAGATAGAAGTTTCATGACTTGCCCAGGGTCACACAACTGGTAAATGTCTAAGATAGATTTGAACTCAAGTCTTCCTGACTTTGAACCCATTGCTCTATCCACTGCACCACCTAGAGAAACTGTAGACAGAGTGGTTTCTACTCACTTCTTCTGGGCTGTTACCACCACCTGTTCTGCTTTGTTTGGATGACACTGATGTTATCACTGTTGTCACCACCATCACCATCACCATCACCATCACCATAGCCATCACCATCACCATCACCATAGCCATCACCATCACCATAGCCATCACCATCACCATCATCACCATCACCATCACCATCACCACCATCACCATAGCCATCACCATCACCATCACCATAGCCTTCACCATCACCACCATCTCCACCATCATCATCCAAAACTCCTTTCTCCTCTCCTAGGACAAGCTCTTCACCAGGAAACTTGTTAGCATGGAGATTATTGCAGCTTTGGTGCTCATACCTCATCACTACATTTCAGTTGCTTCTTTGTGCCCCTCTTATTGGAAGACTGGTAGGCAAAGCAAAAAAGAAAAAAAAACCAAAGAAAACTCCCCCCTTCACTTCCCTCTATGAAAGGCTCAAAATCCTAGGAATATCTTCATCTGCTACCAGTTGCTCGGCTTGCTTTTGACTCTACCACCATCATCATCACCATCATTGTCATAATCATAATGATGCCCTTGAAGGTAGGTACCCACTAGTGCCATACCCCCAGATTTTAGGGTCCTGGGGGACAAGAGCTGTCTTTTTCTTGTTTGTATCCCCAGTGTTTAGCACAGTGCTTGGTGCATAGTATAAATATTTAATAAATGCTTATTGTGTCTGATGACTACATTGAGCAACAGAATTTGTCCTTGAGCATTTCCCATGGGGTTGGAATGAATTTTCTTTGAGGAAACTTAAAATTAAATTTCCAACCTAGAGAAAGGAATGGCATTTGTAGATACAATCCTTCTAAGCTTCTCATTCTGAAATACCTGTCTGAACAGAAAGGCCTATGCTGGAAGAAGTAAGGATTCCTACGCCCCACTCCCAGCCCCTGAGGAGGTGGAACACACCAAATTAACTAACCATTCACATTAGCTATGGCAGGACTGGGAAGTAGAATTAGAAAAGGTAGCTAAATGATCAGGCTAAATTTGCAATAATTTTCTGGCCATTTGGTCTTGGGTATCCTGGGAACCCTTCTTGCCATAAGGCTGTAGAATGTAGAGTATGTGTATGCAGGGGATCTGGGGGGAGGGTATCAGATTTAATTCGGGCCTTCTTTCTTCCTCTTCACTGGACAAAGTTCAGAGCTCTGGGAAATGGGAAGTGAGACCTTTCTGTATCATATTAGCCTACTGGGCTGAGTTCCCAGGTATGCAAAGCTGCTTCCTATTACTACTGACTGGTACTGGGTTCCTTCGGGCAGGACTGTAGAACAGAGTGTGGAATGCTGTTGGGGGTATTCCAGTCCTTAGTCTTTATCAGAGGAAGATAAAAATCTAAGCATTTCAAAAAGTCTTTGATGAAAACCTGGTGGGGTCCCAGGAAACCCATCTCCAGTATCCAGAGCTGGTTAGCAAATTAGTCATGCCAGCAGAAACTGATTAGCAAATCTTTTATCCCGTCCCAGCCTATCTACCAAATGAAGACAGCTGCCTTATTTTTGTACCTTTTAATGCAGATCTTATAAAGGAAGGAGGAATGTGGGTATTGGAGGGACTTGGCTGTTATCCAGAAAACGAGTGGTGAAAGAGAACAACAACACCCCATCATATTTATCATACCTTGAATACTGAAGTGGCATAGGTAAATGCCAAAGTCAACAAAAATGGGCACAGATGATAGGTGACGCCATCACAATGCATAGGCAGGAGGCCATTCTAAAGATGGGGCACATAGAAAAGTAGAATGATGCAGAGGAATGAGTTTTGTTGTTCAGTTGTTTCAGTTATATCTGACTCTTCATGACCCCATTTGAGGTTTTCTTAGCAAAGATAAATGACATGATTTGCCATTTCCTTCTCCAGTTCATTTTATAGATGAGAAAACTGAGGCAAAGAAGGTGAAGTGACTTGCCCAGGGCCACACAGCTAGTAAATACCTGAGGTCAGATTTGAACATATGAAGATGTCTTCCTGACTCCTGGTCCTGAGTTCAAATCCCAGCTTTAGTCCTAAATACTTATATGACCTTGGCCAAAGCACCTGAACTCAGTAGTCCTCAGATTCCTCTTCCATCAAATTAGGGGATTGGATGGCAATAATGGCTCTTGCTTATACAGATCTTTCAGGTTTGCAAAGAACATTACAGACAACAATCTCATTCTATCCTCACAATAATACTCTGAGCTTCTATTCTCACCCACTTTTTACAAATGATTTGTAATTCATCTGATTGCTCAACTTACCAAGGACCATACATCTAGTACGTATCTGAGGTGGGCTTGCAACTGGTCTTCCTGATCCACTCTCTTTCCGAGAAGTCCTGTCTAGCTCTGAATCTGTCATTTTTGCCTGGCCATCATAGTACTACATCTTTAAACTCTCTGTAAGTATGTCCATGAGGCTGACATAAATAAGCGGAAAGGAGAAGAGCTCAGAGAAGGGACATGGTGATTGTGTGTTTGGGAACCACAGAAGGCAAAAGTTGATTTTGAGAATTGTGAATTCTCATTTAGGGTTTTTCAGAAATGATGGTCTCCAGGGGCCTGTCAAAGTTTAATCTTGGGAACTATTGAGACTGTTTATTTTTTGAGGGTGAAAGTAGATCAGCGGATAGAGTGCTGGGTCTAAGAGTCAAGAAGACTCATCTTTCTGGGTTCAAATCTGACCTCACATACTTCCTAGCAGTGTGATCCTGGGCACGTCACTTCACCCTGTTTGCATCAGTTTCCTCATGTGTAAAATGAATTGGAAAAGGAAAGGACAAACCACTTTAATATCTCTACCAAGAAAACCCCACATGGGGTCACAAAGAGTTGGATATGACAAACACTTTTTTGATGCTGAAAGAGCTAACTTGACTCTTTCTTCTTCTACCTGATCACCTGCTTGTCATATAATTTTCTTATCTCTCCAGGCATAAAATGGTGGGGGATAAGTGAAGGCTCTCCTCACCTTCCAAGAAGGTGCTATCATTCCAGAATACTAGTTTGTGTGAAAATCCAGATTGAAGAGGGTTGTTGAAAAATATGGTGGGAGGTAAAGAGGGACTGCTGTACACAATTCTGCATCTTTTTGAGAAGTTTGACTGTGCTACCTGATCAGGGCTGAACATTTGCACAACAGACTTTCCCAGGATGTTTGTCTAGTAATTCCTCTTTCTGGCTTTTCTGGAAACTTCACCAGTTTAATAGATGCTTAATCTAAATTCTCCTGATGTCATCTGATTCAACAGACTCTTAAAAATAGAAGCATGAGAAAAGTGAATTCAGAAACAGGCTGCCCTACTTGGTTCAGGGCTTGGGTGAAGAGCTGGGAAGGGAGACTTTCATTTCTTCCTGATAGGGCAGATCATCACAAGAAATAGAAACCAAAACAGTGTGTGTGTGTGTGTGTGTGTGTGTGTGTGTGTGTGTGTGTGTGTGTGTGTGTGTGTGTGTGTGTCTGTAAAAGAATAGGCGAAAAATATTACAGTACATAGTCCAGAATTAGCCCATTTTAGGATTCAGGGATTATTCTAGTAAAAATCTTTACTTTCATGAGATCCAAAGATCTCTTCCTAGTCATAAGCTATATTCCCCTTACTTCCATCAATCAGAATATTTCTGCAGAAGCTCAAACTCCCAAAAGTGTGGTTAATGCCTTGTATCAGTCCTCTAACTTTCAATGCCATTTCAATTTAATTCAGTTGAGCAGCAGGTTTACTCTCCTGGGTATGATCTGAAATAGTTGTTTATTGAGTGTCTATTATAGTTGGACATAGTGCTGGGCTGGGGGTTTCTCCTACTGGGGACACAAAAGCACGGGATAAGCAGTCATTAACCTTTTTTCCAATTAAATTCAGCATTTATTAATATGCTATAATGGGAATAAAAGAAGAAGGAGGAGGAGGAGGAGGAGGAGGAGGAGAAGAAGAAGAAGAAGAAGAAGAAGAAGAAGAAGAAGAAGAAAAAGAAGAAGAAAAAGAAGAAGAAGAAGAAGGAGAGGAAAAGTTCTTAACCACTGGTGGAGAGAGATCAATACAAAGCATGTATAAAATAAGACTATGTAATTTTATTGAGGAGGGTACTCAGTTCAGACATCTCATTTTTCATATGACTTCACTATTCTGGGACTTCTGAGACTTCTCTACTGTATCCTTTCTCCCTCCTTCCCTCTCTCCCTTCTTTCTTTGTTTCTTTGTTTCTTTCTTTCTTTCCTTCCTTTTATAGGTAAAGAAACTGAGGCCTAGAAAAATGAAGTGACTTGTTCAGGGTCATACAGGTGATAAGTGACTGAGCTGAGATTTCAAATCCAGGTCTTTTGACTTCAGATCCTCTATTCTGTCCACAGTATCCCTAATAGAGTTTTTCTTTCCACTTTAACTTGAGGTCAAAAGGACACTTTCTCTTGGGATATTCCAAGACATTGTCCCTAAATCATCTTCTTCTACACCTGGAAGCAAGTTCCATTTGCTACATTGCCAGACCCACACTACAGTGAATAAAGGGACCCAGGCAGGATTAGTGGACATTAATGCTGCCCCCTTGTGTCCTCTATTCTCTAGGCCTTTGATCAGTGGGTGAGGGAGCAACAAGTGTCTTAGGAGTTCCCTTTGTGTCAGCCCACGGCCTCTCAACTCTGGTCTTCTACTTTCTTATTTGTTAAATGGGAAAGTTGAGCTAGAAGATGTTGAAGGTTCCTTACAATTCATCATAGGTTCCCTGAAACCTAACCCAAGTTTAAGGCAGACCTAGGTCAGTATTCACTCATAATCATAGGAAAGGGAGAGAAAGAATAACTGCTTATGAAGTACCTACTATCTTTATATTCATTATTATATAGTATATCGTATATTAGTATATAATTTATTATAATTGTATTTTATCATTTATTATATTTATTTTTATATATCATTTATTTATATATTATAATATATATCATATTTGTAGCAAATATGATATATATTATATTTATACCAATGCTAATTGATTTACGAATGACATTTAATTTTTCAAACAGTCTTGTCAGGTAATTGTTATTATGATTCCCATTTTATATTTGAGGAAACTGAGGCAGGTAGAGGTTCAGGTACTTGCCCAGGGTCAGATTAGAACCCTTATCTTTCTGATTTCAGTATTGGCTCTAGTCACAGCTCCACCTAGCTGCCTACACATTCCCACATCAAACCAATTAAAGGACAAAATTAATTCAAAACAGAAGATGTTTAACCAAGCAGCATAGCAAAATATATGAAAAGGAAAGATTCTCATATATGCAAAGGTTTACTCTATCACAGGTGGGAGAAGGAACGCTAAGAGGGAAATATACATGACCTAGAAATACATAAAGGGAAATCTACATTGAGGAAATCTACATGGAAAGAACCTATTTGGGGAACAGATACAGGAGAGGATGTGTATGGCAAAGGAAAATCCGTAGCCAGGCCAGTTAAGACTCCTAGGGCAATGTTCCTGCTGGAACAACTGTCTGATACTGCTCCTTACTTCCCATCAGAGCTAAAGATGTCGTCTGCTAGTCTGGTTATGTCATTGAGTTGGCTATTAACCGGTCTTAGCCATTGCTGAGCCACTCTACCAGCTGCTTCCATCTACGGTTCTCTAAAGTACTGTCATCTGCTGATGCGTCCTCTAGGCTGCTCTCTGCTACCACCTGATGATCTGTTGATGAAATGTAGCTGCTCCATGGCTTCGCTCCTAAATGGGAAAGGGTCTGTCTGCCAATTCTTTTATATCACAGACCCAGGAACTATTTGAGTTCCTTTGTCATTCAGACCCAGTCAGCCAAAGAATACCTTAGGCGATGTATTTGTATTTTTAATTCCTTTGCTTCTGCTTGAGCTGCCATCCACAGAACTCAGTCTACTGTTTCACTTAGGGTATGTTAAGACAGCATACACCCTATTTTACTGAGCTAAGACCCAGCCAGCACACTGTGCCCTGAGCTTAGCGTAACAACAATCCTTCATGCTCACTCTCAGGATGAACGTTGCAGCAGAATGGGTTGGGCGGATCTAGCAATCTTTGTTCTATTTTCCTTCCAGTAATGAAATTGCTGCCCTCCTTACTTTAGATTCTCTGAATTTATTAATCAGCACAGGTGAACTAATGATTCGTTAGTGACTAAGAGATCCTCCTATCTAGTGGACCTGCTAATGTATGAGTTTCTCCCTGGGCTCTCTAGGAACCCAAGCTGAGAAAAATTCCTTACAGGCTTTCTCACTCCCAGACCTACTGCCTTCATTCAGTCTTTGCCGACCATCCCCTCAGTAGAGAGGAACCAGATAGGTGTCCTGTATCGCCTTACCCTCCATAACCACAAACACCCATGTGTGGAAGACAAGCCCACTCTACCCTGTACCCAACATTATCATATGAGAAAAAAACCCAACAGTGCTCTTGTCTGACGTGACCAGTTTTCCAGGTAGGTGGAGGCTATTGCTGGGATTTTGGCCCATGACTCAGTAGCTCCTCACCTTCAACCATAACTGGGCCCAAAAGGGGTTTCATGTAGAAGGATAGTCTGGGTGTGCATCCTACTTACTTTGAGGGGATTGTTCAGTCAATCAGCAAGTATTTGTTATATGCCTACTGTGTGCCAGGCACTGGCTAGGAGCTAGGGATACAAGTAAAGAAAATGAAACAATCCCTACTCACAAGGCACTTACATTTGAAGGAATTGTTGTGAGAATGAGATGAGATAATGTATATAAAATATATATAATAAAATATATATAATCAATGCTAGTGTAGCAGCCTATGAGTGTTGATAACTAATGTCTGACCCTAGTAACTAGTAAGGAACAGGTGCTGTCAATCACCCCCTCATATATGCATCCATAGAGGACAATCTGGGGGAATGACAAACTTATCCAGCTTGTCAGAGAGAAGCCTACCTCTCTACCCATAATTCTGTCCCGCTCTTGTTGATTTGCAATTTATACATGAGTTTCTTAATCTGACCTTATTGTTCCACACTCCACCATACCATCTTACTATGAAAATTCCTCCCTTCATCTCATTCCTCACTGTTTCTGAATTACTCAACCTCCATGCTATGGTTGGAATAGATATTTAAAGGAAATAATAAAAACAAGACAGCAAACCAAAGAATCAATGAAAGTCAGTACACTAACTCACCTTGCCTGTTCATTCACACATAAGCTTTAACTTTCCAACTCTAAACCACCTCATTCCACCCCCTAGTAGGGATGGGAAGTGAGGATTCTGTTAACACTTAGAAGACCCACTTTGTCTCTCATTGCAAAATACACAGCAATCTGGGAGAGGGATCTAAAAGAATATAAGGGTTACCCCTCAAAAGTAGAAAGAGGAACCCGGGTTCAGTTTCAAATCAAATTCTGCTAGTCAGCTCTTCTACCAACAGAGAGGAATTCTTCAAGGTAGGTTCCCTCAGTGAATTTGCATGGGATTGTATTAATGTGCATATTCCCTAGAGAAAAAAAAAGGTTGAGGAAACAGATCATTGACTCATAGATTTAGTGCTGGAGTAATTTTAAAGTCATCTAGGCCATTTTACAGATGAAGAAACGAAGAGATAAAGTGACTTGCCTAAGGTGATACAGATAGGGTACAACAGAATCCAGGATTTGACTCCAAGTCCACATTGCCTCCAGCATCATCCCCTTAATGTTTACTCTTTCTAATAGAGTAATTTTAAATTTTCATTTTTGCAGTAGATCTAGTCAAAAATCTTGGAAGAGAGTGGAGTAACTGATATACTGCTCTGCTCTGGGATTTCTACCTGAGTTTCTCCAAATACGTAAATCTAAGAAAACCATTGAAAGCCCAAATATATAACAAAAAGCAGTCTGAAATCCAAATAGGAGATTTACCTTTTGGTTTATTGAGACTCTGAGATCCATTCCTGTGGTGTCTAGAACAGAAATAGGGGAGAAAGGAGATAGGTATTAAGCCTTCTTAAAACGGTGTCAGCTTCAGGGCCAAGAGTAGGGGATGTGAGAAATGCGAAAAGGTTACCCCCAAAAGCATTTGTCTTACCGGAGAAAGGTGGTAGTTATAACGGTTACTACTGAATAGACAGCTGCCTTTGTGCAACCTAAATTGGGGGTGTTATCCATTTGGGTTCTCAGAATAGTCTTTTCTATGGACATTTACAGTATAACAGATCACTAATACACTTGCAGGGAGGTAGGGGTATGGTGGGGAGGAATCAGCCATCTAAGAAAAAAAAGAAAAACCTCTGATTTTTAGAAGTGCAATCTATGACCAATGGCGACATCTTGTGCCCTGGAATGGAAATTACACTAAGGACAAGTAGCCTTTCCTCCAGCATCATTTCAGTGGTTATTATTCATTATTGTCATTGTTGCATTTTTGAAATTCCTTAAGGTCAGTGGTAAAGGTGAATTTGGTACTGATTACATCACATATCGGAATAGGTTGTTCACAAAAGAAGCCTCTGGAAAGAGTTGGGTATTCTACCCTTCAGCCCTCCCATTTGGAGGGGAGAGGAAAGTGAGGGAAGTGGTATCAGTCAAGGCTTAAGTTAGCAGTGTGGTGATGAGTTTTACCTGAGAAAGGCATCTTGTCCCTGCAGTTGAATGAAGCCAGGAAGGGCAGCAGACACGGAGTGCAAAGTACATCTGGAACAATGTGCTCAGTTTGGAGTACCACGGTTTTGGAAAGACAGTGTTTAATTGAGAACATCTGCAGAAAGCCAAATGGAACAGTGAATGGCAAGGATTCTGTTACATGAGGATGGATTGAAGGACCTGGGGATGTTTAGTCTGTAGAAGAGAAGACACAGGAGGAAGAAATAAATAACTGTCCTCTAGTATCTCAAGAACTCTTTGTCAAAAAGAGATTAGACTTGTACTGGGGCCCCAGAACTAGAAAGAATGGGAAGAAATTAAGATCAAAATCAGACATGAAGTAAAGAAAAACTTTTTAAACAATTGATTATCCAAAAGTGGAATGGGTTTCCTTGGGAGATAGTGAAGGAGATATTTGCAAAGTTTTTACCACAGTGCTTGGCACATAGTAGGCACTTAATAAAGGTCTTTTCCCTCCTCCCCCCACTCTTTCCGACCCAGCCCCACATTAAGAGCTTCAAGCCAACTAACAAGCCTTAAGTCAAACATTTCAGTCTGTCTTTTCAAGGGCTTTAGTTCTTTTTAAAGAAATTTTTCTTCATACCTTTTGTTTACATATAATCTAAATCTCTCCCTGTATCCCACTGCCCCCAGAGAGTTATAAACAATTTAAAATTTTTTAATGGTATTTAATATATATATATATATATACATATTTTAAAAGGAGAAAGTAAAAAGAGAAAAAAGTCACCAAAACTAATCAATATATTAAAAGAAATCTGACAATAAGTAATTCAGTTATTCCTTTCACATCTCAATTTTTCCCATCACAGTTCTGATATATCATGGGTTGGCATAAGAAATTAAATCGCAATTTTGGGGAAGTTTTAAGGAAACCACAGACAATATGCAAAGGTCAACAGATGACACAGAAAATGTTTAGAAACTCGTAAATGCAAAAAATTGTATATTATTATACAATATCAGCATATTTTATCTTTTAATATCATAATAATTGTTAGTTCTCTGGTATGAAGGTAAGGCCAAAAATTTTTACACGGATTTTCTAGATGGGGAGGGAGGTGCCATTCCCTAACCCCCATGAAGTGGAAGGGACAGTTGTCTTCACACTCATAGTAGGAGTGGCTTCTTAAGTCTCTTCTTTGGGGTCATCCTTGTTTTTTGTAATTATGCTAATTCATTTTTTATTGTTTTTGGTTGTTGTTCTTTCCATTGTTGTAATAATTGTGTATGCTGTTTTGCTGGCTATGTTTGTTTCACTTTGTATTTGTTCACATAAGTCTTTCCATGCTGCTCCGTAGTCATCATGTTTATTGTTTCATATGCCACTGTGTAACATTCCTTTAAATTCATGTACCGCCATTTGTCTAGTCATCCTTCAGTTGATGGGCAGTTACTTTGCTTCCAGTTCTTTGCTATCACAAATAATGCAGCTATAAGTAATTTGGCATATATAGACCTTTTCTTTTTATCAGTAATCTCTTAGGGGTATATGCTTAGCCATGGAATCTCTGGTTGAAAGCGTATAGAAATTTTAGCCATTTTATTTGCATAATTTCATATCGCTTTCCGGAATGATTGTACTAATTCACAGCTCAACTAAAAATGCATTAGATTATAGCTTTAGTTCTGATAATCTTGAATCTATCAAAAATAAGTTACCAAGAAAAATCTAAGAGGCAATAATAGGAAGGGAAATATCATTCAGAATAACTACAAAATGCACAAAATACTTGGAGATTAATCTACCAAAGAACATAAAATACCTACATAGGTTCAGTTATTAAGTACTCCTTAAAGAAATAAAGAACAACTTAAATAGCTGGAGAAGTATTCAGTGCTCATGGTTGGGTTTTGTCAATATAATACAAATAATATAGCTAGAAAAATTAATTTACAGTCTTAATGCAATATCAACCAAATTATCAGAGAGTTTCTTCAAGAGCTAAATTAAATAATAAATTCATTTGGAGAAACAAAAGATCTAGATTAATATCAAAGAAAACAATGAAAAGTGATAGAGATGGAAAGAGAATAGCTTTTCTAGATCTCAAACTATACTATAAAACATTAGTCAACAGAACCATTTCATATTGGTAAAATAGAGCAGGAGAGAGAGGGGAAAGGGGAGGGGAAAAACAAGAGGAGGGGAAGAGGGAGAGGGAGGGAGGTTAACATAATGGACTAGACAAGATAGAATCAGAAACAATAGAACCCAACGTTCAATAAACTGGAAACCAGAAATTACTTAGAACTACTGGGAAAACTAGAAATCAGTCTGATAGAAATTAAACTTGAACCAAAAAGGCTTCTGCACACACAAAATAAATAAGTAGGGAAGTGGCCAAATGGGAAATTCTCAGACAAAAGTTTGGTATCCAAGATAGAGATAGAGATATATAGATATCACCAAAAACCATTTCCCAATATATATGTGGTCTCAGAAGTTATGAATAGTTCAGAAGAAGCACAAACTACTAATAATCATACAAAAGAATACTCTAAGTTACTAATAGGGAAATGCAAATCAACACAATCCTGAAGAGACACTCCATACCTAGCAAAATGATAAAGATGACAAAAGATGTTGGAATGTCAATGTTGGGAGGGCTATAGGGAAATTGGCCCACTAGCACATTGTTGCGAGAGCTATGAATCGATATAGCAATATAGAATTATGCAAAGTGACAAAAGTGTCATATCCTTTGACCCAGAATTTCCACTACTAGGCTTATCTTTCAAGGAAATGATTGATAAAAAGCAGGTCTCACATACATACCATAACACCATAAACAGCATTTTCATGGTAACACATAACTAGAAGCAGTTGATTGGGAAATAGCTAAACAAATTGGGGTACATGAATGTAATGGATGTAATAAATGACAGATACCGTGAATAAAGAAAAACATAGGAAGATTTACACAATCTGATGCACTAAAGAGAAGAGAGCCAAGAAAAAAATATACACAATGACTAAATAATGTAAATGGAAAGAATGACCATAGAACAATCAAAAATGAATATTGCAAAATTACAAAAAGCAAGCCTGGCCCAAAAGAAAAGAAATGAGAAATCACCCCCACTCCTTTGTGGATATGGGAGGTCTATGAGTGTGCCACACGGCATATATTTTCAGACTTTTTTACATATTGATCAGTTTTCCAGACTTTTTGTCTTCTTTCTCTTTTTCTTTTCCTTTAAAATATTATCTTTGGATGGAGTGGCTTTCCAAGAAGGATCGGAGAGAGATACCAGGAGAAATTCTGGTGATATAAACAACAAAAGATATAGATAAACTATTATTTTAAAACATACAAAACATAAGCGCACATTGGTAGATTTCTTTTTTAATGAGTTTCCAGTTGTATTCACACAGATTGTGTCCTGGAATTTGTCTAGGGTCAGACTGTCCCATGGGGCATGTGAACGTTTATCTGGAGGTGTGTGGAAGAGCTTCACTGCACTTTACAGAATTTCAGAGGTGGAAAGAGCTTTACCAGTCATTTGTGGTAGCTGTTGCAGTAAGGATTACTTTTCAGGTACAAACTAGTTAGTCTAGACGGCCACTTCAGTCCCATCACACTCTGAAATTCTGCGATTCTGTGAGGCTCAGTCAGGTTTTTCATCTCACCATCACCATTATCAACAAGTACTTATCAAGTACCTGCAATGTGCCAGGTACATAAAGACAGCTAGCTGGCACAGTGGATAGAGTGCTGGGCCTAGATTCAGAAAGAGTTGAATTCAAATGCGAACTTGTATTTACTAGCTGGGTGACCCTAGACAAGTCACTTAACCTCTGTCATAGTTTTCTCAGCTGCAAAATGAAAAGAATGTTAATAACATTGGAAGGGCTGTCATTGGGATCAAATGAGATAATATTTGTAAATAATTCAGCATGGTGTCTGCCACATAGTAGGGTCTTAATAAATGCTTGTTTTTTCAGTCACCCTCCTTCTGAACCTTTCTGCTGCTTGAGCCCCACTGCCTCCTCCTTGATACTCCTCTCTGGACTCTCTCCTTCTTCGCCTACTTCTCTGATTGACCTTTCTCCATCTCCTTTTCTGGTTCATCATCATATCACACCCCAAAATGGCAGGTGTCCCAAGATTCTGTCTTTGGTCCTTATCTCTTCTCCCTCTGTACTCTTTCTTGATGACTTCATCAGTTCTGGTGGGTTTAATTTTCTCTAAGTGGATGACTCATACATCCAGCCCCAGTCTCTCTACTGAGCCTCAATCCTAAATCATCAACTACCTTTTAGATATTTCAAAATGGATGTCCTGGACTCATTTCAAACTGAATATGTCCAAAACAGAGCTCATTATCATTTCTCCAAAATCCTTCTCTCTTCCAAACTTCCCTGTTTCTGTCAAAGACGCAATCATTCTTCTAGTGTCCCAGATTCATAAGCTTGGCATCATCCTCAACTCCTCAGTGTTTCTCAGTCCATTTATGCAATCAGTTGTCAAATCTTGCCTCCATAACGTCTCTCACATTTAACCATAACATTTGGAAATTAAGAAATCATTAGTAACTGGAGACACCAGTTTCTATTGTGTAACGAGATTGAAAGTCAGATTGCAAGAGAATTAGGAGTAAGTGACAGTTTTTTTACAGGGTTTGGCTGAGAAAGGGAGGAAAGATATAGAATGAAAACTTGGGGGATGGTAAGGTCCAGTGAAGGCTTTTTTAAGATAGGGGAGTAGGGAGAGGTTGAACATTCAAGGCAGATAGGATGATTGAAGTTGTAATACGCTAGAAAAGATAAGTAGGGATGGGATTAAGTGTATCTATAGAGGGGTTGGTTGGCAAGGAGGAGGGTCACCTTGTAGTCAGAAATTGGGGGACATAAGAAAGTGAAAGATGATATCAAGGGCTTTTGAGATGAAAAGTATGGGATAAGGGAAAGAAAAGGAAAGGGGAAGAGAATAAGAATTAATCTAGCACCTATTATATGCCAGGCATTGTGCTAACTGCTTTACAAATATAATTTCATTTAATCCTAACAAAACTCCTGCAAGTCAGATGCTATTATTGATGAAATCCTAATAAAGCTGCCCCCAACCCCAATATTCTAACTTCCTTAAAGGCCCCACTGAACAGCAGGTCCACTGCCCCTACCTAGCCACTCACCCCACCCCCACTCAATATCCTAACGCCCTCATATATGCCTCACTGCTCACTACAACAACAGGTGTGTCCATAAACTCCTATTTTTCACAGAAATAGCAGGTGTGTCCATCTGATGGGATCCCAACCACTGCCTCTAGCTAGCCACTGCCCTCAGATCCATTCCTCATATTTTCCACTGAAACAGAAGATGTGTCCATACATTCAAATACAACTACATCCATCTAGTCTCAGACAGGACGACAATACTCAGCCAATCAGAAAGCAGCAGCACCAGGATGCACAAGCAGGATGTGGACCCCAAAACAATAGAAGGAACCTTTCTTAAGTAGGCACCTGCACAGTAATAGAAAAGAACTGACCTAGAGTGAACTTATGACATAGATAGGCTTATTATAATATCATTATCATATATACATACCCCCCAAATGGGTTTTTCTGTATGCATTGTGGGTAATCACACGCACAGTTCCACTGCGGCTGGGACCCCTCCCCTATTACCTAAATCTCTTAACAAACCCCTCCTGACTTTTTAATATTCATAATTTCTGCTATGTAATTGTATCTTTGTACTATAAAAGTCCATCTTGCTTTCTCTGAAGTCACTGA
Organism: Notamacropus eugenii; assembly: GCF_028372415.1. Lineage (NCBI taxonomy): Eukaryota > Metazoa > Chordata > Mammalia > Diprotodontia > Macropodidae > Notamacropus > Notamacropus eugenii. Next base: position 642,216,516 of record NC_092872.1, on the reverse strand, counting down.
TTCCTCTTGGAACTTAACCCACTTCATGAGAGACGTCAGTTTCAATAAATGCCTATACTTGGATTAAAGGTGATCTGACTGAATTCTTTGAGACAGTTCCACCACAACACATCATGAAATAGGAACAGTTTTTGCTGTCTCTAGGTGGGCACAGTTTAAACCTCAACAATTATTATCCTCATTTTACAGTTGTGGAAACTGAGGCAAACAGAGATTAAGTAGCTTGCCCAGAGACACGCAGCTAGTCGATGTCTGAGTCCCAGATTTTATCTTGGGTCTTCCTGATTCCAGGCTCAGAGCTATATTCACTGAACTACCTAGTTGCCTCACATTGAGAAAAAGGAGCTCACATTGAATAGTTGCAATTTTCTTAGTAAAGTAAAAGATCAAATTTTCAGGTAAAAGAGAGGTATTAGGAAAATATGAGAGAATTGAACGGGGAAAAGAAGACTTCCCAACTCACTCTCCATAGCTTCTGTGGAGAGTAAGATAGGAGAACATTATGGAAGGAATCAGATTCTGGCCTTGCTGAAAAGAGGACCCAATTAAAGTAGAGCAACATACTTTTGGATCACTTGGGTGGTGCAGAAGATAATGCCAGGTCTAGAGTCAAGAAGACTTGAGTTAAAATCCGGTCTTGGATGCTTACTGGTTGTGTAACCCTGGGCTAGTCACTTAACTCAGTTTCCTCATCTGTAAAATGTTTGTAGAAGAAAATGGCAAACCATTCCAATATCTTTGCCAAGAAAACCTCACGAGGCGTTATGAAGAATCAGACGTGACTGAAAAGTGACTAAACAATAACAAAAACAAACATGCACTCATAGTGTACTCAGACAATACAGATATATATGGCTTACTCCAGCTTGTTTCGAAGGCTCAGTATTAGGACTGATGATGCATTTAAAGTGTGATTCTATGAAATACAATCAGACTCTTCTACCAGGTAAATGCTCATGTGTCCCATGAAATAGTTGGACTCTATGTAAAACTTGCCTGTCAATGATCCCAGGGGAACCTACCTGCTGTAATAGATGATAAGCCTCATGGAATTAGCTTCATTCTAAGAACAGAGCTGACATTTAGCTCTTCACAACCTAGCTTTGTTCTTGGTATTGAACTTCACCTTTGTAGAATGGTACCTGCTAGAGATTCTCCAGTTACTCAGAGATCCGAGAATACCTCATAGGGAAGACTGTCAGGTATGTTGGGTCCAGTACTATGATGTCATTCCTTTTAACCAGAAAATCCAACTTCACACCCAAGGTCCCTTTAATGAAGATGGTAGCTATTGCTTTTCCACAACCAGTTTTTCCTTTCTCATCATCTAATCGCATTTGATCCTCTCAGTAGCCCTGTGCTTTATTTATTTATAGAACCCCTCTAACATTACCTGTTGCTCTTTTGTCATTTTTGCCAATTTGCAGGGTTTGAGGTAAAACCTCTGGGTTGTTTTGTTTTTTGTTTCTCATATTATTAGTGATTTGGAGCATTTCTTCCTGTGGTGGTGAATCATTTGCAGTTTTTCTTTTAAGAATTGTTTGTTCATAGCCTTTGACCATTTATCTATTGGGGAATGGCTATTACATACATATACATACGTATATACATACATATGTTTATATACATACATATGTTTATATGTATGTATGTATAAGCATGTACATGTATAATTTTTCTAAACCCTCATTATATATCTGTATACATGTATATATGTGTATACATATATGTATATATGTGTGTACATATATATGTACATATGTATATATATACACACAAATCATTCCAAACTATTATCAAAGAAATTTGATACAAAGTTTTTTTTTCCTTTTTTTGAACACTTTCCTTCTTATCCTAGTTGCATTAATATTTTCTGTGCAGAAACTTTTCAGTTTTAAGTAATCAAAGTTGTCTATTTTATCTTTTGTAATTGCTGCTATCTCTTATCTGGTGAAGAATATACCTCCTGGTCACAGAAAGGCATATGATATGTTTCTTTTCTAATTTTTTGAACATGAACTTTAATATTAAGGTCACATATCCATTTTTAGAATGTATTGTGGAATATGGTATAAATATTCGTCTAAGTCTAATTTCTTCCAGATTGCTTTCCAGTTTTCCTGGTAATTTTTTTAATCAAATAGGGAGTTTTTCACTAGGAAATTCATGCTTTCTATTTTGTCAAACACTGGGTTATAAGTTCTCTTGTTTCTGAATTCTTCCTTCTCTAGTCTATTCCACTGATCCATCTCTCTTTTCTTTAGCCAATACCAGATGGTTTTGATGGCTTCCACTTTAGAATAGAGTTTGAGGTCTGGAAGTTCTATTCGTCTTTGTCTTAGGGCAGTTTTACATTATTAAAAGAACCCTTACCGTTGGTAGGTAAGTAACAGCTTGAATGCCTCTTGTTCAGCCTCTGTGGTTGCTTGCAATTAGACAGGACTTAGGTTGTAGAAGCCTCTCAAAGACATATTATAAAATGTAGGCAGCTCCACCAGGACAGTCCATCCAAGGGCCTGTTAGAAGGTCATGGAGGATTCCAGGGGAGTCCCATAAATAAAATAAAAGCAAACCATAAATACTATAGTTACAGAAACACATGGAGGCAGAGAGGTTTGAGTAGAATTAAACTGGGAGATCCTTCTAAGAAGTGAGTCAAACTGTGATTTCTGTAAAAGAGACTTTGAAGATCTAGTCCACTCCTCCTTCCTTCATTTAAGTGAGGAAACTGAAGTCAGTAGAGATCATGGTCTTGCCCATGGCTAGTTAGGGCAACATTTGGACTAGAAACCAGGGCTTTTGATTCTTTAGCTCAAGGTACTGTCCACTACATCACAGTCCTTTGAAAGTGCTCAAAAATGGTGGCTTCCGCAATCTTCCTAATTGTATGCTCAGGGGTTGAAAATCTCTTTGAATCCATTCAAAGGACATTCTATTTTATTTGCTTCTCTTTCAACTATGGACAAGCCCATATCTTTCAACAGTTGCTGTCATCTGTAGAATTGTCTATAAACTTGAAGCCTCATATCCCTTTGTTCTGTCCAAGCTTTTCATTATTGTCAATCCTTTCATAATCTCAAGTTGTCTCCTGACAGGCTCCATTGATCTTCTGCTCCAGATCCATTACCCTCCAATGTCTAAATCATCCTAAAAACCATCTTCTCATCCTCTTTATTTTCCCCTCAGTGCCTTGTTTTATGTCACCTCAGACTGAAGGAAAGAGATAATGGAAATCATAAAGGGTAGGAAAGTGAAAGGAAAGCAATGGTAAATGAGGATCTGGTTTACCTGTGGCCATACAGGGTTGGACATGGTCCATCCAAAACAGGGTTCCATAACCAACAGAGGCCATAAGGAACAGTGCGTACAAAGGTATGGTTATCGTATCTGATGTCAACCCTAATGATTAATCATATTCAACTTTGTAATCATGTATGGCTGGTTATTCAAAAATTTATCCAAATGCTTTTGAATTCAATTATGATTCTTGCCTATTTTCTTTGGATAATACATTATATATATTTATTACCTTCTACTGATATTAAAAAAAGATGGGTTATTTTAGCAAAAAACTTGGGATCATTAAAAGAACCACATTTCCCAAAGGCAATCCAACCCATTTTACTCCTCTTGTCCATTGTTAGGCCCAGCTCACTATCCACTGTCTGTCCAAGATACCAGTATTGATGGAGCAGCTCAATGAGCAGTTCATTTAACTATGTATGATGGTTTGGACAACAGATTTTTTCATCTTTTTTCCTTTCATTTCTACATGGGTACTCAGGTTGAATTCTCTTAAGTGGTTACAGATGTCATTTAGGGGGCTCTGCTATCAGTAACATTAATCATATTTAGCATTTATATAGCACTTTAAGGTTTGCAAAGTACTTTATAAATATCTCATTTTATCCTCACAACATTCTTGGCAGATAGGTGCTATTACCCACTTTAGAGATAGGGGAACTGAGGCAGACAGGTTCAGCAATTTCTGCAGAGACACACAGTTAATGAGTTCAGATTGAAGCTCAGGTCTTCCTGACTTGAAGTCCAGTATTCTATCCACTGTACCACCTGGCTGCCTCCTGTACAAAGTGAGCCACAAACAGGAGTATAAAGAAGTCCACCATCAAATGGTCATGGTATATGACTCCGAATCATGGAACTGAGTCTGAGTCACTGACAAAGTACCTTTGTGAGTTATTGCAAAGAGTAGGAGTCCCATAGTGGGGACAAGTAAGCTGTGATGAAGAATTACATAAGAAAAGAAGCAAAAAGGACATGAACAGACAGTTCTATGACCAGAAGAAGATATAGGTTAGTGATAGAGCAAGAGAAAGGGGTGATAGATGCTTCCTTGGGCTTCATTGATATCCACTTGATGTCAGGCAGTCAAGAGGGAGGCCCCCAGCTTGTGGGGTGAAGGGTAGGAAAGTGTGCTTGAGTTGCATTCATTTCTGTTGGAAGTATTACTCTCACTGATAAAGTTCTGCATAGATCCATCTGTGCAGATGGATTTCCTTCTTGTTGTTGAATCATTGTTTAGTTGTGTCCAACTTTTTAGAATCTCATTTGGGTTTTTTTTTTGAGGGGCACAAAGTTACTAGAAAGGTTTGCCATTTCCTTCTTCAGCTCATTTTACAGATGAGGAAACTGAGGCAGACAGGATTGAGTGACTTGCCCTGGCTCACAGAACTAGTAAGTGACAGGTCAGATTTGAACTCAAGAAGATGAGTTCCTGGCTCTATCCACTGTGCCACCTAGCTGTCCAATGTCTTCTATGTACATAATAAAATAAAATAAAAATTTATTTTTTTTTACTCACTTTATCTAATGACGTTTCAAAAGGGGCTCCTTATACTAGCATTATTTTAGGAATTAGTTAACAAGTCTGTGATCACTTTATCCAGGCATGTTGGTGTCACACAGTGGACAGAGCACTAGGTCTGTAGTGCAAATACAGCCTCAGATATTTGCTAGCTGTATGACCCTAGAAAAGTCACTTAAAGCTCCTCTCTGTCAGTTTCCCCATCTGCAAAATGGAGATAATAATTGCATCTACCTAAGAGTTGTTGATGAGATTTAAAAAAAAACAAAACAGAGAGAGGCAGCTAGGTGGAATGGTAAGAGTATCAGACATGGAGTTAGGAGTTCAAATCCTGCCTCCAACACTAGCTATGTGACCCTGAGCGAATCATTTATTCTCTCAGTGATTTGTGCAACTCTCTAAAACTATAGGCTGCAGAGAAGGTACTGACCTGCACTGGTAGAAGGAGTTTCCTCTCTCAGGAGTTCCCTTTATTAATGAATTCACAGGTCCAGTCCCTACTCAGCAGGGGGAGACAGGATAGTAGAGGTAAGTTAGGTGGCACAGTGGATAGAATGTTGGACATAGAGTCAGGAATCCTTGAGCTCAGATCTGGCCTCAGACACTAGCTTCATGACCCCTGGGCAAGTCATTTAACATCACTCAGACTTGTTTTCCTCATTTGTAAAAAAGGGATAATAATAGCACCTACTTCCCAGGGTTGTTTTGAGAATCAACTCAGAAAAACATTTGCAAAGTGCTTTGCAAACTTGAAAGCACTACGTAGAGGCTGGATATCATCAATAACTCTGTGACTCTCAAGGAAGCCAAAGATTGCATTAGCTTTTATTTATTTGGGAGGGGGGAGGCTGCCATATCATATCATATTGTCCATGTGTATTGTAAGCAATTCACTAAAACCTCCAGACCATTTACAAAGAAAAATCTTTCTAACCTTGTCTCTGCCATCTTGTACTTGTAAAGTCAACTTTGGACCCAAGTGTAAGAGTTCGTATTTATTCCTATCAAATTTCATCTTTTTCAGTATGGTCCAGTGTTCCTTCAATGCTATCAAAATCTTTTCAGATCCTGACTCTGTCTCCAGTACATTAGCTAACTCTTTCGTCTTTACTTGACACATCCTTCTTTAATCCTATTATATCTTTAATGAGGTGTTGGCAAACAGAGCTACAAACAATATTCCAACCTTGGAATATAAATGCGTAGTGTTATATAAGGATGAACATTCCTTTATTTGTTCTATTTAGCTGGAGCTTCCCCTCTCCCTCCCCCATCAGTATTTTCCTTCTTTTTATTCACTGATAAGGGCCAGGTGCTATTGATGGTTTTCTATTGAACAGAACTGGGTTCAGATAACCCAGTTAGGAGAGGCAATGTGGTATAGAATGAGAGAATCTGGATTCACATCCTAACCTTGCTACTTATCGCCCAAGAAACCTCAAGCTCATCCTCCTCTCTAAAGTGAAGGAGTTAAATTATGCAATCTTTAAACTTTCTTCCATGTCCAGACAAGAAAGTCACTTCTTTTGGTTATAGTTTAACTGAGGACTCCTTCCCTGATCTCCTGAGCATTGGACCTGGATAGAATTAACTATTTTTTTAAAAATAATTTTTATTTTATTTTCAGGTCTGAAGTCTATGCTCCTCATCTCATTATCCCCTCTTTGAGAAAACAAAACCCACCACAAACAAAACCAATTTCTTCTCTGTCCATGCAGGACTAATTCTTAATTGAGATTTGGAAAGCTTGGCAAGAAAAACTATCATTAAATGGAGAAGAAAAGAATGCCTGAGAACTCAGCCAATTTGCAGTCCTCTCTGTTCAATGTGAAGCCCCAAAGTTAGATCTGATACAATTTCTCATTTTCTTTGTATAGGAAGGACAAAAGTTTTAAAATTGCTGTATAGACCGTATTACCTATGATAGATACTTATCATCTGTGTGTTGAATTTGGATTGAATTTGTAAGCTACCCTATGCTAATACAAAAAGAAGACAACTTTGGGAACATTGTCTATCAACTCATATCACAAATGTCTATGACTTTGAAAAGTTCTGTATTAAATATAAGTAGAGATAAAGGAACAATTTGGACTCAGTTTGAATTCAATTTCCTTATACTTCCTAGTTACTTTATAAGATGTCGTTGTTGAGTCATTTTCAGTTGTGTCCAACTCTTTGTGATCCCAGTTGGGGTTTTCTTGGCAAAGATATTGGAGTGGTTTGTCATTTTCTTCTCTAATTCATTTTACAGATGAGGAAATAACTTGCCCCAGCTGGTACACATCTGAGGACAGATTTGAACTCAGGAAGATGAGTTTTCCTGACTCCAGGCCCAGTGCCCTTCTGCTTGGTCACCTAACTAGCGGCTTTTGTAAGACTTAAAGTATCAAATCTTCAGGTGCCATTTTTCTTGTGATTGTTCTTGGTGATATTGGCTTTTAGGCAGTGGTATGCTGGTAAATATTTAACAACCAGATCCTTGAAGTCACTCAGCACGTTTTTAAGTGCAATCTGCATTATTAACGTATTCACTTTTATGATAAGTCTAGACAATCCAACTTTTTTTGGGGTGGGGGGGTAGAACACAAGCCTCAAACCCAATTCACTCTGGAGCTCATAGACTGGACAAGTCCCCACCCACCTAGCACAGAGTGGATCTAAATACTAAATAGTAATTCTTTCTCTTTTACCTAGGAACCCTGAGGGTCTTCTCCTCCAACTTTGATTTTTTTTTTTTTTTATTAAAGGGGCCATCCCTTGAACAACTACTTAAAGAAGCCTATTCATTGAGTGGGTGTATCTCACTCAAAGTGAGAATGCTGTAGGACCTTAGCCTGAAAGGGCCAGGCTCTCACATTGCAACCTAGGCCCTCTCCAGCCATCCTGATGAATATCAGGTCACTGGAGCCAGATGGCTCAGGAGAAGAAAGTGAGGTTGGTGACCTGATAGCCCTCCCTCACTCAAATCAAAGTCAACTGCAAGTCATGTCATCTTGGTGTCATGGTCCTCTTTGAGAACACAAACACAACAAGACGATCCAAGAAACAAGCCCTGATTGGAGCATTTGCTGAGGTATAAATGCTCACACTGAAAATTTAACTACCCATTGCAGCATACCTCTGCATTTTTAGAGGAAGTGAAGAATCCTGGATGAAATGCTGGACTTGGAGCTATAAAGACCTAGGTCCAGTTCCTGCATCCTCTATTCACTAGTATTATGTCTCTGGGTCAGTCTCTACACCACCTAGCTACCTGTAGGTAGGAACATTTTGGAAAGGGCATAACACAGGAGCTGTGTCAAGGTTGTCTACTTGCTGTGGAATTGCTGCAGCCCAATCCCAGCTCTGGCCTCTCCAGCCAGTTTGTGACTTCTGTTTCTTGTATCCCAGAATTTAGCAAGGTGTCTGGCAAATTGGAAGCACTTAATTAATGCTTGCTGACCAATTGACTAAATCTACTTCCAAAGCTGATAACTCCCTCTGGCCCTTCAGCTAAGCAGCCCACATTCCTAGTTACCTTTCTTAGCTTATTTGCAGGCAGATTCTGCCTTGGAAGCTTTGTGTAGTGTCCTCGATGTTCCACTCCATCTTTTGATTCCTGGCATTTTCTCTGGATGTCTCACCTGCCTGGCGGTCTTTTCCTCCTTAACTCTGCCAACTGACTTACCCACCTTCCTTTAAATCACAACTTAAAATGCCACTTAAACTAAATCCCAACTTCCTTTAAATCCCAACTAAAATGCATAGGATGCCTTTTCCAACCCCTCTTAAGTCCAGTTCCTTCCCTCTGTTATTTCATACTTATACTATATATAGCTTGCTTGTATATATTTGTTTGCATGTTTTCTCTCCTCTCCCTGACTTTTAAATTGTGAGCTCCTTAAGGGCTAGGACTTTCTTTTGCCCTGTTATATGTACAGCACTTAGCACAAAGTGTGGCACATTGTGGGCATTAAATAAATATATCCTGACAGATTGTAAGAACTTCCCCAATGTCTCCTTCTCTGCTCCCCCTTGGTTGGCTAAACTGGGAGGGTTTTGATCAATTGAATTTTCCCTCCTCAACCTCTGAGTCCCAGGTAAAGGTGGGTGGAATGGAGTAGCAGTAACCGCCACAGTGCAGAGAGCAGAAGCCAAGCTTCTCCCCAAACATGGGCAGACAGGCTGAAGTTTGTGTCTGACTGCTATTTAGCATTTCAGAGCTCTCAGATCTGCAGTGCTCAGCTCCTAGGCAATGGGTCTGGGGAGGAGTAATTAATTCTGGTAGTGTCTGCCAGGATGGACTGATTATGAGAACATGTCTGGAATTCCTCAGTTGGATAAAAATCCTGGCAGTACTTGGGCCATCAGTCATAGGTGTCATAAACTGAAAGAAGCTATCTGGGTGGTTCTGGAATGGGGGAGGGGAGAATGTTTCTTTTCTTACAGGTGAGAGGGATTCCCTGGCAAAGAGAGTAAATGGATCTTCTTGAGTGTTATGTAGGGAGTGAGTACACAGGCATTGTCCTTGGTCCTCATTGCTATCTCTCGATAAGGACATGAATCTGGCTCCCTACACAAAGTATAAAAGTTTCCAAGGCTACCCCAACTGGATGTTTGTTCCAGGACTGAAGATGTCTCTCCAGCAAGTGTTTAGATGTTCCTATTAGCATTACATTTGAGGATTGTGGATTGGGTCCTTGCTAGTTGACTATATCCCTGACTTCAGGGATATGACTAGACTTTTAAAATGGAAAGCAAAGACAGTGAGTTCCAGAGCTCAGATGGCCAGACACAGACAGATTTCAGAAGCTTGCACAATCCTTCAAGGAGCCATATCCACCAAAGGAGGATAAGGTTCCCTCATCTCCTGGTGCCATTCACTTCCCTAGGGAGACTACAAAAGGGTTGCACAAACCTCTCCAGGAAACTGGAGTCTGTCTGTGTCTGACCAGTTGTTCTTTTGTTAATCTGGCCCATGCCAGATCTAGTTTTCTCCATCCATTTCTATTTATCTCTTTTCACCTTTTGAAAATCTTGGCCCAAAGGCCTAATGCAGATCATGATTCCATCAGTCATCTTCATATACAGGAAGACACTGTCTATGCTCGAACCAAGTCCTCATCTGTGAGTGGCGATGAGGACCTAGGACAATGCCTGGACACCCCATCATACTTACAGTGTCAGGGTAAAAAGAGAAGTAAAAGCAGTGAAAGACAGCATAGTGCAGCAGAATAAATACTGGGTTGATAGTCACAGGGTTCAAATCCCACCTCTGTCAGATGTGACCCTCGGCAAGCCTCTACCTCTCTGGGGCCTTGACTCCCTCATCCCCAAAGTGACAGATTTGATTTAGAGCTAGAAGGGATCTCAGAGGTCATCTAAACCAACCCTCTCATTTTACGGAAGAAAGAGCTAGAACTTGAACCCAGAACCAGGGTGCCAGCATTCTTTTTGTTGCATCACAATCTAAGGTATCTACCAGCTCCAAACCTTATAAATGATCTCTCAAGTCCCTTCTAGGTTAAAGACTATATGTCTTAGCAATGGCTTTTTAGATCTTCCTGGCCATCTCTTTGCCATGCCAGCTACCCTCTGGCCATTGTCCTCAAGTTCTTTTCCCCTCTCCACTTTGGACTATTATCCCTATGTCTCCCAGCTATGACAGGTGAACTTTTGTCTTATTTTGTCTGGATCCAGGTCCTCACACCACTCCCTGGTCATATTTGTGCCATCTAACCCATCCTCTTCTTCTTCCAGCTTCCTTTTATGAGCTGTGTTTATATTCCCAGCAATTACCATAGTGCCCAGCACATAGGTGGTGAACACATCTTTACATATCTAGTTGTCCAACTGGATTGCTCTTGTATTTGGACTATGAGAGATTCAGGAAGAGTTTTATCCCTGGGAAATACTCTGGAGAATGCTCCTCTAGCATCTGAATGTCAGCTTCAGAGATGAAATATATGGAGAGAGCTTTCTGTCCTCTCAGACCCCAAGCGTCCCCTGCCTAGAAAAGCTAGCAAAAGGCTAAATGGAAATGAGTCTAGCAACCAAAAATGATTTTTTAAATAGGTAACAGATCCAAGAGAGCTCTGAATGGGACTGAAGCAGGGTGGAAAGGTGGGAGATTGTTTGAATTTCTCACTCCTGTAGGCAATAGTCATTAGAGAAAATGAGTTCCCACTTATCTCTAAGTATGGTGATGAGTATATGAGAGACTTATAGTGTCTTTAACTATATAAGAGACTAGGTACTATTCTCATAAAGGCAATGGTCATTGGGGAAACTGAGTTAATTGCTTACATTTAGATTAAATCTACTGTTGGGGTTTTCTCTTTCTATTCTAAATGGAAGAAAACAAGAATAGGAATAATGAAGATCATATATGTTATGTGTATGATATGTAAGAGTATGAATAATGGAACATTATATAGAACATTTACATGTGTAGGTATATATGTGATATGTGTTGTGTGTGTGAAAGTGTATATATCTATATTTATATGTATATAGATATATAAATCTTCCTATGGGCTAAAAGTGTGATTTCAATGGCACAGAAAGTTCCCTTTATCTAAAAACAAAAAACAAACAAACAAAAAAACCCCTTTCACTTTATTTAGAATTCTTTTGACAGGAGATAAAGTCTTTATTATCCAAATAAGAAATGAAACTTAAAATGCAAGTAGTCTTAGAATGAGAAACCTGTTGATCCTTTCCACTTCCCTCAAGGAAGAAGTAATCAGGCATGGATTAAAAAGAAATCCAGAAAAGGGGATGGAGATGGGCAGCACCAGAGAATCACTGGTTCTAGCCCAGAGAACTTTTGAGGGTTTCCTAGTACTTACTTTGTCCACAGCTGGGGATGGAGGAAAATCTCTGAGAAAGAATTATAATAATCCCATTCCCCATCCCATTTTGTCTGCAAGACCCCGTGCTAGGTTGTGCTGCTGAGGTTCATTAGGCCAAGAGGTAACAGGTGAAGGGGTAAGCTTATCAATTAATTACCCTCCCCCTTCACTCCCTACCCAGTGATAAGGTGAATCCCAAGACCGCTTGGTTCTTGGCAGAAGGAAGTATGACTGGTTGAGATCTGGGCTTCCAGGGGAGGTAATGTGTGAAATTGTCAGGATGCAGCCTTTGCTCCTCCAGGCCCATCTTTTCTTCCTCTGCCTTTCTTTGCTGAGTGGAGGCTCAGGTTCAGGACTGTCCCACGGTTCCTCTACAGATGACACGGTGAGTTTTCAAGGGGGTAGTTGCAGAGGTCTTTCGTGGAGACCTAGTTATGAAGGGGACTTTGGGGATTGGAAGAGTCCTACCTATGCAGAGTGTGGGGATAAGTACAAGGAGTTGAAGAACTGGGGTTGTTTATTTTGGAAAAGAGAAGATTGGGTTGGAGGGAGGGGAATATGACAGCTGTGTTCAAGTATTTGAAGGTCTGTCTTGTGGAGGAAAGATTAGACTTGTTCTGCTTGGCCTCGGAGCAGAACTAGGAGCAACTTTGGGAATTACAAAGGGGGAAAATGTAGGAAAAGTGACTTAACCATTAGAGCATTTCCCAAGTGGAGTGGGCTGCTTTGGGGAAAGAGTGAAGGTCTAGAGCAAAAATAGAAGGTTACCTGCCAGATGGGTGGTAGTGGAAGGGGCAGGTGTCCCATTTTAAGTAGGGATTGAACGCTTTGGACATGGAGGTCCTTTTCAACTCTAGAACTCGGTGACTGTAGCTGTGTTAACCTCCGGGCTGCAAAATTGGTAGCAAAGATCTAGTCTTAAGGCCTAAACTGAAAGCATTTTTAAATGGTCCCTAAGATGTCAGGGTAACAAGCGGAGGGGCAAAACAAAGGCAAGAAGGCTGGAGATTGAGAGGTGTTTCCTATCAGTGTTTTCATAGTGGGTTTGGGAATAGCCTATAGTATGACCATTTCCACTGATAGCTCCCCCATCCCTCTCCTCCTTTATTTTTTGCAGGCAAGAGAATTTCAGGATCTCCATCATGCTCGGCCTAGTGAGTATGGTTCTTTTAGACTGGCGTTTCTTAAACTGAGGTCCATGGATAGTTTTTCAGGGGAATCTTTGAATTTGGAGAAGACCCATATTTATTTCAACATATTTGGTTTCCTTTTTAACCCATTTTCTTTTGGCTCTGAGGATGCTAGTTGCCTTTGGGAAATGGTGCAGTGATTTTAACTGACCCAGTGCTTCTCTCTGAAACAAGCTCATTTAAAAAAATACTCTTTCAAGTGATATATGGCAATAAATAATTGAATATCACAGTCTCCAAAGGATTAAAATTGAGAGTTACCCAAATGATAAAAGACCTCCAAAGGGGTCTCTTTCCTTTACTTTAAGAAACCATGTTTTAGGAAGGACAAATATATGTGTGTGTACATGTACATATGTGTGCATATGTATGTATATGTACAAACTGGAGAGGAGAAAACTTGGCTCACAGGGAGAGGAGGACATGATAACAATCTTCTGATATTCAAGGGGTCTTCATGTGGAAGAAATTAGACTTGTTCTGTTGGCCCCAAAAGATGAGACCAGGATCAATGGGTCACAGAGAGATAGGCTTAGGCTTGGTATAAGGAAAACTTTCTCACAGTGGCCTACATTGGGAGGTAATAAATCCCTGGGCATGGAAGGTCATCAAGCTAAGCCTGGACGACCATTTATTAAGGGTGTTGTAGAGTCTTGTTCACGTATGGGTTTAGAGATGCTCTTTTGGTCAGTTGGTAAGGGTCTCGTTCAGTGTTCACTATTCTGTTGCCCCTTTGTCTTCCTTTTTTCATTTCATTTCTCTGCTAGACCACACATGAAATGATCATGGGCTTTGTATATTTAGAGCTTTATTTAATGGATAAAGAATGGATGAAGAAACTGAAGTGGAGAGAAATGAAGGTGATAAGTCTCATAAGTGGGATTTTTTTACCTAGATGCTCTGACGGTAATTTTAGGGCTCTTTACAGTGTACCAAGCTGCATCTCAATGCAAGAGCTTGTTCATTTGGAACATTAACATCTAATTATTTCTTCTCATTACCTCTATCTTACCCCTTTCCCTTGCAGAGAGGAGATTATCTTGGACTGAAATTTATGTTCCTGTGAGACGCTGTCATGCCATCTTGCAGAACAAAACAGGGGAGTTTTCCATCCCTGTCATTCGGAGCCGCCATCTTAAGAACATTTGGTGTAACTGGACCATCTGGGCAGGCCCCAGAAACCACATTATCATCTATATTCAAGGGTTTAGGGGAAATGAGGACTGTGAAGAAAACCCAGATAAAATTATATTTCAGGGAGTTGCCTCTATTGTTGAAAGCACCATAGCCTATGCTTGTTGGAACAAAAGAGTGCACGTCTATGCAACTCAGGCCTTGGCTGTGAATGTGGCATTGCTGTCAAAGAACTATGTCCAGAACCATCGATACAAACGCTTCAGAGGGAAATATTATATCTTCAAAAATCCCAGGGCAAGAGTTTCACATAGAGAGGACCCAACTCTTCAAGTTCCTTTTCAAAAGCCTTCCAACAAGCTTCCCTACAGTAGTACTAGATTTGAACTATCTGTCGTGATGTCTCAAGGGGGTATAGATATGACCTTTCCTAAATTGATGCCATCGAAAGTTGTTCATCCAGAGAGTACTTACACGTGGGAAAGAGAGAAGGTTGAGTTTTCTGAGACCTCTTTGCCCTACTCTGAGAGGCCATCTGGTAAATCCCATGCTGATGGCATCATGGTTACAAAAACACTGGGTGTTACAAAAACACTTGGGGATGAATTGTTTTCCAAAGCTCTAGGGAAAACTGCAGCCCTTGATACTACAGGGTTGGAAATTACAGAAGGAAAGAGCATTCTTTCCTCTGGATCTACTATGGATGGCTCAGCAATTGACATAGAAATCTTTTATGAAAATACCCCTTACTTTGTGGGTCCTGAGCAATCAGTTATGATGGAAGATTGGCCCATAAATATCAACTCAGAAAGAGCAGATGGTCAAACCAACTACTTAATTCCTACTTCAGAGGATGTGCCAATAAACATTAAGCCAACTCCCATAAGTCATTCAGTTTTTATTATTCTCTCAGACTCGGAATTCCTTGAAAAAATTGAACACTCTAAAAATGAGAAGATCCAGATCAGCCCCTCCCAGATATGGAGCAGTCTGCTTGGAAGTGAACAGCAGCCCTTTCTTCAGACTAAACTCCTGACTCATGAGGTAGTTACTTTATCAACTGATTCTAGGGGGAATTACATGTCTGGTATTTCTCTGGACAGTGAAACTCAGTTGCCCCTTGAAGGTTCCCTGCACTTGATTCCCGTGGTTCCAACGATTCATACAACTGTGGATTTTTCTCCTAAGTCTTCTAAAGGTGATGACTTACTGGATGACCCACATTCAGAAGTTGTCATTTCCCTTGAAACCTTACAAACACTGGGTAGTGGTGGGATGATTTGGTTAAGCTCTCGAGAAATCTTCAATGAAGCAGGGCTCACCCTGATAGTGGCATCTCATGATGAAATAGGATTAGTCACTGAACTGCCTTCAACCACTTCCATTAGGTCCACACTGGTCAGAGCTGAGGTGGAGCCAGAGGTTCTTCTCCAAACAGTCAGATCACTTCCAGGCCCAACAGAGACAGAAAGCTTGGCCAGTAGTGTGACTTCTGAAGAGGTCTCCAGTAGGCATCAAGTAAGTCTTACTGAAACAGATCTAAAGTTTATACTTGGTCAAGAAAGGTCTCTCCCCTTTACCACTTACCAGGAGAGTCTATTTGATGCTGAGTTGATCCCTTCTCCCCAAGTGGCTATGTTTGAGATTGTTCCTGAGTGGGTTCTCCAGGATATTCCAGGGCTCGTTCCCTCAACCTACCTCAATGAGCAAGGGACAGCTGAGCAGTCTTTGGGGATCCCTTTGACCTTAACCCCAGCAGCCATGGCTCCACCTTGGGAGCTTGATGAAATTCAGAATGAAGTAACTGTTCAGCCCTCAAAGAAGGATGATATGGTGAATGAAAACAACCCTCAGGAATTCTCCAACTCCTTTGGAAAGGACCAGAAACTCACCAAATTCAACTTTACATCATTGCTCTCTAATGTTCCAACGATGTCCTTGGGTAAGTGGAACCAGGCTGGAGACCTTTCTGCAGTCTCCTCATCCCTGACTTTCTGGTTTGAGGATACAAAGCTTTTGGAGGCCAAAAAGCTTCAAGATTCCTCTGGTAAGCTTTTGATTTTGTTTCTGTCTTGTGTCCAGTTAAACTTAGTCATTTTTCTAATCCTACAGAAGTTTCAACAAATTGCCCTTTTTTAAGATAGCTAACTAAGCCCTATCTAGGTACCCAGTTAATGTTCAAATTGAGCATTGAGTGCAAGGTTCTAGACAGTAAAGAGAAAAACCAGGTCTCTGTATTCCCTAGTATTTCTGCTTTAACCTTTCAGCTAAATTAAGGGTTTTGCCTAAATTTCATGGACCCTTTAGCTCATGAATAGATTTCAGAGAGTTTATAAATTTGCATAGAAAAAATTTGTTTTTCTTAACCTCTGATTAAAATTTAGCATTTCTTCAATTAGCTAAAATTGTTATTCTGAGAATAACTATACTATATTGTGTTACAAATGGAACACACACATATACAAACAAATTAAGAAACTCTATTCTCACTGGTCTTTGGTACCAGATGGTACTTATGTTTAGTATAGATTTTTGAACTATGAAGCCCAATGGTGCTTTTTCAGACTTCTGATTTTCCTCAAAGCTAATCATGTGAGAAAGAGAGTAAAGTTAGTCTTTAAGAATGTGGGGCTCAGGATGTGAGTCCTAGAAACATACAGAATGAATTATGAGTGGATGAGAGAAACAGAGAATTTGTATTTACTGGAAGAGATAAGGAAGACAGAAAATGATACTGAACCAGGGGAAGAATTTTTTTTTTTTTAGGAGAATCTCATTGTTTCAATTTGACTCCAAGTCTCCCAATTAGAGTGCTATGCCATGATGGGTCCCAAGGTTGACTAAGAGCTGCCTGCTATAAGAAGTCATGTAGATCCCCTCATTTCAAGTTAATGAGTACAAATGTAGCTTTTTTTTTTTAAAGTCTTATTAAGGTATCTTCACTGACTTGGCTTTTTGTTTTTCACCCTCACTTTCTCCCTCAACCCCCAATAGAGGTGCTCACCTCAACCAACATGGTGGCCTGTATCCCCGTAAGAAGATGCCATGTGACTTTGAAAGATACCTTTGGAATTTTTTCATTATCAGAGAATCTAAACCATTCTTGGCCAAACATCTGTTGTAACTGGACTATCTGGGCAGGGACCAAGAAACACATTGTTGTTTACATCAAAGGATTTGAGGGGCCTGAGAACTGTGACCAAAACCAGGACAAGATCATTTTTCAAGGGGTCTCATCAAGTGTGGAAAGGAAAACCTTCTATGCATGTAAAAGACAAGGTACTTTGATTTTTGCTACTCAAGCCCTAGCTGTCCATACAATGTTTTTCTCTGTGAGATCTTCTCCTAGACACATCCCATCTTTTGAAGGCCAGTATTTTGTCTTCACAGACCCAGAGAGACAAGTCCCTCCTAAACCTGCCATTGGTTCTTCCTTAGAAACTTCCCAGAGATTCAGAGAGAGGACTCTAAGTAGTATGGATTCTCATCCTGAGCTAATAACAAAACCACAACCTGGGAGCTTTCCAAACCTGAACACCATCCATATGGGTCTGAAGCACAAAAGCCAAGTAGTGACTGAGATACTGATGCCAAAGAACAAGGAGCTAATGGAAGGAGAAGGAAAGGCCATTGAATGGAAGCATCTGCATAGCCTCCTTCCTCTGATTCCTACTAAAAGGCCATTGATAAAGAACCAAAACTCAGCACCCATATTGCTCGGCAGACCAACAGAGACTATAAAAAATTCAGCTGAAAGAGACTCTGTGGAGACACTCGGGATGACATCAATCCCAGTTACTTCCTGTGGGTACAAACCAGAAAATAAAGTTTCTCAAATTGACTTGCCTGTAGATTCAGTGAATATTCACCCTCATTGGCCTTCTAAGACCTTCCCCTTGACAGAGCTGCTTCTGAAACCTGTCGATATTCCTGCTAGGCTTCTTCCATCTGCCAGTATCCAGGAATGGAGAACACTTTGGGTCGCTACTAAAACAGAAGAGCTTGTATGGCAAGTTATTTCTAAAGCTTCCAACTTTTATTCACCTTTGACTGCTCAGAATGTAAGAAAACCCCAAGATGCTGAGCATAACCATGGTCACCTCTACCAGAGTTTCAGCCATGTGATGCTGGGTAAAGGAAACAATTTTCTAGAAATAAGGCCTGAAATTGATAAGTTGGTCACAGCTCCTTCAAATATCCCTAAAGAAGAACTCTTCTCAAATTTCCTGTTCAATGATAAACAGGTAGCACCAGAATTCAGTGCCACTGGCAACAAGAGAGTTAGGGAGATCTCCCCAACAAGGGATGAAGTGAACAGAGGAGTTAGCTTGGATCCAGCTAAGTCTAGCAATTTGGAAAATATCAGACATCTCAATGAGGAATTCCTATATCTAGGAAACTCTAGGGAAATGACAACTTCCAATGGATTTGTGTGGGATTCTATATCTCCTGGTAGCCTAATTGAGCTCTCTCCTTCCTTGAAGACCCCTTACACTGCCCAGAGCTTCCTCAGAGAAGTCACAGATAGTATCCATCCAAACACTGGTGCTGGCCACTCAAGTGCTACGATACCTAACTTCAAAGTCAAGGCCATGGTACCTTTGATCTCTGGTCAAGTGTGGAAGAACATGACTGCTGTTGGAGTCTTAGTTTTAACCCCAGGATATTCTGGTATGGTGAATATACTATGTACTAACATTTTTATTTGGGGGACAGAAGTGGGATAATAAATGGCTGAGAATGCAAGTTCTTGAAAGTCAGTGTCTACAGAACCTTTAAACCTAGTGGTTTGGTTGCATTGTCCTTCCATCTTCAGAATGTTCAGGTCCAACCACAGGCAGAACTCACTCTGAAATATATCTCGGGGGGGATGTTTTTCCTTTATGTAATCTCACCTTTTCTACATATAGTGATCCATAATGCATCATCATCCTTTTTTGCCTCCTGGTCCCTTCCTTCAACAAAATTTATCTATTTTCTGCACCCTTTCCCTTAGGGCCCGTTTTCTGCTTTCCAGATAAACTGGTAAAGTAAAACAAAATGGTTTTGGCACTTTGTTACTCTGCTCCCCTTCCCCACCCTCAGGGAAAACTTGTGTTTTAACAGGCACTTTCTGGAGAGAAGCCATAGCCCAGTGGAGCCCCAACGTATCTGGACAACCTTAGCCTGATCGATGTTGTTTTTACAACTTTTATGACATTAAGACATTTGTAACTACCACAGAGTTCATCCCCTACTATCAAACTGATAGCCTGAGATAAGCCCAACTCAGATCAGCCTCCTTCCATCTTCCATCTAACTCCTAAACATGCCTACCTCCAGTTTACTTCTTTTCCCATGGAACTTTTTTCCCCTTGAATTTGTTTCCCCCTGTGCTTTTGTAAAACCAAGATGTTGTTCAGAGTATCCCCAGGGATGTGCTAGAGTTAGCTCATACCGGCTTGTTGTTCTTATTGTGGTTCAGTCATGTCTGGGGCAGCCAGGTGGTGCAGTGGATAGAGCACCAGTGCAGGAGTCAGGAGGACCTGAGTTCAAATCTCACCTCAGACACTTGACACTCACTAGCTCTGTGACTGGGCAAGTCACTTAACCCCCAATGCCTCATCCTGGGTCATCTCCAGTCATCCTGATGAATGTCTGGTCACTGGATTCAGATGGCTGTGGAGGAGAAGTGAGGCTGGTGACCTGCACAGCCCTCCCTCACTCAACACAAAGTCCAGTGCAAGTCATGTCTTCATTTCTCTGATGGCATGGTCTTCTTCAGCAACGAAGGATGAACACACAGTCATGTCTGAATACATGACCCAGTGGACTTTGATTTTCTTGGCAGACACTGGAGTGGTTTGCCATTTCCTCTTCTAGTCTGTCCCCATTTCACAGATGAGGAACTGACTTGCCCATGGTCATAGAGCTAAAACCTGTTTGAGGCTGGGTTTGAACTTGGGTCTTCCTGACTCCAGGCCCCATGCTCTATCCGCTGTACCACCTACCTGCTAATGGATGTTGAGTCGTTTTCAGTCATTTCTGATTCCATTTGGGATTTTCTTGGCAAAGATAGAGTGATTTGCCATTTCCTTCTCTAGCTTATTTGACAGATGAGGAAATTGAGGCAAACAGGGTTAAATGACTGGGTCACACAGTCAGATGTGAGTTCAAGGAGGTGAGTCTTCTGGACTCCAGGCTGGTACTCTATTCATTGTACTACCTAACTAGAGAGCCAATTGTTAAATTTTCAGTATGAGTATTTATGCCTTGGAAATCAGCAAATGCTACATTCAGGGCTTGAGTTGTTTTATGTCTCAACTTTAGAAAGTGATGGAGAAAATTTCAGTAATTCAGATTAAACTGAAAAGTGTGTTCCGAATTTTTTTTTTTTGTTTTTTTTTTCTTTGGCAGAGAACAACACACACCTGATATCTATAAATGGATTTTAGAAAGATTGTAGGAAGCTAGCAGGAGAGATTTTTAAAGGAAGCCTCTCAGATTGTACCACAGACACATAGAACCTGATCTCATGTTTTTGTATTTATTCTAATCAGTAAATGCCCTTAAAAAAGTACTGGATTCAACATCCTGCCTGCCTAAAACTAGACATGTCTCCCACAAACCCATGGAATGGGTTAAAGACAGGTAGAGAATGGTGGGACAGCAGATAGTTTACTTTGGAAGCTTCAATTTTACACTGAACCTTATGAATGTGGAGGAGAAGGACCATGATTTTCTATGACAAGCTAATAGTTTGCAAGTGAGAAAGAGAACTTGGTAAGAAGCCTTGATTCCTCCTAGAAGCAACACGGTTATCCTATACCAGTTGGGCCTGCTCTGTGGGTGTTATTTTCCCACACCTCACATAGCAAGAGAACAAAATTACAGGAACTCAGTAACTTTTTTTTTTTTTTTTTTACTCAGTAACTTTTTAAATAAGCAATGACTATTCATGGCCTGGCTGACCTGGGAACCATGACTACCTTTGGCTAAAGAAAGACTGTTCTGAGGAGAGACTGTTTATGGGATTCTGTATACACATAACCCTCCTATATAACTCAGCAGGCTGGGACCAGTTATACCAAATTAATGAAGGATTTTTCCTCCCTTTCTGATGTGATTAATGGTAGGGCTGTGCCAAAAACTTCTACCACTACCCTTCCCATATTCTCACATTCTTCTTGGACAGGGTTAATGACTAATAGTTGCGGTAATATTTGCACTCTGTTTCTCCCCTCCTACCCAATGCAGGGTTAATTGAATTTATTACCACTTTTTCATATTCTCTCTCAGACAGTGGTCATTTTAGCAGACATTGAGTGTTGGGATTGTGCCATACCTTTGGCAGAGTGGGGATAATAATGGGTTTCTCTCTAGAAATTGTCATGTTCTTAGGATCCTATTGGGCAATGGCTCTGAGCTGAAGCTCAGAACCTTTTATTTTATTTTATTTTTGCAATAAATGAAGGAAATAGGTCAAGGGTCTGTGATTTCATTGGCTGGGGGCTTGTTTCTTCTAACAGCTCTATATCTAAGCACATACATAAGTTAGATCAGCTTTAGGGAGTTGCCTGGGGTTCAGAGAGGTTAATTGACTTGACCTTGATAGCACAGCTATTAAGTGTCAGAGGCAGAATTTGAACTTAGCTCTTTTAGTCAAGTTGAGCATTTCATCCACTAGCCATGCTGCCTTTCCTCTTACAATAAATCTAATTAAAATCTTATTGGATATTTGTGTAGCAGGGGTGCAAATCAGTGGCTAAATCCAGTGTGTTGGAGCCTGCTGGAGGATCTCATTGTTAAATATTTAAGTTGAATATTTGTAATGGAATACATTACAAATCACAGTTTGATTTATTGTTTGTTATCTAGACATTTGAAAGCAATGAACAAAATGTTAATAATACAGATTTAATCTTGTGTTGTGCTTCTTTATTCCTTCTCTCTTTTTAAAAATTTTTCTTTATTTCTTCCTTTACTAACTTTATGGAGAACTGGTTCTTAAATGTTTACCAGCACACTGCTGGTCTAGAAGCAGAGGTCTCTGAAAATATTTCCTTTGTAACTGGTTTCCTTTGTAATGTTACATATTTTATGCATTTAAAAGCATTATTCTGAGAAGAGGTTCTTGACACAACAAAAGTTAAGAATCCCTGGTCTAGGAAAATAAGGAAAAATTATAGTTAAAAAGGATTTTAAGTGTAAGATAGATGTGGCTAGACAACAGCCCATCTGAAATAAATGGGTTTTAGTGGGCTAATAGCTCAATATAAAAATGAGGCGAAGCATACATCCCCCTCCATTCTCCTTCCTCTCACCAAGAAACCTTAGAAGATTTCAGGATGTGTTGAGGACCATGGTATCCAAAAATAGGGAAACAACAGTCCCCCTCTCAGGTGCCATTTTGGGCAACACAGTTTAGGGAAAGATATTGACGAACTGAACAGAATGGTGACCAGGCTGGGGAAGATCCTTGGCATCATCTCACATTGAGAAAAATCAATTGAAGGAACTGGGTATGTCTAGCCAAAAGAGAAGACTTAGAGGAAACATGGTTGTTGTCTTCATTTATTGGAAGGGCTATTTCATGAAAGAGAGGGATTAGTCGTGTTCTCCTTGGCCCCAGAGGGAAGAACTAAGGAGCAGTAAGTAGATGTCTCAAAGAGATATATCTGGCCTTGATGTAAGAAAAAAAAAATCTTAGTGATTAGAGCTCTCCAAAAGTAGAGGGGGTTGACTGAGAGGTAGTTATCTGGTATTCTGTCAGGGGAATTCTTGTTCAGGCATGGATTGTCCTGGATGGCCCCAAAGGGCCCTTCCAACTCTGTGACTCTATGACAAATACTTTGTACCTAATATTTTTGGAGATAAAGTAATCTATGAATGGGACTTGTGGGGCTGTTCTATTCAAACTCTGTAGCTTTGAGACCTTGACTCTTGGTTTTTCATCTTTCAGTGGCTTGGACGGTTCATGAGGACCTTGATTTCCTCTCCTTGCCTGAAGTTTCAGCTGTTTTCACTTCCACTTTACTACTTTCTCCAGGGTCTTTATTTAATAATTCTGAACTCAGAGTCAATTGTATATAGGATGGAAAAAGCTGAAGGCTTCTAAGAATTGCAACTTACTCTGTAACCCTGAGCAAATCACTTAACCCCTCTAATTCCTAGTTTTCAATGAGCAAAATGGAGGCAATGGTTGCCTCAAAGGGAAGTAAGCAAATCAAATGATACGTTTTAGATAGCTAGGTGGATAGCTGGACTCAGAATAGAAAGTTTGAATAAATTTCATATCCTGTTTCAGATACTGTCTGTGTCTACGATATTGGGCAAGTCACTTAACTGCCTTCAGCCTCAGGTTTTTCATCTGTAAAATGGGGATAATAACAGCCTCTACCTCCCAAAGCTGTTGCGAGGATCCAATAAGATATCAAGTACTTTGCCAAGTCTCAAATTGCTGCATAAGTGCCAAGTACTGAGGCTGCTGCTGCTAATGCTGCATGTGAAAATGCTTTGAACTGACTCCAGCAGGACTTAAAGGGATTGCCATAAGCCTAGCCCTATGCTAGGTAACGGGCAAAAATCTTTAAGTAAGAGAGGAAGCTTCAGGGATTTGTTCAAGTAAGGGAATAAAATGTTATTAATGGAGTCCTGAATTTACTGTTAGAAGACCTGGATGTATGTCGTGGCATGGCTACAACTTAGACATCATATGAGCAAATCATTTAACCTCAACGGGCCTCAGTTTCCCGTCTGGTAAGATGAAGGAGTTACATAGAGATCCTAATAGCCCTTCCAGCTCTGAATCTGTAGTATAGGGATGGCTCTAATCCATGAGGCTGCTTGATGGTAAGGTGGATAGTGCTGGACTTAGGCCTGCACTGAAATTCTGACTCACTCGCTAGCTATGACCCTAGGCAAATCACTCAGCTTCCTTATCTGTAGAATTGCAGTAATGATAAACCCTATTTCACAGTTCTTTCAAGGATCAAATGGGATTTTATATATATTTTATATTTATTTATATTATTACAAATATACTATTATATGTATAATTTTGCAAAACTTAAAATACTACATAAACGTTAGTTGCTATCATGACTGCGTACAGAGGTCCAAACAAAGTGTTAGATGAAGTCTAAAGGGAGAAAGGTTACACACAGGAGTTTCCTGCCAAAGTATGATTACAAATGTGCATTGTTACAAACAAAAGACATGTTTGTAAAGGAAATTCAATATATTCCTTAGCTAGCAGGCTGGTGAGGAGATTGGTAGGGGGGAGTGAAAAATATGGTAGGAATTATTCCCAGCAGGCATAAAATATCCTTCATCCTAGTGCGTGATTGATTAATGGGAAACAGGTGTGCTAAGCCCTGTCTTTGCTTGTAGAACAAGGATGTAAAAGTGTTACTCCTGTTGTTTGTTCTTACCTGTTTTTTACTCTCTATCCTTGTCATTCCATGCAGATGCAAGTACAACCTCCTCATCTTTTGGAAATAAGTCTGTCTTAGAGCTCCAACATTATCCAGGAGGTAAGAATTCAAAGACGAAAAGGCTCCTGTCATATTGATTGGGACTGAAACTCCCACTCACTCATTATACTGTGACCAAATCAGTGATAAGTTATTGGCCCATAAATCTTTTTTGTTTTTATTACCAAGATGAACTTTATTTTTTTAAATTATTTTATTGGTTTTCAGTGTTCTACAACTACTCCATCTATCTTAGATTTTTCCCCCCTCTTTCCCCCCTCTTTCCCCCCTCCTTCCCTTCTCTCTCCCTATTCCCTCTCCAAGATGGCATGCAATCTTACACAGGTTCTACACATACATTCCTGTTAAATACATTTTCACCTTACCATGGCATAAGTCTGAATCTGGGCAGGGAGGCTGGACAGTTGCCACTGTGACATTGACATTTAGAGCATGCTAACAAATCTGCATTATTAAGACTTTCTTAAGTCTAGACAACTGGGAGAACAATAGAGCAAGCTTTGATTTTTTGTAGCATTGCTAATTGACATGTAAATGCTCACACTGAAATTCTAAAGGATTTAGACACCTCTGATAACACTTGTGTCTGTTTAGCAGAAATATCTGAGTTTAGCACGAATTTAGCAATTCGTTATTAGGAAAAGCTATTTAATATGGGAAGTTTCTAGCTTCTCCCCTCCGATAGTTGCCTAGTAAGTATGTTCTTGTCCAAGCCTTGTTCTTCCCATCCGCCTACCCACCCCCAGACAGTAGCGTCTGGTGCCCTGGAGTGTGTGTCCCCATCATGGAACAGCAGACTATATTCTTTCCCAGTGAAATGGAGTCCATGTCCTAAAGCCTCTCTCCTTCATTCCACCCCACCTTACCTTGTTTGGGGTTCCAGAAAACTGGTTACTGCTCTGGTATAATCTTAAACTGGTTACTCTAGAAGATTAGTCACATGAGAACTTTCTGACTGCTTCTATTACTTCTAAAATCTAAGTTCTCTATAATTTCTTAGTGGATCATGCATAAGTTTTTATTTTTCTGACTTAGATTGAATACCCATAGATGTAAAGTCATCAGTTCCCTCCAGGGTCATGTCCCAAAATGTTTTCTTAATGTGAAGCATGTATCTGATCTCTGGTTCCTCTAAAGGGCAAGGGGAATTTAAGACTAAGTGAGACATTCTTGGTGCATTTTATGTCTGGCAGATATCCTATATGAAGTAATTGTTGAAATGGAATGCCAGGTAGAAGCCCCATATAATGCCTCTGAAGTGGAGAAAGTCTTGGTAGACTCACTTAAGCAAGAGGTAAGATGGCTAGTGGGTGGGATTGGCAGCAGAAAATCTGATTATTAGGTAGACCTTCCAATGCTTCTCAAATTACCTTGTAGGCAGCCAGTCTTTTAAATTATTTAGTTGTTTCAGTTATGTCCTACTCTTTGTTGACCCCATATGGGGTTTTCTTAGCAAAGATACTGGAGTGGTTTGTAATTTTCTTCTCCAGCTCATTTTACAAATTAGGAAACTGAGGCAAACAGGCTTACGTGACTTGCATAAAGTCATACAATTAGTAATTGTCTGAGGTTGGATTGGAACTCGGGTCTTCCTGACTCTAGGCCATGTTCTCTATCCGTATGCCACCTAGCTTCACTAGCTACCTATATTGCATTTCTGTCTGTCTCTGTCTGTCTCTGTCTGTCTCTGTCTGTCTCTGTCTGTCTCTGTCTGTCTCTGTCTGTCTCTGTCTGTCTCTGTGTGCATCCATCCGTCTTTATGTGGAAAGAAGCTAAGTGTCCTCAAACCATTCTGAGGACTCCTAGTACATGACATAACCATTAGCCAAAGATCTGCAAACAGTCCTCTGACTGTCTGATTATGGCCCCAGCTCCCTTGTTTAGTCTAGAAATCATTTCCACTAAGGAAGGTTACAGATTGGGGGCTGCCAGAAGAGTCCAACAGTACAAGTGGTACATATACAGTACAGAACTGCTATGGGTCAGATAACAATCATAGCTAGAACTTATAAAGAGATTTAAGTTTCACAAGACACTTTGTAAATATTATCCTTTTTATTTGATTTTCTTGGCAATCTTGGGAGGTAGGTACTATTATTTTCCCTATTGTACAGTTAAGGAAACTGAGGCAGACAGAGATTAGGTGATTTACCCATGGTCACACATCTAGTAAGTATCTGAGGACAAATTTGAACCTGTCTTCCAGACTTCAGGCCTAGGGTTCTACCCACTACATCACCTTCCTACCTCAGTGGGAGAGTTGGCAAAACATTTATTATTTGATCCATAAAACACATAAAAATGGGTTAGAGATCTTAGGGGAAAGAACTTGAAGATGTATTTTCTTTTTCTTTTTAAGAAGGAAATATTGATGTGAATATTTCAAATGTGATAAAAGAAATCTACTAGTGTACTATAAAATGGAGATACAATATTGTTCTTTCATGGCAAGACTGATCAAATTACTAAAATTTTAGGTGAAAGCATGTTAATTAAAATTACTTAGATAACTGTTTAGAATCTCCATTTAACTCTCATAGCCTCTGGAACTGGTTGACTTAATGACCACCTTTTTGAAGAAGCAACATTATCCCAACAAGATTAACCAGCCATATTTAAAAAAAAAAATTGTAATGCAGGCAAACAGCCACTTTTATCCCTTTAAGGGTTTTAGGGGAAGAGACTACTTAGAGATAAAAGCATAGAGATATGAACATTGCACCTTGGGATCCTTGGCTATAACATCTAAGAGTTGACTACTTTTGGTAGGTATGTCCCTTTTTGGTCTAGAATTAGCAGCTGTGGGAAGGAGCATTTTGGGTAAGGATGGATTCATTAAAAGAACATCTCTGGTCCCTCTTTGCAGATTGGGGGAAATCTAGACCACTTTTCACCTGAAGCAGATGCATTCAAACTAACTAGAATGAAAAGGTGAGTGTAGGGGACTGGTTCTCCAACTTTGTTAGTCATGGACTTATTCAAGGTGGTATTACCATAATGATCTTCCTCTTTGGAAAAAAAAATAAATGAGGCGTTATTTGCTGCTTTGTAATGCATGATTATTGTTTACCTGCAATAAAAGTGAACTCATAAAAACCAGCTCTGAAAACTGGACAGGATCAGGCAGGAGCTAAGTTTCTGATAACTTTTCTCCCTCCTTGTGGGAATAGAGAGAAAGGGTTGAGAATAAATTAAATGAGCCTGAGGCAAGGAGATATGCTGCTACTAATGTCCTGGGTAAAGCATATTAACTTCTTTCCCGGCATTCCAATAGGAATGATAAAAATGAAGTTGCTAACATAGAAAACATAGAATTTAATGTACTTTTTTCCATGTTGCTCACCGGAAAAGTAGAGTTAAATCTAAAGTAGTCAAGATAATAGATCCCCCAAAACATCATACATAGATGTATTGAATTAATTTTTGTTCATTTCTCCTTTATTGTAAAACTTTATTCTCTAAATAGGTGTATTTTCTTTCTTCCTCCATAATACTTCTAGAAAAGATACCTCCAATGTCATATTCATTTTCTGGCTACATCTGAGATCTAGAGGGAGAAAGATGTCAGACACCTTGATGTCCCAACTAGGAGCATCTGAGAGCGGTGCACTTCATTCTCAATTAACAACCCTCATCAGAGACACAATAGAAGATCTCAAACTTCATCTGAAATCTATCTCCATTCATGGTATAGGGCTGTTGGGTGCCAGTGATGGTTTAATCTTTTTTAAAAAATTGAATTGTGTTGGTATCTTCTGTTTTTACATTGATTAGATTTCTTCCTGTGTCCCTCACCTTCTCACTCCTAGAGAGACCCTCACCACAAAGGATTTTTTTTAAAAGAAAAAAAAAAGAAAGAATATAAAAATTCAGGAAAAGCGATCAATACATCAACAGAATCTGATATATGCAGTACTCCACATCTGTGCCTACTCTTTCCTGCCCTCCCACCTACAACCTCTGCAGAGAGTGGGGAAGGTGACAATTTAATCTTAATGGTATTTATTAGAGTAGGCTTGATCTAATATCAGGTGCTTTGTCACGAATGGACAGATTCCCTTGGCATCAGACTACTATGCATCCCAGCAGACGATTCCCTATACCCCTTTTCATCCCTCCAATTGGGAGAGGGGAGAGTGGGGTGATAAAGTACATCTGGGCTACTAGACAAATTACCAGCTGTGTGATTTGACACTGATCTTTTCTCTTAGATGTGAATGAATGTAAAATTGGTCTAGAACAATGTGGTGAAGGGGCTGAGTGCTTCAATGGTGTTGGTACTTACATGTGTCATTGCAAAGAAGACTATGAGGATCGCTCCCCAATGCAGACTGGTACTCTGTGTATCCGTGTCCCACGCTCAGGTATTGCTGCCTCATCTTCTTTCATGGTGCACCCTACTTCTATGGAAACCCCAAAGATCCCAAGATAAATTACTTGTAAATCCTAAGATTATAAATTTAAAGTTGGAAGGGACCTCAAAACATAGTCACACTTTCATTTTATCTTTTTAATCTTTAAAAATTTTGTCAATCAGCAAGTATTAAGTACTTAACTGTGGGTAGGCATAATAAAAAATATTAAATTGCTGGTTCTTCTCCACCATAGAAATCTCCTTTAGAACATAGTTAAACAAAATAAGTCAACACGTTGACCATATCTGATAATTTAAGTCTCATTCTTTACTTCATAGCCCAGCATCTCTCTATCAAGAGATGATATCACACCTTACTGTCAGTCCTCTGAGGTCATGGTTGGTCCTTGGATTAATCAGAATTCTGAAGTCTTTCAATGTTTTCCTTTATTGTAGTCTCTGCTGTATTTACAGATGAGGCAACTGAGTTCACAGAAAACCAAACTTCTCTAAGGACATGATAGATAGTAGCAGAATCAGTATTGAACTCACATTTTCTGGCTCCCAAAGCAACACAGTCCCAACATGCCATGTTGCTGCTGGTCATAAAAGTACTTCGCAATCTAAATGCTGAAAAATCTGTTTCATTTTTCACTCGTTTGTTCTACTTCTGACTTTACTCTTAAGTGCTCGTGGGATCATAGTTGGCTCTGAGTCAGACTTTCTATAAATTCTTTCTCCTCCACCATACTGTACTGTTTAGGGAGACAACAAAGCCAGTAATTTTCCATTTTGAAAATACAGTTTATGGTTTTCATATAGCTCTGATGTTCTTATGGCTGTAGCAGCAGAGGCCAAAGGGAATTCTGAGTAAGAAGCAACTTTGTCTGAATTTCTCTGAAGTATGGTAATTATGAACCAAATAACTACCTGACTCAGTCTAAGTTGGAATATTTTACAAGCTAATGATTGATCTAATTAGTATAGCCATCCCTTTTATCTATCCTGTTACCTACGAGAGATTTCATTCTCTCCATCTCAATGTAATCTCTAACTTAGAAACACAGATTTTGGAACATGCCCATAGGGAATGATATTCTTAATTTTAACCAGAGTTCATGAAGGCATCTGTTAACTTGAGCATTAGGCTATTCACCACCTGCTATACATCTCTCTACAAAAGATTATCATTTTAGCCCTTGATAACTAGGCATATCTTCTCCGAATATGAACTACGAAAACCAATACTGGATGGACAATACCCTTAGGTAGAAATGTAATTTAGTCATCCAAGAAATTTTAAAGTGCAATACATAAGCAAACATCAAGAGTAAAATCTTGAATCAATGAATTAAAAAGTATATATTAAGGGTGTAATATGTAAGTTAGGAACTGCAGGTACAAAGACATTAAAGAAATAGTCCCTCCTTCTAGAAGCTTACGTTCCAGAAAGATAGACATGACAGCTGAGCCTTAGGAGGCACCTTGGTTAAGGGTCAATAAATTGTTTCAGACGCCATTATGATGAGGAAGACCAGATTTCTTGGTGAGTGAGGTGATAGTTTCCATTCATTATTGGCTATTGTGGTTTAGGCTCTGAATCAGAAAATGCTGAGTGGCTTCCCTGGATATCATGTTACTGTGTGGCCCTGGCCAAAAGCCATCTTGAAAAAACCATTTTATCACTGCTAGAAGCCAGGGGGTTAGCCCCTACCTTTTGTCTTTTTGCTTTGACTTTTAGGGAGAAGCCAGGGTCTTAGATCAGGAAAACCAAATCTTATTCTCTAATTCCCTCCTTAACTTAGATCTGAAGCCTGGAAAACCCAAGTATATGGCTAAAGTCACCAGCCATTTTTCCTACCTGTTGAATTGTGTACAGCTCATGTCCAAGAGATGACGCCTTCTTAAATGTACTTTGAAATCAAAATTAGATAAAACAATCATTTTCTTCCCTCTTTTAGGAGCTGGATTTTCTTTCACTTATCTGGATCTTCTCATCACTGTTGCTGTCTTTGCCATCATCCTCTTCATGCTGATAATAGGTTTTGTGTGGCTGGCAAGCAGAACAACTCAAAAGAAGAGGGATTTTTGCCTTCAGGAGACAATGTCCCTGGAGGGTTTGTCTTTATCACCATTGACCCAAACCAAACCTTGCCTTAACCTGAGGAAGTTCAATAAATACTCCCTCTATAATCCCTATCAGCCTAAGCCCCGAGTCAGAGTCATAGATGGCTCCCTTGAACAAATACCTTACCTAAGCAAAGACTCCCATGTGTGTATGGAACAGTCTGAAAGTCTCAAATAATGATTGATCTCCTGTTGTGTCAGATGAGGGAGGAGGTGGCTTTTTCTGTCCTTGCTTACAGATGACCAATAAACTGTTTTCTCTGAGACAACAAAGAGATACTGAACCTTTGGGGAAGGAGGGAACGGAGGGGGTGGGGTCCTTCCAGTAACTTGAAAGGAGAGAATTTCTGATTGTAATTCAATATGTCTTTCTTGTTCCTTCCTACCTGATTTACACTTTGTAACTCTAGATTCCAGCCTCTGTAGGTGAAGGAATTCACATATTTGTGTCTTACCATCAAGACTTTCACTCTAATTCCTGTAATGAGCAGAAGCACAAAGCTAACGACCTGGAAATTTTTGTGCCATCTGACTGAAGTCTGCAGGAAGCACCTAGGGAATCCAGGAAATGGAGGGGACACACATACCTACTTCCAAAGCTGTTGAACGAGTCCCGTGACTTTTGAGAATGTCCAACTCAAAGTGATGTTAATTTAGCATAGTTTGGAAATTGGTGTTTGACCAAAGTGTATTTATATATGAATTTTTTAATGCCCCCCCCCCACCCCGAGATGGAGAAGGACAAAAACCTTGGTATTCCAAAATAATTCTTTCCTTGTACCTACCATCTGTGTGTTGTGAAGTTAAAAATAAGCGTATTATACTTGTAGAAAGACTCTTAAGTCTCTCTTAGTCTACTGTTGAGATGCTTTCTTGTTTCAGATTCCCTGTTTCAAGGGAGAAATTGTATATTTTCCATTGCTAAGCATTGTACTTTTTTTTTAACAGTACCATGACTACCTGTTCAGAGAAGTTGCTTTATCAGATATGCTAGTTTAGTTGTAAACTGAACTCTGAATAAAATGGACTTTTTTTGGGGGGAAAAAAGTGGTGTTTTTCTCAAACTATACAACATAGTCACATCCTTTATCAGGTGATGTAGACACTGAGAATATCTGCACGATTAAAGGTCGATTAAAGAGGACGCTATAATCTAAGGGGCATCATAAGCACTTGAGGCATTGTGCAAGATACAGAAAGAGAAGACCTACTCTTGGACCCATCCTGGCTCTGAGTGAACTTACCCTGAGAGTTGTTTCTTTCTGTCTTATAAAGCAAGGGTGAAAATGAGTGATCCTGCCTGGGTCCAGTGGGAGTTTCACAGAAGATCAAAGTTATGTGGAACCCTTAGGGATGGGAAGGATTTAGATTTTTTCCCCCCCACCCAGGAAAGAGGAGGGTTGGGGAGAAAATGGGAGCTACACCAATGAATATTTCTAGCACAGAAGAAGAGACGGCGGTCCACTCCTCATTGCCCTGCTCTAACAGCCTTAGTGTGCGTCAGATTTTCAATGATACAAGGCAGAAGGGGAAAATAACTGACTTTTGAGATTCTTTTTTTCTCCCCTGTCCTCCCCTTTATCCTCTTCTGTATGTCAGATGCCTCCTAAGTGATGAAAGCCCTCCAGTAGCCAGGATGAAAGAACCCTTAAAGTGTCAAAGGTAGAGTGGTCTTCTGACCAGATGGGCATGCTACAAGTTCTGTAGCAGGACTAGCACAGCTGGAAGAGCAAAGCAAGCTCTAGGTTCTCTTCACGTCCAACTTCGCCATCACATTCTACTCGCATCAAGTGTGAGATCAGAAGAGAAAGCTGAAGAGCCTTGGGTCAAGACAGTAGAGTTGGTTGTTGTGATGGGCATTAGAGTTGTTACTGTTTGTCCTTCCTTCTGGAAGAGGACCGTGACATCAGGGAGGTGATGGCATGACATGCAGGTGAAAGGGATTTAAGTGAAGGAGGGCTGTGCAAAGTCAGCAGCCTCACGTTCTCCTCCAGAGTCATCTGAGTGCAGTGAACAGATATAGCTCAGGACAGGTGGAGATGACCCAAGATGCACTGGGAGACCTTGGCAGGTAGAAGAGGGCTCTATTCCCCTGGGACAGTGGGGTGCTTACAGGTGCACTGGTGAGCTCTCTAAAACACTTGGTGTATCCAGTCATCACCTGTGAAGGGTAGTGTTGGTGAAGGGGGTGGGGAAGTGGCAGGGGAAATTATCCCACTGTCATTAGCCATACTAATTACTTATCAGGATTTAATTTCTCTGAGGCTTTGAACCCTTTTTAGGAGTAGCCTTTCTCCATTAAACATTCAAATGTCAAGCCTAATCAGTGTCTTGGTTGACATCTACGGAAAAAGTGCTAGTCCAGAGAAGAGGGACATTGATGGAGAGAGATGTGGGGGGGCGGGGAGGGAGGGAATGAGTGACAAACTTTGCCAGTGGGGTGGGCCTTTCCACTGCAGAAGGGCTCAGAGGGACAGCCAAACTTTACATCACAAAAGAATTCTATGTAGGAACTGGTGCCTGACAAGCCAAGAAGGGAAGGTCAGATCTGCTAATCCTGTGATGATGAGGCCACAGACCAGGGACAATTTTTCACTCATCACTCTAGGAAGCACATTTCTTTCCCTTCTGTCTTGCTGTACTTCCATTCACCTCTGCTCTTCCTTTAACCCACAATTGGTAACCTGGGGTCTGAGAACTTGGTTTTTAAATATTTTTATAACTTTATTTCAGTACAATTGATTTCCTTTGTGACCCCACGTATTTTATTTTATATGCTTAAAAATCTTATTCTGAGAAGAGATCCATAGGCATTACTGGACTGCCAAAGGGGTCTGTGACACAAGAGAGATTA
Organism: Notamacropus eugenii; assembly: GCF_028372415.1. Lineage (NCBI taxonomy): Eukaryota > Metazoa > Chordata > Mammalia > Diprotodontia > Macropodidae > Notamacropus > Notamacropus eugenii. The sequence goes on along the minus strand of NC_092872.1, from coordinate 642,182,721 downwards.
GGAACTCCTGTGGAATTTGAGAGTTGGAAAAGAATTTATAGTTCATTTAATCCAATTCCTTCATTTTACAAATGAGGAAACAAACCCAAGGGTTGTGACTTGTCCAAGGGTGTCTACAAAGGGGCCCAAACAGAACAAAAATCCAAATCACCTCCCTCCCAGCCCAGGGGTCCTTCACTCCCCTTGACTGCTTTTATGAATAGCTGGATGTCTGTCATGATCTGACCCAGCATCCAATTCTCTTGGGACTTCCAGGGAGTGGCTGTGCATGACTGGTTCTAACCACATGCTGTCTGCTCCTACTTCTTAGCCAGAGCCTGGTGCTTGAATATTCCTATGGGCCTCCTCTTTAGGGATTTAAATCACCATGTCCATCAGGAAGCAATCCCTTCCCTCAAACTACGGAGGTTGCTTTTCTGTGTAGTGGATAGAGCACTGGACCTGGAATCTGGGAATCCTGAGTTCAAACACAGCCTCAGACACTTACTGGCTGTGTGACCCTGGGCAAGTCACTTAACCCTGTTTGCCTCAGTTTCTTCCTCTGTAAAATGAGCTGGAGAAGGAAATGGCAAACCACTCCAGTATCTTTGCCAAGAAAACCTCAGATGGGGTCACAGAGTCAGACATGAATGAAAATGACTCAATAAAAACAGGTATGTGACACTTATTAGATATGTCACCCGGGGCAAGAAGGCAAGTCATTAAACCTCTGCCTTGGTTTCTTTCATTGTAAAATGAGGATGAAGGACTGTGATAAGGATCAGATGAGATAGTATTTTTAAAGCACTTAGCACAATGCCCAGCACATAGTAGATGCTTAATACATCCTTCCTTCCTTCCTTCCTTCCTTCCTTCCTTCCTTCCTTCCTTCCTTCCTTCCTTCCTTCCTTCCTTCCTTCCTTCCTTCCTTCCTTCCTTCCTTCCTTCCTTCCTTCCTTCCTTCCTTCCTTCCTTCCTTCTTTCTCCAAGCCCACACTTTCTTTCCACTATGGAACAACTGCAACCTACGAGGAGGCCAGCAGGGGTCAGCATCCCCCACACAAAGAGCAGCTGACCTGTTGCTGGGTTCCACAATTCGCTTTCTCCACCTCCTGCTGTTTCCCCATCTGCATCCAACTCTGCCACGACTTGGGCTTCGTCATTACGTCTCCCCCCGTTGCTTTGTTTATTGAAGAGGAGCCCAGAATTTCCGCTTCTAACCTCAGTAGCTCGATTTTCTCATTTCTTTCCAACTTTCATAGGTCAGTTTTTTTCCATCCACTCAACAGGAAAGGCAATCCTAGCCAGCCCTATTTCAAACACGTGGGAACAGAGGCTCAGGGGAACGAGCTGGCATAGATGAGCAACCCTGGCACGTTAGCAGGGACCATCGGGTGGTGCCTTGGGAGCTGGAAGGGACCTTGGGGACCATGTAGTCCAGCCTCCTCATTTTATAGAAGAGGAAACTGAGTCAAAGAAATGTTAAATGACTCAGCCAATTAGGTTGTACATTCAGTAGTGGAACTGAGATTCAAGACATATACTGCATTCTTTCCACTGCAAGCTGTAGAGGTTTCTTGTTTGGGTACAGGTTGAATCAGGAGTTTGTTGTATCATGGACCCCTCGGGCAGTCTGGTAATAATTTTTTAAAATGCATAAAATAAAATACATAGAAAAGAAAACCAACGATATTGAAATAAAGATGCATTTTTTCCCCATCCAAGTTCACAGATCCCTTGAAATGCATGTATGGGCCCCTTAAGAGTCCATTAGCTGGACTCAGGTTCGTTTCAATTTTGTTATTATTTGAAAAAGAAGCGGTTGGTATTTTGAGCTGAAAGAAAAGACAACCAGGGGTACAGAGTCAGAAGAATCCCTTCAGAGCAAGAAACCCACAAAAAAAGGCAGGGAGGGGCCCCGACATTATGGAACCGCCTTTAAAATGACCCAAGACATGACTAATGTGAAAAAAGGTTTAATATGAATGTATAAGTAGAGCCTATATCAAATGACACAGCATCTTGGGATGGGGAGTGGGGAGAAATGAGGAGAAAATTTGGAACTCAAAATCTTATGGAAGTGAATGTTGAAAACTAAAAATAAATTAATTAGTTAAAATAAAATACCAAAGAAATAGGGATGGGCTGAGGAGGGAGAGAGCTTTCTGCAATCTTTACTCTGGAGTCTTTAAAATCTGTAAGTAGAGACAGTGACTCAGTATCTAATTGTTTTCATAAAGTTCCTGGCACACACTGAGTATTTAATAAATGCTCCACCTACCATCTTTGTCTCTGTCTCTCTCTGTCTCTGTTTCTGAAAGAATGTTAACTTTTATCTGAAGATGTAGGTGTCTCATGTACCTGACCACACACTGAGTCTGAGTAAGGAGGGTCAAATTCTAGGCATTTGCATGGGTGAAGGTTAATTAGTAATCTAGTGGTTCCTGATCTCTTTGGTTACATCATCTCTGCTCTGTTGAAGGGAGGTTGCCATGTTGATGGTCAGTGCTAAGAGAGTCTATTAGAATAGACAGAGTTTGAGATTGTGGGAAACCTCTTTGCCACTTTCCCATAATCTCAACATCTCATAACTTCAAGACATCTTGAAAGTCGTGTCTCCTGTTCCTAACACTGGATGACCTTGGACAAGTCATATAATCCCATAAGTCTCCTAACCTCTTGCAATCTTTCTTTCCTCATCTGTCAAATGGGAGAGTGGAGAGGAAAGGGATTGTTGCCTTAGATTACAGAGACTCTTCCTTTTTTTGAACTGAGCACCGTTTATAGGTAGTTTCTATGATGCAGCTCCTAATTGAGATTTTCTTTACATTAGAGGCTCAAGCCATGGTCACTTTTCGGTTCTAAAATTTTAGGAACCTATGGACCTTCCAACAGACGCCTACGGAGACCGGAGGGCCATCTGTCCCTCTCAGTTTTCTGAGACAACTATTGCCAAAGGGCCTGTGGGGATTTGGATCCCACAAACCACTTCGAGTGACTTCGCATTTCTTTGCTCCAGGGAGAGTCCACATTTTGCCTCTGTCTTTCGGCACTAATGGATGGTTTGCTTTTCTTTGGATATTTTGTTAGCAATTTGTTCTATCTTGTTTGGTTGCGTGACTTCCCATAAATTAATTAATATCTGATTCCTTCCCCAGGCAAGCCCTTTGGTGGGAATTCAACCACTGCTTTTTGTTGTTATTGTTAGGGTGTGGCGGCGGTGACTCACATATGGCTGAAGGTTGCGGGTGGCTCTGACTTCAAAAGCATTAGGGGCCAAATGTTTTCACATCATGCACTTTCAGGAGGGCCAGATGGTGGTGGCCTTGAGCCGTTTTTCCCCACTATTGTGTACATACAGGTGTCTGTATGTTGTTGACAGCTAGGTAGCTTAGTGGGTAGGGTGCTAAGCTTGGCGTCAGAATGACTTCAGTTCAAATCCAGCCTTAGACATTTGCTGTATGACACTGGGCAAACTGCTTGCCTCAGTCTTCTCAGCTGTAAAATGGGGATAATAAAGACATCTGTCTCTCAGAGTTATTGTGAAGATAAAATTAGATCATAACTCTAAAGCCCTTAGCACAGTTTCTGGCACTCAGTAAGTACTATACACATGTTAGCTATTCCTATTTTCTAAGTTTCTAGACTCTTTGTAGATTAGAGAATGATAGTTGTGAGAAAATGTGACTTTGCTGATTCAGAACATATATACCCTTAGGAGATATTATACACTTAGGTACCCTCAACGCAATGTTCCATGTAGTACAAGTGAGACTGGAATATCAGTTTTAGGGGAGCTCTGTATAGGCTAGCTTAAAGAGAGTTACAAGGGGTAAAGTGGACAGAGCACTGGATCTGGAGTCTGGACAGCTGGTTTGAATTCCAGCTATGCCCCTTCTAAACTATGGGACGTCAGACAAGTAACTTAAGCTTTCTGCGACTCAGTTTCCTTATCTGTAACATAAAGGAGATAGGCTATGTCTAGTTCTATAGTCTATGATCATAAAAGGTTACAGTGCCCAATCTAGAGTAGCCAGGGCTGAAGAGAAGCTGCCACCGGAGTGGTGATGGTTGGTGTGGCTAGCTCTTTCCTTGCCTTTATGAAAGTTCTCCTTCATTTCACTCCTGGCTTGGCTTAGTTGCCAGAGTGGGTCCGGGTCCTGGGGCTCATGTGACCCAGTTGAGGTAGTGCCAGCATAACCACCTACTTGGTTTGCTCTTTAAAGAGGCTGTTGTTGGGATGTGAGCCCACAGGCCAAGAGATGGCTGATTGTACTTCACTGGGCTTATGGGGATTAGGGGAGGATTCGTCAGCACATTACAGGATCTGCCCACGCTACTGAATGTGCTGATTGATGCTCTTGGGGGGAAAAAAACATGGCAGTTCTTAACAAAAGAAAAAATTACAGACCTAGACCACAGACCCAGAACCTCCACTTGGCACTTGACCTGAGTCAAGTCAAGGGAAAAATTACATTTATAATTTGAAAATGTTAGCTGCTATGATTTCTACCCTGATTTGGGATGGGTTATCTTGGTAGCCTCTATTTTATTATATTAAGTCATCCACCTGATGGGACATATGTCTGTCTGCATGACAGTGAGAGATAATCTATTGACAGCAAGTGCAGATTCTCTACCATGTGCAGATCACAGTACAAGGAGAAAGAATTGTAGGCTTTGGCAGCTAGCTAGCAGCACACTAGACAGAAGTCTGGGCCTGATATCAGGAAGATCTAAGTTAAAATCCAACCTCATAAACTTATGACTTATACAACCCTGGGCAAGTCATTTATCATCTGTCTGCCTCAGTTTCCTCCACTCAAATGAGATAATATTTGTAAATCACTTAGCAAAGTGCCTGGCACAAAATAGGCACTTCATAAATACTTGTTCCATTTTCCTTCCCCTTCCTATAGTCTAACTGGTTAGACAAGACATATAAGTACATACAAGTTTTGAAAACACCTAAAAGCCACAATATCTACAAACACAAGTTAATATAGAGTACACCGAACCTCCAGTTCCTGAAAAGTCAGAGTAAAGGAGGCATGAGAGTTGGGGAGAAGTCAGGGAAGGTAGATATGGATAGATTTTGAACAGTTATGCCAGGGGTAAGGGTTGTCCTTAAAGCAGGGCTTACAGGTAAAAAAAAAAACTAGACTGCATCTTTGACAGCATCTACAATGGGGTTGTCTCAGATCTGTACCATCCTTTCTTTTTTTAAATTCCATCATCTGGCAGTCTCTTTTCACTCCTGATTACATTTTGGGGAAACTGAACAAAGCAGCATTTGTATGTTTCCATCCTAGGACATATTTTAATATTATTTTGAAATAGAGGATCAATGATAAAGCATGTTACTCACCACCTAACAAGGAGGTGATGGACTAAATAGGCATAATGAAACATATATTTTTTGAATATGGCCAATGGAGGAATTTATTTTGTTTAAATACGTATATTCATTGCAAGGGCTTTGTTTTTCTTTGTTTAGTCCAAAGGAAGGGAGAGAAAAATCAGGAGAGAAAAATAGATTTTTATTAAATGAAAAATAAATTTAATTTAAAAATTATTTTGGAATAACAAATTCTAATATTATTTTACATCCATTTGCTTGTGATTTGGTACAAATTCACTTAACAAACATTTACTGAGAGCCCCCTACATGTAAGGCACTGTGTTAACTATAGGGGATACAAAAGTAATTGAATCAGTCTTTAAATAGAAGTAACAGAGTTGAACTGTCATTCTTTCTGAGGAAGATGATGAATTAACAATAGTTTACATTGATATAACACTTTATAAAGACTTTTTCTCACAGCAGATCTGTGAAGTGTATGTTGTTGTTCTGTTCATTTTACAGATGAGATAACTGAATCAGAGAGCTTTGGTGATACAGTGACAGGGCCAGCAGATGAACCCAGGTCTTCTCACTACAAAATCAGCATTCCTTCCACTGCGCTATACAATGATGAACTTAATGTTGGTGAATTAAAGCGTATCACTCTTGTTCTAAGACCAATTCACATAAACTTCACCCAGAGACCCTGCTCAGGCCCCAGTCCCACTGACTGATAGCAAAGTCAGGCTACAGACTAGAGAGTAAGAAATCACTCCTTCCACCTTCCACTCATGATTTCTAAATACAATCTAATTCTTCCTAATACCCCTAATTATTTCCACAAAAATAGTAATGTTATAGGGGACAGATAATTGTAGAGGAAGGTGACTTCTCAAAAGTGGAAAGAATGGTGGAGGAAGGTGACCAGCCAAACCTGTAATCACATCACCTCTCAATGAAGTGGTTAGTGGGCCTACCCAAACCCTCCATAAGAAGAAAATACAAGCAGTTTCAAACAATGGTGTGCCAGATTGACTAGGGAACTCTTTATCAACTCCCTCCAGAGAGATAGGAGAGAGACCTGAGAAGAGATTCTAACCCTTTGGAAACTAAGCCCAATCTTCCTCCCATAACTCTCCCAGTCATCTCAAGTCAAAGAGTATTTATTAAACATATATTATGTGCCAGGCACTGTGCTAAGTTCTGGGGTTGCAAAGACAGGGAAAAACAGGATTTGAAGGAGCTCACATTCTAATGAGGGAGACAGTGCATGGCCAGCATTCATGCAGTGCTTTAAGTTTTGCAAAGGTCTTTTTACAAATGTCTTATATGCTCCTCACAATAACCCTGGCATATAGGAGTTATTAGCCTACTTTTACAGATGAGGAAACTGAGGAAGACAGAGGTTAAGTAACTTGCCCAGGGTCATGTAGCTAATAAGTATTTGAAACAGAATGAAGGAAGGAATCCAAAAGAGAATGAAGCAGAAGAAAATATTGGAAACTGACAAGCCTTTTCATTAATGCCTCCAAAGCGAATCCGAGAGCCTCTCCTTCACCAAGTGGCCAGCCCACCAGAACCAGATAGGAAATGTCTTCCTTTATACAGCATAATGATGTTCCCAGAAGCGAGCTTCTAGTTTTCCTCCACATGGACAGGTTACATCAGCCAAGCAATTTGATAGGGTCTGGCTTGTGTGCAGGAACCCCTCCCCTCTCCATTACATTTATTCTCATAGAAGAGGAAGTGCCAGTCATTCAATGAAACCAGAGGATTTTAAATATTTATGAGAAAGATGGATCTCAGACCTGACCCGTAGGGGAAGCCAAATCTCATAGCAGCATTCCAGGTTCTGTAGCACCCTGGCCATTCCAACAGTGAACGTGGTCTATGGGACTTCTTAGTGCTACAAAGGGCCTAGACCGAAGATAGTAAATAGCGAATTTAGAGGTATTTGCTAAGCATTATTTTGGGTTCTGTGAGGAGTGAGAAGGGGTGGGTCTAACTCTGGCACCCTCTTAGTTCAGTTTCTATATTGGGTCATAGGTCATTGAGCAGTTAACAAAAGGAGGGTTACTTAACTCCAACATAGTCAGTATATGCAACATGGGCACCTATCTTCTATAGAGATCCCCCCATTTCCATGTGGAAGTGCAGTCTGTTCAGTAGAAAGAAGCTGACTTGTGCAGTATTCAAGTGTCCACCAAGTTGGAGGGGCCCAACCCCAGATCAGGGGAACCTTTTATGTCCTTGGATGACAAGGAGATTCCTCAACACAACCAGGAAATGACCTCAAGGGAGGCATAACTCAAGCATTGTCCCATGCCCATGCCATTGGAGTCCTTTCGTGTCACCTATTTTTCTAACTCATTTGGGGCGTAGAGAAAGGGGAAACCCTGGTGGTATCCACTCTTATCTCAGGAAGATGCAAAGAAATATATATTCTCTCCTCAGGAAGCTTACTGTCTAGATGGGGAGGCAAAACTAATACATATTAAACATCTTAGGGCACTAAGGGTTCCACAAGAGTGCCAACAAGAGGTAAATCAGGCAGGGTTGCTATTAACAGATAAGGACTATGGCAGAGGTGAGGCTTGAAGGATGGGCAGGCTTAGAAGGAGTAGAGGAGAGAGGGAGGCATTAGTCCAGGCAAGAAGAGACGCAAAAGCAAAGAAACCAACCTGGGAATGAGCTGGCATTATGTGGGAAACAGTGAGTCATCCATTATGTTATTTGCTTTGAGGACTTACGCCAGTCAAACCACTTGGCTTTTGAGTTCCTCTCTCAATACTGCTGACTACAGAAAGCCTGGGAGACCACCTGGCAGGAAGACTATTCGATCCATTAAGACGTCTTTTTTTTTTTTTGGTCTCAGAGCAGACCGATAACCCAGCCACTGGGATGTGGTTGGAAGACTGACTGAAGTGCTCAGGGATGAGTCCATTAGAGCCAGCAGCAGGTTTGCTTTTTTCCAGCTGCTATATGGAGTTTCTGCCTGAGTCATTAGGTACTTTGAATGCCTATATGTATGCATCATAATCCAGATATTTTGCATAAGGCAAAAGAGAGAGGAATTATCCTAAACCAAAGCCTTGCTTGTTTCTGCTAGTTCATCCCTGACCTACAAATCAAAGTTTTTGCTTCTGGGATTCACACTGTCCTTAAATGCCTTGTGTATATATGGATTTTAGGACCACAAATCTAAAGCGACAAGGGATATCAAAGGACATGTAGTCCAACCCTTTTATTTTACAGATAGAGAAACTAAGGCTCAGGGAAGTAAATAGTCCAAGGTCACACAGATAGTAAGTGACTGAGGCTGGATTTGAATTCAGATTCTCCAACTCTAGAGCCCCAGATTCTGCACTATATCACCTTTGAGGCAGCTAGGTCAGTAAATAGACCTGGAATCAAGAAGACAAGTTCAAATCCAGTCTCAGACACTTACTAGCTGTGTTATCCTAGGCAAATCATTTAACCTCTATTTGCCTCAGTTTCCTCAGCTCTAGAAATGGGGCTAATAGCAGCACATATCTCTCAAGGTTATTGTGAAAACAAAATGAAATAATATTTGTAAAGGACTTAGCACAGGCTTAGCACAGTCCTAGCACATAGTGGGTTCTATCTAAATGCTTATTCCCCTCCCTTCTACTATGTAGTACCAGGCAATATGTAATAGATTAGAATTTAGAACTCTTTTCTGGAACAAAAAGTATCTATAAGGGTGCCATTTTGGTATTCAGTCATTCTTGCTAAAGATGATACAGACTTGTAGAAAACCATGAATATAAGCCTCATTGATTTTTCTTATAAACAAGATCTCAGGTCCCTGAAGGGTCCAGATAGAAATCACAAATCTTACAGTCATGTAATGATTAAACATCAAATTTTATTTTAAAAAAAGTAGGTGATAATGCAGTCACATTTGGGATATTTGGCATCTCTACTTAACCAGATGTCATTATGGCCCATGTTTATTTCATTGCTAAAGACTCTAGACCCAGCATAATTACTAATGTGCCATTGAAGAAATATAACCAAACTTCAAAGAACTATGATACTGACCTTGGTTGGAGTACTCACTATCAATTTATAGCACTCTTTATGTTTACGACTATTCCACCAAGACCTGACCAGAGGTCATTATGGCTGATCATGGTACCATTTGTACAAATGACCAATTATACCAGTGACTGAAATCCAAGACAAGATGATTTTGCTCTTCTGTCTGTCCCAGAGCTATAAACCCAAGGTTATAGTGGTTCCATTAGCGTGACTATTTTTGATCTCATCAGAATGCTATGTAATGGGAATAGTGAATTATATTACATTATGCAAGGCATAGAGATATAGATGAAAGTACTTGGAAATCAATCAACAAATATTTATTGGGTACTTACTATTGCCAGATACTTGCTATTTCCATCCATGCATGAAAAAGAATAGTGAATTTTTTCAAATTTTAACTCATTAAAGAACTTCTGGAGTTGTACTGTCCCATAAAAGACAAAGACTAGAGATCTCACTTTATGTAAATATGGAGAGAAGGGAGAAGTTAGGGTTATTTACATGGAGTACATATGTAATTGATGGGAGTACTGTTTTAGGCACTACAGAAAATTTAAAAAGAGCAGAATATTCTCCTTGGAGAAACAAGGCTAATACAGATGTAGTAGTCAGCATACAACACAAGGCTACTTATAACTAAGTGCTAAGATGTGTGGTATATGGTTAGATAGATAGGGTGGGGCCAGATTGTGGAGAGCTCTGAACAGCAGCCTTCAGAAAGCCTAAAGGTGTCAAAGGAAAAATATAGACTACAGAAACAAATTTCTCACTTAAAGTTTATCTGAGGAAGAGAAAAGTGTTTCGAGTTCTGGGATTTCTTGTACAGGAATAACAACTCCAACATAGGCCATTTTTCAGTCTTGCTGCTTTGGGGCATTATGGGTACCATGCAGAGGTGATGGATAAGATGCTCAAAGTGAAAATAGTCCCAAATTCTTAATTCATTGTAGCCACATTACTTTGAATAATTCAGGCAGGCAAATATTTTTTCTTTTTCCAAAAACTTGATCTGCAAACCTGCCATTTCTATCCCTGTCTACCCTAAAGCTGATTTTACTTCCAGAACAAACAACTCTGTGTCTCCCCTCTCTTCCACAAAAGCACCAGCATACTAATCCTTATTTTAAGTATGAGCAGCCAAATCCTCCTTGCCTTAGAATTTAATGGAGGCAAACTTAAAAAAAATTTAAAGGAGTCTAGACCTAAATATTTACCATTTCAGCAACATTTTTAAAGTCAGCCTTGTGTTTTTGAAGCCACAATGTGGCAGGTCTGGCCACTTACTTTCTTTTTTAAAATAGATTTTTATTGATAACTTATTTTATATCATTAGATTTCCCCTAAATACCTCTCCCTTCCTGTCCCTGGGAGTCATCTCTTATAACAAATATTTTTTAAATTTAATTAATTTATTTGTTTCCAGTTTTCAACAATCACTTCCATAAGTTTTAAATTTTCTTCCCCTCCCTCTCCCCTCCCTCCCTAAGATGGCATGCAATCTTACATGGGTTCTACACACACATTCTTATTTAACACATTTTCACATTAGACACGTTGCACAGAAGAATTAAAATGAGTGGAAGAAACCATGAGAAAAACTAAATCAGAACAAAACATAGCACAAGAGAAAATAGTCCGCTTTATTCTGCGTTCTGATTTCATAGTTCTTTCTCTGGATGTGGATGGCATTTTGCCTCAAAAATCCATTGTGAATGATTTAGGTACTTGCATTGCTGTGAAGGGCTGTCAGAAACAGTCTTTGCACACTGTGGTTGTTGCTATGTATAATGTTCTCCTGGTTCTGCTCACTTCACTCAGCATCAGTTCATATAAATCTATCCAGGTATTTCTGAAGTCCACCTGTTTGTCATTTCTTATAGCACAATAGTATTCCATTACATTCATATACCACAACATAACAAATAATTAAAAAAAATAAAAAGAGGAAGAAAGGAGGAAAAATTTCCCAAACCTATCAATATTCTGGAAGTAAAAACCTTGACATTATATGTTTTGCATTTGTGCGCCCTCTACCCCCACTCTACAAAAGAGTAGTGATGGAATCCTAATAAAGCTGCCCCGATGTTCTAACTTCCTTGGAGGCCCCACTGAAAAGCAGGCCCACTGCCCCTACCTAGCCACTGCCTCCTTCCAATAGCTTAATTTCTTCATATATGCCTCACAACTCACTACAACAGGTATGTCTGTGAACTCACTTTTCTCACAGAAACAGCGGGTGTGTCCATGCACTCAACCACAACCACATCCATCTAGTCTCAGACAGGACAACAATACTCAGCCAATCAGAAAGCAACACCCCGAGGGTGCCCAAGCAGTATGTGGACCCCAAAACAATAGAAGGGACTATCCCTAAGTAGGGACCTGGGCAGTAATAGTAAAGAACTGACCAAGAGTGAACTTACAATGTAGAGAGGTTTATTATAATATCATTATCATACATATATACCCCGCAATGGGTTTTTCTGTATGTATTGTGGGTAATCACATGCACAGTTCCATGTATTGGTGGGACCTCTCCCAAATTACCTAACAAATCTCTCCTGCCTTTTTAATATGCATAATTTTTGTTGTGTAATAAGCATTATTACACTATAAAATTGCCTGTATTGTCTTACCAAGCTACAGGTTCCTCTTGGAACATAGCCCACCTTGTGAGAGGCATCAGTCTCAATAAATGCCTATATTTGAAATGGAGGTGTTCTGACTCTGAATTCTTTGAGACGGCTCCACCACAACACATCATGAAACCACAACAGCAGGATAAAGTGTCTTCCCAAATCTCTGGGGCTAAGCTTGTTTCTGATAATTTTGCAACATCGATTTCTCCTTCCTTTAACTCTCAACTAAAATCCCATTTTTTACTAGAACCTTTTCCCAACCCCTCTTAATTCTAGTGCCTTCCTTCTCAGTTATTTCTTTTTTATCCTGTACATAGCTTACTTTGTACATATTTGCATGTTATCTCCCCCTCTTCTCTGATTAGATTTTAAGCTTCTTGAGGGTGGGGTGGATTATTTTTTGCTTATTTTTGCATCCCCAGCTCTTAACACAGTGTCTGGAGTACAGTAAGTGTTTAATAAATGTTTACCGATGGATAGATTTTGGGGTTATTTATTTCTATTTATATTGTTGTGATCTTTCCAGGCTTCTCTGTATTTACAGTTTGTTTAATCATTCCCCAACTGATGCTGCACACTTAATTTTCAGGGGTGGTTATCCTGTCTGGAGTCTCCTTGACATGTTTATGTGGACAATCACTGTCCACACTGTCCATACTGCACAAGATGTGATTGGGGACAACCCTAAGATGTGGTGCCATCCCAGTCCCTAAAATCAGATGTGTTATTTGGGTAATCGCTGCTTGGCAGTGAGGGAACAGCTAAGGATGGTGGGCCAGTTCTCTTCCATCGATATTTTGATGGAACAGAACAGCAAAACAGAAATAAACGCAGAGGGGGCCAGAAGAGGGCAAGGGCTCAGGGAAGCGTGCCTAGTATCCTCTTTGGCACACAGTGGGTGCTTAATAAATATTTAGAAACGAGAGCTGATGATCAGCTAAGTGCCGCTTCCCTTTTAAATAGTGACTGATCATTCAGGCCATTACCGAATCTGGGAACCAACCGTGACAAAGAGGTCCTTTCCTCTCTGCTTCCAGCCCGCCTGGCTTTGTTCCGAGCCCACCAGTGCGTCTGTCCGTAGGCATCCCTCTGAGCCTGCAGCTCCTCAGCATCCTTGGTTTTCCCATTTGTCATCTCTGAGAGGGAAATTAGCAGTTTTGCCAGACCGTGTATAAACAGGAAAGCAAGCTGTTAGCAGGAGCCTCTCGGCCTGGCTGCCAAGCCCAGAACACTGCCTTTCCTTCCCCAGAGCTTGTTGGTTGTGAGGAGGAAAGAGAGAAGAATAGACTGCCTTCGGTACCGCTGTTGTTCCCTCCCATGAACACTCTAACCCCTATGAGTGTTAGAGCCAACGGACAGCTGGGTCTGCAGCTGGGTTTTTGTTTGTTTGTTTTTTGTGAAGGTTTTTTTTCTTTTTTGGCCACTGATTAAATATGGAACAAAGCAACAGCAGAGTCCTGGCTGCTAACACCGAGGCTGCTGAACATTAGGGAACAATCCATCAGCCTGTTATGGAATGTGGGGGTGGGGATGGGGGAGTGCTTAGCAGGTGGGAAGGAAGGAAGGTGGACAAAGTGATCGTCCCCAGAAACATGTCAAGCACATGTCAGTGTTCTTTACAGATCGAGAAAGGGGAAAAGCTCTGTGAGCAGCCACATCAACACAGTACATGGGGTTCAGCCAGGCTGCCAACAGCATCGGCAGCCTGATTTTGTCAGTGCCTCTCGATGCTCTTTACAAAGGAAGGTGGAAAAGGGAAGGAGAGGCCTTTTCCCAGGCTAAGGGATCTGCTTCTTGTCATCTTTGTTAGAATACGTGCTTCTTGAGGACAGGTTCTGTATTTACGTTTTTTTGTATGCCCAGTACTTGGCACAAAAAGTCCATGCTTAATAAATGCTTGTTGACTTTTAGGAAGGAGTTGGGGACCTGGAGTCAGATGACTGGGTCCAAGTCACTTAAATGTTCCAAGTCTCAGTTTCCTCATCAGCATAAAAGGAGGCATTAAATCAGATGGGCTCTAAGATTTCCTCTAGCTCTAACTATATTTATAGAAGTTCTATTTCTGATATACCGTCCCTGCTTTCTTGCAGCTAAGAGACAGACAATACCACGGTTCTACTCATGTACCTTAGAACTCACAGGACTTCTAAGTATGGATTCAGAGGCAGACTCTGGGTCAGTTGCCTGACTTTCCCCAGAAAGCAACCAAGAAAAGAAGGACAAGTCCTAACCCTAGGCTAAACGGAAACATGTGCCCAAAGTTGGATTTCTATGACCCTTTCCACTCTTGCTTCTGTGAATGTCTCCTAGAAAGGAGAGGATTCTTGTAGAAAGCATCCTTGTTCACTTGGAGGTTGGATTACCTTTGGGGTCCCTTCCCAAGTATGACATTCAGACTCTATTTCCCAGTGACTACATTCCTCTCTTTCTTCCACCCCTATATGTATCCAGGACACTTAGGATGCCTAGAACGTCTCTCCCCCCCCCCAGTCCCATCTACCTTACCCTACCCGGGATTATTCTCCGTAATTAGTGCCACAAGCCCTCAAAATTACTTCTATCTGCCCATTTAAACTCTTACTTTCAGTTATTTGGCCTATCTTAGCTCAGCTGTTAGGAAAAAAAGACACAAGTAAACTAATTCATACAAAGGTCCAAATCCAGTAAATATCTAGATTGTTTTTTTAAAAGGATATTTATAGGCTCAAACAAATAAATTTCTAATGGTAGAATTTTAGGTGACATAAAAGACCCACAGGAGAGATATTTTAGGGCAGGGGGTTCCCTGTGTGGAAAGAGCAGTGAGGTAGATGCTCTAGGTATGAGCACCAGGGAATTTCTCTTTTCTCTGGGTTATTATAGAAATACACTTGATGTCTTCTGAAAGCCACCTTCCTCCAGCATTTCTTCAAATCTTTTTCAGATCACGTCTTGCTCTATTTCAAAGCAAATGGTATTAGATTGTTTTCTTGGAGAAGAGTGTCACTGATGATACCTCAAATATTAAGCAGAGAAGAGAGCATGAAATAAAAAATTATAATCAACATTTATATAGGCCTTTAATGTTTGAAAAGCACTTCAAAAATATTATCTCACTTCATCCTCACAATCACCCTGGGATAGAGGTGCTATTATTATCCCCATTTTATAGATGATAACGTTGAGCAAAGTTTAAATTACTTGCCCATGGTCAAACAGCTATTAAGTGTCTGGGGCCAGATTTGAACTCAGATATTCCTGACTCTATCTACTGCACCACTTATCTGTATCTAGCATATGTCACTGTAGCTCAGGGAGAGGAGAGAACTCCCATTTCTTCCAATATGGAGAAAGTAATAGTGAGGATATCTAGATATCTCACTCAGTGCAACCACTATGATGGTTACAATAAATTTCCCCAATTGCTTCCCTCTTAATCTTAGCTTTACTCAATTTGTGTAAAAACTTTTAAATTTTACATAATCAAAATGATCTATTTTTCTTCTGTGAAACTTTGTATTCCTTGTTTGATCGTAAACTTTTCTCCTATCCATAGATCTCATAACTAATTTTTTCCCATATTTCTCTAATTTGTTTGTGATATAATCTTTTACATCTAGATCCTGTACCCATTTGGAGCTTATCTTTGTGCAAGGTGTGAGGTATTGGTCTAGATCTGTCTTCTTCCATACTGTTGTCCAGTTAAGTAAGCAGTTTTTATCAAATAATGCATCCTTATCCCAGTAGGTTGGGTCTTTTGTATGTAACAAGCTTCTCTGATAAAGGTCTCATTTCCAACGTGTGTAAGGAACTGATTCAAACGTTTGGGGAAACAAGTCATTCCACAATTGAAAAATAGTCTAAAGATATGAGAAGACAATCCTTAAAGGAAAAAAACCAATCTACCCTAAAAATGCAATTACTCCTAAAAATATAGTTAGAGCTAGAGGAAATCTTAGTGGCATGAAAAAAATTCTACATCACTACTAATTAGAGAAATGAAAATTAAAGCAGTTCTGAGATTCTCACATCCATCAGTATGGCAAAGATGATATGAAAGGAAAATTATGTATGTTAGAAAGGCTGTGGGAACATAGGCACATTGATACACGGTTGGTAGACCTCTCTTTTCTGGGCAGCAATTTGGTACTATAAATGAAAAATTACTAAAGAGTGCATGTCCCTTGACCCAGCTGTACCACTGCTAGGCCTATATCCAGAAGAGTTCAAAGAAAAAGGAAAAGGTCCTTTTTGTACAACAATATTTACAGCATCTCTTTTCTGTGGTGGCAAAAAACTAGAAACCAAGATATCCAACAATTGAGGAACAATTACATAGGTTGTGGTATGTGAATATGATGGAGCACTATTGTTTTGTAAGAAATGGGGAAATAGATTATTTCAAAAACATGAATAGACTTAAATGAAGTGATGCAGAGTAAAGTGGGCAGAATCAGAACAATTTATACTGTAACATCAGTCTTATAAAAATGAACACTTTTGAAGTATTATATTTGAAACATATAAACTGATGAATGAAATTATCAAAACTGGAAGAACAATTTGTACACTAACAATAATACAAACAACTTTGAAAGCTACAAGAACTAAGATTAATACAATGCCGATTCATGTTTCCAACAATGAAACAAATTTACTATCTATTACAAATGGATTCAGGGTGTGGAATGATACGTTAAAGATTTTGATATGTACATGCTTGGCTATGCATATTTTTGTAATTTTTTTGTAACCCTTGGCTAAAAGGGCCATTTACATGGGACTCCCTTCTCATTAGTGAAAATTAATTACTCAATGCTCCAAACCTGAGGGAAGGGCTAGCAGAGTTGTTGGGACCTGGAGAGAAGAGAAATATGAGTTCTTCTGATTTCCAGCTTCAGGAGAGAAGATTGGCCATTCCAACCTCTCTTCATGTCCCTAAAGGGAAAGAAAGATTCTAGAGAGCGAAGCTGACGTGCAGAGAAGCTAGCAGTGTCTATCGTGATCTTATCCTCAACTTACTAGGCTAGAGATTTTGAGGAATCTCCTCTTGACTGAGATCTGGGACTTTCTTTCTTGGTTGGGAGCTGAGTCATCTTGCTCCTCATGGGTGAGCTCCTTCACTCTGTATTATCTGGTATGTATTTTCCTATATATAATTCCTCTGATCTTTGTTTTGCTATCGACTTGGATAAATGGAGTTATTTGCTATATGTATTCATTGTCGAACTGGCATCTAATGGGAAAGGTGTCAAACTTTGGATAAATAACTAGGGATGTTTCTTTCTCATTTAGTAATAGTGATCCAGAGTGTAACTTGTACCTAAAACTTATTACCCCTAGAATAATACTATTTAAGGGAACAGATAAATATGATTATACCCCAGGACCTCCTCTCTTTGAGGACAGCAGAGTAGACAGTTTCTGGCCTCACCCTCAGTCTTCCCTTCCTAGCAGGAATAAAAGTAAGGATGGAGGGAGAAGACTGTTAATTCTTGCCTCCCTGGGAGCTGTATCTAGACAAAACCATATGGGCACATAGAACCTACACGGGCAAAACACAAAACAGAAAGTACACGCACACATACCTTACATTTGTTATAGGAAATTTGTTTTTTTCTCTTTTTTTCCCCAATGCAGTAGGAGCTAGAAGGAAAGAAAATAGATTTCCATTTTTTTTAATAGAGAGGTGTGAGGGGGTGCTACAGATGTGAAATGTTACATGTATTTTCACATGAGGTCACTATTATTAATTTTACATAAATTGTTTATAATATAAAAACAAAATATATGGAAAAAATTTTAAATCAATGAGGCGCATGACAAAAGATTTACAGTGTGCCACACTTGTACTCAACACCAAAATAAAGCATATACTAAAAAGAAACTTTGAATTATTTTTTTAATTGTCCATGGTTGACTGTTAATAGTATGAGGCAGGTCAGGTCATCAGTTAACAAGCATTTATTAAGTACTTACTATGTCTCAGACACTTTGCTAATCTCTGAGAACATAAATATAAACAGAAATGGAAGAAGACACATGATAAGGAAGCTGAAAGGGTGCAGGGGGAGGAAGAAACAAAGGTACCCAGTCTAGGAGCATAGTAAAGAAGTCCTGGAGAAGAATGAGAAATGATTGGCTTGAGCAAATGGAGATTCTGGGAGCAGCCATCCAATGAGAGAAAGAGGTATGTGGCTAGTGCAGAGATGTCAAAGTTAACACTTTGCCTAAATGCTGTGGGCAACACTCCCCAGTGTAGCCAGAACCAAATGAAAATGGAACTACAAAATATTTAACAAAATAAGCAAAAATGCAATAAAACATAGCTAATGTTGATGAGATTTTTCTAAGTCGATAGGCGGCATTCAAAGATCAGGCTTTTAATGATCCCCATTTCTATTTGAGTTTGATAGCACTCTTGGGAGTTAGAAAGAACTGAATTCAAATCCTGCCTCAGACTGTTTATTAGGTATGTGGCCAGAGGCAAGCCCTCACATACCTCTTTAAGCTTCACTTTCCTCATCTATGAAATGTAAAGAAGAATAATTGCAGCGTATAACTCATAAGTTTGTTATGAAGCTCAAATTAAAGCATTTTGCAATTTTTAGAAGCTCTGCCAGTCATTACTAATTATGTACCTAGCACAGGGCAAGCTCCTTTAGTAAATGCTTGTTGATTGATTTGTTGATTGGTGCCTACTCACAGGCCCTGCAGCCAAATTGTGGAGTAGAAACATCCTCTTCTCATTCCTTTCATCCTTTCTCTCACTTCTCCCTATGGATTGACCTAAGATCTGACAGATTTAAATGTTAGTGAAGTGCTCCCCATTCTTTTCCAAGGAAAAAGTTCATTTTAATGAAGGAAATCTAGCCCTGTTCACCACAGAAAGCTGCCTCTTCTATCTAGGCTGCCTGATCCATTGAGAACCTCTCTTTGCTGAGAATTCTTATTCTAGCTAAAGCTGAGTGAGGGAGGAGTGAATAATTTTGTCCCAATTCGAAACATGTGGAAGGTAACTGGGAGTCACTTATTAATTCAGTATTAGGCAGCTGATATTGTGACCCTGGGCATAACACAACCCCTTCCTCAGAGCCTCAACTTCCTTATTTGTAAGATGAAGTCATTGAACTAAATGTCCTTTTAGGTCCTTTCCAATCCTAAATCTATGCTCTTATGTTCCTATGATAGCAAAGCAGGTAAGTTCCTAACTCAGCCTTTGAAAATTGCTGAAGTCTGTGGGAGTCTCATTGTAAAGGATTGAAGGATTGAGTAGGAAGGTCACTCCAGAGGCTGAATCATTTCTTTTAAGGTTGTAGCCTGAAATGTATTCACACTACTCTCATCCCCTCTAAACTAGGGGGTAACATTGTCTGAAAGAGAAGGACTCAGAGGACACAGTGAGAGTTTGAAGGTGGAATATATTGCTACACAGACAATGGGAATTGAAGCAGAGAGTAGTCATCCTGGCCTCAAAATAATCGGGCTACCTGTGTTTCTACCATTATAGCTTCATTCCTTTGACTAAGAAGTTTTCATTAAGAGTATTTGCATTACAATACAAATATTTCTGGGAGACTTTAACCCCACTAATACTTTAATTATCAACTAATAACTTGGTTGACCACATACTTTTTCTTACTGAGTTAGTAATTTCTCTCTAATCCACCAGTTTGATAGCTTTCATTAAATCTTTATCTCTGTTTCAGTCTCTCTGTGACTCTCCCCTTCTCTGTCTCTCTCTCTCTCTCTCTCTGTCTCTCTCTCTATCTCCAGCAAAATTGTGTCTTAATTTAATGAGGTTCATTTTTTTCTAGTGCCTACATGATCATAGGAGTATTGGTGTTCAGATTTAGAGTAAGGGTAGGGATGGGGGGTGGATGGGCTGAGGACAGGTTTGGTAACAGGCAGCAGCTTCTTCTCTGAGATTTAAGGATAGTACAACTAGCTCTCAGAATCTGCTCATTCTCATCTGCAACCAAAAGCATCTTGAGAAAGCACAGACATTTTCCAGGACATTGTATTCTCAATGAGGTGGTTCCTCCTCCCAGACAGCAGACAGGAGACAGACTAGGGCAAGAAGGAAAAAGAGAGTTCTAGCTCCACCCTCACTTAGTATACCATAGTTCCTCAGACACCAATGAATCTATCAACCAACAATTGTTAAGCGAGCATTTAATGTCATTCTAGGCACTGTGAGAGTTGTTCTAGGAAACACAAAGAATCACCATGTCCTAAGGTACAGTCTAGTTGGGGAGATAAAGCAAAAAGATATAACAAGATAATTAGCAGTATAGAACTGTGAATAGTGAGGTCCAGATGCATGTAACAGATAATAAATGATGTGGATGCTTCGAGGAAAAAGAAAAACTCTTGTTAGTTGAGTGGTTTAGAGAAAACCTCATGAAGGACAAGGGATTTCAGCAGGGTCTGAAGAATGAATAGCATTTGGATAGGCAGAGGGAGTTGAAATATTATAAAATGTAAACAGTATGAAAAAAATTACCCAAGTAAATAAACATGTGGGTTAATGAAAAGAAAAACCTGGCTGGAGGAAGGGGTTTGTGAACAGGAGAGGGAGGAGGCAAAATCGGAAAGGTAGATTAGGATCGAATTAGTGAGCATAAATGCCTTCATGAGGCATTCCCCAAAACAAAGAGCATCCAGAGAAAATCCTTTTAGGTACTCCTGACTGTGGCTGTAAGAGAAAAATGTTCATAAAGCATTAAAAGTGGAGAAAAGTGTGTTTCTTTGAAGTCTATCTTTCTGTTGGTCTACGAGGGTGTAAGTGATTTCTCTTTTTGTTGCTTTACTATAGGACTGACAGGAAGGGGCATCCATGGTTCTGGTTGGACCCTAGGAAGTGATCCTCTCCTCTCCTCCCCTCCCCTCATCTCTCCTCTCCATTCCTCTCCTGTCCTGTCCTCTCCCGCTTCTCTCTCCCCTCTTGTCTCTGCCTTTCCCCCTCCCTGAAATGAAAAGTATACCAGTGGAGACCAACCCTTCACTGGGGCCCCTGGCTCTCTTGACTCTGGGCTTCAGAAGAAGAATGTAGAATCTTCAAATGTAGAATCAGAAAACACTGCCGAAGGCAAAAGAACTTCAGCTTTTGGCCCTGGAGCAAGGACGAGAAAGGGTTTGGAAAGGTAATGAGCTTGTGTAAGAATGGAAAAGGCAGTCACAATATGCCATCATTCCAGCCATCCCTGCCCCCTGTCTGAATCTATTTCCATCTTCTGGGGTCTCGAGGTCCTGGTCCAGGAGTGAGACTGCTCAGAAGGTCAGCAGGCATCTGGGCAAACCTAGGCAGTCATGCAAGAGGGTAAGAGCAGGCAGGCTTAGGAAGGGGAGGGGAGAAACTGGAGCCAATTCTGAGGTCATGGGCTCTTGGGAGCTGCTCTTCACCCCACCCACCTGGCCTCAGATTCTAACAAGTAGGGAGGACCTTTTGTTTTTGCTAATCAGAGTTTATTTTGGAAATAAGAAAGGTTATATGAGGAACTTGCCCTCATCAACAAAATACTTTCTGCTTCTCTGCTCTCGTCCTACCTGGCAAGAGAAAAATCTGCCTCCTAGAAATAGCAAATCTATCCTCTTCTTTCTTCATTTAAGAAGCTGAATGGGGGTAGTGGATAGATTTGGAGTCAGAAAGACCTGGGTTCCAATCCTGCTTCTGCCACTGTGTGCCCAGGGAAAGGTCACTTATCCTCTCTGAGCTTCACTTTCCTCATCTGTAAAATGGAGATTAAAAATACGTACTTCACAGGGTTGTGGGGAAGGCTTTAAAGAGATGTAGCAGCCACATGTTCCCATCCTCTTCCCTGTATATCTATAGAGCTGGGGGATGAGGAGGGAGTAATCGAGTTTAACTGTTGATTAGAGACTAAAACCAGGAAATGATGGGGCACATGCCAGAGGGATAGCTTGATTGTCAGGTCAGCAAGGAAATTAGTGTTCCCTAACATTATTCCACAAGTTTCTGTCATTTCCCACCAAGATCCCAAGTCCATCCCTCATGCTACGCGTCCCAGGATCTAATTTTCTAAAGACTGACCCAGCAGGAAATACAAGTTAGACATTCAATGCAAACTCTATTGTGATGTCTGCATTCCTTGATTTTCCGTGGGGAAGCTGGCCATGGAGAACTGAACACACTCAAACTGGGTCTGAGCAACCCTAGGGGCTTACTGTTTGGGGAAGGCTGTGGGTGTGCAGTTTTCCAGCATGTGTTTTATTATGTATTGTTCATTGATTTTATTGTCATTATGCTAAGAGTAAATACTGCATAAAATAGCCAAGCATGTCCATCTGCGTTGGTGAAGAGTCCATTCCATTACACCAAGGCCGCAGAATTAAGGGTCACTAAAACACATACAGACAAGGAGGACATGGGGTGTACCAGTAGGTGGGGATTCACTGCTGACTTCTAATTTGGTGAAACCACAAATCCTACCTTAAAAATGAACAATGCCCTGTAGGGAAAAGTAGAGCAGAGGGCTAGAAGATTGTCTAGTCTCTGCACACCATAGAGAGATTGGGACTTCCCAGGTACTTCAATTCATTTGGGCTGCACGTGGTACAAAGCCAGTGCCAGATCCTCTTTTGCTGAAGGGTACAAGTGAGACACTAGAAGAGTTATCAGATGGTTAAAGAGCTAATGTAGATAAAGCACTTGACAAACTTTAAAGCATTGTGTAAATGCCAGTTGTGTAGGCTCTTGATTCTTCCCCATCCCCTGGACATGGCTCTTCGGGTTTGGCTAGCTCTAGGCTTATGAAACCCTCTGGCCTTTCAAAGGTCAACCCCCTAGAGACCTAGGGCTTCATTTCAGAGCCCACAAAGAGCCCATCACCTTGAGTAAGTATCCATTAATGCTGAGTGAGTAGGAAACACTGTTGGTCCAACCTAGTTCTCAAGCTTTGTGTCTTCTGCAGGAAAACTGGGATATAGCTTTATTTTTCAAGGCTGCTTTTATGAGCAAAGGATTTAGAACTGGAAGAAAAAAGTCTTATAGGTTATCATCTAACTCCCTTATTTTACCGAATAGGAAACTAAGTTCCAAAATGATAGAATGACTTAATCAAGATTCACATAAGGAAGGCACAAATTAGAATGAAAGGAGAGTTTCTCTCCAAGGTTTCAGTTGGACTCATTATAAAGTTCCTTCTCACTTCCAAGACAAAGGGCAAAGAAAGTTTAGAGACAAGATTTGTGATTGGGCAGGTAGGTGACTTAGTGGATAGAGCACTGGCTCTGGAGTAAGGAGCACCTGAGTTCAAATGTGATCTCAGACACTGACTAGCTGTATGACCCTGGACAAGTCACTTAACTCTGATTGCCTCCCCCCAACGAAAAAATATATTTTTGTATATGTGTGTGTATACATACATATATGTATATATGTATACATACATATATGTATATATGTATGTATGTATAATAAATTAAAGAAGCAACGTAGCTTAGTGTATAGAAAACTGGGGTGAAGCTAGAAAGATCTGAATCTAAGTCCTGTCTGTGACACATACTGGTTTTGTGA
Source organism: Notamacropus eugenii (assembly GCF_028372415.1). Taxonomy (NCBI): domain Eukaryota; kingdom Metazoa; phylum Chordata; class Mammalia; order Diprotodontia; family Macropodidae; genus Notamacropus; species Notamacropus eugenii. The sequence continues at coordinate 642,159,173 of NC_092872.1, read as the reverse complement.
CCCTGGGCAAGTTCTCTTTGTTCTTCTCTTGGTAGAGGACTTGATTTGGGCAATTAGGTGGCTTAGGGATAGAGCACCAGAGTTAGCATCAGGAAGTTGTTCAGTCATTTTTCAGTCATGTCCAACTCCTCAGTATGTTGACAAAGATACTGGCGTGATTTACTGTTTCCTTCTCCAGCTCAATTTACAGGTGAGGAAACTGAGGCAAACAAGGAAAAGTGACTTGCCCAGAGTCACACGGCTAATATGTGCCTAAGCTGGATTTGAACCCAGAAAGGTGAGTCTTCTTGATTCCAGGCCCAGTTGTTCTATCCACTGCACAATCTGAATTCCCTGGAATAAGGAAAACTTGATTTTAAATCTGGTCTCAGATATTTATTAGCTACGTCCTAGACAAGTCACTTTCATTGTTGTCTATTTCAATTCTCTATCTATAAAATGGACACAATTGTAGCACTTATCTTCCAGGGTTGTTGTGAAGATTAAATGAAATAATATTTGTAAAGAATTGACCGTGTTTTTCCCTTTATTTTTCCTGCTTTTATTCTATGTAGTTAATATAGAAATATGTTCTGTGTGTCTTTACACATGTAACGGCTATTACATGGCTTTCTTTCTCCATGGGTGGGGAGGGATCTGGGGAAAGGGAGAGAATTTGGAACTCAATTTTTAAAAAATAAATGTTAAAAAATTTTAAATAAAAAAAAGTAAAATGCTTAGCACAGTGCCTGGTACATAGGAGGGGCTTCAATGTTTTCCCCTCTTCTTCTCAGTGTACCAGGCAACTTTTTCAAGTTGAGGAGAAGTTCCCTGCACTGGTAAAGGGGGTCTCCTCATCTAGAGGTCCCCTAAGTGGATGAAATCATAGGCCAGTTCCTATCCCTAGGGAGTCTTACTGTGGAAATCTTTCTCTTCACAGAAAAGGGAAAAGATAATAAATTAGTAGTTGACAGAAGTTCAGAAGTTCAGTACTTGACAGAACCAAACAGCGATGCTAGTTCAGTCAGCACATGTGATGTTTAGGTGTCGCCTTCCTGCTCCGTTTCTTGGAAAAGATCAAATAATCAAATCAGTAAAAGTCCAACACACCCTTCTCTAAGTCTTTTAAGGTATGAAGGGAACTGCATAACATGTGGCAATGCTCCCCTTACCCCCCACCCCACATATGTGCACCTATCACCAGCCCACCCAATTTATTCCCATCTTTGATGAAAATGGCTAGGCCAAGTCTCAAGATCATGTGTGTTTGGAGTGATAACTTCCTTTGTACAGGAATGCTTGGGAAATACCTAAAGTTTGTCAAGTATATGCGATGGAAGACGGAGCCAAATCCAAAACTACATCCACTGAGCTATGACAGTGGGAATGTTGAATTTAACACCTCTACCTCTCTGATCCCCAGTTAACTATAAAATGAAGTGAATTAAATTTATTATACAGATATGACCTACCTCACAATTGTTTCAGGGAAAGTACTTTGTATATCTTAAATTGCTTTCTCAAAACAGTATATAACTTCTATTCCTAAAATCTTTGCGTTTGACATGGAAATCCCAATCTGAAATTAGTGATCTTTTTTTTTTGAAGGGAAGATATAGTTTTCATTATGTCACATTAGCAAAGAAGGAAATAGCAAACCCTTCCCGTATCTTTGCCAAGAAAACCCCAAAGTGGATCATGAAGAGTTGGATACAACTGAAACAAATGAACAACATAAGCAGGTCAGGCCACATTGATATTTAAGAGAAAGGTGTGCACCCCTACATTAGATTCATAAGGTCTTTCTAGACTTAGTCCACACCATCAACATACCCTGGTCGCTTTTTCTCCTTCTTGGTCTCTGAAAACCTGTTAGTCTATAACTTTCCTGGCTTTTACATTTTTCTCCCAGAAAAATCACCTCAAACAGATCACCACTGTTTCTCAGGGGAAGTGTACAAATCTTCCATGTAAAAAAGTATTTGTGAAACTAAATTGGTTTGATTAGAGTGTAGAAGATTGTATATGTTTTTCCTTCACTGTCTTTCTCTCTCTGTACAAGTTTATTGGTTTACTGAATTCTTCCTTGGCTATTGTATTGTTTTCCTGTTCATTGTATAAATTACAGGTATACTTTATGTGGACTGTGTTCTATTGTCTTCTAAGATAGAACAAAGTATCAAACATGTCCATTTGACTTGCCTAATATAGACCCTAGTACAGTGCCCTGCATACATAAGCCTTTAATAAATACTATTTTATATCCAGGGTTAACAGAATGTTGTAACTTGCTAAATTAACGGCTTTGTGCTTGGGAAATGCCAAGAAAAGGTGACTGGCCATTCTCTTTTACTCATGAGTAGTGCTAAGTTATACTTAGAGAAGTATTCAGCTTATGTTCTTACATGGAAATTTAGACTCACTCTTTGTGATGAATGGGGTATTGAAATTTCCCTATAGGAGAATGTGGTCTGTTTAAATGAACACTCCACCAATCTGACACATGTATAAGTAGTGACTCCTTGTGCTGTACTGTGGCAGCTAATAAAAGACCAAAGCCTGTAACTTATCATAATGCAAGCAAAAAGTATTCTTTTTTAATTGATAGGGGACTCTACCAGAGTTAAATATTTTGGGGCTCTCATTGACCCTCTGTCTCATATTACACTTCCACCCATGTTCTATTGCTCCTCTCCTAAAATAAATTGAAATCTAGTTCAACCATAAAAAAAAAAAAAGAAACAAAACACTGTAAAGTTAATGTTTAATTTTTAAAGTAACTTATTTTGTGTTTCCATTCTGGTGAGTAGACTTAATGCTTAGTCAAATTAGCCCTCATACAAATGCCTTGTTCAGTGTTCTGAAACATGACCAGGGTTTCAGTAATAGCTTACAATTTGCTAATTTGAAAAAAAGAAGTGTGCTCTGGGAGCTGGATCAAAGTGAATTGCTCTAGCAAAGCTGAATTGACCCAGGAGTGCTGGGAAGAACAGTTATTTGGGCTGGGCTCTAATGCATACAAGTGTGTAAATCTACAAAAAATGAAAGGTAAGAGGTGTCAAGATTTTCATCCAGTTACAAAGATACCAGGGGAATAAAATGATTGTGATAGTTGGAAAAAAAAATAGATAAAGAATCAGCATGGCCCTGATTCACTTCGCAGAATCCTCTGAGCAGCCTTCGGGTCCAGGTTGAAATTAAATGTTAATACGCTGCAAGAGAAGTCATTTTGAAACTTGGCATTTGCTCTGTCTCCATCCCTGGAGGCTCTCTGATGGGATACATAAGAAGTGTGAGAGATCTTTTAGGAAGTTGAAAGAAAAGGAGTGGTTGATTTACTTTCTGTTCTCTGTGACTGGTTAAATGATGCTGGAATAACCCAGCTAGAACTAGCCTTAGAGAGCTACAAGGACTCCAGACAAGGCATTGTGTGCTTCCCTGTATCCCCAGCTGTGCCCTTCTCCTTCTCCCCAAGTAGCTGTTTCATTGAGTCACAGCTTCCCTTCCTTTGAGCCCTCAAAGTACCTGTTCAACTCTTCTAGTCTCCCTGATTTGACCTCTCAAAATGGCAAAATGCTTCCCAGTAAGGCCTGGTTTGGTTTGGGTCTTACTATCCACCACCCTCTGAATTAGTTTAATTAATTTAGCTGAGCTGATCACCAAAGCAGACACATGAGGAGTAGCTCAGGGCATCATTGTTGTTGTTGCTGTTGCGAATTCTTTTTTTTTCCACCTAATTTAAATTTTTATTTTTTTTAGTAAATAACATTTTATTTTTTCCAATTACATGTAAAGAGAGTTTTCAACGTTCATTTTTTTAAATAAGATTTTGAGTTTCACATTTTTTTTTCTCCCTCCCCATCCCCTCTCCCCAAGATGGCAAGCAATCAGGTCATACAGGCACAATCATATAAACATTATCTCTACATTAATCAAGTTGGAAAGGAAGAAACAGGGGAGAGTTGCTGATCTTTTTTACCAAAAAAAATTTTTCTTTTTCTTAAAAAAAATTCTAGGATTTAAAAAATTCAATAATTTTTTACAGATAATAATGCTTTACCTTGATACATAACTTTTATGCCTTTTCAAAGTATTTTCAGAACTGTTACAGTATAGCATCTGATCCTCAGGACAACCTTTTAGGAGACAATGCAGATATTTTTATCCTTGTTTGGCAAGAAGGAAGTGATCAAAATGATTTTAACTGACCAACCTGCTGTCATCCTTTGAGGTGGTTTCTTTCTTATATTTTGTAGCAGAGTGTGAATGGGCTGAGGTACAAGCAACAACCCCTCAGTGACACCAGCATTTGTTGAGAATGTTTATGGAGGACCACAAATGAACATTTTTTTGTAAACACCATGCAGGTGCAACTGTTAGGAAACTTCCATGCCGGCTTCTTTTCAGACATCGTTGTGCCCTGGTTTTGTCACTGGGTTTATAGGGCTTCTGGATACTTTCCCTCCTTTTTGCCCATATGGGTTATTTTGTAAATGAGTGACAGAAATCACACTTAGGATCCTTAGAGGAAATGTATTAAATAAGGACACTTATTTATTGAAAGGCGTGCTACAAGAAGAAGATATTGAAAAGAGAATTAAAAGAAAAGATGGCATAGGTACTAACCTGGCTGAATTTTCCATATAGGAAGGATGTACTTGAATTTCTATCAAGCAATCTACATATGGATAGATTGGCTTTTCACACAGGACACACTTTTCTGAAGAACAATTAGGAAAACTATGAAATCTAGATTAATCCTAAAAAAGACTATTTTGTTATGACTGGAGTTTGTGCTACAATTGTTTGTAAAGTGTAAAGGACCCAATTCTACCAATCTACCACTGTGCTAAAATCCCTCTGTATTTTGGTGTTGGTAACTGGAGAAATCCAGCCCAAATCTGGTAAGCTTGAGGAAGAGAAATGGAAAATCATCATAGCATTAACCTGACAAGTTTAAAAGGTTTCACCTAAACTTCTGTTTCTCAGCACTCTCTCCACTTCTCTTTTCTTCTTCTTCTTCTCTTCTTCTTCTCTTCTTCTTCTCTTCTTCTTCTTCTTCTTCTTCTTCTTCTTCTTCTTCTTCTTCTTCTTCTTCTTCTCCTCCTCCTCCTCCTCCTCCTCCTCCTCCTCCTTCTTCTTCTTCTTCTTCTTCTTCTTCTTCTTCTTCTTCTTCTTCTTCTTCTTCTTCTTCTTCCTTTCCTTCTCCTCCTTCTTCTCTTCCTCATCCTCCTCCTTCTACTCCCTCTTCTTCAGAATTAAAGCAATAGCCTGATTTTAGCCCAGTGCCTGTGTCCTAGAGCTAAATGGAAACATGGTTGGAGTCTTTGGTTCTTATTTGGTCCATTATACAGCTAACTCATGACACTGGAGCATTGAAAACAATGGTGCCTGCCCCAGATGGGTACCTTAATCCAATGACCTGAGGTAGAAAGGTTGTATCTACAGGTCAGCTGCTTCCCAAATCAATGTTGTGACCAACTTGTCACATTAAGAATAGACTCCTATCTTGAGGAAGCTGGACTAACAATAAATCAACAATAGATCTCCTCAAGTCTTATTTTGTTCTGATTTATTTCTTAAGAAGAAATATCAACAAAAATGGCTAACAAGGACAAAAAAAGGGAAAAAAGAGAAATTTACATGATAACTTTATTAGACATTTTAAAAGAATAATACATAATAGATTTGTAGTTTCATATGCAATCATCTTTTATTATATGATATTATGGAATGCTTATTTTAGTACATAATTTTTTTTAATGGTTAACAGGAAACTGCCACTCCAGGTAAGTAAGGAGAGCGAGAATATCTGGATGACCTTCATGAAATCAAATTACCTTGTCCAGATGAACTTCACCCTTGGGTTCTGAAAGAACTGGAAAATGTGGTTGCTAAGATATTGTCCTATTGGGACTTGGGAAGTGATTAATGTGACTATGATGGGTCCCAGTTATTTATTTAAAAAAATATTTCTTGGTCCTTTTTTAAAAAAATAAGTTTTATTGGAGTCTTTTGTGGGTTTCAAACATTCCATTTTATTTTTCAAAATTGGGGCTTTTTATGTAGCCTTTTGTGAATACCAATCATTTTAGCAAGCAGGTTCACCTAGGGCCCATACTCCCCTGTGGAGATTAGAGGATTATGACTTTTTACCTACTAACTCTAAAGCTTTGGTTCCTCACATAGTTAAAATGGAAGGTGAAGGAATTTTCCCCTTTGAATGAGTGCCCTATAGTTCCAACATATTTCTAACATATTTTCCATTGGCCTGATTTTACTCTTGGCTCTGAATGGTTAGAGGTGGAGTTTTCTTCAACTGCAATCATCAAAATCTCCGTGCTGTTATGCACATTCAGATCTGCCCTGAATATTGTTCAGATCGTTAACTACAGCTGGCTTTGCCTTGAATCAATTGTCTCTGGTGAGGACCCTATCCTGACACTCAAGTTTGCTGGCAAGAAGACATACCCTGTGATCAGTATGAGCATTTTAGGAGGGAACTTGGTTGTTCTTGTATTTTTATTGTATTATTTTTCTCTCTTCCTCCAAACCATAGACCTAGTACATTTGTTTGCAAAAGGAGCAAATATTTGGCTCAGGTCATTTTGTAAAGTAAAGGCAGCAGCTCTCGCAGATTTGGAGCTGTTTTTATAACCTATCAGGCTTAAGCCTTCAAAAAAATTTGGCAAGCTGTATATGTTATTAAGATCTTATGTGATAAGAATATTCAACACAATAACTTGCCCAGTATATGTATGTGTGTTTCATTCTCGATTCCACTGAAAAAGGGATGTGTGTGTGTGTGTGTGTGTGTGTGTGTGTGTGTGCGCGCACTTAGGAAAAACAAAAGATCTGCCTCTTAATGCTCCCATTGTATTTGGCATGAACTTGAATAATTAAGTCCTATGTACCTTATCTCTGTGCAATCTGAAATCACTGGAGAGAAATCCCTTTTTGTTTTCATGAGCAGGAGTAAGCTGTAGGGCAGTTTTGTGTCTATTCCCTTTAGGTATAAGTATTGACTATATTCAAACAGGAGGCATGGAAATTTCCAGTGTTTTGAAGCTTACAAATTTGCATCTTGTACATGCCAGAGTCATAAATTCTCAGAACTAGAAGGAATTTAAGAAATCGTCAGGTATCAAGGTGGGAGGAGTTCTTAAATCATCCACTGTGCTAGACCATTTGGGAGAAGAGGTGATTAAAAAGCAGCTCCATTGGCGCAGACCTAGCTGTGACCCCAACGTTCGCCTTCTTCAAAAAAAACCCTTCCCTGATAAGAAACTGTGGCTCTCTGATCAATCATTTCTTGATTTTGTCTGCTTTGGAATGTATATTTTCATTCATTTAAACATACTGAATTGTTTATTTTAAATAAAGTATGTAAAAAAGTATTCTTCAGTAATTAGACACATGTTTGTCTTGTCTCCCCAACTCAGTTGTCATGTAAGTTCTTTTGAGACATGGGACCAAGTTTTCTCCTTTTCTGGATTCTCCTATAGTGCTCAAAACATAGTACCAGTGAAGGTTGAACTGGGTTGTTTGAGTTGCCCAGGTAACACAACCAGCATGTGCTAAGGACAGGCCTAAAACTCATGCATTTTGGGCTTCCCAGACTGCACACTGCCTCTGTGGTGAAGGCAGACTTCAAGACTAGGTGTGTGCTTGAATTTTTTCTGCTAAGAGCTGAGCAATAGCTAGTAAATTTTTTACTTGCCTTAATGATATTTTATTTTTCTAAAGATAGAGGAACTAAGAAGGAGAAAGTTCATACTGGAACTGATTCTCACTAACAGGAAGGAACAGCTTGCCAGAGTGGAAATGAGGGGAACCTTTTGGAAAAATGTCCATGTCCCTCCCCACCCCTGGAGATTGTGATAGAGGAAAGCTGGTCTTAATCGAACATGCACCCTAGATTTTGGGAAAGATTTTCATGGGTTCAGAGGAAGACTAGGTAGAATCCCATGCTCTATCTGCTGTAGTCATCCAAGATGAGAGAGTCAGCCTGCTATCAATGAAATTCTGAAGACATAAAGGCTAACAGTTCCATTGAAGAGGAAAAATATAAAGGTGACTTACTAACCAACTTGGATTATTTTTTAAAGAAAGATATGATCAGAAGAATGGAGTATGTGTAGGTAACAAGGTAAATATGAAAGCACAGTTCTTCAAAATAGCAGCAGGAATGACAAAGTGAAGAAGGAGCTGAGGCTCATGGAAGAAGCTAAGGTCATCAAAAAGGGGCTGAGATTAAATTAGACTGGGGGAAGAGGAAGATCACATTAGGAATGAAGGACTGATGGTAACTGACAATGATGCTAATCAAATCTTATTTGGTTCTGGTATCTCTTTCAAGGACAATCCCCTTGGGACTGGAAATGGCAACACAAAGGGCTAACAGGAACTGCCCCTCCAGGTAAATAAGGAGAGAATAAGAGAATGTCGGGTTGACCTTCATGAATTCAAATCACCTGATCCAGATGAACTTCATCTTGAGTTCTGAAAGAAATGGAAGATGAGATTGCTAAGACATTGTCCATGAAAGGTGCCATAACATTGGAAAAGGGCAAATGTTATCCAGATTACTCAGAGGCAGCAGCCATCAACTGGCAGACGACTTCAAATTCTTGGGAAAAGTCTAGAAAAGCATAGCAAAGCAGTGGTTATAAAGAACCAGCATGATTCCTTCAAGGACATCAATTATACAATTGTGCTGTTTAAGATTTCCATCAGTCTTGGATAAAAGCAAAAATAGCATTAACAAATTTTCAGAAGACAGAGCTGAGAGGGATAGTTGACACTCCGAGTCAGTATCCACAAAAATCTCAATGAGCTAGGGCACTGGGTTGAAACAAATCAAATTGCATAAGATTCTAATAAAATTCACTAGAGATAAATGGAAACTCTTCCTCTGGGGTTCAAAAAAATCACCTTTATAAGTACAGGATGGGGAAAGCATGGTAAAATAGTAGTTTGTTAAAAAAAAAAAAAAGATCCAGACTACAAATTCAATATGAATCATCAATGTGATGGTGCAGTCAAAATAATCTAACGTGATCTTGAACAGCATTAGGAGAGGCATAGCTTTCAGGTATATAGAAGAGATAGTCCCTTTGTAATATGCCATAGATCACATGCAGAATTTTTGTTATTGTTCAGTCCTGTCCAACTCTTTATGAGCTCACAGACCAATTGTCCATGAGATTTTCTTGGCAAAGATACTGGAATGTTTTGCCATTTCCTTCTCCGGTGGATTAAGGCAAACAGAGGTTAAATGATTTACCCAGGGTCACACAACTAGCAAATGTCTGAGGCCAAATCTGAACTGAGGTCTCCCTCACTCCATGCTCAGTGCTCTATCTATTGTGCCATCTAGCTGCCCACATACAGAATGTTTTGTTTAATTTTAGTTACCACATTTTAAGGAGGACATTTATAAGCTGCAGAAAATTTATGTGAACTCTCATGATGAGACTTTAGTTCATGTCATATAAAATCAGGTGAAATAACTATGAATATTTAACCCACAGAAGAAAAAACACAGGGAGGAAATTACAGTTATATTCATGTATTTGAAGGGCTATATTGGAGAAGTTGGACTTGACTTTTTCAGTTTGGCTTAAGACTGCAGAACCAAGGATGTGGGCAGAAAGGAAAAAGAGGGAAATTTAGGCCTGATGTTAGGAAGAACTGGAGCTATCTAAAAGGATAATGGTTTGCCTTTAGATGTGGTGGTTTTCTTGTTTTGGGAGGTCTTCTTTCTGATACCAGATGACCACTTGCAAGGGTATGTCATAGTAGGATTTCTTTGGGGTATGTGTTGCTGAGATCCTAACATCCTGTGATTCTGCTAAGATTCTTGAGCCTGGAATTGGTGTGACCCATGCTTTAGAAAGATTATTTTTGGAACCCACATGGAAAGTAGGTTGGAGAAAGAGAAGACTGGAAAGAGGAAGACCAATTAGGATGCTATTGCATATAAGGCAAAAGGTAATGAGAAATTGAACTGGGCTGGTGGTTACATGGATGGAGAGATGGATAAATCTGAGACGTTATGAAGGGTGAATTGATAGCATTTGGCAACAGACTGGGTATGGGAGGCAAGAAAGAATAATCAAGAGTTAAAGTCTATTCCAATGATCTGGACTTGCATGTCTAAGAGAATGGGTGGTATTGCCCTCAGTATAAATAGGGCAGTTTGGAAGAGAGATGAGTTTGGTAGAAGGAAGATAATACATTCCATTTTAGATCTGTTGAAGTTGGGATACCTGTGGCTAATCTAGGTGGAGCTATACAGTTTTTACATCGCATCAAAGATGATTAATTCATACACGTCTATTTATATACCTGATCTGTGTCCTTTAACATGGCTTTAAAAGAGCAGAGACAGAGAGAACCAGAGGAGGTCCTGAGAGAGAAGAGAGGAGAGGAACTATACCTAGAGACTTGGACTCAGTTCTTTGGAGATAAAGCTTGCGCTTTAGCAGCAGAAAACCACAGGTCTAGGAAACCACATGGTCCCCAAAATGGCAGGGGATGAAATGAATATGAGTTCCTGAGTCATGATGGGAGCTGAAGAAATGTAAACTGGCATCTGTAGAGTGGCAAAGGCTAAATTAGAGTAATCCCTGGATTTTCCCTCCTGAATCCAGTACAAGAGCTCCTAAATGATGCCATTTCTTGGTCTAAGCAGGAGCTGGTTTGGAGAAACAGTGAGCAACAGTGTCTGAATATAGAGGAGAAATCCTGGTCTTGTCCATTATAGGCACTAAGGTTGTATGGAATGTACATATTCAAGAAGATGGGTCTTTAACAATCTTGAGTGTTTTCCCTCTTCAGTGTGGGGCCCCAACATTAGAGCCATAATGTAAGTTCAGAGAACTGACAGGCTTCTTGGAAAGATAGAAATCCACTAGAGAGGGAGTAGCAGTTTTCTTATCTGTTTATGGAATTTGTATATGAGCCCTTTACGATTGCTCTGTTAGAGTAGATGAAGATCTCCAATATTAAATATTTTCATATCTGAGTGCTTGGAAGGGATATTAGACTTTTTTCCTTTTTGTTGTGGATAACTAGATATGATCCCAAATCTCATACTCCCAAGAGAAATATAGTGGGGCCAAGAACCCAAAAAACCTGAGATTCAGTCAGACTTATACAAGCCCAGAGTTTTAGTTCTAATATACCACAGGTAAAAAAAGGTTTGAAAACAGAATCTATTTCTCATGCTGTAAAGACTCAGACTCAAACAAATATGGTATATTTTCCTATTGGACATGACCTTTAGAACATAAGAGAAAAGGACATACATATTCATAGAAAATGCCAAGGTTGTTTTTATGAACAGATATTAGTGGCACCAACTAATCCTGAAATAGAGTAGACTACATTCTTGTGACCCCAGGATTAGATTAGATCATTTTTATCATGTAATTTTGGCATCAGTTATGAAGGCATTCTGAGTTTCAGCTTTATTCTATGACTTAGAGATGATGATGTTGCTCCAATTATAAGATATTTTATGTTAAGGTTTATAGAGAATCTTATAAATGATCATTTGTACTACTTGTGTTTTAAGATTTACCAGTTAATATTTCAATGTAGCTGTTGAATTTGATTTTTGAAAATATATCTTTTAGAAATCACCTTTAAAATGAAAGTTATTCTCTTGGGGGAGAAGGAGAGGAGGAGAGCTTTAAGGCAGCATATAAAGTTAAATTAAGTTACAATTTGATTTTCTTAAATACTTGACTGATTTAATTTCTCTTCCGTATTTCAGCCCATTCTGATAATCTGTGTAGTAAAGAAAGGTAAGATTGATCAACTGCTTCAGACTAGGGCTCACGGATGTTTGTAATTTGGTGGTTTATCATTAAATTTTCCATCTCATGATATTATAATTTCCAAGATTATAGCGTACTTTATATTAGTTATGTTTTAAAGTACTTGCTCTGGAGAACACAGTTTCCTTCAGCTTGACATTGGGTATTTTGGATTTTTTCTTTTGTATTTTTGTATTTAGTTCTTAATTCTGTGATCCTCCATTATCTGTACCTGGATCCATGTGTTGATCTATTAGACACTGTTCTTAGGGCCAGATCATACCATACCAATAATGTAAGATGGGAAAATGCTTATTGTTACTCTGCTCCTTGTGAATTCTTGATTTGGAATAGTAAACAATACAAGAAATGAGTCTTTCCAGCCTTCCTTAAGTGATGATCATAGTAATGCAAAAGTTCCAGTAATCTCAACAATGACTATGACTGAATACCCCTACATTTCTCTGGAAACCCAAAATATTGATAGTATAAAGCCTTAAAGCTTCTGGCCATTATTATAGTAGTTCTAGGTACTACTAAATCAACTAATTATAGAATTAATGTGAAATGTATGTACAATCTGAATAATATCTATTTTGGGCTATAAGGTCAACCAATGTCATGAAAGCAGTTGCAAATCAGGATATAAATAATTCAAGGTCATGGACTAGGAAGGTTTTAAAAATGAATCAATGATGCCCTCAGGTGAATATAGATCCATTAAGAATCTGAAAAATTAAAAATGATACCATTTTGGTGGTATTACTGTTTTTAGAAACTTGATTGTTTTATAAAATATTTATGTCTGGATATTAAAGGACAAATTATTGTGATCTCTATCTTCTTACCTCTAACTTTGCCTTCTGAAAGTCTTTGAACCATCAGTGTGGGGTACTTCCTTCAATAATACAGATTATATATGTGTATCTAAGGCCAGAGAATTCATCATTAAGTGGCCAGGCCATTAGTGATGAACCTCTCTGCTCTTATACAAAAGAGGTGGGTCCATTGATTATGCCACCCCTCTGAAAAGTAATTATTTTTGTTAGGTGAGAGCATTTCTTGATTGAATCTATCAATCAGAACTAATAATGAACAAGGTCTAACATTTCTTTGAATCAATCAAAAATATTACTACTAGGTACAACAGGAAGTCTTTTGGGTGATGAATTAAGTCCTATGCAACTTGTAAAAACCTTGAGCTAGGTTGGTTGGAGGGTCAGGCAGAAGGAGAGGAAGGAGCTGAAGCAAAAGGTAAAAGAATAAGGAAAAAGGAGGACTGAACTTTGGTAGAGATAGATCATGTAGAGATCTCCATTGGCCTTACAAGCATCTCAAAGTAGGAAATTAGAGCTGACAGCATTAGATATTCCCACCTCCCCAAAGACCTAGAAAAGTTCCCCGCAAAAGTCTGCTATTCCTCCAAATTCCCTAGCAGGTACCTGTTAACAGACCCTATAATACAGTCTTCTTAACCAAATGTTTTTAGTAACTTAAATTGTACCTCAACCATAAAAAAGCCTGAAGTTAGCTAGAGATAAACGTAAATAAATATAAATTAAGACAGGCAACCAAACCTCTGTCTAAATGTTATTAATTCTCCTAACTGGGGACTGTGAATGATTCTGATTCATACTCCTAGCTTTCCACTCAATATAAACTCCCATAATATAAATTTCATTTAGTATAAATGCTTTGTTTATTAAATGTAAAAATTTAATATAAGCAGTAGAGAAGGAAACCATGTGGACCTGAGGTTCCATTACATTGCCCCTACACTTACAACAAGGTAATTATTATAACTAGTGGTATAGCTGATTACATCTCCAAAGGTCAAGGTGAGTAGGGAAGAAGGAATAGTAATAGTTACCTACTATGTGATCTGTACCTTCTCCACAACCACACATGCATCCACTGTTGTTACTTTGGGCTGAGTCAGTCGTAGTCTGTTACCAGGACACTATACAAAGTCTTTCCAACATAGTAGAATTTGATAGTGCTTATGCTCCATCAGACTAACCTTCAAGAACCAAGGGTCAACTCCATGATTCCATGAGGCAACAAAGCAGAATTTTGTCAAGGACCCAGTTTTAAAGCCCTCTGGTTTTCACAGTTGGAAATAATCTTTACTTCCTCAGATTTCATATAACACTTTATACCTTTCTTACAATATTCTGATCATCTTTAAAATTGTTTTATAGTTATTATATATTAATATATGTACTTGTACTATACAATAGTATTTATCACCTTATTAGCTGTTAGAACAAGGGCTATATCTTATGTATTTTTGAATCTCTTCTAGTGGCTAATACAGTGTTTTGTGCGTTGTAGGCATTTAATAAATGGTATTTGAATGAACGAATTAGCTAATTAATTAATTCATATAAACAATACTGCATTACTCCATGAAAAGAAAAAATATTCTAAATATGTGTCTTAAGCAAAGATGTACAGTTACTGAACTTTCAAACTGTTTGGGCTGTGTAGAATGATACAGAATATCTTGGGTTTGTTTACATAGAATATGAAACCTATACTATCCAACAAGAGTTTTGTCCTCTGGTTTCCTTTATTTTTTCAAAGTTGTTGCAATGCTTGACTTTTTTTTTTGAGTATTACAACATTTTGAAAATTAGTATCATTGCTTTCATTCAGCAACATGCTGCCTTAAACTTTGAATTGAAATAATTTTGATCCTTAAAATTATTAGCAAGGCTGGTTTTTTGATGTTAAGGTAAAATACTGGTGGTGGTGGATGGAAGAAGTTCACAAGTTCTTATTATCTATCTTGTTCCCTGGTCTTTATTCCCCACTTTTTCTTTTTTCTTTTTTTAATTTCACTTTAAAATGCAGGATTTACAATCTCCTACAAATGGAATACAGGTACTTACATAAAACAAATGAACCTTAATTGCACATGCAAAATATCCCATTTATGAAGTCTGATAATCTCCTGGTGGCCAAAATCTAACACTTCTAATGCTACCAAATTTATAGGGCTATTTAGCTTTCCTCCTTGTTTTTTGTCTTGCTTGCTTATTTGGTATGCAAAATCTTTGTGTCAATTTACTTTTGGGGAAGTTTAACACCAAACCAAATTATTCTTTCAGCACATTTTAAACAATCCCTTAAAGACCTTTTTTCTTGGCTATGTTTCCAATCTTGGCTTATCACTATAATATTTCATGCCCTATGCTTCTGAAAAAATTCAATATTCAAGAACAAAGTAATCCAGAGCTTTACTTCATTTCAGTCTTTTTATGTCCTAGGGCTGTCCCAAGTCAATGACCCAGTTTTTATTGTGTCACATCTCACTGTCAGTTGCTGACTGCTACCAGCTTGCCTAATCCTTTTTCCTGCCCCTTATCAGTTTTTCCTTAATTCAAAAATCTTTTTCTTTTATTCTGTGCTTTTCTCCTTTCATAGCTTTCAAATTCCCCCCTCCCCCCAGGAGACTTGATGCCCCTGCAGTAGCCACTTAGAAACACAAAGACAGATAACTAAGGTCCAAAAGTCTGTTCTTGTCAAAATTTCCATTGCCCTTATTCAGAAACAAGTAATTTGACATGCCAGCTTTGGTAGATATTGTTGTGAGTAGGAAGGTGGGCAGGTAAGTGGTAGAAGTGGCTACTGCTTCCAAACATACAGAAACTGGAGGTTTCATCCGTGATGAGTTCCATACACAGTTGACATTAAATAAATGTGTTCCAAGATTGTTCCAGAAAGATCTATGCTTAATTCAAGTAACAAGCTAGCAACTAGAGTGCCATGAAGAGGGCGCATTTTATTTTATACTGTACATCATCCCTTAAAAGGTTTCTGGTTTAAAACTCTCACATAAATTAGCAAGTACATAGATACTAGGCCATTATGATGGTTCTTTCAGCCAGTGAGTTGTCTGGATTTTGCTGCTTTATCATCCTGAAATACAGAAATTAACATATTCACCTCTTTAATGAGAATAATAACATGAAAAGTGTTTGTGTTAAGGAAGAAAGGGGGTTAAAATTTAATATCAGATAGACATATGATGTTTAAATCATAAAGTTTTATTGATCTTTGTTTTTATATTAACCTTATTTCTAAATATATCCCTTTTCCCACCCCTACCCAGAGAGCCATTCCCTTTAACAAAAAAATAATTAAAGGGGAGAGGAGCAGTTTAGCAAAACTAACCAACTCATCAATGAAGTCTGACATACGCAGTGTTCGTCTGTAGTCTGCCACCTTTACAAAGCAGGGAGAAAGGTGGATTTTCTTACCTTTTCTTAAAGGACAAATTTAGTTATTATAATCACATAGCATTCAGGATTGTTTTGTTTTTTGTTCCATCTACATTGTTCTAGTCATATATTGTTTTCTTGGTTCTTCTGTCTTCCCTTGAGCCTCTGAATTCTTCACATTCATAGTATTTTTAACATACCATGATATTCCATTACATTCACATAGTATAATTTTATTAGATTTTCTCCTAATCTATGGGCATTGTTTGTTTCCAGTTCTTTGCTACCAAGAAGGCTAGAATGAACCCGTCCTTTCTGTCTTTGGCCTCCTTGTGTTATATACCTAGTTGTAGAATCTTCAGGACAATAGGTATACAAATTTTAGTTATTTTCTTAGCATAATTTTAAGTGTTTTCCAGTATGGGTTGGTTAGCTACAACAATAATTTATTAGTGTACCTGCCTTTCCAAAACCTTTACAACAATAACTTCTTCCATCTTTTGGAAAGGTGCAGTTGGATAGAGCAGGTAGATAACCTATTGGATAGAGCACTGGACCTGGAATCAGGAAGACCTGAGTTCAAATCAAGTTGGTCTTTTACTAGTAAATAACAGATACTTACTACCTGTATGATCTTCAACAAGTCACTTAACCTTTGTCTGCCTTAGTTTCCTCATCTGTAAGACTAGAATAATAATAACACCTACCTTCCAGGGTGTTGTGAGGCTCAAATAAGACAATATTTGTAAAGTGTTTTAGAAGTTCTGGCTGTTATTATTGTCATCTTTGCCTATTTCCTGGGTGAGGTGAAATCTCAGGATTGCTTTTATTTGCACATCTTTTATTATTAGTGATTTAGAAGATTCTTCATATGGTTCTTAGTAGTAAGTTCTTCTGAGAAATCTTGGTTCAAATCTTTTGATCATTTATTCATTGAAGTACAGCCTTCACCAGCCTCCTTTTGAATTCTCCAAAGGCTTTGGGACTCTTTAAGTCTAGTCCCCTTTGAGTCCCACTTTTGGGGACTTATTATGTTTTTGAGTCCTCAAACATGGAGTCACTTCAAACATTTCTCACTTCCAGCTTCCAGAGGGAAGATAGAAGAGGCCAATCCCACTTCAGATTGCTAAAGAAAAAGACTAGGAAAATGTGAGAGGAGTTGGTTGAGCTGAATTATCTTCTTCCCAATGAGAGGGCTCCTTCACTCTGTAATATCTGGTATATATTCTCTTACATCTACTTTCTCTGAATTTCTTTTTTGCTGCTAATTTGGATAAATAGCATTCTTTGCCATCCTTTTTGTTTTCATTGTGGAACTGGTATTGTGTGGAAAAGGGATCAAGCCTTAGATACAGAAAGTGGAGTCCTTCTTTCTTCACAAATGATGAAGTGATCAGAAGTTAAGATGGAACCTAATCATATACCCCCTAGACTAATAATGCCTACGGAAGCAAAAAATTCTGGGCCAATATCCCCTCTCTTTGAAGAGAGCTGCTCAGCCTCCAGCCCCAATTTCCTGCTTCTCTTCCTGGATGAAATATAAGTATGCAAGTCTCCCTTAGAGAAGGGCGAGAAGAGAAGAGGCTAGAGATGTCTACGTTTCTTTGAGCCATACGACAAACAGTTCTCTTGACATGCAGATCTAATTACACATGTGGGGTGGATGGGGTGTTTAGGAAGGACTAGCACCTCTGATGTCAAGGGATTACCAAGCCCCTTTCAGAGTTGCTCATCTGCCTTTGGTGTCCACCTTCACCAAGGTGGCTCACCTGTGGCTCCAAGAAGCTGTAATAGCATGTGCTGTAGCCACATCCCCAAAAGACCCATTTTGGCAGACAGGCTAAACTAGGTTGAGGGTAACAGATAGGCTTCAAACGTGTTTTTTACTTAGGAGGATGTCTACTCTAAGCATATGAAGACTTTCCCTAGCAGAATGGGTGGTTATGAACAATTTGTTCCAACATGAAGATGTCTGAAGAAGGCATTGAGCTTGGTCAGGCATTGAAGACATAGAGGTCATCCACTGCATCTTAAGACCATTAGGGACCATTGACCTTTGATGACTCAGGAAGAGAGAGATTGATGACTTTGTGCAACTCTGCCTCACTCAAATCCAATTTATGTGCAAGTCAAGACATCGCTCATGATGTCACTGGTCCTCTTCAAAACTAGGAAAACAACAGTGAAAACAACTATTTATGTGGGGTTTGCCACTCTCCCTATTGTATAAATGCTTATTCCCCCTCCACTCCTGCCTCTACCAAATCAGACTGACAAATGCACTATTCCAACACAGAAAGCTCCCTAGCTGCTCCCAACTGAGGAACATAATGCTTATTATTGTGGACTCTGGATAATACAGATCAGTCAAATATGAAGCATTTATTAAGTGACTACTATGTGCCAGGCTCTCTGCTAAGCACTGGGGATGCAAAGAAAGGCAAAACAATCCTTGCTATCAAGAAACTCACAATCTAATGAGAAAAACAACAAGCAAATTATGTGCAAACAAGCTATATACAGGATAAATTAGAGGTAATTAATACAGGAAACTAGCATTGGGAGAGATCAGAAATGTTTCTTGTAGAAGGTGGGATTTTAGCAGGGACCTGAAGGAAGTCTGAGAAGCTAGAAGATGGAGATGAGGAGAAAGAATTCTAGGTATGGAGATGTCCAGGGAAAATGCATGGGGTGAGGAGATGGAGTGTCTTTTTTAAAGTTTTAAAAAATCAATTTATTTATTTTAGTTGTCAACATTCATTTCCACAAGATTTTGAGTTCCTAATTTTCTCCCCATCTCTCCCCTCCCCTCCCCCCTGATGTAGCATGCATTCTGTTTACCCCTTTCCTCAGTCTTCCCTCCCTTTTGTCTTGCTCCCTTATCCCTTTCCCCCTTACTTTCTTGTAGGGCAAGATATATTTTTATACCCCATTGCTTATATTTCTTATTTCCCAGATGCATGTAAAAACAATTTTTAACATTTGTTTTTTGAAACTTTAAGCTCCAAATTCTTTTCCTTCTTCCCTCCCCACATACCCTCATTGAGAAGGCAAGCAATTCAATATAGGTTATATATGTATAGCTATGCAAAACACTTCCATAATAGTCATGTTGTGAAAGACTAACTCTATGTACCTCCATTCTATCCCGTCCCCCACCTACTCTATTTTCAACTTTGACCCTGTCCCTTTTCAAAAGTGTTTGTTTCTGAATACATCCTTCCCCAATCTGCCCTCCCCTCTGTCACACATACCCTCCAGCCCCTGCTTTATCCTCCTTTTCCCTTACTTTCCCGTAGGGTAAGATACCCAACTCAGTGTGTATGTTATTCCCTCCGTAAGCCAAATCCAATGAGAGTAAGGTTCATTCATTTCCTCTCCCCCCTCGTCCCCTCCATCGTGAAACCTTTTTCTTGCCCCCTTTATGTGGGATAATTTATCCCATTCGATCTTTCCCTTTCTCCTTCTCCCAATATAATCCTATCTCACCCTTTAATTTTATTTTTTAGGGGTGGAGCCAAGATGGCGGAGTAGAAAGATGCACATACGCTGTCTCCAAACCCACTGCCCATAAAATACCTGTAAAAAAAAGAACCACCGGCGAATTCTGGAGCAGCAGAAGCCACAGAATGGAGCGGACAAGATTTCTGCTCCAGAGAGCCTGAAAACCTCTCGCAAAAGGTCCCTTGCGCCCCGGACCTGGAGCAGAGCCCAACCCTGCCTCGGCGGTGCAGCACCGAAAGGAGCAGATCCGAGCAGGCTTCAGGGACGGAATCTCCAGCAGCCGTGTGGGTCCCTCCACCCACAGGTGACAAGGGTCGGTGAGAGGGTCTCTTTGGCGGGTCGAGAGGGGAGTGGGGTGCCCCCATAACTCAGGCCCCCTTGGGAGGCAGCAGTGGAGGTGGGAGCAGACCAGGGCTCCCCAAGCAGGCAGGAGCCTGGATCCATTGTTGAAGGTCTCTGCATAAACCCCCTGAGGGAACTGAGCCTCTGAGGCGGCCCTGCCCTGACTTGAGCACCTGAACTTAATCTCACACTGAACAGCAGCCCTGCCCCTGCCCAAAGCCCTGAGGCTGGGAAGCAGCATTTGAATCTCAGACCCCAAGTGCTGGCTGGGTGGATCTGGAGGCGAGGTGGGGGTGGAGAGGACACTCAGAAGTCAAGTCACTGGCTGGGAAAATGCCCAGGAAAGGGAAAAAAAATAAGACTATAGAAGGTTACTTTCTTGGTGAACAGGCATTTCCTCCCTTTCTTTCTGATGAGGAAGAACAATGCTTACCATCAGGGAAACACACAGAAGTCAAGGCTTCTGTATCCCAGCCCACTCAATGGGCTCAGACCATGGAAGAGCTCAAAAAGGATTTTGAAAATCAAGTTAGAGAGGTGAAGGAAAAACTGGGAAGAGAATTGAGTGACATGCAAGTAAAGCATGAAAAACAAGTAAACACCCTGCTAAAGGAGACCCAAAAAAATGCTGAAGAAAATAACACCTTGAAAAATAGGCTAACTCAATTGGCAAAAGAGGTTCAAAAAGCCAATGAGGAGAAGAATGCTTTCAAAAGCAGAATTAGTCAAATGGAAAAGGAGATTCAAAAGCTCACTGAAGAAAATAGTTCTTTCAAAATTAGAATGGAATGGATGGAGGCTAATGACTTGATGAGAAACCAAGAAATCACAAAACAAAACCAAAAGAATGAAAAAGTGGAAGGTAATGTGAAATATCTCATTGGAAAAACAACTGACCTGGAAAATAGATCCAGGAGAGACAATTTAAAAATTATGGGCCTATCTGAAAGCCGTGATCAAAAAAAGAGCCTAGACATCATCTTTCATGAAATTATCAAAGAAAACTGCCCTGATGTTCTAGAACCAGAGGGCAAAATAAATATTGAAAGAATCCACCGATCACCTCCTGAAAGAGACCCAAAAAGAGAAACTCCTAGGAACATTGTGGTCAAATTCCAGAGTTCCCAGGTCAAGGAGAAAATATTGCAGGCAGCTAGAAAGAAACAATTCAAGTATTGTGGAAATACAATCAGGATAACACAAGATCTAGCAGCCTCTACATTAAAGGATCGAAGGGCATGGAATAGGATATTCCAGAAGTCAAAAGAATTAGGACTAAAACCAAGAATCACCTATCCAGCAAAACTGAGTATAATACTTCAGGGGAAAAATTGGTCTTTCAATGAAATAGAGGACTTTCAAGCATTCTTGATGAAAAGACTAGAGCTGAAAAGAAAATTTGACTTTCAAACACAAGAATGAAGAGAAGCATGAAAAGGTAAACAGCAAAGAGAAGTCATAAGAGACTTACAAAAGATGAACTGTTTACATTCCTACATGGAAAGACAACATTTGTAACTCTTGAAACTATTCAGTATCTGGGTAGTGGGTGGGATTACACACACACACATGCACACACGCACACACACATAGAGACAGAGTGCACAGAGTGAATTGAAGAAGATGGGATCATATCTTAAAAAAATGAAATCAAGCAGTGAGGGAGAAATATATTGGGAGGAGACAGGGAGAAATTGAATGGGGCAAATTATCTCTCATAAAAGAGGCAAGCAAAAGACTTATTAGTGGAGGGATAAAGAGGGGAGGTGAGAGAAAAACATGAAGTTTACTCTCATCACATTCCACTAAAGGAAGGAATAAAATGCACACTCATTTTGGTATGAAAACCTATCTTACAATACAGGAAAGTGGGGGATAAGGGGATAAGCAGGGTGGGGGGGATGATGGAAGGGAGGGCATGGGGAGGAGGGAGCCATTTGAGGTCAACACTCATGGGGAGGGACAGGATCAAAAGAGAGAACAGAAGTAATGGGGGACAGGATAGGATGGAGGGAAATATAATTAGTTCTTACACAACACTACTATTATGAAAGTCATTTGCAAAACTACACAGATTTGGCCTATATTGAATTGCTTGCCTTCCAAAGGGAGGGGTTGGGGAGGGAGGGAGGAAGAGGAGTTGAAACTCAAAAGTTTTAGGAACAACTGTCGAGTACTGTTCTTGCCACTAGGAAATAAGAAATACAGGTAAAGGGGTATAGGATGGAGACAAGGGCAGAGAGGGATGATAGAAGAGAGGGCGGATTGGCAGACAGGGGCAATGAGAACGCTCAGTGTTTTGGGGTGGGGGGAGGGGACAAAAGGGGAGAAAATTTGGAACCCAAAATTTTGTGAAAATGAATGTTAAAAGTTAAATAAAAAATAAAATAAATAAAAAATAAAAAATAAATTTTACTTTTTAGATATCATCCCTTCATATTCAACTCACCCTGTGTCATTATCTATCTATCTATCTATCTATCTATCCTTCCTCTAACTATCCTAATACTAAGCAAGGTCTCATGAGTTACAAATATCATTTTTCCATGTAGGAATATAAGCAATTCAACTTTAATAAGTCCCTTATGCTTTCTCTTTCCTCTTTACCTTTTCATGCTTCTCTTGCTACTGGTATCTGAAAGTCAAATTGTCTATTCAGCTCTGGCCTTTTCAGCAAGAATGCTTGGAAGTCCTCTATTTCATTGAAATTCCAATTTTTCCCTGAAGTATTATGCTCAGTTTTGCTGGGTAGGTGATTCTTGGTTTTAATGCTAGCTCCTCTGACCTCCAGAATATCATATTCCAAGTCCTTCCATCCCTTAAAGTAGAAGCTGCTAGATCTTGTGTTAGCCTGACTGTATTTCCACAATACTTGAATTGTTTCTTTCTGGCTGCTTGCAATATTTTCTCCTTGACCTGGGAACTCTGGAATTTGGCTACAATATTCCTAGCAGTTTTCCTTTTGAGATCTCTTTCAGGAGGTGATCTGTAGAATCTTTCCATTTGTATTTTACCTTCTGGTTCTAGAATATTAGGGCAGTTTTTCTGGATAATTTCTTGAAAGATGATGTATAGGTTGTTTTTTTTTAATCATGGCTTTTAGGTAGTCCAATAATTTTTAAATTATCTCTCCTGGATCTATTTTCCAGGTCAGTGGTTTTTCCAA
This sequence comes from Notamacropus eugenii, assembly GCF_028372415.1. Taxonomy (NCBI): domain Eukaryota; kingdom Metazoa; phylum Chordata; class Mammalia; order Diprotodontia; family Macropodidae; genus Notamacropus; species Notamacropus eugenii. Next base: position 642,136,131 of record NC_092872.1, on the reverse strand, counting down.
TGAGATATTTCACTAGAGTGTCTTGTTCAAAGAACAGAAAGGAAGCCAGCAATGAGATATTTCACTAGAGTGTCTTGTTCAAAGAACAGAAAGGAAGCCTGCATTCACTAGAGTGTCTTGTTCAAAGAACAGAAAGGAAGCCTGCCAGAATAAGTGGCAGGGAGTAAGATTTAAGGAGAGTGGAAAGGAAGGAAGGGGCCAGGTTATTTTATTCTTTTAAAAATATTATTTTTATTTATTTCATTAAATATTTCCCAATTATATGTAAAATAAATTTTACAATTTTTTTTCCCAATTTTGTATTCCAAATTCTCTCCCTTTCTCCCACCCCACATCCCTTGAGAAGGCAATTATACATGTGAGGTCATGCCAAATATATCTCTGTATCAGCCATATTGCAAAAGAAAACAAAAATAAAACAATAAAAATAAAGTAAATAACCCTTATACTTCAATCTACACTCAGAGTTCATCAGTTCTCTCTGGAGGTAGATAGCATTTTTTATCATTGGTCCTTTGGATTTGACTTGAATCATTGTCTTGATCAGAGTAGTCAACTCTTTCACAGCTCATCATTGTATAATATTACTGTTACTGTGTACAATGTTTTCCTGGTTCTGCTCATCTAATTTTGCATGAATTCATGTAAGTCGCCATCCTGTTTGTCATTTCTCTGTCATATTCATATATAAGAATATTCTATTCTTATAGAATAATAATATTTCACCACAATGATATACCACAATTTTTTCACCCATTCCCCAATTGATGAGCATTTAGAAGGGACTTCTATGAAGGACTTTAAAAGATTTTATATTTGATACTGAAAGTAATGAGGAACCACTTGTAATGGTAATTTAAATGGAAAGATCTTTCCCATCCATTAATAGGCCCATATGATCTGCTTAAGTCACATGGAAGCCTAAGTCACACCTAAGTGGTGAGAGGAACTTGCTGAATGAGTGGAACAGGAAGGTGGAGCAGAACTGAGAGGAAGTTATTGAGAGCAGCTAGGACAGAGGGAAAGAGAGAATATAGGCAAGCAGGCACAGCTAGGCTCATGAGTGTTTGTTTGTTTGTGAGAAGGCCTTAGCAGGGTGGAGGTGGGGGTGGGAATGACTTTGTCCTCTGCAGTGATAATGTGTATTGACTTCTTGGTTACTATGATGGGTTTGGCTTTGAGGTTTGGGGATTTGGCTTTCTGGTGTCTGAATAAGTGCTTTTCTTCTGCCTTCTATATGGGAAAGTCAGTTATATTTTGTGATTCTAAACTATGCCAGCATATTCATAGACGCCTTTCATGCTGTGAATATTGTTTGGGTAATACATTTGGCGTCATGAACAGGATCTCAGGGTACAAAAATCTCTATTTGGAGGCAGAAAGGATTTAGAGGAAAAAGTGGATATCCCAGGATGGGAAGATTTACTCCCTAGCAAAAGAATGGGCTAAAAGCACTGGACCCTGTGAAAACTGGGAAGCAAGTTTACAGGAGGGGAAACTTAGAGACTTGGAAAGGTGTTTTCAAGGAATACCAATAAGAACAGGGAAAGAGCTGGGAGGCATATAGGAGAGGCTGGATTTTATTAATTTTATTAATAAAATAAAATAAAAAACCTATTTTATTAATAGGTTACCCTATTATGTGTGAAAGCAAAGACGAGCTTCTAAAGGAAAAAAATTCAGATGGAAAAAGAGTTAGCTAGTTTGCATGGGAATTCTCGGTGTTCAGGTTCTCCTTTAAAAGAGCAAGCTGGGGGTCTCAGGTGGAAGGAAAGACTGTTTATTTAGCTAAGAAGAAGTGGAAGGCTGGCAAAAGAAGTGTGCATACAACCTTTGTATAGACCCAGTCTAGTTGCCATGATGACAATTGCCAGGAGAGTGCATGGGCAGAATTTTAACTAAGTCAGAGTTGGAAAATGAAGCAATGTTGCAGCTGGAGACTTCTAAGGCTGAAACTTGCCCCATACTAAGGCAAAAACAAGAGAACCAAGCAGGGAACACAGTGTTTAGGGAGATAATTGAGGATTTTACTCAGCAGGAGGTCACAGATATTTTGAGTTGGCTCACCCAAAGGATGGGAGAATTGTTAGTATCTTGGATGATGACAATGAGTAATGAAGGAGCTGGAGGAGCATTCATAGATAGCATGGGCTGCTTGAAATTTATAGGTATCATCAGAATCTGTTGGTACAGCAAACCTTTAGAGATTATAATAGGCAAGGAGGTAACAATAATCTGTTAGCTTTGACTGCAGAAGGATACAATAAGCAGTATCCTACTGATTCTATGTGGCCTAGTGGAGATAGACCCTAGTATTTACTTAGTGACTGTATAAGAAAGTTAAAGGAAAAGATAATAAAAACTGTCATAATGATCAGAAATGTAGATGCATACTATGATACCCCCTTATAGGCAAAAGAATGAAACAAAGATTCATGCACAACTAAAATTTCTAGAAAAAAAATCTCATGCTTTAGGTGAACTAAAAAACAAAGTAGGGGTAGTAATCATGTTTGCAATTTGAACTCTTAAATCATACATTTTAAATTTATTTTTCTTGGATTTTTTGAGTATGGTTTTTTTTGTAACATGACTAATATAATGTTTTGCTTGGCTTCACATGTATAATAGGTATCATATTACTTGCTCTCAAAGGGTGGAGGAAAGGACAGAGAGAGGGAGAGAATTTGGAACTTAAAATTTTAAAAATGAATGTTAAAAAATTTTACATGTAATCAGGAAATAGCTAATGAAAGAATTTTTAAAAGAAAGTATGATCTCCAAGAAGGCAACAATTTTTTAAAGATTTGACAGACAAAAAAAGAAAACTATGTAATGCCTAAAGGCATCATAAACAATGAGTTAATATCGGTACTATGTGTGTGTATGTGTGTGTGTGTATGTGTGTATACCAAAATGATATATTAACTAAATTCTTAAAGGAAATAATCAATTTACAGGATGAAATAGTAAGATTGTAATAGTTGGGAATCTCAATATACCTGTCTTAGATCTCTAGATAAATCTAACTATAGGATAAATAAGAAAGAAGTTAAGGATAAGATTCAAATTTTTATTCAGTCAGTCTCTTGATAAAGTTATTAAGCACTAACAATGTGCAACTAAGCACTGACTCCTTAAGGGCAAGGGATACAAAAAAGGTAAAAGACAGTTTCTGCTCTCAAGGAGCTCACAATCTAATGAAGTAAACATATAAACATGTTTAAACAAGATATAGATATATGATAAATTGGAAATAATTAACAAAGAAATGGCACTGGAAAGAATGGGAATCATGAAAGCCTTCCTGAACAAAGTAAAATTTCAGGAAACCAAGGAAGCCAGGAGTAAGACATTTGAGGCACAGGAGACAAATGGTGAAAATGCCCATTCAGGAGGTAGAGTGTCTTGTTTAAGAAATAGCAATGTGTATAATGTTAGTGTATCATGGAGATCATGGAGGGGAGAAGTATAAGAAGATTGGAAAAATGAACAGGGCAAGTTATGAGGACTTTGAATGCCAAACTGAAGGTTTCATATTTGATCCTGGAGATAAAGGAGAGCCACTGAAATTTATTGAATATGGAGGTAACATGGTCAGAGTTGTGCTTCAGAAAGATTTATTTGACAGTTGAGTGGCAGACTGACTAGAGGGAGGAGAAACTTATGGCAGGGAGACCCACCAACAGGCTACTGTAATAGCTCAGGCATGGGATGATGAGGGATTGCACCAGAGTGGTGGCAGTGTTAGAGAACAGAAGTGGGGAGGGATATAGAAGAGATGGTAAGAAGGCAAAATCAGCAGACCTTAGCGACAGATTTTATATGGGGTTGAGGAGGTGAGAGAGTGAAGAGTCAAAGATAATCTCTAGTGATGTGATAGTCAAAGATAATCTCTAGTGATAGTGAGAATGTTTGGGAGAATAAGGATTTTTCAAATATACATGGCACCTCTACAAAGACTCCCAACATACTGTACTAGGGGTCTACAAATTATTGCCCATAGGCCAAATCTGGCCAATGGCCTATTTTTGTATGGCCCATGAACTAGAATGTTTTTTACATTTTAATAATAATACATTTTTAAAATAAAGTTTTATTGTCTTAATTTTTCAAAAGAAACTATTCTTTGTCTATGGGCTATAAAAAAAACAGGCAGCAGGCCAGATTTGTCCCTCAGACCATAATTTGCCAAACCCTGAATTAGGCCATAAAAATAAAATAAAGAAATGCAGAAAACAGACATATTAAATATATCAGTTACCAACCAAAAACTACATTTTAAAACTACCAAACTATACTCAAAACTACCAAAAACTATATTTAATAAAAGACCTTTGAAGTATTAAAGAGAGACTAAATAACTTAATCCTCAAGAATTTGTGGTCAAAAGAACAAATAATAGAAACAAAATTAAGTTTCAGAAGAAAAAAAATGTCATAGGAATGAGACAACATACAAAAACTTTTAAAATGTAACCAAAATAATCCTGAGGGGAAAATTCATCTCTGAAAACTTGTATCCACAAAAGAGAAAAAGAACAGATCAATGCATTAGGAATGTAACTGAAAAAAACTAGAAAACCAATAAGTTTTAAAACTTCAGTTAAATGTCAAAACAAAAATTCTGAAAATAAAGAGATTAATAATATTTAAAGAAGAAACCACTGAATTGACTAATTCAAACAATTAAAAACTGAATTCATCTGAATAAACAAAAGAAGAAGATACTAAATAACAAGAAAGTAGATAAAATATTTGATACTCTGATTTAAAAGACTGGGGAAGGGGAGAGACAAAATTGTCAATATGAAAATTTTAAACAGAAAAATCACAACAAAAAAAGAAATTATTAGAAACTATCTTGCCCAATTATATGCTAACAAATTGATAGTGTAAGTAAAATAAATACAAAAATATAAAATACCTAGATTAAAATAAATGTATTATTTAAATAACACAACCTCAGATAAACTGAGTAAGTCATAAAACTAAAGGAAAAAGAAATGTAGGAGTAGATGGGTTTACAAATAAATTTTATTAAACATTTCATTACTCAAAAAAGCTATTTAGAAACTGGTAAAGAAACAATCCTGTAAATTCCTTTAATGATACAAATATGGCATTGATATAGAAATCAGAGAGAGATAAATCAGAAAAAAATTATAGACCCATTTCAATATCAAATCAAAGTAAAAATTGTAAATAAAATATTAACAAAGAAGTTATATATCAAAGGGATAATACATTATAACTAAGTAGGATTTATACCAGGAATTCAGAGTTGGATCAATGCCAAGGAAATTCTAAATATAACAGGTCATATTAATAACAAAAACCTCCCAAAATATCTGTTAATTGTATCAATAGATGCAATCTATTTCGATGACTACAACTCCCATATCTGTTAAAAAACACTAAAAAGAAAAAGAATAAATAGGCGTGTTCTTAATATGATAAATAGTGTCTACCCAAAACCAACAGCTAGCAGTATATGCAATTGAAATAAAATAGAGGCCTTTCCAGTAAGATCAAGAATAAAGCAAAGATGTCCATCATCACCATAATTATCTAACATACTGCTAGAAATGCTGACTTTTTCAAAAAAGACAAGAAAAAGAAATTTGGAGAAATAACACAGCAAACAAAATGATCAATTTTTGAAGATGTTAAATTTTACTTAAAGAACTCTAGACAGTCAACTAAAAATAATTTAGATAATTAGAATATAAAATCTAAAGTAACAGAATATAAAATAAGCCCATAAATCTTCAGCATTTTTGTGTATTATCAACAAAACCTATCAGGAAGAGATAGGAGAAATTCTGCTTTAAATATCTACTAAATGTATAAAATACCTGGGAGTCCATCTGCTAGGACAAACACAGGAACCAGAGAAATACACACAAAAATAGCAATCTCAACACAAATATAGAACTAAGTAATTTGGAGAAATATCCATTGCTCAAGTATTTGATGATCTAGTGTAATAAAAATGATAATACTGACTAAACTAATCTGCTTATTCAACGTCATACCAAATTATCAAAGGGTTACTTTACAGAATTAGAACAAAATAAGATCAAAGGTCGTTTAAATTTAAAAAATGAAATTCATCCGAACAAACAAAAGGTCAAGAATCTTAAGGGAAATGATATTTTTAAAAAACATAAAAAAAGAAAAAGGCCTACTATTACCAGATCTCAAATTATACTGCAAAGCAGAAAACATCAAAATAGCATTATAGTGGTTAAGAAATAAAGAAGTTGGTCAGTAGAAGAGATTAGGTACACATCAGATAGAAGCAAATCAACACAGTAACTTCCTATCTGACAAACCCAAAGATCCCAGGATTATGAATTCACTAGTCAACCAAAATTGGAAGTAGGAAGGCAGGGCAAGATGGTGGAGTGGCTGGAGGAGCTGAAGGAGTCTGTGGCAATGACATGGGCCAAGGAGGGCCAGGCTCACTTCTTCCAGTCATCTGGATGGGGCCTTCAGATTACCCTGACCAGCTTTTATGAAGATGGAGGGAATGAAGATCATTTCACTTTCCTAGCCAGCGCCCAGTTCAGTGTCCAGATGCACAGCTCCCAGTAACAACAGGGTGACATCATTCAAAGACCTTGTTCATGCCCAAGAAGATGATGAAGATGAAGAGGGTCAAAGGTTTTACACTAGAGGCTCAAAAAGGAGTGAACAATAGATTGTTGGCCCCCCAAGAAAAGCCCTAATGAGTTGGTGGAAGATCTGTTCAAGGGTACCAAGGAACATAGTTGTTAACTGAATGGACAACAACCTTAACGAGACTAGCAAACCAAAACCATTTGCAGGGGGCAGCCTCAGAATAGGAGTAGACAGTGCCTGCCTATGTAGCAGGAGAAAGATGACAAACTTCTGGCCAAGATGTGCATATCATATTGAAGCTCTGGAGGAGCTGAGTCAGCATAAACAATGGTGAATGGAGAAGCTACCAAGACCCATCTAACATCATTTTCTGGAGTCTATCTGCAGAAGTGAAGCATTTACAGAAGTATAAAGGTTATCACATGGAGGACAAGTCAACTTGGACATGGAAGAGTATCAAGATGAGGACTTTTTAAAGCCCATGGAAACGTTTAAAGCTTTCATTGACCAGGGGCCAGAAACTGGGCAACGCTACCCCGCAACCACTGAACACAAGCTCTCCAACCCAGTAAGCAGAAAATGATGATAAAGCCAATTGCTCCATCACAATTGATAAGTCAGAGCTCACAACCAACCTCCAAATCTGGCTTGCTGATGGAGGGAAACTGGTATAGAAATTTAATCTTCATCACAGGATCAGCAATATCCAGCTTTTCACTGTCAGCACTCAGTCAATAATGGCGGCCACGAGCTTTGTCCTTATGACCACCTTTCCAAAAAGAACTGGCTAAAGAGAACCAGACTTTGAAGGAGGCCAATCTGCTCAAAGCTGTTATTGTTCATTGGTTAATATAATACCTATCCTCTCCTCCCTTACCACACCCCGGATTTGCTCTTTTTCCTCTTATTTCCATCCACAGCTATCTGCTGCATGCATGCAATCTGCCCTACTCGTGTACTGTGCTGTGCAGTGTCACATCTCCCCTTAGCTCTGGCTTCTTAGATCTTAGTTGGACATTTTGTTTTATCTTTAGCTGCATTTATTGGGTTTTTGTGATGATCAATGAACTTTTTTAAAAACTTAATTAAAAATAAGCAAAAATTTTTTTTAAAATGTGGAAGGCAGTTTCGCAGAAACAAGTTATGGATCAAAATGTCACATTATATGTTAAGATAAGCTCCAAACAGGTACATAACTTAAACATAAAGGATGACATTAAAGAAAAATTAGAGGATCAGGGAAGAAATTACCTTTCTGATCCATGGATAGGGAAGAGTTCATGATCAAACAAGGAAAGAGAATAACATGAAAAAATTAAAGTGGATAATTTTGATTATGTAAAAGTAATAAGTTTTTGTACAAATAAAGCCAAAAGACCTAAAATTAGGAGGGATGCAGGTAACTTGAGGGGGAGGGGTTGAAGCAAGTTTCTCTTATAAAGGTTTACTATCCAAGATATATAAGGAACTGATTAAAATTTATAAGAACCATTCCCCAACTAACAACTGGTCCTAGGATATAAACAGGCAATTTTCAAAAGAATAAATATTTCTAAGGTAATAATAGGCATAAGAAAAATACTACAAATCATTCGTGGGAAAGGCAAATTAAAACATTCTGAGGTTCCATCTTACATGTTTGAGTGTGACAAAGCTGACAAAAATGGTAAATGATAAATACTAGAGAAACTGTGGAGAGACCAGCACATCAGTACATTGCTGGTGAAGCAGTGAACTCATCCAGCAATTCTGAAAAGCAGTTTGGAACTATGTTCCAAAAGATATTAAACTGTATGTATCTTTTGACCTAGTGATACCATTACTAGGCTTACATCTGAAAGAGATCAAAGATAGACAAAAAGAACCCTTGCTTATAAAAACATTTTTATATTTATTATATCCATTTGCAGCATCAAAGAACAGGAAACAAAAGGGGCACCCCTCAATATCTAGATACGAATATGATGAAATACTATTGTACCTAAAAATAATGAAAAAACTAGCTTGAGTCAGTGAAACCTGAAAACTTGTACGAACTGATGCAGAGTGAAGTGAGCAGAACTGGGAGAACACTTTATACGATAAAATTCTTGTAAAAACAAACAATTTTGTAGAGGGGTAGACCAGCGGAATAGGTCAGATACTCATAAGACAATAGTCAATGAATATAGCAATCTACTCTTTGATAAATCCAAGGACCCCAGCTTCACAACAATGCAAGGACCTAAAAAATTCCCAATGGACTCTTGAAGCAAAATGCCTTCCACATCCAGAGAAAGAACTATGGAATTGGATCACATAATGAAGGAGGCCATTTTCTCTTGTGTTCTGTGTTTTTTTTTTTTATGGTTTCTCCCATTCATTTTAATTCTTCTATGCAGCATGACTAAAGTGAAAATGTATTTAATAAGAATGTATGTGTAGAATCTACGTAAGATTACACGCCATCTTGGGGAGGGAGAGGAGAAGGAGGGGGAAAAGTGGAAGTGATTGTAGAAAACTGCAAACAAATAAATTAATTAAAAAAACATTTTGAAAGATAAGAATTATGATCAACACAATGACCATTTATTTTAGAGTACTGCTGATGAAGCATGATATGCTTCCTGAATGAGAGATGATGGATTTGGGGTACAGAATGAGATATTATTTTTTGGACATGGCCAATGCAAAAAATTGTTTTTTCTTGACTATGCTTCTTTGCAACAAGAGTTTTCCCCCCAGTGTTGGGGGGTGAAGTAGGGCAGAAGGGAAGGAGAAAAATTAATTTCTGTTAATTGAAAAAAATTTAACTTAAAAAGATAAGAAAAAGAAATGGAGTAAATAGGAAAAAGAGTAAACAAAATTTTTACCTTTTGAAAATATGATTTGCTTAAAGAATCAACAAAAAAACTAATTGAAATAACTTCTGCAAAGTAGAAAGACATGATAAACCTACATAAATCATCATCATTTTTATATGTCAGCAACAAAACTTAGCAGGGAGAAATAGAAAGAGAAATACTTAAATTAATTATACACTTTATAAAACACTTGGAAGTCTATTTGCTAAGACACACACAGAAACTATATAAATAAAACTACAAACACTTATGGGAATAAAGACAGATTTATCAATTGCTCATGAGTGGGTCGAGCCAATATACTACCTAATTTGATTTTCTTATTCAGAGACACACAAATCAACCTACTAAAAGATTACTTTATAGAGCTACAAAAATAATAACAAAATCATCCTGAAGAGCAAAAGGTTAAGATTCTCAGGGAAACAATGAAACAAAGGAGAAAAGAAATATCTAGCAGTAATGTATCTTAAATTATACTACAAATATAATACTACACATATGTACACATACATACATATATATATATATATACATATATATATATATATATATATATATATATATATATATATATATATATATATATATATATATACACCCTACAAATGATCAAAACGATTTGGTACTAGTTAAGAAATGGAGAGGTTGATTAGTGGAATAGATTAGGTACACAACATACAGAAATAAATTAATTCAGCAGCCTACTGCTTGAAAAACCCAAAGACATCAACTAGTGGGTTAAAAATTCATTATTCAACAAAAACTGCTGGGAAAATTGGATATTAACTGGACAGAAACACACCACAATACATACTAAGATAAGGTCCAACTGGATACATGGACTAGATAAAAAAGAGGAACAAGGGACATAATACCTTTTTCAATTATGAATAGGGGAACAAGTCCATAGCAAAGGATAGAGAGCATCATAGGAGCTAAAATAGACATTCTGTTTATGTAAAATCAAAAAGTTTCTGCATAAATAAAATCAATAGTTAAAATTAGAAGGGAAACAGTTAACTGAAGAAAGAAAATCTTTGTAACATGTTCCTTTGATAAAAAAAAAAGAAAAAAGACCTGATATCTAATATACCTAAGGAACTGATTCAAATACCTAGGAACAACAGTCATTTCCCTCATAACTAGTAAGTGCCACTGCTGGTATTTGAACTTAGGTCTTCTGATGTGTACTGTAAAAGACAGGCACACAAATACACTGTTGAACTGGTTCAGGAGCTGTGAACTGGTTCAATCTTTCTTGACATTTAGAATTATGTAAGAAAAGCCACTAAACTGCTCATGCTCTTTGTGCCAGCAATCGCACTACTAGGCATATACTCCCAAGGAAGTCAAAGCCAGAAAAATGGCTCAACACATACCAAAATACTTATAGCAGTGCTTTTTAGCAAAGAACAGGAAATAAAACAACAATTTGAGGATGGTTGAAAAAAACATGGCAAATGAATGGAATGGAATACTGTCATGAAGAAATGACAGATATGAATAATTGAAGATTTGCTTGAATTAGTATGGGTTAAAATAAATAGAATCAAAAGGGCAATATATGCAATAAAAAAGCATTTATTAAGCAGTTACCATATGCAAAGAACTGTGGATACAAATAGAAAAGTAAGACAGTCTTTCTTTCAAGGAGGTTATATTTTAATGGGAGAGATAATATATATGGATGGTTTCAGCTGTAAGCCAGATATAAAGGTCCCATCCATGGTCCTTAGGGTACAGCAACAAAACAGATGGTGATAGTCCTTTAATGTCATTTCCACTGATAAAATCATATCAGTTGCTGATGTGGAACCATATGATAGTATTTGAGAAAATAACGCTGACTATAGCAAAATAAATGAAAAGGTCACAAAAGTAAACCAAACTCTGAGTAATTGAAAAAATAATGGCCTAGAGAACATATAATAAAACATACATCCTTCTTTACAGCAAAGGAGTAAGACTACCAGGGTAAAATGCAGTGTCAGGTGGTTTTGCTTAATTGTTTTGCTTTTTTCAATTTAGAGGGAGAATATTTCAAGATACAACTATAATGTAAAAAGCTTCAATAATTTTTTTAATTTATTAGAAGAAATATTATTAAATATTTATTATCAGGAATTAGAGCAAAGATAAATAAGGGAAAATTTAGGGGGAAAATACATGAATGAAACTGATATCAAAAGGAAAATGAGACAGAACAAAAAATTAATATAAAGAGTCTGCCCAGAAACTCTAAAGTTTAGTAGAAGGAGAAGACATTGAAAATCATAAACGAAATATAACAATAAATGAGATGGAACCCTGCAAATAAATGAGCTTGCATAAGTTATATTAAAAAATTTTAGAGAAAAATTTGTCAGTGTAATTATAATCATCTCTTTGATAGAGAAGGCTAGGCTTCTATTAATGGAGAAAAGTGACTTCAGATTTTTATAAAAGCATTGATGAAAATATAATTCCCTTTTAAAATCATCCAATTTCCCTTTCTTTAGTTTTAGAGTCATCAAGCAAGTTTATGATCTTAATTGGATTTACCAAAGTGGGTTTCCTCTAGTGAAAAGGGAATATGCTGATTTAGTCATATAAGCATGGTTCATTTCACTAAAAGTTGATAAAGAGATAACCTAGTTCACAAATCAAACTTCCTGCTTATTCATGCAGCATAAGTAACTTCATTTACAACTAACCTAGGGATTCTTAACCCTTTTTGTCATAGACTTCTTTGTTAGTCCAGGGAAGTCTATGGACACTTCTCAGAATTATGTTTTTAAATGCATAAAATAAAATACATAGGATTACAAAAGAAACCAATTATAGTCAAATACATTTATCAAAATATTTTTGAAGGTTCACAGATCCCAGATTAATAATCCTTGGCTTAACCAATTCTGGATGAATTAACAAAGACTTCTTAGCCTATAAAAAGAAAAAAAAATGAAATCTTAGAGGAGTCACCAACATCTCAAGGTCTAAAGAATTACACAGGAGAATGAATGTTTGATGATATTTTAATAAAAGAATATTTAAAAATATTATTTTGAAAACATTTTCACAACACTGGACAAAATAAAAAAAATAGATATAGTAGAAAATAACAATATTATCACAAATGATATTCTACAGTATTGATAGTGCCCTCTTTTCCCCAAGCACTTCTTACATGCAAAATGGGAGTCAAAGCTGATACTCAACACTATGGTGGGCACAAAAATCCTATTTTTGTCCTCTCTACAAATATTCTAAAAGCAGAGAATACTGACAAACCCATGCACTTCTGTATGTTTCAAGAAATATGGGATGCTCAAAGAGATAGATGAAATGCTAATAGACATATCTATAGAAAATAAGCCGCAGAGAAAAGCACAAAACTGTACTGATAACTCTTAAAATGATAAATATAATAGAAATATGAATGATTAAGCAAATTTCCTTCCACTACTAGAGGATGTGGAACAGATTTTATTTTAAGGTTATAGCCACAACGTATCAAACAATATGGAAAGAAAAAGACTAAAAATGTTCATTTCAATTCAAATCTGTTTTCAAACTGTAATGATAATACTTATATTTTAGAATTAGTTTTTATTTTTCACCTGTGTTTTTGGCATTGTGGAGATAAAGCCTGACAAGAGCTGCCTCTTCCCTCACACCATAGAATTTCTCTGAGTATCAAAAATATAGTACGGCATTTACTTTGTTCTTTTTCTCCAGCAGGATCTTTTCTTCAGCTCTTGGTATTTTCGGGTACAGTCTGTCCTGTTTCTAGTACAGAACTCCTACTCAACAACTCCTACTCAACGAATTGCTTCTAAATGTGCCATTGCAAACTTATGTGTCCTCCTTTCTCTATCAAAGTATTCAAAGTCTTGGAGGTGGAAATGGGCAGCTAACTGGTTTGCCATTTTCTTCAAGGCAAGAAAGGCTACAACAATTTGGAAAGCAAGGAAGATGGTGAAGACAATGTTAAGGGCTCGTTCCAGGGGCTGGATTGTCAGGCCTTCATTAAAGAGCAAGAAGAGAATGAGGGGCAACTGTAGCAGAAGGCTCAAGAGCCAGAAGCCAGCCAGCTCAGGAACCTGCAAAAGTAAAAACATTGTTATCAAGAACTTCATTCTTTTAATAAGGCTATAACTAAAATGAGTCAATGAGTACTTATTTAGAATCTACTCTGGGGCTGGCCCTGTTAGGCAACATGGAGGATAAAAGTAGTAAAGATAGGGAACTTGTCCTAAAGGAATGTACAATTCATTTGGGAAGATAAAACTAAGGAAATTAAACAATTTGAGAAGAGCTCAAAATAGCATAAAAGTTAAAACAAATGTACATCCAATATTAATAGAATCACAAAGAGGAAATACTATAGCAGGAAAAGCAATAGATTTAATAAAGGCCTTGCTGTTTATACTTTGGTCATTTAGCCTGAGCCTCAGTTTCCTCAGTAATAAATGTTGATAATAATACTTCATAGGGCTTTTGTAAGGATCAAATAAGTTATTTTATGTAGATGACTATGTATCACTTAAACTGTTTTATAAATGTCCAATTGTTTTTTATGGGATAGGAAGTATTTATTAAGATTGAGCTGAAGTATAATCTATACATATATAACCTGGGAAAAACTGATGAGAGTTTTTTTCCCTTCCTTTTTAGACTCAGGTTCCAAAGATTCCATTTGGGGTAGAAATAATGTTTTATTGGCAAAGTGGAAAGTCTAATTGCATTCAAATACAGCAAGTGATAATAAGACTAATGGTATGAAACAGGATCTTACCTTCTCCTGTAAGTTGCCCATATATCCTAAATACAACCGGATGACCTCGATTAAGGTTATTAGTATAATGACGGTGACTAGAATGAATTTATAATAATCAGGCAAGATGGGATACTGCAGACAAAGCCAAAGAGAGAACACGTTACTATTATTTCACATCATCCTAGCAGTGATGCTACAGCTGACTCAGGAGCCCAGGACATCCCAGGCTAGAATAAAGGATGCAGACTTTTGTCTTGTTGACAGTGCAATAATATAAGAGAAATGTATGAGAAAGTTAGGCGCCTGTAAGCAATCAGATTTTATACTCACCTTCAGATGGAGCATGATGATACTACACACCCACCAAAATGGAAAGAAGTAAATGTTGAAATAAAGAGACATCTGTAATGCCAAACTGGAGACTATTTCATTATCTGCAGGAGAAAGGAAGGAAAAAGGAGCAAAAAACAAACAAAAAACCCAACCCTTAACCATACTATTTCAGAGATGTCCTTTCTGCTCCTCAAAATCCACATTATTAGAAGAACTGGAGCTATGATATTTTTTAATTCAAATTTTGTGCTAATTTAGAACCACTACCAGAAGAAGGAATAGTGGCCTTAATATTAATTAAATAAATATATATTAAGCGTCAGCTATATAAAAAACACTGGGTTCAATTCTAGAGACTGGCTATTTTTGGTGATTAGGAAGCGAATAATAGTATAGTATATCATCACTTTGTAATTACTGTCTGTTGGGTCTTTCCCTGTTCATGCAGGCAATATGTGGCCTCAAAGTATAACAGATAATTATGATTAATTTTATTGCAGCTTTTGGGGAGGAGAAATGTACACATCATTGGATTCAATATCTCCATAACACAATTGCCATGACTGCCATAGTGTTGTAAGGACCATACCAATCATAAGTTTGCTCTGCCAAGAAATTACTAGTCACTAGAGATTATGATGCAGTATGTTTTTCATTTGTGTAAACAGAAAGTCCTAAAGGAGGCAACACAGATCCTATGAATTCAAGTACAAAGTTAGCCAAGTTCCAAAATAATGAGGCCAAATTTCATATGCAAAAAGTATATATTTTGAAATAATCCATATTCTTTAGTTGTTTAACATTCCAAAGGTTTAAAAATTTTTAAATAAAATATTACCCCTCTACTATATCTCTATGGATTTGAGGGTGGGGTTTGCAGGACAGAAGATTTTATTCATCATTCTAGTGGTATAAGGAACCCCCTGTGAGGAAATTTCCTCTTCCAATGCTAGGTCAGCACCTGAACTTCAGGGTAATGTTTACAGAGTTTCCTGGGGCACTGAGAGTTTAGGACAAGGTTGGGGAACCTGAAGTCTCAAGGCCACTCGTGGTCTTCCAGGTGTGGCCTTCGGTGTGGCCTTTGACGGAGTCCAAGTTTTTTACAGAACAAATTCTTTTATTAAGTGGATTTCTTCTATGACGTGTAGATTCAGTCAAAGGGTCACACTTGAGGACCTAGAGAGCCACACGTGGCCTCAAGGCTGCAGGTTCCCCACCCCTGGTTTAGGATGGTGACTTTCCTCAGGTCACAAAGCAAGTATTTGTCAAAGGTAGGACTTGGACCCAGGTCTTCCTGATTCTAAGTCTGGCTCCATGTCCTCTACACCACAGTGGATTTCCACAGGGGAACTTTTTAAATAATTGTCAACAACATATTAAAATAAGCAACTACATTTCTATTCTTAACAATAAAAATATTTTTCAAACTTCAGTCCTTGAAAAAAATTCATATATTAATGACATTAATTGCCTTAAGATGTTAAACCTATTGAGAGATAAATCAACCAGCCTGTCTAATCCTTTCTAGGACCTGCATGGTAGTTGCTAGGATGGATATACATGGGGCTAAAAATCTCTAATGATAAAAATTGAGTATAGAGTTAAAAAAATCAAATATTGATTTCTTCAGGAACAGAAAGCAGAAAACGGTACAAAGTGTTGCTTTCTAGTTAAAATAAAGCATCCTAAGGTCTTAAATAGAGCTGAGATGATGCTGAAAACACCAGTTTCAGGGTTGGAAGGGAGGTGCCAGGCACCCAGAGAGAGTCATGAGTTCGAATTCTGCCTCAGCAACAGTGACCTTGGGCAAGGCACTGAACTCTGTGTGCCTCAGTTTCCCCACTGTCAAATGACCTGGAGAAGGAAATGGCAGAGCCCTGCAGCACCTTTGCCAAGAAGGAAGCTGAGGCCAGAGGAGACCTCAAGACTCCGGACCTCCGGGCTCGAGGCCCCCTTGGGAACTTGACCTCTGCGCTCCTCCCCTCCCCCACACCAGGCACCCCAAGATTTGCGTGAAAATAAGGAGAGCCACCAGAAACACATTTTTTTTTTCAGAAAAGCACAGCTTTTTGAGATGTTCGATTTTTTTCCTTTCTTTTCTCTTTTTTGGGGCTCATACCTATGATTTAATATTTATTAAATATTTATTATTTAGGGAGCTTCCTCTGGGGATTTGTGTTCACGCAACTAGTTGGTCATTTCTAGTCTCAGAAAAGAGGTAGCGAGACAGCAGAGCGCGCCGGGCGCTCAGCTTGAACTTGAACTTGAACTTAGCCCTCTTCGCCCTCCCCCCTTCAGGCCCAGAGGCGTTACAGCTGCCATCGGGCACCATTAATTAATCGATGACTTGCCAGATCGATTCACTCCTGTCCCAGTAAGGGGGCCTCAGTCAGTCCCAAACCCCGTCATCGGAGATCGGGGAAGGGTTCTGGAGGGAAGGACCCCCTCCTCCCCCGCCCCGTCAGAGCCCGCTGAAGACCGAGCCGCCATGTTCAGTGTGGGCACGACCCCAACGTCATTTCCCGCCCCCTTCTGCCCGCGCACGCCCTCAGCCCCTTCTCCTAAGGCCCTTGCCACTCACAGAAGTTGAGGCTGGATTCTGGATTGGTTCGGTTTGTGTCGGTAAACACGGTTCGGCTAAAGTTCATCAGCCGCTGCCGGACCGGAAAGGGCAGCTCCATGGCTTCTCTCCACGGGTCCCGAAACCCACCGAAGCCTCAGCTCCCCTTGGAGCCCGGCCTCCCTTCCCCCACCCCAACAGGCGGCGGTTCCTATGGCAACCCTGGCGGGGCGGGGCCACAGGCTGGGCCCGGGCGCCTGCGCGCTTGGGGACCACCCTCCCGCGGAGGCCCAATGGAGGAGGTCTGTGTGCCCAGCGTTAGCTGTACCTGAGAGGCGGCCTAGACCTACGTCTTTGTTTTACAGATAGGGAAACTGAGGTCCGGAGACGTGATCCCCTGCCCCACATGCAGGCCCTAAGAGGCCCGGGCCGAAGCCAGTTTCTCTCCCTCACTAAATATCCCCTGTTCAGTCCGGCGGGGGCCCCGCACCCCGTCACAGCCTCGGAAAGACCCGGATGTCAGGCCTTGGAAAATACCCCCAGGGCCGAGCCAGAGCCCGGGGATCCTCCAGGAGAGGCCTGGCACCCTGGGCGGGGCTCTGTAACACCGGCGTGAACCCAGCGCTAGAACCCGAGTCCTGGCATTGGGGAGGGAGGCGGGAGGGCTGCAGTCCGGCTCGTACGTGCGCCCGGCCCGCTCCGGGCCCTGGGGGTGGCGGTCATGCGGACAGCCCGGCCGCGTCCCAGCGCTGACACCCGCTGCCCCTGCGGGCCCGAGGAGGGGGCCCGCTTCCGCGTGCGCCCCCCGAAGGCTCAGGGAGCCCGCCGGATCAGAACCCAGGCCGGCTGTCCTCCCAAGGCTGTCGGTGTTCCGGTGGGAACAGCAAGGGTTAGGCTTGCTCCGCGTGCTGAGGTGGAACAGGACTTACTCGTGGCCAAAATTTTATTGTCACTCTTTGGAGGCCGCTGTCAGATTTTTCTATGTATTGGAAATATTGCCTATCATGATACTGTATCAGCCTAGATAGGGTGAATTGTAACGCTACTCTAAAACGTTTCGGTGTAATGAACGCTTTAGTACTCTGCTGAAACCCCTTTTAAAAAATGCTTAAAATAAAATACGTACGATTACAAAGGAAACCAAGAACGCTTGTAACATTTGACTTGCAGGGCCAGGGGCGTGAATCTCCCCCCACTGAGCCTAGGCAGGGCCCCCTACCTGGGGAAGAGTGGCTCCTCTGGCTCCCAGCTTTGAGAAGCAGGACGGACAAGTCCACGAAGCCAGCTGTAGAACCTCAGTCCTATCTCTATGCCTGTCTTCTCTACACTGGAGACTTTGGAGAATTCCCCCTTGGGTGAGATCTGCCTCTCTCTCTTGGTTGAACTCAGAGGAAGAGCTCATTCCATCTACATTAAATGACATATATTCTCCTATGTTTACTTCCTCTGATTTCTGCTTAGCTGTCAAGTTGGATAAATGGGTTTATATGCCATTTATTCATTATGGATTGTGGTGTTTGTCCTTCCTTCTCAAACAGGACCATGGCATCAAGATGATGATATGACTTGGATTCGAGGGAGAGAGGGCTGTGCAAGGTCACTCATTATCTTCTCCTGAGCCATCAGTTATGGGACTGGTATTTGGGGGAAAGAGAGTCAAGCCTTGGCTCTTCTTTCCTAATCAATAAATGGTCATCAGGATCTTGGCTTAAACCTAAAAGTTGCTCCCTCTAGATTCGTATTGAATATTAGTCTATTCACATCATTTAGTCTACTAATGTTATTTATTGGAGGGGAGACACTAGAAATTTATATTTCTGCCTCCCATAGAAACACATCTAGGAAGAACAATGTGGACATACATAACCTACATGGGAAAAAATAACAGTACTCGCCTGATATCATATATGTAAGACAGTAATCAAAATATTTTTTAAAAAACAGATTTATAGACTTCAGGTTAAGAGGCTTTAAAATTTCAAATATTATTTGGTTTGTTTGGTGTGATGAAAATACCAGCACTAAGAGACAGTATGATAATGAATAAAATCTTTTTCTACCCCCTGGGGAAGCAAAGTGGTACGATAGGTAAATGTTGTCAACTGGACCAAACTGGCTTCTCACCTGCGGATGGGCTGGAGCTGAACAGAGCTGGCTAGAGGCAGGAATAAAATAAAAGTTTAATTTCAAAGTGAGGGAAACTGCTTGCAAGCACGGAAGTTAGACATGTGCCATCACCCCTAGCCCCAGTGGGAGAACCTGCCACAGCGTGGCTAAACCTTGATTTATATATTTGAGGCTGGACAAACAGTCAAACCCTGTAGTGTAGCAATAGTAGTAAGGCACAACAGCAACAGGGAGTCAGAGTTTCTATTGACAAAAAGTCCATTCATAGCAGGGCTTCATGTCTGGGCTTGGTGTTTGCACATGCTCAGGGACCATCAGTTCTGTGATCTAGTTGCAGCAGTGTTCATTCCGAGGGTGAACTCAAAGGGTTGCTGTTATGCCAAGCTCAGGGCATAATGTACTTGCTGGGCCTTAGCTCTGGAAAATAGAGTGTCTCCTAGTAGTATCTTGATATTGTATGTCAGAGGGCATTGGTTCAGATCCCCGCTCTGTTGTTAGGAAATTGGTGGTGTGGTGAAGAAACCACTGGACCTGGAGGAAGGAAGATCTGAATTCAAATCCTACCCCAAATGCTAAGTAGCTGTGTGATCCTGAGAAGGTCATTTAACTTCTCTCAGTTTCCTCATCTATAAAGTGGGGATAATAATAGCATTTACCTTTTAGGGTTGTTGTGAGGACAAAATGAAATAATATTTGTGAAGTGCTTTGCAAACATGAAAGGGCTGTGTAAATGCTGCTTGTTACTATTTTTACTACTTGGATGACTGGCCAAGTCCCTTAGAGTCTCAGCATGTCAGCTTCTCATCTATAAAATGAGAAGACTGGACTAAATTGCCTCACTGATCTCCTTCAAGCCCTAAAATTGTGACTTCCCAATTCATTACTATAGAGATAATGCTAAAATGAAGACAAACACTTTAAAATTCATATTTTAAAATTAATTGGAGGGTAACATTAAAAGTATGACTATCTCTCAACTACAACCATAAAAATGGATTGTTAAACATTTTGCAGAACCTTGGTCAGTTCTGAAAGTAATTTGAAGATATTTAGTAAAATGCCTTTAGGTAGGATTCACGTCATACACGTTATAATGGCTCTCGCTCATCTTGAGTTGCCTTAAAATATTTTCTTCAAATTAGCAAGAGATAATTACTAGCACTTTAAATCACTGGCAAAATATTGCTATTCACAACCATATGCAAAGATTTATAAGTCAGATTATGGATTACAGACACAGTCAAACCATATTAGAATAAAAATCTTTTTCGCACCACATTAGGTGGTTTGAGAACCTCTTTTAATGTTTTGATTTCAAAGACTTTCCCATTGAACCTTTTTATTCCCTTTAAAATGTTTTGTGCTCTAAGTTCTGTGATCTGTGGTGTATTCTTGCACCTACCTACCATGCTGTTCACTTTCTGTATCAATCAGTTGCTAAGCTTTTCCTGTATTTCAAACTATGTGAAAAGTAACACAAGTTGAAGAAAAAAGATGAAGAGAGCTTTTTGAAAAAGTTTAACTTTGTCAAATGAGTCATAAGTCTACTTCCAGCAAATAAATCTTCATAAGTAATAAATATTTTTATCGTTAATAGTATTTTCACTGCTACTAATATTAAGTTACAGTGCTTTGTGAGTTATAGACTATATTCTCTTATACAGAATATTACCTTTTCTTTCACCTTTTAATGAAACCAATTAAATTTCATTTTCCCCTTATAGATTTTGTCTCTTTGTGCATTCAACACTAGATCTTTGTATCTTAAATAGCATGTTTTGCAATGCACAAACACTGTAAATGTTGATCACTAGCCACAAGTGAAAAGTTTAATAAGCAGAAACCTGGTGTTTTACAGATATGAGATAGGCTTAAAATAATATGTATCACTTAGTTTATTTATCCTGATCATTATAAGTCTCTAATTTGTTCTGAAAATTAATTTTCTGTGGAAAATAGAAAGTTATTACAATATTTGTCTCACTTCAACCCTCTCCTATGTGGCTTATATAGAAGTGTCCAGATAGTCCGATTCATTATACTATGAAAAAGCCACGATTGAAAGAACCTACATCTAATACAAATTTTGATTATATATCATGTCTAAGAACTTTGTTTCAGTCTATCCACATGTAAGCAATAGGTAAAACAGAGTTACTGAAAAATCTGCCTTTGAGTTTGAAATTAGAAAGCTATTGGATCTCTGTTTCAACACTAAGTTGGTAGACACTGGCTGTGCTCCCAGACTGATGCTCCTGGGGGCTCTGGCAGATAAGACCAAGCTATAAACACCAGATGTAGTATCTAATAAAATCAAATATCAGCAGTTTTGAAACATGGTCTTGTCTTTTAACCAGAGCCCAGCAGCTGATATTTTCACCTGGACTATTGTTACTGCACTCTGAAACAAAATTGTTTTATCCTGCTTTTTTTGTGTTACATCACAGCCTCAGGAATCATATCTTACCAGTAGCAGTATGCTATTTAAATCACTCACAGCTCAGCACATTCAATATATAGCTCCTTTGAAGATTAAAAAAATAGATCAAATACACATAGAGGGACTGTGTATGCAAGAGATGAGTACTGAGATTGGCCATTTGCCATGGTTATTAGGAAGAAAGGCATGGCACAGTGAGAGTTTTAACAAATTACAAATGCCATGAAGGAAATAATATGGCTCTGTTTGAAAAGATCATGCTATTTACTTGATAGCTTCTGCCAAGGCAAAGTTACAGCTGTGGCCCTGCCTTGCAGATCACTTAAACAAGCTTTTCTTTATGTTACTGACACTCTAGTCCCAAGTGCACATTTAGCATCCACAGGGTTTTTCAGTTGGTAAACAATCATTATTACGTATAATAATACATACTTGGAGCTGTTCTAGTCTTAACATAAACACAGAGGAAGCAATATGAAAACACAGTTAAATGTTGTTGATTAGCCATGTTTCCAATATGTATATGTATATATGTATGTATGTGTGTGTTATATATATACATACATAAATAAGATCCTCTTGAAAATTAAGTGAAAAGAGTTCTAATAATTAAAGAAAATGTTTGCAAAAAACATTACAAAATTAATTTGTTACTTTGAATATTGGTGTGTAATAAATGAATGGATGAAAATTACAGAATACTATGTTAAAAATGCTTTCTTAGAAGAAGTATTGCATAGCCAAAAAAAAGTTAATGAGATCTTAAGCTGTATTAATAAAAAGTCATGTCCAGAACGGGGGAGATGATCGTCTCACTGTATGTTGCTGTGGTTATTCTCCACCTCAAGTGTTATGCCCACTTCTGGGTGCCACATTTTAGGAAAGAAATTGACAGTTTAGAGAATATCCAGAGGAAATAACCAGGATGCTGAAGAGATATAAAACCATGATAGATGAAGATTGGTTGAAATAAACAAGGATATTTAAGGTTGAAAAAAAAAATTTTCAGGGAATATGACTGCATTATCCTTTCACAATCTTCCTTATCTTTCTACCTGCTTTCTATTCGTCTTCAGATGAATTCTCTTCCTTCTCCATAAGTTCTCTTCCTAACTTCTTTATTCCCAAGATCCTTGGCATTGAGTCACATTACCAGCTCCACCAAGATGTTGAAAGGCTTTGAAATAATGTCATGTTATTGGGATAAATTGAAGGAACTGGAGATGAATAACTTGAAGAGAACACTTGTGTAGTACTTTTAAGGTCATAAATACTGTCTTCAGATATTCAGAGGGTTACCATGCAGAAAAGGGATGGGTGGAAATGGAAGAGAGCTAGATTTTAGCCTGATATAAGGAAAACCTTGGTTGTGTGTGTTCATCCTTTATTGCCGAAGAAGACCATGCCATCAGAGAAATAATGACATGACTTACACTTGAGTTTGTTTTGAGCGAGGGAGGGCTGTGCAGGTCACCAGCCTCACTTCCCCTCCAGAGCTATCTGAATCCAGGGACCTGATATTCATCAGGATGACTGGAGATGACCCAGGATGAGGCAATTGGGGTTAAGTGACTTGCCCAAGGACACACAGCTAGTGAGTGTCAATCTAAGCATCAGAGCTGCCTAAAAGTGGAGTGGTTGTCTCAGAATGAAGACAACTTTTTTTGGTCTTTTCAATATTTTATTTTTCCCCAGTTACATGTAAAAACACTTTTAAACATTCTTTTTAAAAAAAATTTTGAGTTCCCTTCCCACTCCCCTCATTGAGAAGGCAAGCAATTTGATATAGGTGAAACGTGTATTCATGCCAAACACTTCCATAACAGTTATGTTGTGAAAGAAAACAAAGAAAGAAAAACAAAGTTTTAAAAAGTATTCTTCAATCTATATTCAGACATCATCAGTTCTTTGTCTGGGGATGGAGAGCATTTTTCAACATAAGTCTTTC
Source organism: Notamacropus eugenii (assembly GCF_028372415.1). Lineage (NCBI taxonomy): Eukaryota > Metazoa > Chordata > Mammalia > Diprotodontia > Macropodidae > Notamacropus > Notamacropus eugenii. Next base: position 642,112,492 of record NC_092872.1, on the reverse strand, counting down.
AGAGTTGTCTTGATCTTTGTATCACTGAAGATAGAGAAGTCATTCACAGCTGATCATCTTACAATATTGCTTACTTGGTACAGAGCATTTCTTGTTGCTTCAGCTTATGTAAGGCCTTCCAGGTTTTTCTGAGAGGACTGAGTTCATCATTTCATATAGTACAATGGTATTCCATCATAATCATATACCACAATTTGTTCAGCTATTCCCCAGTTGATGGGCATCCCTTCAATTTCTAATTCTTTGCCCTCAGAAAAGAGCTGCTATAAATATTTTTGTACATATAGGTCCTTTTCGCTTTTTATTTCTTTTGGCATATAGACCCAGTCGGAGTATAGCCCTTTGGACATGGTTCTGAATTGTTCTACAGAATGGTTGAATTAGTTCATAACTCTACCTTCTCTTTGGTGTTAAAATAAAATCTGTATGACCACATTTGAGATATGTTGTAGAGGGATTCTTTGTCAGTTGTCATGTAGACTGACCTCTGTGCTCCTTTACAGCTCTGCCACTTTGTGAATCTATACCTCTGTTATACACCTCTGACAGAGACCACAGATACCTCTGTGGTCTTTGAGGTTACTTCCATCTCCAGAATGTCATTTTATGGCACATGTAGAAAATGTTAACCAGATCTCTGTCTTAGTTAAAGACCAATCTAGAAGAATTAAACCTTTTTGCTTCAGTACAGTTAGGGTCTGGACCTGTGATTTCATTGGTGCAGGGAACACCCAGATGGGTAAACTCCCTGTGTCAATACAGTTTTTGGTAACTTACAGTTTTAAAGAGTTGCCTGGGCCCCTGAGAAGTAAAGTAATGATAGTTATAGCTCACGTTTATGTCGTACTTTTAAGGTTTACAAATATTTCATTTTCACAACAATAAATACTCATCATTCCCATTTTACAGATGAGGAAACAGTCAGGTGGAGTTTAAATGATCTGCTTGGGTGACATAGCCAGTAAGCGTCTGAAGCTGAATTTCAACTCAGTTCTCATCAGCTCTGAGCCTCCTACTCTCTACGCACCGCACCACTAGTTGTCCAGGCTCAAAACTTGAATCAGATCTTCTTGGCTTCAAGGGCAGCTCTGTATGTACTATATCACACCACCTCTCATCTTTGGTAACTCATATTTAAACTTAACTCTCTGTCACATGGGACACTAGGTGGCCCAGTGGATAGAGGAAGACTCCTCTTCCTGAGTTCAAATCTGGCCTTAGACATTTACTAGCTGTGTGACCCTGGGCAAGTCACTTAACCCTGTTTGCCTCAGTTTCCTCATCTCTAAAATGAGCTGGAGAAGGAAATGGCAAACCACTCTAATATCTTTGCCAAGAAAACCCCAAAACGGGGTCACAGAGAGTCAGACACAATTGAAAAACAACAGCTCCGTCACATGGGGGAAGATAAGATGAGAGGGGATGCAATGCAACATAAATGATAGATATAAAACGATCAAACCTTCAAGCCTGAATGGAGCTCAGAGATCCAGAAGCATATGTTTCTTCTATAGCAGCTCCCAGCAAGATTTCATAAGACTGTTTAAAGATCCCTAATAACAAGGAAATCACTATGTCTCAAAGCAATCCATCCTACTTGGGGACGCATCGAATTATTACAAAAGATTTTCTTACAGCGAATGGGTAGCTTCCACCCATCATTCTGCTTCTGTTCTCCAGGCCAAAGCAGAGCAAATCTAATCTCTCCTCCCCTTGGTAACTCTTCAAATATTTGAAGGCCAAATCATGACCTCATTTTAGTTTTCTATTGTCCAGGTCATATATGTATATCCCGGTTCTTAATCTCCCTTACCATTCTAGTGACCATTCTCAGTGCTGAGGATGTAAAGAAGAAATACATCAGATGGGAGAAGAGGAAATGGTATAGGAGGAAGATAATGGAGCTGAGGAGAAAGAAATTGGAGAAGGAGATTATAAAGAGTTAAATATTTGTGATGAGGATAAAGAGGATTCTAAGAATCAGGACAGGAAACAGGATAAACACAAAGAGAATTGTCCAGGATCCCTAACCCAGGTCTAATTCCCTTGTTTTATACATGAGGAAGCTGAGACACAGGAGGGTGAAATAATTTGCCTAGGGCTACACAGGAAGTTAGTAGCAGAGGTAGGGATGGCCTAATGCAATCATTGTAAACTTAAAATAAATTAAACTTACTTTACTTGTCTTTTCTTTTTGATTTTGTTTTAATTTTTATAGGAAATTGTACTGGAATAATACTTGGTTCTCTGTATGTTAAAGAGGAGATGAGACAATTCATCCCCCTCTCTTCTTTGAACAGATGGGGGCTGGGTATGTAATATTGAATATACTATAAGACTTAATTGATCTGTTAATTTTATCAAACCACTTTTTCTCCTCTCTTTTTAAAATTATGTGTTACAGGGTATGGCTTTTGAGGGAAGGAAGGGGAGAAATATTTATTTAGAAATGAAAATGATTTTCAAAAAAATTAGCTTTTTAAAAAATACTGAGTTTATTAGCTGTGGTCTAATAATTTTTCCCTCAGTGATACTATTGTATAAGAAAGAATAGAATGAAGTGGAGAAAAGTCTTTTTTTTTTTAAAGAGAGCATTTTTAACTTTGCTTCTGGCTAATCAAAAGTATTCAAGTAAAAAATAAAGAAGCTAGGCATGTGCTAGTAGGAAACTTACATTCTCACTTTGTATTTATAATGAAGATGGACTATCGACCAATTCTTGAATCATGTGCAGATATTCCTTGCCTGGGTTCTATCCAAATAACCACATGGAAGTTTGGGATGAGTCTACTTCTGACTATGATGACTTAGGGTTTGTATTGTAAGATGGCAGACTGAAATAGCTGATACAGAGCTGCTGAGCTGCAGCTGAGTGTGCCTGCAAAATGGTCAGTCTATCTGTCTTTCTCCACTTCTTGCATTTTTAAGCAGTATTGCTTTACTGAGTTCTTCCTCAAAAGAAACAGTCAAGGGGAAGGGTGGCTGCCCAATCTCCCAACCTAACAAAGTATGACCTTGAATACATGACCTGCCCAGGTACGAGATGGGGCCACCTTTCTTATATAGTTGTTCTCTTCTGATTTTAAATAAATGAGTATTTATTGTGAGTATTCAGTAAGTGAGTATTGATGTGAAACTGCCTGGAGACTGAGATGTTGGAAGATACAGAACTCTCTTCAGAAGGGTCAACAGCAGTTGCAGCTGAATGTTAGGTGAGAAGTATACTAGAGAAGCAGTGATCAGTTATTTCTTATGCACTAGGAGTGGACATACAACAACAACAAACAGATGAGGAGTGATTAGAGCAGGCCCCCTGGTAACCCCTCAAGAAGTGCTGGCTATTGATTCAACAGAGGCATAGACCCTCAGAGCTCAGCTGAGCTGCCTACCTAGCAGGGAATGAAATCTAAGAGGACCTTTGTAAAGACTACATTAAAGGAGCAGAGGATTTCCCATTATAAATTCCTCAGCCCCATGTATCCACTACACATGAGTCTCACTACTTTTGTACTTTAACTCTGTGCTCATTCTCTCCAGACGCCTTGTGTGTATAAGAGAAAAATGTACTTCTGATTGGCAAGAGAGGGAGTTTTCATTCCAATTATCTTTTCCTTCTCATTAAATCCTTTTTCTAAAAGTTAATGGAATCAATTGATTAGTTGTTAATAGGAAACATGATAATAGGGGCTCATGAGCTACAGTACTAGAAGTAGAGTTCCTCAAGGTTACCTGTCCTTAGGCCCCTGATACTACGAGTAGTCAGTTATCTTCTGGGGACCCCCAACATATGAATGAGAGTACTCAGTTGGACACATGTCACCAAAGAGATGCTACCTGTTACTCTTTAGGCAAATTAAGGGAAGAAAGGGCGTTGATATTTACTTTGAGACTTGATCACACAGAATTAATGTGACAGTTGTAGAAAGAGACAAGCAAAACTCAAATTAGATTGGATTTCTGAAGTGCAGTCATTGTGTAGCTCTCTCCCCAGAAATCAAGCAAGAAAGTAGCTAGTTGCCTCACCCCAAAAGAAGAGTCATATGTGGACTAGATATTTCATCAGTCATATAATGAGAAGACCCAGACTCATTGCTCACCCTCCAATAGCATCCTGCTCTACCTCCTCATCAGCTGCTTGGACCCCTGGGAATGAGAATAACCTACCTGAATATCTTCCTCAATGGGAACATTACCACCCCATTATACACTCACCATTCCAGTGATTTTGAACCCCTAGCTGTCATTGTATAGATTATATTCTCTCTTCCCTACTGCCTGTTGCCTTGTCTCCATTTCCCTCAACCCAGCTTCATCAACATCTTACTCAACATCTACCCACCTCTCCCCACTGTGCCCTCTAGAATACCTGCCCCAGAGGTAACAAATTTGCTTTCTTCTTAAACCTTTTTCTTTCTCACTCCTTCCGTATTTTTGTACTCACTAAGACTGGGACCCTGTCTGATGATGTGGCATCCCTAGCCATCCTTTCCAAAACTGGTATGTAGTGCTCATACACCATGACTTACTAGTCATGGTAGGGAAGTCAGAATATTCCTTACTCCTGGATTCTGCCACATCCAGGTTCTCCCTCTACCACCATTATTCATTAATCTCTTCTCCCTTGAGATTCATTCAATCATATTTGTCACCCAATAAAGATTCTGGTAGCTGTTACCTATTGATGTCCACAATACTCTCTCCTTCAATGAATTTAGTGCCTGGCTATGGTCTTTCTATTCTTTTCCATTTTTTCTCTCACCTGGAGGACTTCAAAATATGTAGTTACTTTCTCAAATATTCTAATATTTTAATTTCCAAATTCCTCAACTTATTTGTTCTCCATGATGAGCTCCTCTACTCCACCTCAGTTATTTACAGAGATGGTCATGCTCTTAATCTTGCTGTCATTCACAAGTTCATGAACTTGGAAGACAGATGACACAGTGAATAGAATGCTGGAACTGGGGTCAAGAAAAATTGAATTCAAATCTAGCTTCAGACACTTACTAGCTGTGAGACCCTGAGCAAGTCACTTAATAGTGACCTTTCCGATGTTGTTGTGCAGATCAAATAAGATAACATTTATGAAGTGCATAGAACAGTGCCTGGCACATAGAAGGCACTTAATAAATACTTATTTCCTTGCACCTGTTGTCATTCCATTTTCCTCTCTGCCTTAAAACTCTTCTGCTGTTCTTTGTCCATACCATGATGACCAATTTCTCCATCTCTCAATTCTTTCCCAGGCCATCACTCCTGTTCTACATTCTCTTCCCTTTCCCACCTTGATGCTTTGAACCAGTCCAAGTCCATACTGTCCCTTTTACTCAAGTGCCTTCTCCCCTTATCCTGTCTCAGATCTTGTTCTGCCAGGCCCCAATCTTGGATTACTCCCACTATCCACTGCCTTTCTCTTAAAAGGATCTTCTTGATCCTTCTATCTCTATGAGGTATCATCCTATATCTTTCCTTTTTCTGTGGCTAACCTCTTTGAGAAAGCCATTTACAACTAGTGCCTCCATTTCTTTTTCTTTTACTTTCTTCTGGGATCTCTGAGGTTTGGTTTCCAGCCTTATCATTCAACTGAAACTATACTCTCCAAAATTATCAATGATCTCTTAATTGTCAAATTTAAATGCCTTTTCTTACTCTTCATCCTTCTTGACCTCTCTGAAGCCTTTGCCACTGTTGATCACCCTTTTCTTGATACTCTCTTCTCCCCAGGTTTCTGTGACACTCTTGTCTTCTGTTTCTCTTCCTACATATCTGTCTTTCCCTTTCTGGTCTTCTTTGCTATATTTTTATTGAGGTCATGCTTATCAACTGTCAATGTCTCCCCAAAACTCTGTCCTGACTTCTCTTCTGTTCTTCCTCTATACTGTTTTGCTTAGTGATTCCATCAGTTCCCAAGGAATCAATTATTATCTCTAGGCAGATTTTTCTCAGATCTATGTCTCCTGCCTTGATCTCTTTCCCAACCTCTAAATTCACATCTCCAACTGCTATTTGGACAGCTATAACTGGATGTTCTGTCAATATCTCAGTCTCAAATCTGAACTCATCTTTCCTCCAAAATGCTCCCTTCTTCCTAACTTCCCTATTACTCTCAAGGGCAACAACATTCTCCCCTTTATCCAGGTTCACAATATAGTGGTCATCCTTGATTCCTCACTCTCTCTAACTCCTCTTTTTTAATTTGTTGCCAAGTCTTATCATTTCTACTTTTTCAAAGTCCTATTTCCTCCTCTGTAATGGCCAATGGCCTGGTGCAGGCCTTCATCATCTCATACCTGGACTATTGCAATAAATAGTCTTCTGTTGGTCTCCCTACTTCAATTCTTTCCCCACTTGAATCCATTCTCCATTCAACTGTCAAAGTGACCTTCCTAAATCTCAAGTCTGACCATGTCACCTCTGTACTGAGTAAGTCCGGTAACTAGTTCCTATTATCTCCAGGTCAATTGTAAAATCCTTTGTTTGATTTCTAAAGCCCTTCATAATCTGACTTCTTCCTACCTTTCCAGTCTTTCTACACTTTAATCCCCTCTATGTACAATATAATCCATCAATATTCATGTTTGTATTCCTCAAGCATGATTTTCCATCTCCTGACTCTGGAAATTTTCACTGGTTGTCCTCCACGCCTGGAATTATCTCCTTCCTTATTTCTACCTCCAGGCCTATCTGACTTCCTTCAAGTCTCATTTCAAATTTTACCTTCTATAAGAAGCTTTTCCCAGATTAGTGTCTTATCTCTGATACAACCCCCAATTTATCATATATATTATGTATGTCATTTATACAAAGTTGTATGTCATCTCCTCCATTAGGTTGTAAGCTCTTGGAGGACAGGGACTCTTCCTTTCTTTGTATTCTCAGGACTTGGAGCTATGCCTGGCACATAGTACCCACTTAGTAAATTTTTCTTGACCTGATTTATTGGATCTTAGCAGTTCCTATGGAAAAATGATTTCTTTTTACTTTTTCTGGAATGTGACTGGAATTTGAAATTGCTTTGTTACAATAAGTTTGTTGTTTTTTTCTGCAGGTTTTCTGGTATTTAATTAAGAGGAATGCTGATAAATTTTAGTACTTCACAGTCTGCCAGTGAAGCAGAAGACTTTGATCCAAGTCTGAGTGGTATCCTGCTGTCTTATTCTTTCAAGGTTGTCTATCAAATTTTTCCTTCCATAAGGTAAAACTTGCAAGGCAAGAGAAGTTAGCACAGATTAGCGAAAGGGAAGTCCTTACAAAGGACTAAAGTGAGGGGAAATTTGTACTTGATCACTAAATACAGAAGAATGGTTGTAATCATTTAGAGCTAAGTTGATCTGCTGGTGACATAGAGATTTTTTCCTTTGTATTATTATCTTTTGTTGACTTTGAGCTGCTTCTTCAGCTCAATAAGTAGATTATGATTTAGGAAGAATAAGAATCCCAAGTCTTTCAATGGTGTACCTGTATGAACAACTTACAGAATCTCAGACTGAAAAGGCCCTCAGAGACTATCTAGTCCAAACTGTACTAATATATTACTGCATCATCTACTTACCTAATAAATGGCCTTCTAACCTTTACTTGAGCATCTTGTGTGAGGAAGAACCCACTGCCTCGTTGTGCACAACATTCCATTGTATATTTGGCTAGCTGTAAGTGTGAAGAATTATATCTTTATATAATCTGAGTCCCAAAGCCCATTGGTATGGGACTTTCTCCTCATTGGTGGAGATCAATACCCTGCACCTGTGTGAAGGACAGAGTGGAGCTGACGATTAGGAGAAAAGATAGTTCTGCTCTCTTTAGACTTCCTTAAAGTCTCTTCAAAGCTCTACAGGTTCAAAAACTGCTTTGTGCACTTCTGGCTTCCACCTTCTTTGGGAGAAGATGGAAGATGACAATCCCATTTCAGATTTTTGAAGGAAAAGCCTCTGAGAAGAGACTGAAATAGAGGAACTGGCAGTCTCCATCATGTCCCTACTTCTAGCTTCCCATACCCGAGACTGTGGGGAGCTTCATTTTCTCTCTCTTGGTTGAGTTGTTAACTTGCTCCCAAAAGAGAGCTCCTCCACTCCATTGTCTGGTATATATTCTCCTATGTATACTTTTTCTGACTTCTGTTTTGCTATCAACTTGGATAAATGGGTCTCTTTGCTTCCTGTTGCTGTTGAGTGTGGAACTGGTATTTGGTGGGAAGAGATCAAGGCCTAGATATATAACTTGGGGCCCTGCTCCCCCTATTAGCAAACAGTGATCAGAAGTTTAACTTGAACCTGAAAATCACATTGCCTAGACAAATGAAGCTTAAGGGAGCCAAAAGATCTAATTCTAGCCTGGTACCCTCTCCCTCTGAGGGGAGAGCAGTGTGGCCAAGATTCTGGCTCCAACTTCCAGCTTCTCCTCTTGACAGGAAATCAAATCTCTCTTCTAAGAGAGAAGGGTGAGGGGAGAAGTGGCTAGAAATGTCTATTTTGCCTCCCTTCAAGCCATACAACCTCAATACATATATGTCAAGCCCAAATTTGCCACTATGAAACTTTCACCTATTACCCCCAAGCTTCCTCTTCATCATGATAGCTTTTCCAACATTCAAAGACAGTTATTATATTCCCCCAAGTCTTCTTTTCTCTCATCATCCTCAACTCTTTCAACTGATTCACATAAGGCATGATGTTCTTCAAGGTATATTTATTTCATTTGTGTATTATAATTAAGATATGTTTGATTGTCTTCCACAAAACTGGCCAGAAATTCACCAGTTTGATTCTACACTGTCCTCCTCTATTAACTTCCTTGCCCCCTTTGCTGATTGGTGATTTTGTCCTACCAAGCCTCTCAGCTCTGGATTATTCTCACCATCCATTGCATTCACTCTGACTCGTGCAGCTAAACAAAACTGCAGAAAATCATGAAATTGTGCTGAATGGAGCCACTACAATTTTATGTTATATAATCTCAACTGGGCCCTACTTGTAGCAAGGCAATCCTTTTATACCTTCTTATGTGACTCACTATCCTACTCAACATAGTGACGTTTCCTAGCCTTTTCATTCAGCCTCCAACCTCCCCGAGCTCCTTCTCCCCCCACCCCCAACTCAACTCCATCTTCTCAGTTGAGAACTTTGCAATGAAAAATTCAAAGCCATTTGCCAAGAGCCCCCTCTTCTCTTACCTTCTCCTTATCACCCAGTTCCCTTCACCTACTAACTCTTCATTTAACCGTTTCACATGAAGATATATCTTTCTTGCCAAGGCAAACACTCTCTATAAGCACAATTTATCCCACTCCATCCCATCTTTCCAGAAGATTGTCCTATCATTCCTACTAGTTTCCTTATCTTCAGTCTTTGTCTACTGGCTACTTTCCTGCTGCCTACAAATATGCCCATGTCTACCCTATCCTCAAAAAAATCCCTCATTTGATTCATTCATTATCATATCATATATTATCATATTATATGATATCATATCATTATCATATCATATATTCTTCCCCTTTGAGGTAAAACTCCTTTAAAAGACTCTCTACAATAGGTGTCTCCACTTCCTTTTATTCTCTTGTTAACTGTGTTATCTGGCTTCCAGCCTCATCATTCAACTGAAACTCATTTCTCTAAAGTTACCAATTATCTCTTACTTGCCAAATCTAATAGCCTTTTCTTATCCTTATTCTTGGCCTCTCTGTAACTTTTAACACTGTCAAATTTTCTCTAGGTTTCTGTGACACTGTTCTCACTTGGTTCTCCTTCTACATATCTGACTGCTCCTTCTCATTCTTCTTCCTCAGCAATGTTACAGCTCTTTTAGAATAAGAACATACAGTAGAAAGAAAATGTAAACAAAGTAGGTACCCATTGATTAGGGTCCTCTTTGCTAGGAGGAATTAGGGGGATTATTTGAATGTAGTGAAATATGATTGCACTATAAAAACAATGAATGTAAGGATTGAGTAAATGAATGCAAAAGCACGTATTAGTGCTTACTATGTGTCAAACACTATGCTAAGTGCTAGGAGTACAAATAGAAAAAAATACAGTTTCTGCTCTCAAGAAGTTCACACTCTAATTAGGGGAGATAACACACAAAAGATAATTCAGCTATAGAATACATGGAAAAGCCCAGATGTCCTAAGGGTCACCAGTAGGCATGACAACAAGGTCTAGGCATTCTTAAAGGGCACCAGTAGGTCAAGTGACAGTACCCAGGGATTTAGAGGCCATAGAGGCAGGATGGGTGATAGGGCCTACAGGTTCTCACTCTTCCACTGCACGCAGACTGGATAGCTGGGGAGAGAGTGAAGGGGAGGAAGGAAGAGTAGGTGCCTCCTAGGGCAGATCTTTCCCTCATCTTCCTCATGGAGTGTTTGACTTTAGCGAGAGTGTGCAGGAGCCATCGTTGGCTTGGGAAATTTTCAGTGTGAGCATTAAAACCTTAGAATTATCAAATACCACAAGTCAGGGCTTGATTGCTTAGAGTTAAGAAAATGATAGAGCAAATTTGAATAATGCAGTTTAAACTTAAAAGTGTGTTGTGCATACGTTTCCTCCCCAGAACTAGTTGTTAAATATTTGCCAGCACATCCTTGCCTTAGGGTCAGAGGAGGATAAGGCAAGAATTCTCTCAAGTTCTCAAGAGGAGAGAGTGTTTTAGAAAATATATCAATTTATGCAGAGTGAAATTAGCAGAACCAAGAGTCCAATATACACAACAGCTACAATAATGTATAATGGGAGAACTGGCCATGAGGGTCCTGTCCTTTGAACATACATGGATCTGCTCTACTTACATAAAACATGTGAAATATTTCCTGCCTGGTTTCATTCCCACATATAGAGGTTTGGTGAACTTACTTCTGGCAGTAAGAGAGTAAGGGGCTAGTATTATAGTGACAGAAGGTCTAGCTGGAACTGAGGCTGCCTACTAAGGGATTTAGTGAATGATCTCTCACTCTCTAGCATCCTTTGAGAAGGTTTGTTGTAAGCAGAGGTTCCCAAACTTATTTGGCTTACTGCTCCCTTTTAAAAAAAATTTACTCAGCACCAACAATCCCCTCCCCCAATCTACTTTCTTTAACCCTTTAACAGATTTTCTAAAATTTGCGTCATTTCAAAAAATATATATTTTTAAATGACACATCTTAAATTTAATAAATTTAATAATTTATTGTAAATTTGTGGGATTTTCCTGCATTTAAATTTTGATCACACAATATTGTGTCATGCAATTGTATAGTGTCATACTGTAAACAAAGTCATTACACGCACATATTCCTGCAGATGCATGCTGGACTTTCAGGCAAGCTTGCCTGCCAGCGCTTACTTGTTAAGATCTGTTAGTAGACTTGACCACTGATGAGTTATAATTATTTGGAAAATAAGGTAACTACTATGACTTATGACTTTAATTCTATTGTACAACAGAAAAAACATATACGAATGGTTTTTCAAAATTTTCTTACCTTCTTTTCTTATGCTTCCACCGCACACTTATTTTTATTCAACTCCCCCCAATTGCACCAGAGGCTACTACTGCCTCCTTGGATCATTCCAGCACCCCTCAGGGGGCAGTATTGCCCACTTTGAGAACCTATGGTTATAAGTCACAGAGTGTAGTACAGGTAGATTGATTGCCCTATTTCCTCCCCAGTTGCCATGTGTCCATGAGCACACAGTGCTTCAGTTTCTTTGGTGTTTATTCTTTTGCCTGATTTTTAGTGAATGAGTATTTGAAGACCAAACAGATTGGTGTATTAAACTTTTGAAAAGGTTGGGGGAACCATCAGAAGTCTCTTCAATACCTAGAGTTGATAGCAGAGATCACTGGAGTCAGCAGCAGCAGTAGCTAGGGGTGGTGAGAAGCTAGCTCTGAGAAACAACCTGCTTGACCCAGCCCAGTAGTGGATTGACTTGTCAGCTGAGACACAGCTTTGCAAAGAATTAAGTCAACTGAGCAAGATGAGCAAGTGACTTGTTCATCTCCTAAGAGCAAACTCGTTGGGGTTTTTCCCTTTAAGGGAAAAAAGGGGGAAAAAGGCACTCCAGGACTAGGAGTCTTAAGATACGTGTTGGCCCCATATGTTGCCTACATGTATGCCTCAGGTGTTTTATGCCTTAAGTTTGAGCTTACTCTCTAGGGGCATTGTGTAGGTGAGGAGAAAGGAGATGGTTTGGGGGAGAATGTCTTGTACCAACCACTTTAAGCTTTCACCTACTTTCCCCAAGGGAGAAAGCTTAAGAGGACCTTATAGTCTTCTAGTTTGGGGAGATTATTTTTTGTAATGCCTGTTTTTGCTATCGCTTTTCAGTGAATATCCTTTTGTAAAAGTGCCCTAGCAACTCTCTACAAGTTGTAGAGGGTGCTAATCTGCATTTAAAGAAGGACTTTCCTTATGTGTAGATCTCTATGCCAGTGAAATCATAGGTCCAGTCCCTATCCCAAACCAAAACAGTATAATGCAGCAGAAAGTTCAGTTAAGAGTTCTGATGACTTAAAGTAGTACTAAATGAGCTCTAAAGATTCCTCCATTTCTCAGATTCTGAAATTGATATTCTGTGGCAATATTTCTGGTTAACTTAACCTAGATAATTAAGAAGGAAATTTTTCTTCTTTTAGGGGATGGGTTAAGGTGGTCTGAAACTGCGATTTCATTGGTAGAGGGAACATTAGATAAGACACCTCCAGTGCCAGTGCAGATCTTCATCTGCTCTGAAATTTATAAACTTAGTTCTTAGAGCACTGAGAGATGAAGTGACTTTCCCAGAGTCATACAGCTAGTCTGTGTCACAGGAGTTACTTGAGCCCAGGTCTTTCTGACTCTGAGGTTAGCCCTCTAGCCTAGTTTAATTAAAAAGAGCTAGATCTGTTTATCAAAGCAATTCATGTAATTATCATGATGCCAGGTTACTGCGTGAAATTTCCAACAATGATTAGTAGGGCTTTGAGGAACAGAAACTTCAAAATAGTCTATTCCTCTGTACAAGATTTGTATTGGCTCTAGAATAGCCTACTCATCTAATCCATACTACAGATCTGTTCCAATTTTGTAACAAATAAAATTTTTCATTAAAAAAAACCTTTCCTTTAAACTTGTAGAAAAACATGCTCTTTGAAATATAAATTTAATTTGTTAAATTCATAAAACTATAGAAGACCTAAGAACTTTAAGGGCTTTGGGACTCTAATATTTTTATTGACTGGCAAGTAGATATATTTTCATTCACTTGGACTTTTCCATTGTAGCATTTTATTTTTTTAATGAAGTAAAAGTATCAAGAGAAACAAGTATCAATAATTTTGCCTCCTTTACTTAACAATTTTGCATTGGATTTCATTTGCATTGTTAATTTTTTAAATAGCCTACTTGTACACATAGTCCGTGGATGATTGTGCAAAAACAATATGTTTCAACACAATTCTGTCTCTCCAGAAGCTAATCTGATCTTTCCTTTGCCTGCTCTCTTGTGGCTCAACTCTTTAAAAAAAAAAAATGCAAAAGAAAAAACAAAAAATTCTTTTCCTTATTTCTCTCCCCAAGTCCTTAATATTAGCTTTAGTGGTATTTCCCCCCATCTTTACCTTGGAGTAAAAAAACAACAAAAAAAAAAGGCTTCCTTTCTGTGCAATTAGGACCTCTGTAACTATCCTTCACTTCTCTCCCAAGGCAGGTTCCATAAGCATTCTTCTGTCACAGACCCACTCCCATCCTGACATTCTTTCGTGCTAAACCTACCAGTCACTCTCTTTCACACTTCTATTCCCCTCTTCCCAGACACCTGTTTTGCCAAGTGGTACCTATACTACTGTGGATCTGTATCCTGTCATCCTCCTTTGTGTGTGTGTATATATGTATATGTATGTATGTATGTGTGTATGTGTGTATGCATGTATGTGTGTATATATGTGTGTATGTGTGTATGTATGTATGTGTATGTGTGTTCAAGTGAGGAAGAGCTTTAACTTGGCTATGCGACATGGGGCCCTTCCTTCCTAACCACCTTGTAAATAATAATAGTAATAATAACAGCTAGCACACACTTAGCACCTTGGGGCAGCTAAGTAGCCCAGTGGATAGAGCTCTGGGCATGAAATCAGGAAGACCCGAATTCAAATATGTCCTCAGACACTTACTAGCTGTGTGACCCTGGGCAAGTCACTTAACCCCTTTTGCCTCACTTTCATCTTTTTTAAAATGAACTGGAGAAGAAAATGGCAAACCACTCCGGTACCTTTGACAAAAAAAAAAAAAAGCCAACCCAAATGAGGTCACAAAGAGTCAGTCACAACTAAAATGACTGAACAACAACAAAAATACAGCACTTTAAGGTTCTCAAAACTTTTTACATGAGTTAACTCATTTTCCTTACAATAACCTCACAATTGAGGAAACTGAAGCACAAAGAGTTAAAGTGACTTGCTGAGGATCACACAGCTAGTATGAGGGAGGCAAGATTTGAATTTAGGTCTTCCCAATGTCAGAGTCTGTGTTCCACTATGCCATTTATCTTGTCTTTACTCATATTTATTCTCTTTACTGTAGATACATACGTATATATACATTGTTTCCCCATGTAAGTTGCTTGAGAGTAATCATCATTTCCTTCTTTACATTTGTGTTCCCAGTGCCTAGCACAGTGCTTGGCATATAGAAGGATCATTTAAACGGATGTTTGGTGAACATCTGGATAAGGAAGTGATTATTACAGAGAACTTACTTAGCTTCACTCAGAACAGGTCATGCCAGACTAATCTCATTTTTCTAACATTACTAAACAAATAGATGAGAGAAATGCTGTGAATAAAGCTTACCTAAATCTTAGCAAAGCTTTTGATAAAGTATCTCATACTATTAGCATACAGAAGATAGAGAAATATAGATTGGATGACAATATAGTCAGATGGATTCAGAACTGGTTGTATGGCTAAACTCAAAGGATAATTGTTAATTGATTCAATGTCAACATGGTGGGAGGTCTATAGTGACGTACTCCAGGGATCTGTGATATTTCCCTTTTTTAATCAACGATTTGGGTAAAGGCTCAAATGATATGCTCATCAGATTTGTAGATGACACAAAGCTGAAAGGAATGACTAATATACTAGATAATAAAAATCACTATTTAAAAGGATCTTGACAGACTAGAGAGTGTGTTCGTCCTTTGTTGCCGAGGAATTTCTTCAGAGAAATAAAGACATGACTTGCACTTGACTTTGTTTTGAGTGAGAGGGGGCTATGCAGGTCACCAGACTCACTTCTCCTCCAGAGCCATCTAAATCCAGTGACCAGATATTCATCAGGAAGGCTGGAGATGACCTAGAATGAGGCAATTGGGATTAAGTGACTTGCCCAAGGTTACACAGCTCATGAGTATCAAGTGTCTGAGGTGAGATTTGAACTCAGATCTTCCTAGCTCCTGCACTGGTGCTCTATGCACCGTACCACCTAGCTGCTCCACAGACTAGAGTATTGTGCTGATATATAATAGGATGAAATTCAGTAGAGATAAATGTAAAATCCTGTACTTATGTACGACAAAGTCAGCTTTATAGGCATTATATGGGGGAGGCATGGCTAGGCAGCAGTTGTTCCAAGAAAAGATCTAGTTGTAGTAGATTGTAAGTTCAATAGGAGCTAGCACTGTAATATAATAACCAAAAAAAAGAAACTAATGTGATTTTGTCCTGCTTTACGAGGGGGCATAGCTTCCATGAATAGGAAGGTAATTGTTTTGCTGCACTCAGCACTCATCAGACTTCACCTGGGATGTTGTGCTCAGTTCTGGGCACCACAGTTTCAGAAGGAAATCAATAAGATGGAGAGTGTCTAGGAAACAGCAACTGGAATGGTGAAAGTCCTTAAGCCCATATCACCTGAATATTGAAGAAACTGGATATGTTTACCCTGGAGAAGAGAAGTCTGAGAGAAGGAAGGACATTATGGATGCGTTCAAGTATTTTAAAGCCTGTCATGTGAAAGAAGGCTTAGATTTGTGCTTTTTGTCTCCAGGTGGTTTACCAGGAGCAATTAGTGAAAGTTGCCAAGAGACCCATTTAGGTTTGATGTCAGAAAATGAAAAACAACAACTTCCTAACAATGAGAACTTCCCCAACGTGGAATAGCCTGGATAGGTGACGTATTCCTCCTTGTTGGAGGACAGAGGTGAGATGACTAGTTCTGTGTATCCTCTATGGACATTCCCAATTCTGTGACTCTGTGAAATGTTCCTTGGCTGATTTATCTATGAGTTCATCACCAGGCACTTTCCAAGACAGGAACTGGATCTTCAGTTGCTATTGTTATTCACATTTAAAAAAAAATTATAAATCATTTCTCCCATAGTGCTGCTATTGCTGCTACCATTGGAGCTGTCCGTCATATAACTCTCACTGCTTACTCTGCTAATAGCTGAAAGTGGTTCTGGGTGAAAATCTCTATGAAAAACTTTGTTTGTTCCCTCATAATTGAATTTTTAAAGCTGTTATTTCTTATGTTTATCTAAAGTAGTGATTCTCAGTCTTAATCTGGCAATACCCCAGGCTATTTCCAACTAAGGGAATGTCTTAGAATTCTTCAAACAATATCAATTTTAGTTTGTTTTAGTTTTTAATATCTTTTGAGGTTCTTTCAGGATAACAACAAAAAAAAAAAAACAATGTGTGTTGCAACCTCAAAAAGTTTAGGTGAATCTAAAACAAAATAATGTTAAATGATAATTAACCCATTGTCCTTTAGATTCTGAATTCTCATTTGACATAATTTAATTGTTAAATCTTTGGGAAGTCTCTCACAAAACCTCCTTCACTTGTGCCAGAGAGGAAAACCTGGGAATATCACTATTTGCCTTATTTTACTCTCCCCAAAAGAGCCTTTAGTGTTCTGTGAGTATTCAGGCTAACAAGACATCAAATATAAGATGCATTTTATTTAATGTAACAGCATCTCTGTGTTTGTTGTTGCTCCGTACACACGGCCCTGGTATACTAGTCTCAGATACCTCATGCACACTAGAAGTCACCAATGACAAGATGGAGAGGTCTTAGCTGCGTGCCTGCTTACTACAGCTGTGAGGAAGTTAGCCTAATAGAAAGAGTTGGGAGACCTGGCTTTGAATCCCAGTTTGGCACCCTCCTTATTTTATAGTTTGGAGCTTGTCACTTCACCCACCTTGACTCTTCACTGGAGCTCCACCTGCCTTTCTTCTTTCTCTGGTGACTGTCTGCCTCTGATTTCAGGTCCTTGTAATATGTTCACATCTCTATTATTGTTTCAGTGTCTATATAGTACTAACCACTCAGTGCCAGTCAATCAACAAGAATTTATTAGGATCCCATGGATACACAAGCCTCTCTCCAGATCCCAATGTAATTTTTCTTCCTCCTTCTCTTGGTCTGCATGTTTCCTTCTCTATTTATCGTCAGCACCCTTCTTGCTCATGCATAAGTGAAGTCAAGATAAATTGCACCATGGAACATAGGATCTGAATTTAGGAAGACCTAAATTCAAACCTTGCCTCACTCTTACTAGCTGTGTGATCCTAGGCAAGTGACTTTAGCCTCTCTGTGCCTCAGTTTCCTCACGAAGAAGATGAGAATTTACTTGCATGTTTGCTGCTGCATTAGGGAGAAGGTTGGTAGAAAGAAATGGGAGACGTAGGTTTGAATTCTAGTTCTTCCACTTACTCAGAGAATGGCCTTGGGCAAATCTCTTTCCAAATCTGGCTTCTTCCTCTAAGGTTCTGTAAGTCAATGGATATTTGGAAGGCCATGTTTATTGGTGTATTTTCAACCACCACATTCTGAGGAAGAAGGAAGAAGAGAGAAAAAAAGGTTGTTTGGTTGTTTTATTCTTTTCCTGAATAAATTCTTGCCTTCTCTCACTTTGCAGACCTCCTCAGACCCCAAATAAACATGACTTCTTCTGCTAGCAGAGAATTTTCTAAGTAGAACAACTTTTGTCCTTGTCAAAGTGGATTATGGATTGATTTATAAGATCTGCTCATCACTGAGAAGAAGTGGAGGGAAAATGAGGGAAGGAAAGCTAGTTAATATTCACTTTTAATTCCTTGTTCAGTCTTTCAAACCCTAGCAAATACATTCCTTTCTTTTCTCTCCTTCTTGCTTTCAGTGTGTTAGGAGTTCAGATCAATATCACTAGCCCTGTGAGGAAAGAGA
Organism: Notamacropus eugenii; assembly: GCF_028372415.1. NCBI lineage: Eukaryota > Metazoa > Chordata > Mammalia > Diprotodontia > Macropodidae > Notamacropus > Notamacropus eugenii. The sequence goes on along the minus strand of NC_092872.1, from coordinate 642,094,327 downwards.
ATGTGTTCAGTGAGCTAGTTTGTAACACTTACTGCCTATTCTTTCTTTTCCTGAATCAAAGGTGCTGAAATCCAAACAGGAAATAAAATTTTTTAATAATAATGATATTTATTTAAATAACACTTTAAGGTTTGCAAGGCACTTTATATATGATATCTCATTTGCTCCTCACAACAGCCTGGTGAGATAGATGCTATCATAAGCTGTGTTTTACAGAAGAGAAATCTGAAGACAAGAAAAGTTAAGCTTACTTTGTTAAGCAAGATTTGAACCTGACTCTAAGTCCAGTACCTTGTTCTTTTTTAAAAAAAATTATTTGGTATTGTTTTTCCTCAGTTACATGTAAAAACAATTTTTGACATTCTTTTTTAAAACTTTGAGTTCCAAATTCTCTCCCTTTCTCCATTCTGACCCCTCCCTCATTGAAAAGGCAAGAAATTGGGGATGGAGCCAAGATGGCAGAGTAGAGGGACACACCTCTAAAAACTCTCTATTCATAACCCATAAAATACCTGTTAAAAATAACTCTAAACAAATTCTAGAGCAGCAGAAGTCACGAAACGACAGAGTGAAAGAGATTTCCAGCCCAAGGCAGCCTGGAAGGCTGACAGGAAAGGTCTATCGCACAGGGTGCAGAGGAGAGTGCAGCTCTGCCTTGGTCATGGGTTTTAAGGCACCAGCAACATTAGCTGTGATTCCCAGATTTCTCAACTCACAAACACCAAAGGCAGCTTGAAAGGTCAGTAAGAACGCTCTTTCACCTGCATGAGAAGGGAACACAGAGATCAAGTCCCAGCCCCAGGTGGCAGTAGCTTCCATTGTTGGGACCTTGACCTAAAGACCCTGGGGGGATTGAGCTATTGATCTGGATCTCAGCCCTGAGTGGTGCCCTAGGATGAGGAGGAGTGTTGGCTGGAGTGGTGGAGCTAGAGGAGGTTGTGGACAGGAGATTCTACTGGCAGATCCTGGGCAGAAAAAAGTGCTTGTAGTTGCTCCCAGACCAGAATGCAGGTCAGGAGAGGAGCAAACCCCTCTCCCTTGATTGTTCCACCTTGGAGGAACTGAGAACTTACCTTCCTCTTGACAAAGAACTCAAAAGTCAAGTAATTGGCTGGGGAAATACCCAAAAAAGGGAAAAAGAATAAGACAATAGAAGGTTACTTTCTTGGTGAGCAGGTATTTTCTTCCATCTTTTCTGATGAGGAAGAACAATGCATAGGATCAGAGGAAGTCAAGGCTTCTGCATCCAAAACCTCCAAAATAAATATGCAATGGTCTCAGGTCACAGAAGAGCTCAAAAAGGATTTTGAAAATCAAGTAAGAAAGGTGGAGGAAAAATTGGGAAGAGAAATGAGAGAGATGCAAGAAAATCATGAAAAATGATTTCAACAACTTGCTAAAGAAGATCCAAAAAAATGCTGAAGAAATTAACATCTTTAAAAATAAATTAATCCAAATGACAAAAGAGGCCCAAAAAGCCAATGAGGAGAAGAATGCTTTAAAAAGTAGAAATAGCCAAATGGAAAAGGAGGTTCAAAAGCTCACTGAAGGAAACAGTTCTTTAAAAATTAGAATGGAGCAGATGGAAGCTAATGACTTTATGAGAAACCAAGAAATTACAAAACAGAACCAAAAGAATGAAAACGGAGAAGACAATGTGAAATATCTCATTGGAAAAACAACTAATCTGGAAAATAGATCCAGGAGAGATCATTTAAAAATTATGGGACTGCCTGAAAGCCATGATCAAAAAAAGAGCCTAGACATCATCTTTCATGAAATTATCAGAGAAAACTGCCCTGATATTCTGGAACCAGAGGGTAAAATAAATATTGAAAGAATTCACCAATCACCTCCTGAAAGAGATCCCAAAAGAAAAACTCCTAGGACTATTGTAGCCAAATTCTAGAGTTCCTAGGTCAAGGAGAAAATATTGCAAGCAGCCAGAAAGAACAATTTGAGTACTGTGGAAATACAATCAGGATAACACAGCATCTCACAGCTTCTACATTAAGAGACTGAAGAGCGTGGAATATGATATTCCAGAAGACAAAGGAACTAGGACTAAAACCAAGAATCACCACCCAACAAAACTGAGTATAACACTTCAAGGGAAAAAATGGTCACTCAATGAAATAGAGGACTTTCAAGCATTTTTGATGAAAAGACCAGAGCTGAAAGGAAAATTTGACTTTCAAACACAAGAATGAAGAGAAGCATGAAAAGGTAAGCAGGAAAGAGAAATCATAAGGGACCTACTAAAGTTGAACTGTTGACATTCCTACATGGAAAGATAATATTTGTAACTCTTGAAACTTTTGTCAGTATTTGGGTAGTTGGAGGATACACACACACACACACACACACACACACACACACATAGACAGAAGGCATAGAGTGAATTGAATAGGAAGGGATGATATCTAAAAAAATAAAATTAAGGGGTGAGAGAGGAATATAATGGGAGAAGAAAGGGACAAATGGAATGGGGCAAATTATCTCTCATAAAAAAAGCAAGAAAAAGCTTTTTCAATGGAAGGGAAAAGGGGGAGGTGAGAAGGAAAAAGCGAAGCTTACTCTCATCACATTTGGCTTAATAAGGGAATAACAGGCAGACTCAATTTAGTATGAAAATCTATCTTACACTAGAGGAAAGTAGGGGAAAGAGAAGTGGAGTGTGTGGGGGGGATGATAGGAGGGCAAATGAGAAGTGGAAGGTAATTAGAAGTAAACACTTTTGGGAAGGAATAAGACCAAAAGAGAGGATAGAATAAAAGGGGGGGGGGCAGGATAGGATGAAGGGAAATATAGTTAGTCTTTCACAACATGACTATTATGAAAGTCTTTAGCAAAACTGTGCATATATAGCCTGTATTGAATTGCTTGCCTTCTCGGTAGGGATGGGTGGGGAGGGAGGGAGGGAGAGAAGTTGGAACACAAGGTTTTAGGGACAAATGTTGAGCACTTTTTTCGTGTAACTGGAAAATAAGAAATACAGGTAATGGGGTATAGAAATCTATCTTGCCCTACAAGAAAAAGGATAGATGGGGATAAGGGAAGGGAGGGGTGTGATAAAAGGGAAGGTAGACTGGGGGAAGGGGTAATCAGAATGCCCAATATTTTGGGGTGGTGGGAGGGGAGAGATGGGGAGAAAATTTGAAACTCAAAATCTTGTGGAAATGAATGTTGAAAACTAAAAATAAATAAATAAATTGGAAAAGAAAAGAAAAGAAAACAACAAACACACAAAAAAGCAAAGGAACCTGTAGACCTGGTGCAAACTCACTTCATTTTGGCCCCTTGCATTAGATGCCATATAGACAAAGTCATCATGATACCCAAATAGAAGAAGATCCATCTTTCCCCACCCCTCACTGGAGTCACATGATGCCACATGGAGAGTCACTGCCAAGGAACCCCTCAGGGTTTGCAAAGTCCTTTCAGTTCTGGGCTACCACATGTCTAGAAGAAATTGTTTTTCATCATCTCCAAAAGCTCCCCCAAAATAAGTGCCCTGTCCTTGAGGTCCCCAGAAATTTCCAGGGGATCTCTGGGTACACATAAGAGAGGATCCTGTAAGCCAACTCAACCTCTACTACGCTATGATCCTATGAACTAACATATACCTGCATTTTTCTTTATTTGTCCCATCTGCTTGTCAAATGGATATATATATGTATATAAATTTCTTCCTCAAGCTTATTTCATCATCATAAAATGATCATCTACAGTGGCGATTCATTTTCAAATCCATGCTTAAGACCCAGAAATATTTGATTTTCCTCATAGTTTCCTCAGCTATAAAATTAGGGACTTGGCAAGATCTTAATGGTCTCATTCTGCTCAAAAGTTTCACGATTTTCTAAAACACATGAATGTCTACATTGTTCAAATATCATGATTCAGGCAAAAAAAAAGAAAAGGCAAGAAATTTGATATAGAATGTACATGTGTAGTCATGCAAAACATTTTCATAATAGTCATATAGTAAAGAAAACATAGACCCTTCCCCCCAAAAAAACCTCAGGTAAAATTAAAAATTTTTATTAAAAGTAAGTTTCAATCTGTGTACACATATTATCAGTTCTTTCTCTGGGGACGGATAACATTTTTCATCATAAGTCCTTCAGAGTTGTCTTGGATCATTGGATTGCTGAGAATAGCCAAGTCATTCACAGCTGATCACTGCCCAATACTGCTGTTATTTTGTACATAGTACATTTCACTTTGCATCAGCTCTTGCTAATTTCTCCAGGCTTTTCTGAGAGCATTCCTCTCATTATTTCCCATAGCATAACAGTATTCCATCACAATCACACACCACAACTTGTTCAGCCATTCCCCAGTTGATGGGCATCCCCCTCAATTTCCAGTTCTTTATCACAAGAAAAGAGCCCACCCTCTGTTCTTAAAGCTCTATATAAATAGCTGTTTTTATTATAATTGCAGTTGTTTTTAATTTCCTGTTTAAGTTTCTTTTGAACTCAGGTCCAACACTAGGTCCAGCACTCTATCCACCATGCCATCTAGATGGTTGTGCTCCACATGCCAAGATCCCAGACCCATCTTTGCCCAGACCACTTAGACCCCTGAAATCATCATCAACTCTCTCCCGCTGGCACCTTGGACTCTACTCCTAGGATGAGGATGATGGTAGATAGTAGGTTGCACCTGAAGTCAAGCCTAAGTTCAAATCTGGCCTCAGATACTAGTTGTGTGATTCTAAGAAAGTCACTTAATCTCCACCTTGGTTTTATCAACTATACAATGGGGATGATAATAATAGCACCTACCTCCCAGGGTTGTTGTGAGAATAAAATGAAATATTTGTAAAAATGCTTTGCAAACCTTAGAGCTGTATATAGGTGCTAGCTATTATTATCATTGTCATTATTTTACCAGGATTTAAGTTCATGTCTAATGAGATAATAGGCTAGAAAATGCTTTTAAAAGCGTCATACTACAAATATCAAGTTTTAGTCTAACAGACTAAGTAATAGTCTAATAGACTACTTAGTAATGTAATTCCCCCAAACTTGTAATTTGGGGGAATTACAAAATACTACATACTGAATCATCTGTAGGGGTTATTCTATCTATTGTCGCTTCATGAATCCATTGTGAAAGCTCAGGAACATGTAAGAACTTATGGAAAAATGTTGAACATTCTATTTTGAATTATTTGCTGCCAATAAGTGTGATTCTTTTCTTTATGTTGGACTTTTGGGGGAGTATTTAACTTCTAAGGACTTCATGAGAAACATGGCATAGAGAGAGGGCCTCTGAGTTGAGAAGCCCTGAGTTTCAGTCCTAACTTTGACACAACTATCTTTGTGATCACTGGCAAGTGATCTCTAAACCTCTCAATCTCAGGAAATGCTCTAAGACTATAAATCTCCAATAGTCTTTCTAAGACTGATGGAGAAGGTGTCAGTCTGAATTGGTAAAAGAAGTTCCTCACAAGACCTCCCTGCACTGATAAAATCATAGGTCCAGTAAGGAAAGAAAAATCATAATAGCTTAATTTGGCATCTAAAATTTTAATAGGTAAGAACTTGATTACAGTAGGTCAATTTTTCCCTTGGGAAAGAGAAGAGACTTTAATAGTATCTCTAGAATCAAAACATCTGATCATTTCAGTAAGTCATAGAATCAAAAATGTCTAAAGTTGGAAAGGACCTCAAAGATCATCCAAGTCATCCTTTAAATTTTCTACTTGACATCAGACATGTTGGACTGAACTTTTGGATTAAATTGAGTAGATGCTTTGGCATATACATTGCAATAATGATTTTTTTTTTAAAAAAAAAGAAGAATAGGACTAACTTTGAACGACTTTTTCTGGGAAATAGAAGGTATATTCTTGTGGAACAGGCCCAGTATCTAAGCCTGGGACTATCAATAGACCTGACAAATACCAGAGTCAAATATTAGAAATGGTCCAATATCTGAAAATTCTGAGATGCCATATGTTTCCTCTTCCTCACTCCAAGCTAAGCCACTTTTGATGAAAAAAAATGGTATAATATGGTACTCAGATAAAAGAGTAAATATACTTCTTTTAATAAAACGGATTTGGGAATTAAACATAGCAGATAGGAAGATCCTGTAGGAATTTCCAGTGATATTTCATGATAGTATGTTAAAGGGTGTGTTAAGCCACAGTTTACACAGCTTGCTGTTCCATTTATTAGTATTTTTTCTTGGAGTTCTTGGAAGAAGAGATATTATACTGATTTGATGATAATCGCTGCTTCCTATATGACTGGACAGCAAGAATAAACCAAAATAAAACCTGGAGTAGTGGAAAAGAAGGAAAGAAGGGTGGGGCAGGTGGGCAGTCAACATAAAAACAACATTTAGCTTATCTTTTTCCCCAGAAGACAAATAGAATTTGATTCTTTGGCAAATCGACATCTTCTTTGAAATTTTCTGGAATTAATAATTTTTATGAAAATTGTAAAGAGCCATGCTTATCTGTCTCTCTTTTCCTGCAGAATTCTTTCCCATCCTCTAAACCTAGCTCTGATTTCACCCTCTAGTCTCCTTCTCTCCCCATTAGAAATATGTTGCATTTTAAATTACAGTTTCTATATTTGTGTCCTATTCCCCCTAGGGAACAATAAATTCCATACAGTTAGGGACTATGTCTTATTTAAAGACAATACCAATAGCAGAAGACACGTTATGTAACTGAGAAAACAGGAAATGCCTAACAATTAGAAGACAAAACAAATGCAGGATAAGAATAAGAACAAATAACAGTTATATAAAGCCTACCATGTGCCAGGTACTGTTCTAAGTACTTTACAAACATCACCTCATTTGATCCTTATGACATCCTAAGATGTAGGTGTAATTGTTACCCCAATTTTACAGTTGAAGAATCTGAGGCAAATAGAGGTTAAGTGACTTGCCCAGGGACACACAGCTCTCAAGCGTCTCAGGCTAGATTTGAACTCTGATACCAATATGTGTGGAGATAATATAAAGGATTGCGTCGCATGGAATGTAGTTAGGTAATATCAATGAGTATGATAATGTAAGTAATGTACCTTGATTGGTGGGTCAGAAGCAAAGGAACAGCAGAAGAAAGGGCACGGAGTTTGGAGCAACATAGGGAGAGCTAGAGAAGACTGACCCAGATTAGATATTAACATTTTTCAGATCATTTATTAATCTTTGCATTTTTGTGCTTGGTCTTGAATTAATATTTTTACTTCCTTTCAAATTTGCTATTTCCAGCAAAAACAAGAGAAATAACTTTATGTCTTGCCTCCCCTCTAGATTCATCCAGTCTGTTAAAGATGATGCATCTTTGACAACGAATTTTGTCTTTTCCCCCTAGCATCTTAGAGCTTGCTTAGTCTGCCTCCTTCCACCTCCACAACATCAGTATGTCAAATTTTAGTTCTGCCTCTATTAAAATACTCCTTTGTACTTTTTCTTCCTCTCTACATAGGCTAGCTCACACTGCTGTGCTCTTCAAGCCCTAGCTTTCTAGAGTCATGCATCTTTTGTAAGGACAAGAACCTATTGTCTTGCACTCACTACTTTATGAAATGACTTGACCATTCTGAATATGGTCAATGTGAGAATTTCTTTTGCTTGACTATGTATATCTGTTACAAGAATCATATTTTCCCTTTTAGATTGAGAAAGTATGGTGAGAAAGAGAGAAAATAAATACTAATTAATTGAAAATAATAATTTTAAAAATGATTGATTTGGTTACACTTGTGGGCCTGAGAGAACCTCCTTTCTAGTCTAATTAAAGTAGAAAATTACCATTTTTCCCTTCCACATCTGCCTTCTGGAACATCTGTTTCTCTTCATTCTATCTTTATGATCATCATAGGATTATGGTAGATCTATAGAAGTTCTTATTGGTCTTCCTGTCCTACCCCATCATTTTGCAGATAAGCAAACTGAGACCCACATAGGAGAAGTGATTTTTTTCAAGGTCACACGGGGAGTATCAGTGATTCTAACTCAGGTTCTGTGACTCCAAGTTCAACTCTTATCACCTCCATCATTATGTGAAGGAGGGGTTCTAGTTTTCAGAATACTTTCTTCAAAACAACACTATTCAGGTATGATCACCCTCATTTTTTGATGAGGAAACTCAGGCAGTAAGTTTACATAATTTATAAGGAAGTATCAGAGGCAGAATTCAATTCAGGTATCCTGACTCCAAGGCCAAAACCCTACCACTACACCAAAGGGCCTCTACGTCCAGAATCTATATCCTCACCTAGATTCCCAAATTTAAAATACTTCCTTGTCTCTCTCTTCTCATTTCCCATTACTGAATTCCTGTTAATTTCATCTTCATGTTATTTCTCTCTTGTGATCTGTCTTCTCTGTTCTGACTGACTTCAACCTAGTACAGACCATCAATGGAGGGGGCTTTGGCTCATGTATATTTTGACCTAGATGACCTTTGAGGATCTTTCTACCTCAGAAATCTGTAATTATCATTGCTTGTACTATTAACAATAGCTTCCTGCTCTTTGCCTCTCTTCTTCCTTTGAACTACTACCAGAAGAATATTTCTAATATAGATATGATCATCTGACTCTTATGCTCAAAACTCTTCAGTGATTCCCTAACTGAATAAAATTCAACCTGGCATCAGCCTACCTTTCAAGCCCTAATTCATGTCACTACTTTCCATACACTTCCCACTCAATCCTGCCATGCTCCATCACAGTGACCGGCTTCAAATCATCCCTACTTTATTGATTACCATTGCTATCACCCCAGGGCTATAAAAACATTAAAACTTTTTCGAGACACTGGCATTTAAACATTGTTACAGATATCTAAGATGCAATTTGCCTTGACACCTATCTATCTCTCACCTCTTTTAGGGTGAAATTCTTAACAAGTAAAATCAGTTATGTGGGATCAGATACTGTGGTTCCAAGGGAAAAATCTACCAGTCTCATTATCACTACTCAGATTCTATCCTACATGTCCGTCCTGCCCTCCAATAGTACAGAGCTCAACCATGTGCTCAATATGGCATCTAGAAACACCTAGGCATGTTACACCAGAGCTACCATTCTATTCACAATGTCCCACTGCCTTTCCAGTTAACATACAAGTAAAAAGCAACTTTTGAATCATTCAAAAGTTCCCTGACATTTCCACTCCAAGTGCAACCACGCTGATTCTTACTCCATTACAGCATATTTGAATAAGTAACAGTGACAATGTCATTCCCTCAATGAATGAGCTAAAGGCACTGTTTTAAAATGTTAATAATGCTCCTCTCTGTAGTCTTAGAAATTCTTGTACTGGGTGAAAGTAAGCAAAAGATTGAATCTGGTCCTTGAGTGTCCTGCCAGACTAGAAGCATTGCTTCCAGCTGCACTTCTCTCCCCATAGCTGGTCATTGAAGTGAACAACCTTAGTGAATAGACTTGACATCCCTACAGCTACCAATACCAACCTCAGCTAACTGCCACCATTGGGTAAGAAAGCCTAGAGCCCCCAGAATAGCAGTGCCCTCCAGACCAAGAATAATGTTATCAGAAGAACTCTGGCAGCTGTCAGTCATCCAAGGGTGCTTCTGTACGTACTGAAGCCCCAACCTCCTTAGCAGCCAGAACTACTGAAGACCTGGAAAAGGAAGTTCTGGTGACCAAAGTCCTTGGTGCTGTCATATAGTTTAGCATTATAAACAGATATGATTTTATACATAAAAATGGCATTTTAAAAGACAGATTATCATGTGCTTTGCTACTTTTCCATCTGACTTACAGTTGCAACCTCCTGTGTGCGTTATCCTCTGCTTCCTCTTCCCCCTTAGAATGTGAGAGCAAAGTCTGTCTTTTTTAAAAATTTGTGTCCCCAGTGCTTTGCACATAATAAGAACTTAATACGTGTTTGTTTTTTTGTTTGAATTCATTCATTCCAACTCTGGGCCTATAAATGATTTCTCTGCATGTTTTGTTTTCAATGGCTACTTCTTTTATGAGCCATTTTCCAAACAGTGGTCCTAAGACTTGTGCTCTCTCAAACCCTTGGTGAGTTTGTTGCCTCCATGATCTCCCTTTTTCCAAGTGGATATTCATTTCATTCATTCCTTAGAAGAGGCAGCCTATGACTTCCTTCAGTAGCTCGGTCTGTCACTCTGATTATGCTTCAGAGATTCAGGGGGAAAAAGGCTGTTTAAGAAGCAAACTCCCTGTTGTCAGAGATCAAAGCCCTCTTTTCCTCACTTCTCCCTCAGGGCCCATCCACTTGAGATTCACTACAAAGAGACCTTGGGGATCTAGGATCTTTTTGAAAAATTGGGCCCAAGTTGATAGCCTGACATTCTTCTCAAGTGACCTATTAGTCCAAGGAGCAACAAACTGGCAGGATTGTAAGTTATCATTCATCACAGTTGTTCCTTCACCTTTCCTGGAATGTCTTTGAAAGGCCCTGGCATCAACAATATGTCATCAAAAGTCTTCTGTCTGCAGCGTCTATGATTCCATGTAATGTTCATCACAGGGAAAGTATTTTTCTTCTGGGGACACTGTCGTCTTTCTTATAAAATACACCTACTATTTTGCCTGTTTGTACAGAAGGGAAGTTGGCACTGCTTCTGAAGAATTAATTCCTTAATTCTTGAAAAATAAATTCTTTCTTGATGATTCTAGAATTTTGCTACAATTAGAGAAGGCAAGTAAGTTGTCAGGCAGCTATTTGTAGCATATAAAATACACAATAATGCTTACCTTAAGAATGGACAAAAATCACTGCAAAGATGTTGCCCTTGGACCTGAAGTTGATGGAACTGGTGCTATATGGTAACTGAACTAAATTTTAAAAAAATCTTTAAATATGTTTTATTTGTTTTGATCAGTCAAAATTTGCCTTCACATTCCAACCCTGATCCCCCAACTAAGAACAAAAGAAAAACAAAACCCAGTGTAGACATGTATAATCAATTCAAAGAAATTTCCACATTAATCATGTCCAAAAACGTTTGTCTCATTTTGCACTCTGAGCCCTACACTTCTCTGTCAGGAGGTAGGTAGCAGGTTTCCTCATTAGTCCTCTGCACTCATGGTTGGTCACTACCTTGATAACAGTACAACACAACAATATTTCATCACATTTATATAGCATAAATTGTTCGTTTATTCCTCAGTTTACCAGCATTCCTTCAGATTCCCATCCTTTGCTACCTCAAAAAGAGATACAAATATTTTGGTAGAAATGCAAAGTCTGTTTTGCTTAGGACTAATCCTTCCCTTAATCTACGTTCCCTCTAATTCCTCCTCCCGCCTTTTCCTCTTTCCCTCCTATTTCTCTGTTAAATGAAATACATTTCTATACATATGTGTATATTCTTTCTTCTGAGCTGAACTAATTTTTAAGCCTCCTCTCCTACATTAAAGTGGCGTGTTTGAAAAAGGAATGTTTGTTCTTTCTATATTTTTGAAGTAAATACTCCTTTGTAAAATCTGTAAAATGTTAAATAATTAAATGGAACCTGAGTTAGTCACTGTACTTGAACAATGAGAGGAACACAGCTGGCACAGGCTTAAGCCAATGGCACTAAAAGAGAGGTCATCCAACCCTTCCGTCATTGCTAGGAACCCTGAGAGGCATATGTAGCAGCCTGGCTCTGGAAGGCAGGACAGAGCTGTTTAGTTTTGCCAATAAGGGAAACATTATTAATGCAAATAGAAGCTTTGCCATGAAACATCCTGTTGTAGTAGCCAGAAGGATGGATGTGGGGTCAAAAGAGAAGAGTTTTAATCCTTCCTTGGATATTTATTAGCTCAGTAACCATGGGTTAATTACTTATCCTTTCAGATTTGGAATCCATAAAACGAAGTTGTTGATACTTGTACTACTTGTCTCAAAGATCTGTTAGAAGAGAAGTGTTATATAAAGGTTTGGGGCTGGAGCCATGATTTTATTGGTATGGGGAACTCCCCACATAAGGAAACACTCTTTACCTTCTAGTATCTTTTTTGAAGACCCAAGAATCTCTTATTTAAGGGTCAGGCTTGTATGAAGCACATACCTAAGTGCCTGAGATTAGGGTCTATTTAATTTATTATTCACTGACTTTTAACCCGGATTTGGAGATTCAGCCCTTCCCTGACTACGTTTCTCCATAATAACTATGTATCTCAGGTTGGGAGTTACAAAGGATCTGGAAGATGAAGATCTAAGGAACTTGTGAGGACAAGGTTTGGGCATGAAACCCCAAAGAACTTCAGATGAACTGTTTTCATTATTTCCACCCACTCTATAGTAACAGTGCTTCTACAGCGTTGTTGCTGTTGAGTCATTTTTCAGTTGTGTCCAACTCTTTGTGATCTCATTTGGAGTTTTCTTAGAAAAGATACTAGAGTGGTTTGCCATTTTACGGCTCAAGAACTGAGGCTAACAGGGTTAGGTGACGTGTTCAGGGTCACATAGCTATTAAATGTCTGAGGCCAGATTTGAACTCCCAAAGATGGGTTCCTGACTCCAGGACTCAGCACTTTATCCACTGTACCATCCTAACTGTCCTAATAAATGTTCATTTTATTGCCCTTCATTACAAAGTTTAACAAAAATTATAACAATATTATAAAAATTTATAAAATTTAAAAATTTACCAAAATTAATTTTAAAATTTATATTTTTTAAAAAAATTAAACATAATGTTAATTTAAAGCTAGTTTAAACTGAAAACTGCTTTTGAGTGTGGAGGAGTACAAGAGAATTAATTATATTTTAAATAAATATTTAGGTACTCCCTAGCAGAGTTTTCCTCTCAGGCTGATTTGTGTATGTATATATAAATATGCTTACAACAGGCTCCATGCCTCAAACTGCAAATGTACACACTGTATGCATTATTAAGGACTAGATAAATATGAAGTGATAATGAGAGGAAGACCAAAAGATACTGGTAAGTCTGAATAAAAACAAAAGTGTCTTGTCTAGCTGTAGCAGCCAGAAAATCCTTCATCAGCTGCATACTAATGAGCTCTATGTCATGTTAGTTACTGCCTAGCTGGACTTCAGAATCTCTGTGCCTCAGGTTGCTCTGAGGACAAACCAGAAGTCAGACAAATCTAAAAATCCAGCTCAAGGATGAAAAAGGAAAAACAAAAACAAAACACAACTCTGAAGACAAGGTCTTTAAAGAGAAGTGTGGGTATCAGCAATCACACTAAACTGTGTCAACCATAATTAGAAGAATAGACACACTTGCCTTAAGAGAAGTGCTCATCTTTCATGAACTTTTAGAAACCTGGGTTCAAATGCTACTTAAGCTTTATGCAAAATTGTATTTTGGACTTTGAAACAAAAACATGAATAATTTTGTCCCATACCTGGAAATGTCTTTTTTTGTATTTCAGGAGTCTATGAAAGTGAAGACTCCTTTCTGAAGAATATCTATTTGTTTTGTAGAGACTGTTTCTGGAATATTTCCTCACTATTCTAGAATGTCAATTCCAACCCCTAAAAAGGATGGAGGAGTGGAAAGAGCACTGGATTGAAAGTTAGGAGACCTAAGCTCTAGTCCTGGCTCTGCTACTGTGTTACCTTGATCAAGTACCTTAACCATTCTAGACCTCAGTTACTTCTAGAAAATGAGGAGCTTAGATTGGGTGACTTCTAATGTCTCATTGCAACTCTAAAATTATTTAATTTCAAGATCATTTGCTATTTGGATCATCCTATCTGTATCTGACTTGGGAAAATGTCTTTTAGTCCTAGCTAAGGAATGATGATGATTTCCCACTGAAAAAACATGCACTTTATGCAGGCATTAGGACTCCATTACATTTTAAAGGTAGAATAGTGTGTTGTGGTTTAATAATGCAAAATGATCTGTACCTGTCTTGAGAACCATTCAGTCATTCTGATGTTCCTTTTGTCATTGCAAGTGGATGAAATTCTTTTCTATGTAAATAATTTTTTGTCACTAGTATTTTACCTAAAGAATAGTAAGGTCTTTAGGTTATGGTATTTTAGCCAATTTTTATCAAGCAATCAACAAGCATGTATTAAGTGCTTACTTTGTGCACTATGCTAGTTGTCAGGAATATAAAGACAAAATGAAATAACCTCTACCCTCAGGAAACTTATATTCTATTGGAGAAGTCGACATAATAACAATAATAACAATAGCTAGTATTTACGTAGTGTTTGCTATGTGCCGAGCACTGTGCTGTTATCCTATTTGATCTTCATAACAACACTGTGAAGGAGGTGCTGTTATTATCCCCTTTTTACAGATAGGGAAACTGAAGCAAATAGCAGTTAAGTGACTTGATAAGGGTGAAAGAAAGGAGGTCACATAGCTAATGAGTGTCTGAGGTCAAATTTGAACTCAGGCCCTCCTGATTCTAGACCCAGCACTCACTCCACAGCATCACCAGCTGCCTATATTTATACATATAATCAAAATGCATTCAAAATAAAAACAAGGGAAAAGGGCACTAGCAACTGGGGGGTCTGGAAGGTATCATGTAGAATGTGTTATTTGTGCTGAATTTCTAAACAAAGAAGGAATTGTAAGTGGCAGAGGTGAGGAAGGAGTGTATTCCAGGCACGGAGGATTAGCCAATGCAAAGGTAGAAGATGGAATGTCATGAGTGAGTAAGAAGGTCTGTCTGAGAGGGGAGTGATATAGTATAAGGTTAAAGATCAAGGTAAGGGAAAGCCAAACTGAGAAGTTTATACTTAGTTCTAAAAATAATAGAAAGACATTGGATTTTACTGAGCAGGAAAATGGCATGAGGTATAGTGAAATGACTCTATCAGTGTAGAAGGTGACTTGGAAAAGAGAGAGGCCAGAGGCAGGGAGATCAATTAGGAGACAGTTGTAATAGTCCAGGCTAAAGGTGATGAAATCCTGACCTAGGATAGTGGTCATATGAGCAGAAAGAAGGGGACAGGTGCAAGAAATGCTGATCAGATAGAAATGACAAGATTTGTCAACTTGTGGGGTAAGAGGAAGCAAGGAATCTAAAATTCTGTCAAAGATGCAAAAACAGGGAGAAAAGGAAGGGATTTTGAGTGAAAAACAATGAGTTCTGCTTTGGATATGTTGAGTTTGAGATACCTCAAGTACATCTGGCTTGAAATCTCCAATAGGTCATTAGAGACATGAGACCAGAGTTCAGGAGAAAGACTAAAGTTGATTATTACAAATATGAATCTTCTTTGGGGGATTTATAGAAGGCATAGACAGAAATTAGGATGACAAATTATTGAGGAGTTGCAATCTGCATTTATGGAGGTAGTGCCTACATTGATGAGATCCCAATACATTGACATAGTGAAGTTGAAAAAAGCTTAAGTGGAAATTATCAAGCAACATAGGGAAAGAATTCTGGGTCAGGGACATACTGCCACTACTAGGATTCTGTTTCCTGGGTTCAGCTCCTTCAATGTGCTTTTCACAGTCTCTTCCCTTCCTCTATTTTTAAATAGAGTTGTCTTTTTTAAAGCTCTATGTTCACAATGGTGGCCACAGTAATAGTAGCAGGGATTCCAAAGGAGAGTTAGTATCCAGCAGGTAGCAGCTATTTGTTTCTAAGTTGAGTGTCTTTAAATTGAGAACTGCCTTCATTAGACACAAGCTAGATTCAGCCATAGGCAGACATGGTTCATGTGGACATGATACATCCCCACCTAACACTAAAACTCATTTCCAGATTTTAAAGACAGAAAAGAGAACGTGGTTTTTCCTAGCAATTTTTATTCTATGAGACATGCCAGATTTGCTGCAGTTCAAACATGAATCAGCATAGAGGATGAGGAAGCATACCCTCAACAACAACCTTACTGTCTAAATGTCATTCAATTGCAATCGAATTGCTGTGAAAATTTACATTATGGGAAACTGACTTTAGTGTTAAATCACTTCACGGTAAATAGCACTATTACAAAGAACACTAAGTGGGCTAATGAAACTGTATTGTCAACAAAAGTCTGTTGTGGTAAGAGAAAGCTACCTTTTAATAGGGCATCAATTATTCCTGAGTCACTGTGTTACTGGAGGTTGATAAAGGTTGTCTCACTCTTTGGAACACTGCTCCTACAGTCTGTATAAAGCATCCAAAATATGATTTCCAAATTGGAGACAAAAATGAATATATTATTATTCACAATTACAAAGCTTCAAATGGAAATCATTCAAGTCACGTCTCAAAAAACCTTTGACTGAATTCCCTCAGTGTCTTACAATCTTCATTTGCACAAGACATAAAAGGAATGTGCTTGTTTCTCTCTTTTTTTCTCTAAAGTTAAAAAAATATAATTTGAGGCACTTGTTCTTGTGTGTTAAGAAGATTTCATGTTAACAAGTTGCAAGTTTGAAGTGATGAGAGGAATTTTCTTTTTACAATGAAGTTTGGGATCTTTAGTGCTTTTAATTAGTGGTGGCTTGAACACTAAAGCAGTTTCTGACCTTCAGAGAGGCCCCATATCCACAAGCCCAGAGGAAGGGATAAACAGCACCATTTGGCCCAGACTCTAAACAAAAGAGGGCCCTACAATGGGTATTTTGTTTTTCTCAACTAAAGAATAAGTCAGAAAGAATACTCCACTCATGATTTATTTGAGGGATAAGGGTGGGAGGAAATTCCAGGCAAATAGATTACGTGCCAAGACATTAAAAAGAAAAAAAAAGTCCATTCCCACAATAATAGAAATTGTGATGTTTAGAAAGTATTCAGTAGAATATCCACTTGTTCTCGTTCTTATCTATTTATTCCTCATGACAAATTCCATGACCAGCAATTGACATAAACAGCACCAGGACCTGCCTTAGGAAGAATTGTATATAGGAAGTATCAGCATAAGACTGGTGTTCCAAAGACCTGGGTTTTAGTCTTGACACTAACTGCAGGACCTTGGAGAAATCACTGCTCCTCTCTGTCTCCTCATTTGTATATAACTATCATTCCCCAGATGGGGAATGTGTCCCAGTGGCCCCACTTAAAAAACTTCAGAGTTGGAGATAAGAGGAGGAATGTTAAGGAATCCATTTTAAAAGAGGGGTTGAGCTGAACATGGAGCAAGAGATCTGGGAATGACCACCTCCTGTTTTCTATGTTTTGCAAATGGGCTTTACCCACTTCATGCTCTGAGTGTCCAAGGATAGTTCTCTATCCGTGATATGATCAGGTAAAAGAAGGTCCCTCCCTCATCATCTGCCAAGTGAAGTCACTCCCATGACAGCAACCTATAAAAGGACATTTAAAAAACTAAAAACAATAAATGTAAGACTCTCAACAGTGTTGTCAGGCTTATTTCCCATGACGCCTTCTTTCCCCTGCTCCGATATGGACTCGATTTGGAGAGTGACCACTTCTGTGGTGTTGGGCATGAAGAGTTCAATTCTACAAGCAGAACTGAAGTTAGAGATGATACATTTTTAAACACTGCCTTTATTATGAGGTAGTGTTGACTAGTTCCTAACTTGCTACAGTTATTCACTTATACAGAATAAATTTATGGGTATAACATTTAACTTGATCAAATAATGAATTAGCCCAATAGCTTCAGTTTCCCCCTGCCAAGTTTTACTTTTTGTCACGGAAACATCACATAAATGTTACTGTTACTGGCCATAAATCCAACTGCATGGCATAATTTGTGGGACCCTAAAACAGTCACCCCACTTTAAAAACAACTTTACTTCAATAGCGCAATATTTGATGTTATTCCTTTAGAAGGTAATTTTGTTGGATTACACATTACCTTAAGTTGTCTTTTAAAATGTGAACACTCCCTAGAAGTGGTTATTTGAATTAGTTGATCAGATCCAATGGAAGAAACCCCTGCCAGCATAACACCACTAAGTACCTGTAAAACGGAGTGCTGAAATGAGGGAAAGGATGCCAGCAGGGAAGATGAAGGGCATCAAAGACAAATTTCATCTATTTCACAGTTTTTCTGAAGGCTAGCCCTGCTTTTCCCTATGGCTACTCAAGGCTGATGCATGACCAAGATGAAATGAAGCTTGACTGATAGCTGATCAAGCATGTCTCCAAATCAGAAATTCCAGAGGTGGATTTGATTTCTTTCACATCCTCTGCTGTAGATTTGATTTATTGAAGATGCCACATGTCTGTGACATCATTTAATTAATACTTTACACTTAATTACCTGTAGGACTTCTCTACTAAATCAAAGAAAGTCTCATATCTGAATGTTATTCATGAGTGAAGAATTAGTTTAGGATGGAGAAGCTATGAAGTAAGGAGGAAAGGAGACTTTAAAAATTTTTTTGTTTTAAATATTTAAAATGATTTGTGTGTAGTACATATTTCTTAACTGGATTACTAAAGTAGCTACATAGATTAAAGTGGCCAATATATGTTTATATATGAATACTGATCCTAAAGAAGACATTATTTTTGTTAATGACAATTGTTAAATTGTCACTAATGGGAAGATACTTGCCTCTGTTTTGCAGCAATTCATGTTATTAGAGAGGCTTTGGACAGAGGAATCAGTGCATTCATTTATTCATTCATTCACAAATAAGTAATAATGAGGTACTCTTCTACATGTGAGCCATGATGCATTTGGGACCAGAGAAATAAAGACACTAACAAATGGGTTCTTTTCCTTGAAGAGCATTCATTTGACTGGTAGAATACACCCTGTTCGCAGGTAAGTCAGTACAAACATATACAAAGTAAATAAAATGCAATTTGGGCGGGGGGGTGGGGAGTAGTAAATATAGGGGAAAGAGTATCCAAAAAGATCTCATCAATTCCAAAAGACTCATGATGGAAAATGCTGTCCACATTCACAGAAAGAACTAGAGTCTGAATGCAGATCAAAGCATACTTTCTGCTCGCTCTCTCTCTCGTTTCTTCTTTCTCATGGTTCACCCCATTGCTTCTAATTTTTCTTTACAACATGACTAATGTGAAAATATGTTTAATATGAATGTATATGTAGTGCCTATATCAGATTGCATACCATCTTGGGGAGGGGAAGGAGGCGGAGAAAATTTAAAACTCAAAAGCTTGTGGAACTGACTGTTGAAAACTAAAAATTAATTCTTTGACAAAGAAAAGGTCTCAGGTAGGAAGTAGTGCCTGAGCTGACCTTCAGAGGAAGCAAGGGAATTCCAAATTCCAAGATGAATGGAGAGAGGATTGAGTTCTGGGACGATGGGAGAGTAAATCAGAAAATTCCAAGCTCTGAAATGATGAGCTTATTAGTTTTAGAATAACATGGATAGACTTATGCAAAATAGATAATGAGCAAAATGAGCAGAACCAAGAGATCATCGTATGCAGTAACGGCAATATTGTTTTAAGGACAACTTTGAGCCATTAAGTCATTTTGACTATTATAAACATCCAAACTAACTACAAAGAACCTAAGAAGGAAGATGCTATCTGCATTCAGAGAAAGAACTGATGCATATAGTGTGTATAGAATGATTTTACATATATACATATTTGTGTGTAATTGTAGCCATCTCTGAGAGGATGATAACTTTGTTATATATTTAAAAGGAGAGGCAAGTTGTATATAACAGATTTACGGCTTTATGTACAATCATCTTTATTTATTCTACTGATGGAAATTTTTGTTTTATTTCATAACTTTAAAATAAATTTTAAGAAAAGATGAAAGGAAAGAGTATGAAGGACAATCTATACAAAGACATGGAAGTTGGAGGTGGAATTTTGTTCATGTATGGGTCATTTTGGATGGAACATAAAATATATAAACAAGGGGAATAAAGGTAGACTGGAGCCAGTCTGTGAAGGGCTTTAAATTACAAACAGAAACACTAGTCAATCGAACCTCCTTGGACAGCAACATAGGAGATGAGTCTGTTCCCCAGTCCTATCAGTTGTTAGAGAATGATGGTCTTGAATTTAAACTGATGACTCACTATCTCTGTAGAAAAGTGATGTATCTATTTTAAATTTCCGATTATTAACAATGAGGATACAGAAGAGAAGAGTCCAGCATCCTCCCTTCTTGTTCCATCCTTATTGCCTTGTTAGAAGGAACAAGTCTAGAAACCATTAAATAACTTTCATTGGTCACCAGTCTTCACTTCTCCCTTGCACCCACAACTCATATTCCCTCTTCTCATAGCTAACTATTCTTCTTACTTCTTTGTTTTTCTTTCACTTTGTTATTTTCCCCTTTCATTTTGACACAGTTACCCTCAACCTCTGATCTTCGGGGGGAGGGATTTGCAAATTTTTCTCTTGTAAACAGAAATCATCGGAAGCAAGAAAGAATAGCTCTGATACTTGACTTCAAGATAATGTGGAAATCTCTCAAGGAGAACCTCATGGTTCCCACATGTAGTGGGAGTTTCCATTCATTTGTTCCTCTTTAGAGAAGGAAATGGCAAACTCTGCAATATCTTTGCCAAGAAAGCCACAAATGGGTTCACAAAGAGTTGGACATGGCTGAAATGACTGAACAACGAAGAACCAAGAGTTTCACATTCATTATCACACATATAGAAATGCAGTATAGCCAGCCTTCAGCAAATTTGTGAAATAAAGTCAACTTACAATATTAACTTCTTTCCAGCCTTTTCTTCCCCCACACACACATTCCTTACCATCAACCACTAAGTTAGTTTTCTTGCCTTCTCATATTGCCACTACAGAATTATAACTAGACCTACCTTCCCTAAGGTCTCTTAACCTTTTTTATGTCATGGACCCTTTTGGCAGTCTAAGAAAGTCTATGGATCCCTTCCTGGAATAATATTTTTAAATGTATAATACAAAATACATAGGATTACAAAGATGCGTTATAAAGATGCATTTTTTTCCTATCAAAGTTCATGAAACTCCCTAATCTCTGGTTATAACCCAGTTTAAGAAGGCTATGTGCAGTAGATAGAGTTTTGAGCCCAGAGGCAGGAAGACCTGAATTCAAATTTGATGTCAGACACTTACTAGCTATATGACTTTGGGCAAGTCACTTAATCTCTGTCTGCCTCATTTTTCTTAACTGCAAACTGAGGACACTACCTCAAAGGGTTGTTGTAAAGATCAAGTAAGAAAATATTTGTAAAGAGCTTAGCACAGTGCCTGTCACATAGTAGGCACTACATAAGTGCTTATTCCATTCCCTTCACCTTCTAGCTCCCCCCAAGAAAATTTACCTCTTTTGTTTATACTACTAACAGTTTAGCATGCTATATCTCTCAAGTGATTGAGAGTTTACTAGAGACAGTATCCTAACCTAAAGGAGTAATTTAAATGGAAGCTTTCATCATAGCAAGTTTTTTTCTCTGAGAAGATTTGGTGATAAGCACATTTTTGAACTTTCTTCTAACTGATTCATATGGGCAGCTGTATAATTTGTCCATTTATTTGAACTTTTTTTAAAGAATTAGCAAATATTAATGAATATTAGTTTGAAAAGACACTTTCAAGTCTGAAATGTGGGATAATACATAATTCATTTCTATTAGTTTTTTTTTTTAATTTCTTCTTTCAGGGAAGGTTTGCCAATAGTTCTTTTAAAGAGAGAGTGACTCATTTCCCAGCACTAGTGAGCCCATAAAAACCACTAACGTCTACTATGTGAATCTTCATTTTCTTAATCCCATTGTCTACTTTGATTTATTTTTCAGATTTATGCAATTGAAGACTGTGTAAGTTAAAGCTTGGAAAGACTGAAATAAAATATTGATAGCCTAATCAAGATCCGTGTAACTTATCAGACAAGATTGAGTCTAAGATTTGCTGCATTGAGTTTGATTTGACTTAGTGAAGGATTTTAAGCTTAAAATCAACAGAGGAAGCCTGTGAGGAAGGGATCCCAGTTTCCAAATCCATCTATGTAATCATATTATGTCTACACTGCAGTTTCATTTCCAATCCTCAGACTACTCTTCAAGGATTTCTTCCCTCCAAGGACTGTCATAAGTCCTCCTACTATGAAGCAAATCTTCCTGGACAAATTTCTCAATCCAAGTGGTCCCTCTTTCTTTTGCATGTATTCTTCCTCCTACTTGCTTGTTTCTTCACATAGATGATCTTGTATTACTAGTTCCATATTTGTGTTAGTTACATTTATGGACATATAGATATTATCACCTCAACTAGATAACAAATACTGTAAGTCAGTCATTATTCTTTATACCCTCTTATAAGTCCCACAGCACTTCATACAGGGCATTTTGCATAGTAGTGAAAATAAAGTCCTCATAGCCAAATGAAAGACAAAGCAGAGAAAGAGAACTACAAACCATTCTCAATTTTAAAAAAAAGGACTCATTTGATCTCCATTCCTTGACCCTCTTTGAGTTATTTGTAATAACATCATTGTGTATTATTTAACCTCATCGAGGTTAATATTTGTCTCCATAGGTGCACCATAAATGTTAATTGATTGACCAATTACCATTCTAATTCTTTTCTGATTCTGAAAATTTAAAAGTAAAATTATGAATACAATGGAGAAATTAAATTAGAGAGTAGCAAACAATAATGAAGGATGATACCCATATGACAAAATCATGAATTTTTTAGACTTGACCATTTCGAAAATGTATTTTGCTTGATTATGCATATTAACTACATGAGTATTGTTTTAATTTTTCTGCAATGGGAGGAGGGAAAATAGATTTTTGTCAATTGAAAAAATTAAATTAAAAAATTAATGGGGAAAAAGAGAAAGGAACAATGTAGAAAAATGTTTTTGCAACAAAGCTTGAAATTATTTGGGAAAGTTTGATGGAGGCTACAAATTGAGCAAAATCTCAGATTTGAAGGCTTTAGGGAAATGTACAAAGGAGAAAAGGCATGTCTGGTTGACTGAAGAGATTATTTATATATATCTTTAAGAAAATGATACAGGGTGATAGAAGCAAGATAAACAATGCTTCAATAAGGTTAAACTGGGGCAGGGAATGGAGAAAGTCAAATGAGTCTTTTTTTAAATTGATAATAGTTTATAGTTCTCTTTCCCTGCTTTCTCTCTCCATTTTTTGCCTATGAGGACTAAATTTTTTCCATAAAAGGAGTTTGGTAGAATGCATTATGTCTCTATTTTTGAGAACAGCTTTTATAACATAGATATTAATTGCTCTTAAAATGTTTGATTGGGAGGCGGAGCCAAGATGGCGGAGTAGAAACACATAAATACGTTAGCTCCGAGCCCACAGCCCATGAAATATCTGTAGTAAAGAGCTGCCAATAAATTCGGGAGCAGGAGAAGTCACACAATAGTGGAGCGGATAAGATTTCTGTTCCAGAGGGACCTGCAAACCTCTCGCAAAAGGTCCGTCGCGCTACGGATGCAGAGCCCAGCCCAGCCCTGCCCCGGCACCGAGAGGAACAGATCCAAGCGGACTTCAGGGACGGGATCTCCAGCGGCTGCGTGGGTCCCTCCACCCACAGGTGACGGGGGTCGGTGAGAAGGTCTCTTTGGAGGGTCGAGAGGGGAGTGGGGTGCCCCCATACTCAGGCCCCCTCGGGAGGCAACAGCGGAGGTGGGAGCAGACCAGGGCTCCCCAAGCAGGCAGGAGCCTGGATCCATTGTTGAAGGTCTCTGCATAAACCCCCTGAGGGAACTGAGCCAGTGAGGTGGCCCTGCCCCAACCTGAGCACCTGAACTTAATCTCACACTGAATAGCAGCCCTGCCCCCGCCCAAAGCACTGAGGCTGGGAAGCAGCATTTGATTCTCAGACCCCAAGCAAGGGCTGGGAGGATCCGGAGGCGAGGTGGGTGTGAGGAGAATATTCAGAGCTCAAGTCACTGGCTGGGAAAATGCCCAGAAAAGGGAAAAAAACCAAGACTATAGAGGGTTACTTTCTTGGTGAGCAGGTTTCTCCTCCCCTCCCTTCTGATGAGGGAGAGCTGTGCTCACCATCAGGGGAAGACACGGAAGTCAGTGCTTCTACATCCCAGCCCACTCAATGGGATCAGTTCTGGGAAAAGGTCATAAAGAGCCCAAACAATTTTCAAAATCATGTTAGAGAGGTGGAGGAAAAACTGGGAAGAGCAATAAAAGACTTGCAAGCAAAGTATGAACAACAGATCAGCACCCTGCTAAAGGAGACCCAAAAAAATGTGGAAGAAAATAACACCCTGAAAAATAGGCTAACTCAATTGGCAAAACAGGTTCAAGAAGCCAATGAGGAGAAGAATGCTTTCAAAAGCAGAATTAGCCAAATGGAAAAGGAGATTCAAAAGCTCACTGAAGAAAATAGTTCTTTCAAAATTAGAATGGAACAGATGGCGACTAATGACTTTATGAGAAACCAAGAAATCACAAAACAAAACCAAAAGAATGAAAAAATGGAAGATAATGTGAAATATCTCATTGGAAAAACAACTGACCTGGAAAATAGATCCAGGAGAGACAATTTAAAAATTATGGGACTACCTGAAAGCCATGATCAAAAAAAGAGCCTAGACATCATCTTTCATGAAATTATCAAGGAAAACTGCCCTGATATTCTAGAACCAGAAGGCAAAATAAATATTGAAAGAATCCACCAATCACCACCTGAAAAAGATCCAAAAAGAGAAACTCCTAGGAATATTGTGGCCAAATTCCAGAATTCCCAGGTCAAGGAGAAAATATTGCAAGCAGCTAGAAAGAAACAATTCAAGTACTGTGGAAATACAATCAGAATAACACAAGATCTAGCAGCTTCTACATTAAGGGATCGAAGGGCATGGAATAGGATATTCCAGAGGTCAAAGGAATTAGGACTAAAACCAAGAATCACCTATCCAGCAAAACTGAGTATAATACTTCAGGGGAAAAATTGGTCTTTCAATGAAATAGAGGACTTTCAAGCATTCTTGATGAAAAGACCAGAGCTGAAAAGAAAATTTGACTTTCAAACACAAGAATGAAGAGAAGCATGAAAAGGTAAACAGCAAAGAGAAGTCATAAGAGACTTATAAAAGTTGAACTGTTTACATTCCTACATGGAAAGACAATATTTGTAACTCTTGAAACTATTCAGTATCTGGGTACTGGGTGGGATTACACACACACACATGCACATGCACAAACTCATAGAGACAGAGTGCACAGAGTGAATTGAATAGGATGGGATCATATCTTAAAAAAAAAATGAAATTAAGCAGTGAGAGAGAAATATATGGGAGGAGAAAGGGAGAAATGGAATGGGGCAAATTATCTCTCATAAAATAGGCAAGCAAAAGATTTTTTTTTAGTTTGGGGAAAAAGAGGGGAGGTGAGAGAAAAACATGAAGTTTACTCTCATCACATTCCACTAAAGGAAGGAATAAAATACACACTCATTTTGGTATGAAAACCTATCTTACAATACGGGAAGGTGGAGGACAAGGGGATAAACAGGGTGGGGGGGACGATGGAAGGGAAAGCATGGGGAGGAGGGTACAATTTGAGGTCGACACTCACAGGGAGGGACAGGATCAAAAGAGAGAATAGAAGTAATTGGAAGCAGGATAGGATGGAGGGAAATATAGTTAGTCTTATATAACACGACTATTATGGAAGTCATTTGCAAAACTACACAGATTTGGCCGATATTGAATTGCTTGCCTTCCAAAGGGAGGGGGAGGGGAGGGAGGGAGGAAAAAAAGTTGCAACTCAAAGTTTTAGGAATAACTGTCAAGTACTGTTCTTGCCGCTAGGAAATAAGAAATACAGGTAAAGGAGTATAGAAAGTTATTTGGCCCAACAGGACAGAGGAGAGGATGGAGACAAGGGCAGAGAGGAATGATGGAGAAGAGAGCGGAGTGGAGATGGGGGCAATTAGAATGCTCGGTGTTTTGGGGTGGGGGAGGGGACAAGGGGGGAGAAAATTTGGAGCCCAAAAATTCTGTGAAAATGAATGTTAAAAGTGAAATAAAAAAAAATTAAAAAATTAAAAAATGTTTGATTGCACTGACTTCTAAATCCATCTGGCCTGGGCATTTTTTCTTTGGCAATTCATTTGTAGCTTGCTTCATCTCATTTTCTGAAGCTGGATTGTTTAAGATCTCTATTTCTTATTTTGTTAGCTTGAGTGCTTTATATGTTTGTAGATAATCATCAATTTCCTTTGAATTCTCACAGATGAATCTTTTCAAAGGAATGAAGAGATGAAAAGCTTGGAAGGGTGCAGTTCTGAACTCTAGGATGGCCAGTTTTGAATAGACAGCACATTGAAAAGGAAATCGGGAGTTGTTATTAGCTGTTAGTGATTTCTGAATGAACTTCTAAAGTTCTCTATGAGGAAAGTCCACATTTCTCTTGTCAAACTGATATGATAATTAATGTGATTTTCATGGCCACCAGTGGAGTAGCAGAAACACAAACTTGGGGTGATTAGGGACTCATTAGCTGCCAGGCTAATATTTTTAGAAAGGACAAAATAGAAACAGAAGCATATTGGCAATTGTTTGTGGAAAAGTGGAAAAGAGAATGGAAGGAGCTGAAGCTGAGCATGGAAGAGGGCAGCTTATTGGTTTTGGGGGTTGCTTTTTAACCAGACTTCTGATTTCATCATTGCAGGAAGCTGCTGGTGAGGACTCTCTACCAATGTAGAGCAACTCCTCTTAGAGATTTACCTAAGACACTAAATTTAATGGCTTGTCCAGGGTCACACAGCTAAAGTATGTTAGAGACAAAACTTGAACTGAGGTTTTCCTAACTCTGAAGTGAGCTCCCAATCCACTACACCATGCTGCCTCTCGGTGTTAATGGGTGTCATGCATAAAATTAGCAGGTCTGATTGTTACTCATTCAAGAAATATTTATGGAATACCTAGTGTATGCCAGAAAGTGACAATGAAGGTAGATACCATTTTAGCAACTTATGATACGGTGAGTAAGATAGTATTTACACAAGCAACTAAAACTCAAAGCAATATATATTAAGTTCAAGAAGAATGCCCAAAAAAAGTCTTACAGACATAAAAGAGAGAAAAACCACTTCCAGTGTGAGCAATCAGGGAAAGCTTCAGAGAAGAAGCAGCATTTGAGCTGGATCTTAAAGGATAGGTAGGTTTTGATAGGCAAAAATGGGAGAGGAGGCCATTCCAGGGGAAGGGGATTTTGGGAATGGAGGTGAAGCAGCAGGAAAATGTGAAACCTGTTTGGGGAACAGTAAATATCCATTTTGGTTGTAGCACAGTAGCAGGAAAATTGACTCAAAAGGTAGACTGGCATTACATTAGGAGGGAAATTAAGTGCCAGATGGAGAAGTTTCTATTTATATTCTATATGGCAATAAGAAACCATTGAAAATTTTTGAGAATTAAGAGGATAAACAAAATAATACTTCAGTTCAATGAGTAGGTATTGAGCTAAACAACCCCTACCCTCAAGGAACTTACATTCTCCTAGGGAGTGGGAAATAGCATGTATACAGAAAAGTGTATTTAAAAAATGTACAAATGAAATGAAAAGGCATTTTGGTGGAGTAAGCACAGACACTAACAATTGGTGCATGGAGAGATCAGGAAAGATATTCTGTAGGAGATGGCACCCAAGGAAATGATTCTTTAAGAGAAGATTGAGATTCAATAAGGCAAGGAGGTAAGAAAAGAGAGAGAGCATTTCAGTCAAGGGGGACAGTCTGTGCAAGAGCAGGAGATGAAATGTTATGTTGATGACTCATGTTTCTGAGGAATCAAAGAATCCTAAAACTATATAATGGCTCCAGTCCCTAAAAGTGTAGGCAAATACAGTTCCAAGCATTGAAAGATTCCTATTATCTCTGAGATTTTCCTCTATGTCATTTCTTGGATGGGAACTGTGTTAGCAGATGGGATTGTAAACTCCTTCAGATCGGTGATTAAGTCATTATTAATACATAGCACCTAGACAAGTGTCATGTATAACAGAGTGCTTAATAATAATCTGTGCTATGCTTGAAATATATTTTTCTGAGCACAGAGGAGAGAGGACAACTGATTCTCTGCTACTCATGAAATATCTGGGATAGAACTAGTTTGGGAGCATATTAAAATATCATTAATAATCCTAGTATATCTAGCTACTAAGAGGCAGCATGGCAATTTGAGCAAAGGACTGGCCTAAGAGTTAGGAAGTCCAGGTTCTTCCTCTGACATTCTAGCTGTTTGACCATGAGCTCTCAGTGTCTCAGGCAATTCTCTAAGACTATACGTTACAGATGACTTGTTGACCTGTATTAATGAAAGGAATTATCACCTTGGAAGTTCTTTGCATTGAGGAAATCACAGGTCTGGTCCAATGACCTTTACCATTGATATCTCAAATTTTTCTTCTTCTGTAAACTGATGATACTTCTAACTTGGCCATTTGAGTGGTCATTCCACTTAATAACTAGCATTTTTGTACAAAGTTTAAGGTTTGCCAAACATTTTACATATGTTATCTCATTTGATTCTCACAATTCCATTTTACAGATAAGGAATCTGAGGCCAAGAGAAGTTAAATGACTTGCCCAAGGCCATAAAGTTAATAAATGTCTTGGACAGGATATGAACTCATATCTTCTTGATTCTAATGACAATTAGTACTCTATCCAGCATGCCAGCTAGCTGCCTTATTTAATTATATCCAAAACTTTTTGAAGGAAATATATTTTAGGAAACTAGGATATTTCATGAATGTGGCTTTGGATGGAGTGTTGTTGCTATTGTGTTGGCTTTTTTCTCATGTAAAGAGCTCCTAAATATTCACCCTGCATGGCTATCCAATATTTTTCCCCATCTTGGTATACTTGTCACACATCCTCAAGAATCATGGAGATCAAAAAAAAAAAAAAAAGAATCATGGAGACCATAAAGCATGTGGTTTCAGCTTAATAAAAAGGAAAAAAAACGTCCCATCCACCACATCACTTCTAAGGAGATACTCACCTCAAAAGTTTTTGCAGTCTGAAAACACTTATTTTATTAAATCCAGATTGTAAAATGGAAAGCTCAAGCCAGCAGTCACTTCTGAGTGAAATGAATTACTTGTTATTCATGCAAAGAGTTTACAGGAAACCATTTTTAAAGGTTAAAATAGAGATGAAGTCATTATTGGCACTGGGAATCAGTATGTCATTGATCTGAGAACCATAATTTATTAATTTATTCAAAGAATCTACTCCATATATGCAAAAGTGAATTTTCTACTCCACATCTCTCATATAGTTGGTGCTTCTCCACCGTACCCATACAGATTTGGTTTAACATTGGACATCACAACTCTTCTCTTTCTACTATATGGGTCCGTACATAAGTGAAACCTCCAAAAGAAATTTGCTTTGAGATGAAAACAATATATTGGCGCACGTTGAAAAATAATGGCATAAAATTACAGTATAAAAATTTCCAGGAATAACTAAAAAAACCCTTTCATTCAAATGAATGTTTTATTCATCTTTATTGACACTATTTTCTTCATTTTAGTTATTTTTTAATTGTTTCCCTCTTAAAGTGTGATTGTCAGCCAATGGCACTTCTACTACTTCTGATTCATATGATCCACTATTGCTGATATTAGCCCACTCAAAGTAAGAGAAGGGCTCAGAGATCATGTTATTAGACAAAATCCAATAACTCTGAGCATATTTCTTCAGATCTCTATAGTTGGGTACAAAGGTACAGATAACTGGGCAGCAGGTAGTCTGAGCACCAACGTATATGTGTCAGGGACATATACAAGATATCTCTCTAAATCCCATCCCCATAGGAAGGATAATCTGTAGAACTCATGAGTAAAGATGAAGAATTCACTCAGAGCCTCCTATTATGTGAACCATGTTCCCTAGTCATGCCCACATCCTTCATCTGGCTCTTCTCATCATTCTATCTTGCTATGCCCCCTTTCTGCAGACCTACAAGGTAAAAACAATCAACTTTGCCCAAAGCTATACCAGCACTCATTTAGCTTAGCTGCTTTTCTCTGGGATAAAGTGCCAATGCAAATCACCTAGGCTTGTCCCAACGGGCAGTATCCAGGGAGGCAATGGAATTCTACCCATGCTCTTTCTTGTCTTTGCACCTCCACAGTATTTCTCTTCACTATGCAGATAGTTGTACTCAGATTTTTGTACAAGCCAGATTGATAGGGAAAAGATATGGCTTAAATTCATGCCCACATGATATTTTAATATGCTCCCAAACTAGTCCTATCCCAGATATTTCATGAGCAGCAAAGAATTAATTGCCCTCTCCCCTCCGTGCTCAGCAAATATATTTTAGGCATGGCACAGAAATATGGCATTTTGCTAGGTGGTTTCCACCTATTCCCTCCAGGTATTCTTCCCTCCATCCCACGCTGCTAATATAAGAAAAAGGCTGAGAACCAGATCAGAGTTTAAGTTAAAGAGCTTTTCCCTACATGTATGGTGAGGTCCTCCATGTGTTCCTATTTAAAAATGATGTTAATTATATAAAGCTTTGAAATTCTGCAGACCTTCCTAAATAAGACCCATGATCATGCTAAAGTATTTGGACTAAATATCCACACAAGGAAAACACCCACCAAATATTTGAAGCAAGCTTTTTGTTCATATTGTGACATGAAGTTAAATAAACAACCTAGAGTTTACTGATAGGTATGTATATCTTGGACACACCTTTACAATGAATAATGAGCTTGATTCAGAATTTGATTGGAAGAAAAAAAGTTTGATTGCCTTTGGAAAACTGTAAAATTCCTTTAATGACCTCCAAGCTTCTCCCTGAAATTGCAGTGTACTTGGAATAATTTTTTCATCTGTCACCTAGATCATGTGTGGATATTTAGTCCAAATTCTTTAGCATGATTATGTGTCTTATTTAGGAAGGTCTACAGAACTCTAATCTGGTTTTATTTTATGATAAATACCTTTGGCAGGCATATACTTTCCCTTTTATCCTTTACCTTTGATACTATGGGATGCTTGGAGTCAGTAATAGTGTTTTACAGTTTCCTGAAAGCAAGTCAGTCCTTCTGTACCTCTTCCTATTCAACAATGGGCCCAGTTAATAGTCCATCTATATATCTGTTTCGGATATACATACTACTGGACAAGTTCTATAGGGTGTCCGTTCAGATGCACGTTGGAATCTGGGCAATGAACACTCTTCATCCATTTAGTCTGTCCGGAGTGGATAGATAGGCAAAACTCCTTTGAGTGAATACAGATCTTTTGCAAGAGGCTCTGCCATGTCCTGAGGCTTAATGCAATCAATCAACATGTCATCTCTAAGGAGAAACATCTGGATGATCTCACTATCCATTAGGAATCCCACTTCAACCTAGACTCTATACAGAATCTCCTCCATCACAGTGATGGACCTCTTTTGGCAAGTACACATCTCCTACTTTAGCTGATGCTTATTATTAGAGGGTCATCGAACAGAGCTATTTCTATTAATGTCTTCCAAAGAATCTCAAACAATCTCAATATATGGATGGGAGACACTTTATTGTAAAAGAACCTATAAAGCACCCTTTTGTTCTACCAAGTTGAATTCTTCATAATCAACAAGCAATAAACACAATGGGGTTTTATATTCTCTACATCCTTCAGTCAATTCTGAGATGGTAAAGATATTATTCAACAATGTTATTCAACATTGTTGAATAGTGTTTGTGAAAGCCTTGTTTGTTCCATACAAATATTCTCATCTGAGATGTTCTCAATTCATGTATAGATGACTCCTTACAAAGATTTTGTATATATAGGAAAGTAGGCATATACATTGATAGTTTTTTATGTTTTCTTAATCATTTTTTTTTAATCCGTTAGGTCCAAGATTTTGTCCCACGACTCAGAAAACCTCAGAATGACCTCAGGATAATTACTTACTTAATGGAAAGTGAACCTGTTAGCTTAATATATTCCCCTGAGCATCTCAAAAAGATGTTGTTTTCATCCAGTCTAGTTGTTTATAGATGGTGCTGCTAGCTGGGCTACTCTGCACAGAGGGAACTGATGCATAGCATATAGCAGAGGTGCCAAATCTTACTCAGGCCTTACTGACAGTTTAGTGACCCCCATTCATTTGAGCTTGACATAACTGTTTACAATCCTCTCCACCACCGGCACACAAAGCCCTTTGTTTAGCAATTGTGGCTGTTACTTACAAGTCCTGTCATTTACATTCCTCACCCCCTGCCTCTTTTCCTCTAAGTCTCCTGCAAGATTTTTGTTATTTTGCTTGAGTTAAACCCCATGCTTTCTGATCGCCGCAGAGCAATGTGCTTTCTAATGCTCACAGCAGGACTACAAACTTCTTTAGACCACCTGGGTATGATTCACTCATTTGGGTGTCTCTCTGTACCACAGCTGGTCAGGTGTTCTGTCGGTGTCTGCTCTTAGATGTCTAGTCCAGAGAAGCAGAGTTTCCACAGAGAGCTTCTTTAATGCTAGAGGATTAACTGGATTCTAGGATCACATTATTGGAGACTTGGTTTTGCCACATAACGAGTCAAAGTACATTTAGTATACTCTTGGACAGGGCACTAAAGGATACCCTGTAGTCTGAAAAGGTCATTGGAACACAGATAAAGAGCTAGAAAGGGCCCGCAAAGTCCCTCATTTTACAAATTAAGAAACTGAGGCCCAGACAGGGAAGTGCTTGTTCAAGTGCACACAGGTAGCAAGTATCTGATTCCAGATCCAGTACTCTTTCCACTACATCACACTGCAGGTGGAAAAAAAAAACACACACAAAGAAACCCTGTGCTTGTCATCTTGTTAGGTTCAGGCTCACCCACTGGTCTGGGGAGTGGGCACAGGCTAAAGAAAAGGGCTTTAGGGTCTAAGGCTACTCCTTGAGCAATGCTAGGCCGTGTATATTTTACAAACACTGCTCAATCCATGCCCTCAATTAGAAGAAAAAAGGTATGTATCTGTGTGATAAGACTATAAGTATATAGAACTGACTCTGGACTTGTTTATCTGAATGCCTGTGTGTGTTTCTGGGCATGGGATTGCTATGAGTTTCTCTAAATCTGACACAAGTGTTTATTGGAGTGCCAGTGTATGTGTGTCTCTGTGTGTAAATCTCTGATTTTATGTGTCTATGACTGTGTATGCTTGTATTTTTGTATGTGTCTGTGTGAGTTGTATATCTCTATGTCTGACAGTGGTCCTGCATATGTATTTCTCAGTATGTCTAAGTATAAGTGTTGGTGTAACTGTGTGTATGTCTGTTTATCTGAGTGTATGTGGATGAATTTATGTATCTGGATCTGTTTATGTTCAGTATGTTTTGTGGGTACATGTAACAATGTTAATTTCTCAGACACTAGATATATGACTCTGGACAAGTAACTTACCCCTGTTTGCCTCAATTTCCTCATCTCTAAAATGAACTGAAGAAGGAAATAGCAAACCCCTTTAGTTTCCTTCACCAAGAAAATCCCAAAACAGGGTTACAAAGAGTTAGACAGGACTGAACAATATGTTTATAAGCATTTCTCTATGTGTGTTAGAGGACTAGAGGGAAATCTGTTTTCTTTTTTAGATTCCATAAGAATACTTCCATAAATCAAAAAAATCATGCATGTGTGTGTGCGTGCATGTGCATGTGTGTGTGTGTGTGTATGCTCCCATGTCCAGCTGAGCTGTGTGTAGAAAAATTGGGTGAGACCAGGCAGAACAAGGCCTGGATTTGGACTTGGCATAGTACAAGTGGTATGTATGCTAGATTAGAGAGGGGGCATTAGTCTAATACTTACAATGTTGCTTCTTCATATCCAGTTCCACTCTCACCCTGACCTCTTTCCCCTTTCTCCCTCTACTCAAAAGACTCTACTACCAAGGAATGACATAGTCATGCTATCCTATCTAAAAAAAGGTAACATGATTGATTAGGAAGGAAATGACAACCATGGACATTAAAAACGAACTTTGGTGATCACCAGGAGCTAGACTGGCTTCATCAATAATCATTCTCACTCAGTCTTATTTTCTTTCACAGAAAAATGCTAAGAGATAAGGGATATGTTTTAGATACAGTTTGCCTAGATTTTAGCAAAACACTTGACAAAGTCTCTATTGATAATCTTGTGGATAAGACAGAAGGAGTCAAGCTAGATAATACTTCCCTCAGTTAGATTTGGAATTTCTTGAATGGCTAGACCCAAAGATTAGTCACCAGCAGTTCAAAGTCCACCTATAAGGAAGTCTGAGATAGAAACAATAATCTAACCCTTCCCACCATGCAGATTAGTCTCACTTTTTTTTCTTAAAAGGTATTGAGACATTCTTCCAGACCTGGTTGGCTCAGGGAACTAAGGACTCAGACCGCTGAGGTCACTTCTTTGAGGATAAAGTAGCCTCTTGGGGCCTCTCTGAGACTTGGGTCCTGGGTAACACAGGCAAGGGAGCTTTGCTCAGCTGAATCAATTCAAGGTGTCCTCTATGTCTATCCTTGCTAAATATTCTCCTCTTGCTGTGGCTAAGCAAATGTCTTTCTGTTAATTGTTGAATAGCTAAGGAGTATCTCATTTTGTTCCAATACTGAACCTAAACTACCAGGGGACTGACCTAAGTCAGGCCAAGTCCAGAACAAGGCCTCTAGAGGAGTGACTGAGGGATGTGCTTGACCTGGAGCTCTTTGACATTTTATCAGTGTCTTGAACAAAGGCATAGGTGACATGCTCATCAAATTTGCAGATGTCTCAAAGCTCACAAGAATCACAAACTGGATGACAGAATCAGTACTGGAAATGATCTCAACAGATTAAAAACACTGGGCTTGCTCTAAAATGGAATTGAATACGGATAATACAAAGTCTTATGTTTTAGTTAAAAAAGACAACTTCACAGCTATAAGATAAGGAAGTCTTGGCTAGACAGCAGTTCATCTGAAAAATATCTGGGGCTTTCAGTGGATTCTAAGGTCAATATGATTCAACAGTGAGATATTTTAATAGATGACATTTTGGTAGCATTTTAAAGTTTATAAAGTACTTCACAAAAACCTTATGAGGTAGGTACTACAAGTATTGTTATCATCTGAATTTTACACATATGGAAACTGAGGCTTAGAGAGGCTGGCTGGTTTAACTAGGATCACATAACTATTGTGTTGGAGGCCTATAGTTCCAATGGTCTTTCTACACTATTGTGTTGCTACCAGGAGGGTAACCAGCAGAGTGAAAAGCCTCGAGATTATACTTTAAGAGGCTGTTGAAGGAACAGGGAGTGTTTAGAATGGAGAAGGAAAGACTGAGGGGCACAGTAGCCTTCAGATATCCTTTGGAAAAAGGGTGAGACTTCTCTGACTTGACTTTAGAGAGCAGAACCAGAAGCAGTGGGTGGAAGATACAAAGAAGCAGATTTAGGATTATTGTCAAGAAAAATATGCCAACAATCACAGCTAGACAAAAGGCTAAATAGGCTGCTTCGGGAGGGACTAGTTTCTCCCTCACTGGAGGTCTCCAAGCAAAGATTATTGCATTGTTTGGGTCTGGGTTGAATCTGATGGCCCTTGTGGTCCCTTCCAACTCAAAGATTCTGGAATTCTGTCAGACCCAACAATGGGAATTAGAAACTGAGTACTATGCTCATAGCTGCCAAAGAATAAATGCAATTATCTGCACAATAGTAGACACGTGACTAGAAATCCCAGATCTGGGGAAAATGAAAGACAATCTCCAGAGAATTCAGGGCTGGTGGGCTAGGGGTGGGGAGGGAAGAGAAGAAGGTGTTTCTGGAGAGAGTTTTATCTTGGGTATAATTATAGGGAAAGAGGGGCAAGGGTGAGAGGTTCTCAGTTCTAGGAAGGTCTCCATGGAGCAGCTGACCATATCCCTGGGGGCTGCCCCCACCCCTGTGGATGAGTACCTGTACAGAATTGTTGATGAGGTTGATGCAGGAAAACTTTTTACTCCAGAAGAATATGAAGAATACAAAAATAAAATTTTAACGGGATTATGAATCATTATTTTTGAGCTGGCCATGGCCAATGGGCATGGATTATAAACTTGTTGGTCCAGAAATTCAGTGTTTTTGTACACATAAATATGAACAACATAAAACTACCTGTGGAGTTATCCCACCAGAATATCCAATTTCCCTGACTCAAAAAGTGAATGGCTACCCTTGCAATGCCTGTTATTATGTGCCTTTAAGTGACAGCTGACTCATTGGGTGCAAGTGTAAACATTTTACTGACCAACACAGTGTAGAACTAGGATGGGTTTGCAGGACATATATCAAGTGCCAGGATTTCATAGTTATGTAGTCATCCTGCATATATATGGAAGATAGTAGATGAAACTAAAGAAGAGTGGCTTGCCCAGAGAAAGCCTGTTGGCTTTCCTTATGCTGCAATGGGAGGATTAACTGGATTTAGTTCACTGGCAGAAAACCACGTGTCTAGATAACAGGTGCACCTCCATTTGAATTTTTAGACCCTCCACTGACTGCTACAGATCACCCATTCCTAAAAGCATTTCAAGAACCATGTAGTTCTGTTCAAGATACAATTATAGGGGAAGAGAGAAGAGCCTGTTCTCTTTCTCTTCCCCTTCTCCCACAGCCTTTGCAGTCAGTGACCCTGCTTCTACATTCTCACCAAATTTCCTTAAGCCGAAACCCTGTTTGGGGGTTGAGGGGGTGAGATCTAGTCTTCCTCTTCCTCCCCAAACCTCTCAACCCTCCTTATAAAACTTTTAGTTGAACTTAATATTCTCTTGACATAATTTCCTAAATCTCTTTCTTTTCCTAGCTAAATTACTAAATTATACTTATTGTTTCCATTTTATGACCTCCTCCTTACTTCTTAATCATTTGTCTAGCTTCATAGCTTATCATTTGAAACTGCTCTTTCCAAGATCATCAACAATCTCTTAACTGCTAAATCCAATGCTCATTCCTCAGTTCTCCTCCTTAACCAGCAGCTTTTGACATTGTTGAACACACGCTCCTCCAACATGCTCTCTTCTACCTTGATTTCTAAGACATTGACCTCTGTTAGTTCTCATCTCGCTGCCCAACCACTGCAGTTTTCTTCTAACTACCATTCTTCTCCTTCCCATGAATTGTGGGCATCCCACCAGGCTCTGTCCTAGACCCTCCTCTTTTCTCTCTATATTCTTTCCCATGCTGACTTCAGTCAAGTCCATGGGTTCAATTATCATCTTTACAAAAATGATTCCTAAATTTAAATATCCATCCCTAATCTCTTTCTTGAGCTCCAGGTCATCAAGTCAATTGATTGCTAAACATCTGAAAATGGATGTCCCCATACTCACTTCAAATTCAACATGTCCAAATGGAACTCATTATATTTTTCCCCAACCTATACCTCTTTCAAACTTTCCTACTTTAGTCAAGGGTACCACCATTATTCCAGTCACACAAGTTTGTAACCTTATAGTCATCCTTATCTTTAACTCTTTCCTCTTTCTCATCCTCCCACAATTTGCAAATTTTGTTCAACCTTCCTTCAAGCTGTATCTAACAGCCACACCATTCTCTATACTCACGTAGAATATACCTTAGTTCAACCTTTATCATATCTCAGATAATACACAATAACCTGCTAATTTATCTCCTTCCAGTCTCTCCCCTCTCAGATCCATCTTCCTCACTGCTCTAAATTTGATATTCATAAAATGCCACTATCTGACTGTCATTTTCCTGCCCAACTATGTTCATGAGCAACCTCCTATCTCCCAGACAGAATACAAAACCATCAGCCTATAATTAAAACCCTCCACAATCTAGCTCCCACATACTTCTTTCTTATTTCACAATATTTGTGAATATTGTGAAGTCACAATATTTCCCAGTCACAAAATTTCCTTTCCAGGTGAAGTGGCCTATTTACTGTTTACTGTACAAAATATTCCATTTTCTACCTCTCTGCCTTTGTATAAGCTATCCTAGATGTCTGGGACGTACTTCTTTCATACCTCTACCTCTGACAAGGCTTAGCTTCTTCAAAGTACAGCTCAAATATTACTTCTTTCATGAGGCCTTCCCTGATTCCCATTAG
This sequence comes from Notamacropus eugenii, assembly GCF_028372415.1. Classification (NCBI taxonomy): domain Eukaryota; kingdom Metazoa; phylum Chordata; class Mammalia; order Diprotodontia; family Macropodidae; genus Notamacropus; species Notamacropus eugenii. Next base: position 642,056,440 of record NC_092872.1, on the reverse strand, counting down.
TTAGTCATCTTTCTGTCTTAAAATTACTTTGTATTTACTTCTTAATTTATCTACTTGTGCACATGTCATATCTCCCAATAGAAAATAAGGTTCTTGAGAAAAAGGACATAGTAGGCTCTTAATAAGTGTATATTGATTGATTTTTTTGTATTTGTGTCACACATATTTGACTATGTGTGATACTTTGTGAGTATCCTGTGATATATGGTACATTGATATAATGTTAGTAGTTCAAATGGGCTCCTTAAACCTGAAGAAAGGAAATGTGTCATTATTGGAGGTTGTGGGAGGCAAGCGGAGAGATGTAATTTCTTATTTGTCCACCAGACAGAGGTCTACCCAAGTCATCAGCTAAGTAGTCTCATGTACATTTCTCCCATGCAATGAAGAAGGGAGTGGAAGTAGATGACGTATCATGAACTACCCACATGGCTCCACATGGCAGCATTAAGTAACCTATATCGCCTAGACGATATGAAATATTATACCCCAAGGATTAAAAATAGGAATTATATATAGCCACAGTCACCCATCTAGAATCTCCCATCTATGTCAAATGGCATTCACAGGACACAGGTATTCAACATGTAGCCACAAGGGTTATTGAAGATAGCAAAGACAAAAGGAAAAGCATTAAATACTCCAACCTGGAGCCCTCTCTCCACCCAATTACTCTCCTCATTCTTCAGGTACAGATGAGAAATTTCTGGACCACATTTCAGGATGACAGCTTATGAAGAAGAAATAAGGAAGGAGTTTGTCTGGGTCCAGCTTTGAGCCCAGGAAGATAAACAAGGGAAAGGCAGGGTGAGCGGAGTAGGGGGATCAGTCACCCCACTTCTGGTTCACTAATCCATCCAGATTCAGAGTATTTGTCAATCTCTGGTACTTAGGACTTCCTCTGAGTCAGTCCCCACTTTGGTCCCTATCTGTGAGTCACCTCTACATTTCTAATCACAGAATAAGGCTATGGCAGCCTGTCCCTGGTTCCAGAGTCTAAGCCTAACTCCAGTGGCTCGTTGCTCCCTGTTTTTCATCACATGGTAATTCAGGAGTACAAGTGCATAGGGCAAAAATTTAACCCTAGTGTGTCTCTATTGCCTTTATCCAGCATGGTGAACAAAGAGGTTTTTCCCAAGGGCAAAGGAATTTGGCAACCCTCAGGCTTCTATGCCTATTTACCTACTTCCATCACTCCCCAGTGTCTAACTCGTATGCTTCTCTGTAGGCATTTCCAGGGACTACTTAGCTCTCCATAGAGATAAAATAATCTTGCAGAAATATCCATTTATCTTCTCTACACCAAGCACAGAGCTTTGCACATAGGAGACACCTAAATATGTTTGTTTGTTGAATTGAACTGAGTCATATATCAGCGATGCAGGGATCTGGTGGGAGAGAAGCTTTGAGCAGGGACCTACATGATGGGTAGAATTCCAATTGATAGAAATGTGTAATGAAGTCTCTTCCAAACAGAGGAAATAGACTTTATTCAGAAATAGTAGAGAACCAGTAAAGGTTTATGTCCCAGCTTTATTTCATGCTGTTTGAAAGCTCTAATTGTTAGGGAGTAAAGGATGATAGTTAACTAATGTACAGATTGTCCTCATACTTGAATGAAGTAGGTCACATTCATGCAAAAGATGCTATACACTGAAATTATGTAAGCTGAATCTAATTTTTCCAGATATGATAGAAGATTTGGGTTTTTTACCAGATTGAGCTTAAGGCCCACATTTTTAAAAAAAATAGAGATGGACACAAGCCTCACACAAAAAAAATCACCTATAAATTATGGAACTGTATAATACAAAGTTTGGTAAAGTACACATAAATTGATTTTAAAATTTTAAAAAGACAAATTGCACAAGCTAAACAGCACAAATTATGAAAATAATAACTAGCATTTATATATTGCTTATTATGTACCAGACACTGTGCTAAATGTTTTACAATTATTACCTCATTTGATCCTCACAACAACCGGGGGAGTGAGGGGCTATTAGGATCCCATTTTACAGATAAGGAAACTGAGGCAAATAGAGATTAAGTGATTTGCCCAGGATCACACAGCTAGTAAGTCTGATGCTGGATTTAAAGTCAGATCTTCCTAATTCCAGGTACTCTATCCACTGGACTACCCAGCTGCCTACAAGCTAATAGAGCTGGCAGGGACTTTAGAGATCACTGAGTCCACTCTTATTTTATAAAGGAGGGCAGAGTTAGAAAAAAGTGAATTGACTTATCTGGGGTCATGCTACAAATTAGTGGCAGGAACAAAACTAAACTCTATGTCTCACATCTTACAGTCCAAGATTCTTTATATGATTAACATTGTTATAGTATCATAGTAAACTGTACAAAGTTATTTATTCATAATTTCTGACTTTTACCACAACTAATCAGAAGATGAAAGAATAGTTTTCTCAAGTTCATGTGAACTAAATAATATTTATATAGCACTTACTATGTTCCAGGCACTATGCTAAACTCTCCATAATAATTTTCTCATTTAAAGAGGGAGCTCAAAGTAAGTGGCCTCATTTTTTTAAAATGAACTATAAAGAAAGGTCTCTAGCTGAAAGTGTATAAGGAAGGGTGCTATGTGAGGTCTGGAGAGAGAAAAAAGGTAGTATCATTCAGTCATTTCAGTCATGTGACCTCATTTGGGGTTTTCTTGGTAAAGATACTGCAATGATTTGCCATTTCCTTCTCCAACTCGTTCTGTGGATGAGGAAACTGAGGCAAACATGGTTAAGTGACTTGCCTAGGGCCATACAAGTAATAAGTGTCTGATGGCATATTTGAATTCAAGAAGATGAATATTCCTGAAACCACACCTCTATCCACTGTGCCACCTAGCTGTTCAAATAATATGTTAATGAATTGTTAGACAGGAATAAAGTTATTGCCTTGTACTAAGAACCTAGTTGAGACTAGAGGGTCAAACTTTGTAGTGGACTCCCCTCTAGTTCCATCCGATAGCACATGAATAGGAACAAAGGAGGCCATTGGTTAGAATAATCAAGGTTTGGCAAAGTGTGATTAATTATAGGATAAAGGAGGAAGAGGTTTAAAGGCAGAGAATAGTGTAGAGAACATGTTTTATCAAGGGATCAAGAGTGGGAGGGGAAGAGAGTTCAACTGGAGAAGAAGTGATGATCAGAGAAAGTACAAAGGGGTGGAGGGATGAAAGGTCATGATGATGACAGAGAACAGGGTTAGGGGTAGTAGAAAATAGGGGAAGAAGGGATTATAGAAGGTTATGAAGAGACAGAGAGTTTGATCATAAAATCTCCCACAAATGTGAAACAGTCACCTCATAAAACTCTGGTACCCCTTCCTTGCTGCCCCAGCTTCAATGTGAGGAATTTGGGCTAAACAAAATTTTGCAAATGTGATCTGACCTTTGTCTTTCCTTTTGAAGAGGATCAATGACATCACAGGGTGATATCCTGTGCATGAATTAGATTTAAGTGAGGCAGAGCTGCACAAAGTCATCAGCCTTATTCTCTCTTCCAATGCCACCAGAGTACAGTGGCAAGACAAAAGTCAAGCAACTAGTGATAACTCGGAATGCAGAGGATGACCTTGTTTACTTCTACATCTGACCAGGTTCTAAGCACTTCACAGAGCCTAATTCATCTGTCTTCAGGGTCATTGGAACAAATTGTTCTCACCTGCCCATTCTGCTGGGGGAAGTCCTTTCATCCCTGGGGGAGACATCCCCATAACTCACCAATTGACTTGAGGCCTATCAGTTAGCCTCAATCTGGTTTAGCACATCTGCTGAGGTGGTTTTACTAGGGTGTAGCTGCTGTGCACATGGTACAGCTTCTTGGAGCCACAGGTGAGAATTGAGAAGGTGGATGAGCAACCCTGAAGAGGCCTCAGCAGCTTTCAGACTGGTGATGCTAGTCTTCTCTGAGCACCCCATATATCTCACTGGACCTCTATATGGTGAATATGCTACCAAGAAATCAAGCAAGACTCTAATAGCAAAACATTTAATCAGAAAGATCAATTAAGTAAATAATAGAAAAAAATCAAACAATAAAATCATTCTCAACCTCAACCCCAATATCCAAAGGGATATAATCTCCTATAAATGTTTGTGTATATATTCCAAAAGACATGAGAGGGAATAGGAGCAAGGGCATAAGAGGGGTTGGACTTGGCAGAAAAGGACTCCTTAGAGAATGGATCAAAGGAAGAGAAAGTGGCCAGAAATGTAGAGAGATTTTAATGAATGAAATAGATGAGATAAGAGGGTTGATGGCAGACGCCTTGTTCTCAATGAAGTAGGAGTCAAAGTTATCCCTGAGACAGGCTGAGATGGCACAGAGTACTTGGAGAAAAGTAGAAGCTTAGAATATCCACTATAGGGAACAGGGTAGAGAACCAATCAGGAAAGAAAGTATTGTCATACTTCAGTGAGGGTCACTTGGCACTACATAACGTAACATCATAATTGACGTATTGTTATATGGCCTCATCCAGAAGCATTTGGGAGTAAGAACAGAGAAAGCAAACCACATAATCTCAGAATTAAAGAATCAGAAGTGCTTCTCAGTGACCATCTAATCAAACCTATACCTGAATATATCTACCAAATCATCATGCGCTGCCTGTGATTGTGGATGTGGGAGACAGTAATTCAGAGCAAATCCTAAAGTTGTGGAGCCTGTAAGGGCCATGAATGAAAGGGTTAAGTTCTTGAAGACAGAACAAAGTATCTTATGTAATATAATGTAATGCAGTACAATGCAATGTAATGTAATGATGCTACGTAATGTTATAGAGTCGGCTAAAGGCTTTCACCACTGCTTATCTCTTCAAACCACAGTTTTGAGTTGATGCTCATTTTGTTTTGTTTAATTTTACTGGGCAAAGAGAGTGTTGGTAGTGTCATTTGGTCCCACAGCATTACTGTGACTGCAGAGTGAGGAGGAAGTGTGGTTAAATAAATAGAAAAAAGCAATTTATTAAGGCTTACTATGTGCTAGGCACTTTGTTAGGCAATGAGGATACAAATAGGGAAGGAAAAGGAAGAGATTAAGTGTGTAATAAGCACCTACTCTTAAACACCACTTTTAAGCACACAGGTCACACAGTGAGTAGTCTGGACAGTACCTTGAGCTGGGAGTAAAATAAGCAATATGGCTAGAATCGCTCAAGAGATGGCTAGCATGCCTACATCCTAAAAGTATACTTTCTTAAGTAGGGAGGCCATCCTCTTACTCATGTCTCTCCCATGTACTACTCTTGCCTTTGCATATTTGGTGTATATCTATCTGGCTTTAGAATCCCTGCTTTAAACTATTTCTCACTACCCCTCTATACTCTCTAGATTTAGTACTTTTGGGGGTTGGTTTACTTCTTTGGATGTTGACTTGAGCCATACCCTCCTTTCCTCAGAAGGATCATTTGGATTTCTGTTGATTGCTCCAATTATTGACACTCCTCTTCCCCATCTTTTCTAGGATGTCCCAATATCCACCCTCAGTCAGAAAGCAGATTTACCCTAAAAGAAATAAATCACTAATATGTTTGAGACTTACATAGGTGGTGGGTCTGTTCAAGTTCCTTCTTTTGGCTATAAGGGTTGTGATCTGTTTTACACAGTTGCCTATTGGACAAGACTTTTGTACATATTTCTTGACTTTCTATTTATACTACATATACTTTTACAGGTACTTTTCTCCCTGACTAGAATGTAAACTCCTTGTGAATAGGGACATTCTTTGTATCTCTAGGGCCTAACAGGATCTGCTCATTGTAGGATGTACTTAATAAATACTTGTTGATTGATTGATTGATTTGTCTCTTGTGACTTTGACTCCTCAAGGGCAGCATAACTAACTATTGATATCATCCTCTTTATTTTGGATATCAACTCCCCATTAGTCACCTTTGTTATATTTTTTAGTCCAGTGATAATTTTCCTTGACATGGAAAAAGAAGCAAATAAAAGGTGAGTAGCTCTTCACACCATGATGCCTGCTCTCCCACCATCAGCTTTATCTCCCCACAACCAGAACTTTGCACTCTACACCTGAGAGGGGCACTTTCACCATACCTTGCTCAAAACTAGACCTCCACAAGATCCAGGCCATCTGAATACACCTCTATATTCTCCAACCCTTCTCACTTTCCCTTTATGAGCTGTTTTCCCTCATTAGAATGGAAGCTCCTTGAAGGTAAGGGCTGCCTTTTTTCTTCTATTTTTATTCCCAGAACTTGTCACAGTTCTGAACACATGGTTGGTTGGTTGTTGTCCTTTGTCTTTGAAGAGGACCAACATGACATCACTATATTACAGTCAAATTACAGTGTGATTGTGGCTGATCAGACTAATATGAGCTCAGAATGCTCTACCACAATTTGGGCACAAATAGTTCATGTGAACATTTGCGGTAGATTCTCTAAATTTGTACATCTCATGTTTCTTTTGAGCTACTTCAATTCTACTTTGCTCATAGAGCAAAGCCTCCTTTGATGTGGTCATGTCACTGTAATGGTAATTTAAATGGGAAGATCTTTCCCATTCATTAATGGGCCCATGTGACCTGCTTAAGTTACATGGAAGCCCAAGTCACATGAGTCTAAGTCACATGGAACAGGAAGAGGTGGAACAGGAAGGATGGAACAGGAAGAGGCAGAGCTAGAGCAGAGCTGAGAGGAATTTGGTCAGAGCAGTCAGAACTGAAGGAAGCAGGCAAGCAGGTAGCTGACTGTGAGTGAGAGTAGGGCAGTTTGTTTAAGGGGAGTCTGTGATTTTGTTTAAGGGAGCTGGTTTGTGGGAAACCTAGCAGGGGTAAAGGACTTGGGGCTGGTGTTGCCCTCTGCATTGTTACTGTGTATAGATTTCTTTGTCACTATGATAGATTTGGCTTTCTGGTACATAAATAAATGTTTTGGTTCCATCTTCCATGGGGAGAGTCTGTTGTATTTCACGATTCAGAATTGTGCCAGAATATTCCTGGCCACCATAGATGCTGTGAATATCGTGATGGCACTACAGCCATGCTGAATGGTTCTATGCCAGTGTCTCCCATGTTACACAATCAATTTCAATTCCAAAGTATATAAGCACTTAATAAATGCTCATGTGTCTATCTATCTGTCTGTCTGTCTATCTATCTACCTTTGAGTGTCTAGCTGGTATTTATCTCTATCTATTATCTCTGAGCATTTAAAGCACTAGAGAAGAACACCAGTGACCTGAACCACAGTCCCAGGGGCATCCTTTATTCACTTTATAGCACTTACCCTAAAACATCTGTTACAACATCATGCTTCCCAGAAGACCTAGTAGCCTACAGGACTATCACAACGTACTTATTAGTGCTTTCTGTAGCTTGTGACTTTACAAGAACACTGGCAGAAGAGCAAACGTGAGAACTGTTCTGAGAGCCCTGGGGAATTCTGGGTGCACATTTACCCCACCAGAGCCTAAGAGTGGAAAGCTGGCAGAGTTCTTTGTAACACTAATCACAGTAGCACACCTGAGGACTACTGCTGTGAATAATTTCAAGGGCCTAATTGCATCTTATAATGAACTCTATTCATCAATAAATGAAACATTGTTGAATAAACATAACACTCATAGCAACATCCTTAAGTGAAACATATCATTATATGTATATATATATATATATATATATACATATACATATATATATATATATACACACATATATATCATAACAATAGCAACATCCTTAGACAATACCAAGTGTCCAAGTAAAGTCCTCTTTCATCTTAACTCAAGGTTGGCTTCCAAGTCCCATGGCTCTTTCTCTGTGGGCTAACCATTGCTGCCTTGCCTAGATTCACACGTAGGCAGCCCTCTGCTCCTGCTCTGTGTCTCAGCTCAAGTGGACTGCTCCATTCTGCAGCTTCTGCCTGTGAGAAAACAAGCTCGACAGGACAGCAACAATACTGACACACACCACCAGCACCATCATCTCAACTCACCTCCAAAGTCCAGAGGCTCTGTGTTGTCAGCTCAGTTCACTTCAACAGCTCTCAAAAGGGGCTAAGCCTCATGGGTGTGTTTCTGCCCTACAGCTCTATTTACTTTCAAAGTTCAGAGGCTCCTTCAGCAAGTCTCTGGCCTCGAAGGTCTCCTCTCTCAGCCCTCAAAGATTTCCTCCCCAGCTTTCAGAGGTCTCCTTCTGGCTCCCAGGTCTCCTCTTGGCTCTCTTCTCAATAGTGGCTCACTCTTTAATCGCTGGCTGTCTTCACATCTGCTTTCTCAACATTGGCTCTCTATATACAGTTCTATTCAGTATTTGATTGGCTAGAACCCACATGTGTGTATCTGATTGGCTACAGCCCATATGCACACATATGATTGGTTAAAACTCAATCCAGAAAAACAACAAAGATCCCACTTTGCTTGATATTACATTTCTACCCCTCCAGGATCCTTGACCTTACAATCTAAATGGCCATGGACTCTGGAACAAAGAGAACCTCTGAACTTTGAAAGTGAATAGAGCTGTAGGCCAGAAACACACCCATGAGGCTTAGGCCCTTTTGAGAGCTGTTAAAGTGAACTGAGCTGACAACACAGAGCCTCTGGACTTTGGAGGTGGGTTGAGATGATGGTGCTGGTGGTGTGTGCCAGTATTGTTGTTGGCCTGTTGAGTTTTGTTTTCCCAGAGGCAGAAGCTGCAGAGTGCTCAGTCCCCCTGATCTAAGACATGAAGCACAGGTAGTGAGCTGCCTATATGGAAATCCAGGCAAGAGTTGGGAGTGGTCAGCCTACACAAGAACAGTCAAGGGACTTGGAAGTCAACCTCAAGTTAAGATGAAAGAGAACTTTACTTGGATACTTGGTATTGATTAAGGATATTGCTATTGTTATGATATATATATATATATATATATATATATATATATATATATATATATATATATATATAAAATGATACGTTTTATTTAAGGATGTTGCAATGATTAGACACTTGAAATGACTCCCAGCAGCAGTCCTCAGGTGTGCTGCTGTGATTGGGGCTGCGCTCCTAGAAGGGAGGTCTCTTCTGGGTATCCAGACTTCAGAAAAGGAAGAGCTTTTGTTTCAAGTCCAGACTTCATAAAATCACAGTTCAGGCAATGTTTTGGCAATGACCTGATCAATTCATCTTTATGATTTTGTTTCTTTTTAATTCAACTTGTCTAAGTGACCACCTGTCCTCTGCTTGGAGAGTTGTATGTTGTGTAACTTTCTTAGCATAAACAAGCATGCTAAATATGTGCTCCTTGTTTTTCTGGAGAAATGTAAAACTAATATAACTTTTGTACCAAATGTCAAGCATTGTAAATTCCTGTGTTTAAGCTTAGCTGGGGTTTATCCAAAAAGAAATTGTTTCCATTTATTTCTTAAAAAGAAACCAAACAAAAAAATCATTCAACCTAGGTGGTAGGGTGAAGACTTGGGGAAAGGGGGTTGCAAAAACCTATTTTCTTTACCTAATCTTCAAGGCCTAAACAGTGTCCTATAGTCAAATCTGCTTAGTTTGAAGAGGTAAGAAAAAGCAAAAACCCATTTTAAGAACCACAATGAACCAACTTACTTTTCAGGAAAACAAATTCAACAGGGTTCTAGATGATAATGGGCAAGGGAAGATTTAGTTCCTTGGTTATTTCAAGAGCTGAACCTCTTGGTTTTCTGTGCTTCGCTAAACTAGTTGCTCTGAGGAAGTTTGAATTAACAAAAGAAAAAAACCATCAACTGTATAAAGAGCAGAACTGCTGCAATATCCTCTTATCAGAAAAAAAGAGACAAGGAATAAAATTTTCGGCTTTAGGAACAAACAGTAAATCATTTATGCAAGAGAGATTTGTGAGAGAAGACATTGCATCATGACACATAAATAAAATACTGACAGTGCAGTATTAAAATGGATGTCTCTCACTCAACAGTGAAAAATAGCCCAGTACAGCTTTAGGCTGGTTGAAGGGCACAGAATCCTTCGTGACCCGTACCCCGACCAGAAGATAAAACTTGGCTCCTAGTTCACACTTCACAGGATTTTCAGAGGACACACATGTTGTGAGGGCAATTTCTGTCTGAAGGGAGCAGACTCAGGCCCACCAAGATTACTCTACAGGCCTGTTCACAGGAAAAATAAAAGGTCATGGTAGAAGTTCAAACATAAAGGATGAAGTTTATCCATTTATTCTCTCTCTTGCCAACTGCTGCACTGGTGCCAGAATTGTGAAATACTACATTCCCAGGTGTCTTTTCTGCATATGAGCCCGCAGGGTTCTCAAGAACTTACATCCCAGCTTCTGGGTGTAAAAAAAAAATTCCAATCACATTTCCCATCCTTCATAAACCCTGCCTTGACCATCCCACATGGAACCTCTAAAAAAACCAAAATCTGTACAACTAATTCATCTGATAATTAGTCATGGACAGTGCTGGGGGTGGGGAACCTGCACCCTCAAGGCCACATGTGGTCTTCTAGGTCCTCAGGTGTGGCCTTTTGACTGAGTCCATGTTTTACAGAACAAATCCTTTTATTAAGGGGATTTGTTCTGTGAAGTTTAAATTCAGTCAAAGGGCCGCACTTGAGGATCTAGAGGGCCACATATGGCCTTGAGGCCACAGGTTCCCCACCTCTGGATTCATCTCTCCTGTTATTTTATATGGCTGTAATTTAAATATTTTCTTGTAATTTATCTTTTCTAATTTTTATCATCTCCCCAACTATGTATTTATGTGCCATAGAGAGATGTAATTTTAGCCCCTTCAAAGTAGGAACTATTTCAGTCATTCAACTAGCATTTATTAAGCTTTTGCTAGACACTCTGATAAATTTACAAAGAAAGGCAAAGATGGCTGTTGCCTTCAAGAAGCTCACATTCTAATGGCAAAGACAATATTTAACACCTAATTACATACAAGATATAGACACAGAGTATATAGAAGATAATCTCAAAGGGGAAAGCATTAAGGGAACCTAGAAAGGCCTTCTGCAGAAGGAGAGAGTTGAGCTAAATTGTGAGGGGAGTCAGAGAAACTAAGAGGTGGAGATGAGAAGGAAGAGAATTTTAGCCATGGTGGAAAGCACTGAAAAGGCAAGGAGATAGGTCCACTGCCTTGTGTGGGAAGACTGGCAAATAGGCTAGAGAACAGAATGTATGGAAAGGAGTGAAATGTAAGGAGAGTGGAAAAGAAGGAAAGGGCAAGGTGATGCAGAGCTGTAAATGCCAAACAAAGAACTTCGTATTTGATCTTAAGATAATAAGGAACCATTGTATTCTACCGAGTGGGAGAGCTACATGATCAGACTTATGCTTTAAGAAAGTCACTTTGGCAACTGAGTACATGATGGAGTAGAGTGGAGTGAAAATTGAGGCAGGGAGACCAATGAGAAGGCTATTAAAAAGTGGTAATTGTGTGAGGGGAGATATATGACATTTGAAAATAGAAATAAGATATGGCAGTAGAGCAATAAGATATGAGAACGTAGGACAATTAAGAATGAGGAGTCAAGGGTGGGACTGAGGATGCAAGACTGAGTGACTGAGAGGATGGTATTGTCATTGACAGTAATAGGGAAGTTTGGAAGAGTAGAGGGTTTGAGGGATAAAGATAATGGCCATACTGAGTTTGAGATGCCTATGGACATCCATTTGAGGTGTCTTAAAGGTAGGTGATGATGTGAAATTAAATGTAAAAAAGAAATTAAAGTTGGATATATAATAAGGGAATCATCTACATAATGATAATTGAACCTAAGATAGATAGATAGATAGATAGATAGATAGATAGATAGATAGATAGATAGATAGATAGATAGATAGATGATGGATAAGAAGAGAAAAATGTCGCACACAAAAACCTAGACTTGAGAGAATATCCAAGAGTAAAAAGTAATCAACAGTGTTAAAGCTTTCAGAAAAGTCGGGAAGGAAGAGAATTGGGAGAAAGTTCATTAAATCTGACAATTAAGAGATAATCAGTGACTTTGAAGAGAGCAATTTCAGTTGAATGAAGTCTTAGCCAGATTACAAAGGATTCAGAATGGAGCGAGAGAAGAGAAAGTAGAAGAACCAAGTCTAGGCAACTTCAAAGAGATTACTCATAAAAGAGGAAAAACAAACAATAGCTAGTGAAGTTGGTAGATAAAGGTAGTGTTGGTTTGTTGTGGCTGTTTTTTTAAAGATGGAGAGGCATGAGCATGTTTGTAGGAATCAGGGGAATCAAAACATAGGGAGAGATTGAAGATAAGAAAGTGGATACAATCTGCTGGAGCACATGGAAGGGGATAGAAAAGCGGGATATGTAATGGGATTAATCTTGGAAGGAAGAAAAGCTACTTCTTCAACTGAGAGCAGAATAAAGGAGAACCTAGTGGAGGTCCTCCACTATATAGCAGGATATGAGATGAGAAGGGGAGAAGAAAATCTTGACAAATGAAGTATGAGACAAGGTCCTCAGCCAAAAAGATATGTAGAGAGAGGTAGAGGGCTATGTGGAAACCTTGAGAGGAGATTAGAAGGTTTGAAGGAGCCACTCTGTGGAAAGAGAGATAGTAAATAAATTAGGGAAGAGTAGCAACGATGATGATAGCTAGCATTTATATAGCACTTTAAGGTTTAGAAAACATTTCACTTAATGATTGCTTTGCACCGTTGAGATTAGATATCATAAATTTGTAGATGCTTGATAGACAAGTTTTTGTTATTATTTTTTTCCAACTCTGTTCAGCAGCAAATGTATAGAAGTAAAGGAAGCAGATATTGGGAATAATCCAGAGCTGATATTTGGCTGGGCATTACTGATAATAAGACAAGGGGATGAGTATTCAAGTCAAGAGTAGATGATAGTGTTGATTTGAATTGGTTCCCCAAAGGGTCATTATAGGGAAGGATGTGAGTGTAATCAATACTGATGGCTTGAGGAAAAACTAGGGAAAACTTGGGGAAAAAACTACAGAAAATGGAAGCAACTGTGAAGATAGGGATTATGGGTTATACAGCACAGGGAAATACAGGTAGATGATAAAAGATTATGTTTAAAGTAATGTCAGAGTTCATGAACATGGAAGTGGTACCCTTGTAGGTTATGACAAGGTCAAGGATATGACCAGCTCTGTGTGTACCTGAGGTGGAAAAAAGTAGGTCATAGGAAATGGGTAGGGTAAAGAACTGGGAAGTTAAGGTATTTGAGAAAGCATCAATAGGTACTATGTTGAAGTCCCAGGAGTTGGGGTGAAGGGAAAGACTCTAAGTCAGGCACTGAAATTGTTCAGTTTCTTGGCCAATTGGCCAGGGAGCGAGTACCTGAGCTAACGGAGAGGTTTTCTCCCCACACTCATGCTTGGTTGTTGGGGCAAATCAACTTTGGCATAAGTTCAAGACCCCTAGCAACTTCAGATATAAGTAACTATTGTCTTTTATAGAAACCTCTAATGAAATCATTCTCATAATTAACCTATGGATAACATACAGTCAGTGGCATTGGGGAGGTGGTGGCTCTTTCAGGGTGGATAGTCTGCTAAGTTTAGGTTCTAATAATTATCCTGAAAAAGACCTTGAGAAAAGCTACAGTTACCTGGGGGGGGGCAGGCTGGAGGCAGGGGCAACTTTTGCAAAAGTAACAAAGACAAAAAACAACATTGAATTCTTATCATGCAAACATATGAAGTTACAAGCAGCTATAAATAAAAGAAAACTATCTTAATTTGAAAACATCAAGGATTACAATAAATCATACTTAAATCAATTGTTTCTTCTCCTGAAGAAAGGGGTCTCCCAAAACAGGGATACCACTTGAATATGAATGTGAAATAAGTAATGCTGCTCCTGCTGATGGTGATAATGGAGGTACTGGCTTGGTCTGTCACTTTGCCTTGATTCTGCAAGTAGGAATTCATAATCTATAAAACCTAAAACCATGGGATCAGTCACAACCATTAAAAAAAAAATTGGTTAATGGGGGATGGGGGGAAAGGCCACATAAGAAACTATCTTCTTTTTTATCATGCCCTTCTTTGATGACATTTTCTGTACTCTTTCTCCTACATAATTCCTTGTTTTTAATGTGTTGTAGTCAGTTCACCTCACCACAATATGTGCCTTTCCATTGTTGTCTGGGCCATTCTTACCTTCAGTTTTTCGGAGCCTGTGATGTTCCATTTCTTGCAATCATATGATGAAGAAAATTGGTATTTTTTTTTAAAAAGCTGGGTCTTGTTTCAGGGAGAAATTTGAGGTGATTAAAGTAAACTCAGTAACTTCCCATAGTGAACTGAAATGGACAAAGCTCTTTAAGATTTGCAAACTGCCTTACATCTCATTGAAGCATTATAACCACATTGCAACTCAGATCCTAAAGAGATTATTTCATTCATTTTACAAATGAGGAAAGTGAGGCTCAGGAAAGTCAAGGGATTTGACTATGGTCACATAGTGGGCAGGTGTTAGAGACAAGAACTGATCACTGGTTTTCCTGACTTCAGGTTCATCACTGAATCAACTATATCATCCAAGGAGGCACTCAATAAATGTGTGTTTACTGGACCTTGTAGTATCTGTCAACTAACCACACTGACTCAAAGGGCAGTATCAAAATATCTAAGTACCTAAGAAACTTGAGCAACCTCTCCCTGCTCATCTTGTACTTTCCGCCCTAGCCAAAAGGAGTTCCCTTATTTAGGACAACGTGAAAAACTCGTCTGCTTGGCCAGCCAGGTTTCCATAGACCAAACACATCTCAGGTTCAAAGGCAGGTGTCAGATGACACGCTGGAGGGTTACAGATAATACTGTTAATGGGTTTTCTTCACTACCTATGATCTCATGTCCAGGTGCACCTAAAGGAAAAAGGAGAAGTGGAAGAATGGAGGGGAACTGGGTTCTAGAGCCAATAGGACAGGGAGAAGCCTAAGTAGGAGTAATGGGACCTGCTAGTTTAAGCAAACCCTAGAAAGAGTAGTTGCAATGTGAATGGGTAAGATGAAATCGAGATCACTCTCCCACAAATGTTTCTGACATTAAGGCAAATAAGAGCAGAACCTTCAGGAATAGTATCACATGGTATAAAGTTAGTGCCAAACTAGAGCTAGTAACTGGGGAAAGAGAGATTCTAATATATTTTGGTGACCTTTAAAGAGTGTTAAAGGAGGTGATGGAAAAGAACAGGTACTTTTTCAGCTTTCACACTAGACATTCTGTACCTCCTTCTCCCCTCTTTTTAGACTTCTTATCAATCCTAAATCCATCTCTCCCTCTCTTTCACCTTCTCTTCTCCAGCCTCCAGGTGAGAGTGGAAAGAGATGGGTACTTTCCATCTTGCTACATGATTCTCCTGCCTGATTTCCAGCCTTCTATGGGAAAAGAAAGACCATTTCAACTTAAGAGTCTCTTGCTGCTAAGGTGTGGGAAGAGGGTGCCATTCCATCAACTCCTTGGTTAAACATTCCTTGTTACCCATTGCCACTTCCTACCACTATCACTAGGTAACCTCTCTTCCTTTGAAATTTGTGCAATCCATACCCACCACCATAGAAATCCTGTTAGCTATTGTCTATAGAACTCTAGGATACTCCTTTTCCTTCCTCAATGAATTCAGTTTATGACTCAGAATCTTTCTCTTCTCCTCACCTTCTTTCCTCATACCATCGAACTTCAACATACTTACTGATATTCCCTTCAACACCTTAACTTCCCAGTTCCTTAACTTAACCATTTCCCATGGCCTACTCTTCCACCCCACCTTAGCTACACTCAAATATGATTGTTCCCTTGATCTTGCCATCACCCACCAATGTGCTACTTCCATGTTCTGAATTTTCCTTATTTGATTACAATCTTTCTGCACTGTCCTAATTAACTTACTATTATTACCACAGTGACTTTTCTAAACTCTATCATCCCTTCTCAAATCTCCTATGACTTCCTTACCCTCAACCTCTAGGCTAAGAGTATTATCTCATATTTTGCTGAAAAAATGGAGGTCATTCAGCAAAAGGTCTCTCTTCCTTTCTCACCTCCTATTACACAGATGCCTTTTGCCGTTCCTCTGTCATCTTTGCTCACATGAAGAGGAGGCTTTTCTGCTTGCCAAGGCAGATCCTTCTACCTGTGCAAGTAATCCCATTCAATCTCATCTCCAACAGATTGTTCCCAATATAATCTCCACTCTGTGTTTGTCTTTGAGGTCTCCTAATCTACTGGCTGGTTCCCTACTGTTTCCTTAGGCAATAGGGAATATGATCTGGAGACATTTAATAAATGTTTATTGACTGACTAAATATCCCAGCTTCCTCCAACCAGTATTCATATGACATGAACTCAAGGGCATTTATTATGTTAGTTACCCTCCTCTCAACATTCTTAAACTGACCAACATCCTTAAAATATAAGACATATACCTAAAAAAATATTCCAGATATTATCTGATCAACTTCTAGGTCACTCCTAGATGGATGGATGGATGGATAGATAGATAGATAGAGAATTTATTATGTACATATTTTGGGCCAACTACTATTCTATGTGCTGAAAATACAAGTATAGGCAAGAAAGACAGTCCCTGTTCTGCAGAAGTTTAAATTGGGATAGAGGAAGACAACACATAAAGAGGAGCTAGAAACTGGAACCAGTGAAGGGGGTAAGAGAAGCAGCAGGTCATGAAGCTGTCTGGGGAGTGGGAGTATGGAGGGATTCAGGCAAGATAAAGTAAAAGCTCTCCAATCAGAACCCGAAGTGGTTCTGGGGAATTTCAAGCCAATGTTTATTTACTTATTAAGTACCTACTATGTGTCAGATACTGCGTGCTAAGTGCTGGGGATACCAAAAAAAAAAAAAAAGGCAAAGATAGCCCCTGACCTCAAGGAGCTTATGATCTAACAAGGGACATGCAAACAAATATATACAAAGCAAGCTGTATGCAGACTACATAGGAAGTGATTACAAGGGGAAAAGGACGGGAATCAAGAGGGCTTAGGGAAGGCTTCCTGTAGAAGGCGAGGTTTTAGTTGGCGCTCAAAGACACGTGGGGAGGTTAGAAGTTGGAGTGGGGGAGGGGGAGCATGTAGAAACACTAGAGAAAATGTCTGGAGTCAAGAGATGGAGCATCTTTCTCATGGGACAGTGAGGAGGCCAGTGTCACAGGATCTAGGAGTAAGTGTTGAGGAGCAAAATGAAAGAAGACTGGAGAGAGGTAGGAAGGGGCTCAGTTAGGAAGGGCTGTGAATTCTAAGTAGCATTTTGTATTTGCTCCCAGAATCAATAGGAAGCTACAGGGAGCAACTGGAGTTTGATGAGTGGGGGGGCTGCAGCAGAGAGGTGGCAATGTCAGAGGAGAGAAAGGGGTGTATTTGAGGGACGTTGCAAAGGCAGAGCCACAGAATTAAAGATAGGGACCCCAGTTTGATTTTCTGAGACAGCATAGTTGTAACTGCTAGGAATACATAAAGGCACTTAATTCAGGGTGTTTTCCAATTGACTTGATAATCTTACAAGACTTCTTTGCCCAGCACTTTTTAAAGCACATCTCCCTGAATAGTATGGATAACTTGTTTAAAAAGACAAAGAGAACAACAAATTAGATCTCAGTGACTGAGACTGTCCACCTCCATGATTTTGTCAGCTAAAACCCTTAGAGGAAGCTACCAGGCTGGCCTATGGGATGGGGGGCAGGGGAAAAACTAACAGATTGATATTACTCCTTTGCTTTTTGCCTGGTCAAGAGACAGACCAGAGCGGAGCAAAACTGACTGGATTGGGATGGAGCGAGGAGAATTTTCTACAAGAACATAGTCTTCCCTTACTGGGAAGCCTGGAGCCATTCATGGCAGCCTCGAAGTATCCTGAAGGATCAATTGTGAGCTTCATGTACTTGCTCCGAAACTCAAGAAGGAAGTTCATGGACAAAGTTCTTTCAACTTACGCCTCCTAGTTAGAGGAGGAGGTAAATTTCCTAAGCAACGTAATTCTAGAATCTAACTTTCTGGCAGAGAAAAGAGATTTTTTTTGAGCAATATTCGCCTTAGGGATTTCCTCATGAGTAAACACAAGTTCAAGAGTTCACGGATCTGACCATCTACAGAGAGAAGGAGAGCTTCTAAGTACAATGCCTCTTGAAGAAAGAAAAGTATCATCTCTGTCCACCACTGGGGGAGAGGAATTATTGATGAATGTAGCACACTCTTAAAGAAAGAAGAGAATCGCCTATATGATCTCATGACTGGAGGATGTATTAGGGGACTAAAGTCATGACATGAGGAGCAAGAGACCAGAATTTTACCAAGCCCCATTATTATAGTAAGTTGTCAGGGGTTGAAGTTCCACTGTGAAGGGGGCTGGCTGTTTAGAATTCCCAGAATATATTTGACTTTGAGAGGTATCTAAAACACAAGCTAGAACTACAAATCTAGGAGGGTTTCATGTGTAAAGGGGGATTTCATCAGAATTCAGTTTGGTTCAATTAGCATTTACTAGCCACCTGTGATGTGTACATTGTACACTGTACACTGGTGGTACAACAACAAAAATGAAACTTCAAGGGAGAATAAAACTGGTAAAACCAAGTTCAGTGTCCTTTGAGGGTAATCTCTGTGAGTGCTTTATGTCTTTTCCGTATTTTTTTTGTAGGCCTAATAGAATCCTTTTCATCTTTTGTATTTTTTTATGGAGTAAAATTAAGGTTGTCCTCTGTCCAAGATGCATTTGTGACCCTGACGCTCACATAGGAGTTAAAGAATCTGTTATCTACTTTTGTAGAAACTTTGACACAAATTATACATAAACTATAATCAGAATATATCCCAGAATAAACCCTGGATGGAAACATAAATGAGTCATTAGGGAGAGACAATGGTCTTTTTTGGGTCAGCCCCCAAAAGCAGATATAGTCAATGTTAAGCCCTAAATTTAGGTGGCCCTGGACCCATGTGTTTCATTTGCATACCCCTGATTCCAAACAAAGTACTTTGTTCACAAGAGTCATTTAATAAATATTTGTTGTATTTTACTACATTGTAATTATATAAATGAATTGGTCAATTGACCAGTCATTTCAGTCAAAATGCTCAAACCTATGTTGAATGCAGGCAGTCATGCTCTTTTGGCAAACATGCTTTTCTGCAAGTGATAGGGAGAGGTAAGCTGAATGAAATAACAAAATGCTTTAAATGACAGTGACCTCTGTGACTCTCCCCCTCATTTCTTAGAATTTACTCTGCATATATTTTGTATTTACTTATCTGGGTATGTGTTGTCTCTGTCCAGAAGAATATAAGCTCTTTTTGAAGGCAGAAATATAATAGGCACAACAAATATTTGTTTAATAGATTAAAATTAATTACCCAAAGAGAATGTCCGGACTATTACCTCTTTGTCCCTCAACAACCTAAGATGGTATCAATTTTTGTAGCTGCCATATCATCCTGTTGACTGGTAGCTTGTAGTCTACCAAACCCTCCAGATCTTTGTTAAATTAAAAAAATTTTTAAATTGTGAGCTCCTTGAGGGCGGGGACTGTCTTTTACCTCAATTTGTGTCCCCGGAATGTAACAAAATGGTTGGCACATAAAAGTTGCTTAATAAATATGTACTGATTGATTTATGGAAGTGATTATTTAAGCCTGCCCCATCTTGCATTTCTAAAATTGATTCTTTTGAACCAAAGTATGTTACTTTCTGAGTCTTTCTGTATTCTCTCACACATAATACAAAAGGGCATGGAACCCTGACAAAATTGAACCAAAATCTGCCTCTCCACAGCTACCACCCATTAGAACATACCCAATCCCTCTTTAGACTTCAGTACCTCTCACTTCCCCTAAATATACTCCTTTTGCCAATATCCTTTCTTAAACTGAAAGCAATTCTCTACAAAATCTAATTATGGCAGAATATAATGAGACTGTCATTCCCCTAGTTCTGGTCACTATGCTTCTCCTAATGTAACTAAAAATTGCATGAACTTTTTTTGGTTGTTGAATGATGACTTTGGAAGTCGGACTGCAGAGAGTTAAGAAGAGAATGGGAAAAAAATCATCTATTGTGGACGGTTTTCTTAAGTAGTTTAGCTTCGTTTAGTTTTCTTCAAGGAGGAGAGATAAGGGATGATAGCTAGCAGAGATGGATAGATGAAGTGAAGATTTCTTGAGAAAGAGAAGATAATGGGCATGATTGTATGAAGTAGGAAAGCACTCAGTAGACAGTGAAGGTTAGTCAGAGTAGCCATGACAGAAGGGACAATCTGCTGTAGAAGACTAGATGCAATGGGATCACTTGAACATTATGCCAATATAAGGTCTGTCTGGAAAGAGGTGCAAAATCTCAAGGGAAGGCACTGGTTTTCATTTTCATATCTTCAGTATGTAGAGTAATGGCTTATACATAGTAGGCACTTATTAGTTGTTTGTTTATTTGAATGAATCCATGTTGGCTTACATTGATTAGAATCAGTCAGAGTTGATAAACTTTTACTAAGCATCTACTAGTTGCCAGGGACTGTACTAGATCCTGCGGATACAAAGAAAGGCAAAAGGCGTAAAGGCTTGAATTGTTAGCTGTTCAAGGGAACTTATAATTGAAGGGGGAAAGACGGTAAATAAAAAGAAACTTAAAAGGAGTAGAGATAGAGAGAGGAGAGATGATGAATTCTTGAAGACAGAATGGAAATGACTTGAAGATACTTGAGTTACAGCACTAATTTCATCTCGTAGGATGATGAGATCTTGAAGGCCAGGGGAGAAATGATCTGGGAAATGATTATTCTCTCCCTTTCTAAATGATATCGATCCCTGCCGTAATAAGTTCTAGTTCTTTACCAAGAACTGAAGTAAAAATCAGCACTCTCTACATTAGAAAAATCCACCTGCCTCTCTTTTTGAAAATCAGGATAATTTTTATTTGTAATCAGTCTCCTGATGCTTCTCATGTTAACCTTATTTATTTAAAGATTATTCACGCATACAGAGTGGAGCAACTTCTGGAGTACAATTTTGGGTCTAACAACAGCTAACATTGTATGTATCTGTCCAGCGTGGGGGAAGGGGATTCAAAGCAAAGCAAATATAAAACAACATGGGCTTATCCATTAAGTGTGGCCTACATTACATCTGAGGGCATCTAGGTGGCACAATGGATAGCGTGCCAGGCTTGGAGTCAGGAAGTTTAAATATGACTTTAGACACTTTGTGGCTGTTTGACCCTGGGCAACTCACTTAACTCTGTTTGCTCTGGCTTCTCATCTGTAAAATGAGCTGGAAAGGAAATGGCAAACCACTGCTATCTGTCAAGAAAACCCCAAATGGGGTTAGAAAGAGTCTCACATGACTGAAAAACAACAAATTATCTCTGACTCACAAAGATTTTTGGGACTCTCAGACAAGGAATCAATTGACATCTCCATATCTTTTTCTAGCTTTTGATGTGTGAGTGACTTAGTTGGATGCAAAAATATATGACATCCCAACCAAGAGACATTTTCTGTTACTGGATCTCCTAATACAGGTTACTTCACAGTCCACTAGGGAAATATCCAATTATCCTCTTAGTTGATGTACTGCTTCAACCCCTCAGAATATTGAAATAGTCCTATCAACATATACACAATATTTTCCCATCAGTCTAATTCTGATTTCACTAGTCAACCTCTCACCCCATTTCCTTTCTTCCCTTCCATGTTTTCCTAACTCAGCATTATATTAATACAACAATCTCTCACAGTCCATCAGAATTCCTAATAGGAATTACCCACCAACCTTTGCATCAAAGGGACAATCTCAGGCTGAGTCACCTTAGCATGCATTTGCAATACCAATACCTGAAGCACCCATAAGCTCTATTCCTGGAAGATGCTATGTGAGACTCCTGCATTGGGTCCTATTATTATAAACCTTTGGGCTATTTGAAAGAGTTTTATCTATTCCTCCCACTTTCCCTAACATTAACTTGCATGCCCATTAGCCTAGGCTATTTGTTTAAGTATAGTGTACCTGTTTGGTGTGTTCAAACAGGAATTAGAAAGTCCTGTTGATGGTAGCTTGAAGTATTACTTGGGTCCTGTACAGGCTTGCTGTTTCTCAGATTATTTATACAATTTATTTGTCTGCATTCTCTTACCTCCCTATCTCCAAAATTCATCTTAATGCAATACAGCCTTTAGTGCCAAACCAATTTTTTCTAATACATATTTTCCCTAAAGCCCCAATACCTTCATTCCTTTGTTCTGATTTATTGCTGCTGCCTAACCACAGCTACGAGGCAGAAAAAATAATAATAATAAAAATTTTAAAACCCTAGTAACAAGCACATCAGGATTAACACGCTAGGTCTATGTTAAACCACCCAACAATGAACTAACTCATCTTTAATTTATTAGCTTGATCCTGATATAAACTCTGAATGAAAAGTAAAAGGTTGTATAGATTAATAATATTAAGTTTGCAAAACAAACCCAGGAAAAATGGGAAATGCCAAGTGAAGGGAGAGGTTCCATCTTTAATTCATTGGCCTGTGCTTAGGTATTTTCATACACATGGGATATAGGCTCATGCCTGTATTTAAAGGCTCTAGGGTACTGAAGGCCACCAAAGCAAGTTATAGCCAGAATGGAAGATTAGTTGAAACTTTCAGCCCTACTTTGTTTGAAACTTTCCTATAACGTAAATTTCATTTTCATGGAGTTTTAGTTTTGATCCTAGGATTACATCATTCTGCGGCTTCCAGACAAATACTTTCTCATGCACAAGGGAAAACTCTAGGTCACTATGCTCTGTTTCAGGACATACAAAATGCTCTAATGGTTTGCAAAAAAAAATCATTATACAAGATGGTGTACAATTAGCAATCAAAGAGTGACTTTGGAGCTAGAAGAACATAACTTAGCAACCTGAAAATCATAAGAATATCACTATCAAATGATGCAGGCCTTTGAAAAGTTCACATGTACTGTAAGATCCTTCTAATTTGGAGAGGTCTTTTTAAATAATGAGAAGTGAAAATGACAGAATGCTTGTAGATGAATAAAATTCTGTTGCTTTTCAGCATGTAGTTCAGCATATAGACCAACAAATATAACCTTGTAATTAGCACACTAATTAAGTGCAAAGGAAGATGGTCAAATTCTTAATTTTTTGTTTGTTTTTAGTTTTTGACATTAGTTTTGAGTTCCAAAATTTCTCCCCTCCCTCCCCAAAATGGCATGCAATCTGATACAGGTTATACATGTACAATTATAATGAGCATATTTCCATATTAGTCATGTTGTAGAAGAATCAGAAAAAAAGGGAAAAAACCATGAAAAAGACAAAAAGAGAGAAAAAACAGTATGCTTCAATATTCTTTCAGACTCCATAGTTCTTTTTCTGGATATGGATAGCATTTTCCATCATGAGTCTTTTGGAATTGTCTTAGACCGTTGTATTGCTGAGCAGAGCTAAATCTATCCAAGTTGGTCATGGCACACTGCTGCTTTTATTGTACACAGTGTTCTCCTGGTTCTGCTCACTTCACTCAGCATCAGTTCATGTAAGTCTTTTCAGGTTTTTCCTGAAATCCACCTGCTTACCATTTCTTGTGGAGCAATAGTATTCCATTATATTCATATACCACAACTTGTTCTTTCTCCAGTTGAGGGCATCCCCTCAATTTCCAATTCTTTGCTACCACTAAAAGAGCTGCTATAAATTTTGAACATATGGGATGATCAAGTTCTTATAAAGTTTAATAGTTTAGGCAAAATTTTCTCCTTTAAAATATACAGAATCCTCACACCTATATCCCAAATTCTTTCGATACGGATCTCCTCCACTTTTCCTTCTCTCCCTGACCCAACAACCACTGCAACTTGGATTCTGACGTCATTCACTCCTCTGAAGCTGATGTCTCCAAAGTTACCAAAGATCTCTTCATTGAAAAATTTCCTCAGTCCTTTTCTATATGACCTCTCTGATGCTTTGGACACTGTTGACTTTCCTCTCTCGTGCATTTTCTCATCTTTCGGTTTTGTGACATTATTCTTTCCTAGTTTCTCTCTTCATTTCTGATTGACCTTTCTCAGTCACCTTTACTGGCTCATTATTCACATCACACTCCCTAATTGTAAGTACTCTATAAGACTCTGGCCTAGCCCCTCCTCTTCTCTTTTTATACTATGCTCCTATAGGTTCAATTATCACTCCTGTGCAAATGGCTCACAGAGCTATAGACCCAGTCCCAATCTTTGCTTTGAGTTTCGGACACATATTACTAACTTCCTATTAGATATAACAAAATGGATGTCCCAGAGATATCTCAAACTCCACATATCTAAAACTGACCTTGTTTTACTTATACGTATGTATGTATGTATATAAATACCTTGTATTTATTTTGTATTTGTTCTGTATAATATATGTACATATTATAAAATATAATATACGTCACACATATATATATGCTAATATAATATAGTATAACATAATATAATATAACAATGTAATGTAATATAATATAAATGATGTTTTCTCATATATTATAATATATCCATATATATTTTGATGCTTCCTCAGATAAAATGTTAGCTCTTTAAGAAGAAACACTATTCATTTTTTAAAATTTATATCCCTAGCACCTAGCATGGTACCTGACACATAACAGGTACTTAATGAGTGCTTGTTGATTGATTGATGTGTATACTTTTCAAACTTTCTGACCTAGGCTATGACATATGGGGAAAATAACATAGTAAAACATCTGAAACTTCCTTATGGGAAAAATTTCTTGAGGGAAATTTGAGATCATAAAGAAATGGTGACAAGTCCAAAATATTTGAGAAATTTCTCTACCTCCAGAGAAAGAACTGACTTTGTTTGAACATAGATTGAATCATGCTATTTTTGCCTTTTTTTATTTGTCTTCTTGTACAAAATAACTTATATTTAAATATTTTGCACAATTGCACATATATTCCCTACATCTGATTGCTTACCATTTCAGAGAAGGGGAACAGAGGAAAGAATGGCAGGATAGAATTTGGAACTCAAAACTTCAAAAGAATGTTAAAAAAAAACAACAAAACTTAGGTTTTCCTGATTCCTGACCTGGTGCTCTAACCACTGCGCCACCCAGATGCCCTATTAAATGCCTACCTTGTGCCAAATACTGGGGATAGAAGGGTAAAGAGAAACAATCTTTCCTTCAAGGAGCTCATATTCTATTGGGAAGAAATAACATGTGAACATATAAGTAAGTACATTGATAGAGTGAAAACATATTGCTGAGAGAGCACTCATACTGTTTGTGTTTTCTCTATTAAAAAGTGTAATCTCCAGACTTGAAAGGGATAAAGATAGAGAGAAGGACTTCGCCTTTGATTTCATCAGTAACTCCCAGATGAAGGAACTTTGTCATTGAAGGATGGAGCACCTTCTCTACATCCTTAGAGAGTTGCCTGTATCGTTGAGAGGGGAAATGACCAGTTCAGGATCACACAGCCAGTATGAGTCAGAGGTGGTAGTTAAATCCATGTCCTCTTAACTTCAAGGTTAAAACAAAAGTGAGTAACAAGTTGTCAAAATTCAAGATAAAGTAGGAGATGGTAATTAAGCATCTAATACCTTTAATGACTTGTAGTTACCAAATAATGCAAACTATATTGTTAAAGTAAAATTTTTTTCAGAATAAGGCGTTAGTATATTTTTGTCCTTACACTACAGTTTGAGAGTTTCAATTCTTATCCCATTAAAAAGAAAATCCTTACTGCCTAAGATTCTCACAAAAAAAAAATCAATTTTTCATTAATAACCATTAAAGATGTTCATGGAAAAAAGCACTTAGAATTTTTTCAGTAATATAACCACCCTGCCTCAAGATTAGTGGTAATGTAATTTTGAGTGAGCATATGTGATACCATTCTGGAAGAGATGTTGCAAAAATTAAGATTCATATCTGAATCTGAATTCAGTTCTAAAATTCATGTAGTCACTCATGTGTAAGCAGGGTTTTTTTTAACATTCTTTTTCTTAATTGAAATCATATAGCATTTCAGAGCTCAAAGGGAATTTGAAGATTATCTAGTATAACCATCTTGATTTGTATATGAGGAAACTGAGGCCTTTTGAATTTAAGTGACCTGCTTAAGGCTACACAGATAATTAGTAGCAGGGTACAGCTAGAACACAGATTTTCTGACTCCCAGTCTTGTCGTTGTTCCATGACACTATGCTGTCTTCCTAGGGATAACATACCTATATGTTTGATCATATATGTGTATGTATGCCTGTATGTATATCTATATATGACTAATACATATGATTGCATGTGTGTATATGTAAGTATGTAAGGCTCTGAGAAGTTTTTGGAATGAGAAATAGAAAAGGGCATTCATTCAGCAAGATGTCCTTGTGAAACTGCTCGGTGTCCATCTTAATGTAGCTGCTGCCCACTGAGAAGAACATACAAATGTGCTTACCCTTTCCAGAGAAACTAGGGGCCCATCAGGGTCATCAGTCAACTGGGATTAGTTGGCTTCAAGGCCTGTTCCCAGCTCCCTGGGCACAACAAACTATGGTAAGGTCATTGTTCTGTAGGACCCAGTCTTTGGCCTGCCTTGATCCTGGTTTCACTGACCCTTGCTTTGGCGCCCAGTCCTGATTCTGTCTGTGTGCTCAACAGCTGTGACTGCACTCTACCAACTGCTTCACCACATAAAGGGTCATGCCTTGGGTCTCTTCATACTCTGCACTGATGGTGCCATTTTTTTTTTCAAATCACAAGTCCCTAGACCCCAAACTGTGTTGTTCAGCACTATGGAAGATTCTCCAACTCACCCCCCTGCTACAATGCTCACTCTGAGTAGACAGAACCTGGGAAACACTCATTCCTGATTGCTTCATATTGTATCCTAATAAGAGTGTTGCCTCTGTCACTGATCTCTGTGTTTCTGCTTGGAAGTTCTTGCTTCTGGAAAACAGGTTGTTTCCTGAGGCTCTGGAATGCAGATGCTATCCCCTCTGCTTTTACCTCTGCCTGCTCCAAAATTTTCCACAGAAAATCTTAGCAGATCTGATGTTACATCTGTTTTCTCATAAAACAGGAAATGTGTTGGGACTATGGGGTGAATGTGATTTTTAAAAAGATCTGTGTGTGCATGTGTGCATGTGTGTGTGTGTGTGTGTGTGTGTGTGTGTGTGTGTACGTGTGTATTAGAATCTTGCCCTTCTGTGTTCCGCCCTAAACTAGTCCAATTACCACATAAACTCAAGTCTCTGACTGGGATGGCCATTTCTTGTGGCGCCCCATCCATGCTGCTCACCTAATTCTCAGTTCAATTCCCATTGCTCTACCTCCCCTCCAGTGGCCTTGGTCCCTTCTCTCCCCCTTCCTCAGTTTTATTCCCATTACATTAAAAGCTCTTTGAGAGTGGGGGAACCACTTTCTTTTCTACTATTTGTATCCCCAGTGCTCAGAACTATGTATGTTTGGCACATAGCAAGTGCTTAATAAAAGCCCTAACTCTCTGTTGGTCTATCTTAATTTTAAACCATATTTAAAGAAGAAAAATCTCTCATAGGTATAAAAAGACTATTTATCCTCTTACAGAATATAAATAATATTCCTATGTGTTTCTTTCTTTCAGGTTTAAGAAGTATCCCACCGTTGCATTTTTTGAAACTGTCTTAACTAATTCCAGCAAATGAGCTAAATAAAATTCTCTCCCCTTCTGTATCCCAAGCAGACCTAATGTGGGGGATGGTTTTTCCAAAGGATCTCTTACATTCCATGTGTTAGAACAGCACATTTGTGTGGAAAGCATCCAAAATTTTCTGGCTGGGTCTGTAAAAGTGAATTTCAACCAGAGGCACTTAACAACAGAACTTCCTCCTCACACTGAAGTAGGGATGTGTAAATAAAAAGAGCCGGATCCATGATCAGGCCTGAGGGTTTTAGCCTAGCACCAATACCACCCCCTGACAGGGACATCCATCACCCTATTAGCACAGCTGAAGCTGAGTGCCATCCCCAGGTCTCAGGAAGGTACTTTGGGAAACCAGCGAAAAGCTCATTTATTCTGCCATAGGATCATAGAGCTGGAAGGGACCCTACAGGTCAGCGAGTCCAATTCTTTCTTTTAATGATGAAGAAACTGAGACCCAGAGGAGACAAGTGACTTTACCAAGATCACACTGATAGTAACAGACTGGGCCATTTGAGATTAAGGCCTGTGACTCCAAATTCACACTCTTGCCCCTGGACCACATTTGGTCCTTTAATTCAGTTCAAGTATTTATCTACATAAATGGGATTAAGACAAAAAGCCACCTACCCTCCCTTCTGAAAGATTCTAGTGTTGTGGAGGTACACCTAATACTTTCCTCAGGAAGTTAGGAAGTCTCACTAGCAGTTGATGTAGGAAATGGACAAAAGCTATGGCCACCAACGCCGTTAACTGCTTTGAAACTCATTCTCTTTAATAATCTCATAGAAGGGATTTAAGTGACTGTCAGCAAAGGACAAAAGGGTGCAAATGGGGCATTATCGGGTGGCAATGTGGTGTAATGTTAGCGTTTCCATATCTTAGTCATTCACAATGGTGGCTTTTTGGACTTTCTGCAGTAATCACCATGCTTGGCTTTTGCTGGAGGTCACCTTTGCATTGAAGGACTGCCCCCTGAAGGCCCTTCCAGCAGCCTTCTCTGGGCCTAGGAGGTAGTGCATATAAATATCTCACAAGATCGTTTGCCAAACGAAATGACTACAGAAATAGGAATTATTGTGGGAACCAAGCACCATAGGGTGAATTGTGGACCGCTTTAAGTCTTCAGAAAAGGTCAATGCCTCAGGAAAGGTTTTCTACTTTTGCAGTAAGTATCATGGTGGTCACCCCATTCATTCCATTCATCCCTTCCCTCCCTTCCTCTCTGACTACCCTCCAGTCCATTCATTCCAAAGGCCTTTAAGAGAATAACAGTTATTCCAAGTTATAATTAGATTGTTTTGTTTTACTATTTTTAAAGAGCATTGTCTTACTGGATGGCATCCTTCCTGTGTCCCTAAACCACTCTCTCCTACCCTTTGGTTGTGCCCTCTGGATTACCGAGTCTATTTTTAACCAGACTACCCTTTGTATTATACCTGTGCCCTCACTCACTTTGTATCTCTAAGAAGACTTTTAAGGAGATGAGATACCCTTCCACTTAAGAGAGTAATGATACTCTTTGAAGAGTATCTTCTGCATTTAAACAAATACAGATATAGAGACAAGGGCTGAGGTGGCTGAGGAAGCCTCTGTAAATCTCCTCCCCCATGGGTAAGCTGGTGAACCAGAGGTGGGTAGAGAGGAGCAACACTGTGTATATCAAGAAAGGAATCCCAACTGGGGCTCACACAGTGCCCGCAGAAAATAGCCCCCTCTCCCCTTTAGTCCTGGGCTAATTTGAATCTATCTTGAGGGGTTTATCTTATTTAGCCTAGGAAATTTTTTTATTCACTTTTGGGTTATTCATCTTCATCTCTTTACACTCTGTCTTATAAATCAACTTCTAATTGGCTAACAAAGATGATTGCAGACTGACTAAACAGGTTTGTGAGGTCCTGGGGGGAAAATCATTGCTTTGTAATCTCCCAAGAGCTTTACCAGAGGCTGGATGTACCATTCACCTTTCCCAGACTGACTAGTTTCCCCAAACTCTATCCACAATGCTAGCATTGATTCCTTAACAATGGTTAGAGGCCACCAATTTATTTTACAGAAAGAGGAATAGAAAATGTAAAAAGCGGAGGAGCACAGTTCATTGGATATTCAGTGGGTCAGCATCAGGTGCTTTTGACCATAGGAGCAAAAAAAAATGGCTTTTCTGCTTAGATTGCTATTCCCTTGTGGGAAGGAGAGATTGATGCTCAAGAATTCATTCAATTAGAAGGATTACATCTTAGAGACAGAGGAGAAAGGTAATGTCTCTGAGTGGTGCTTTCATTAACTCCCAAATCTGTCCTTATCAGCCCATCAAATACCCTCATCAGCCTCAGCAGCTTCAATCCAGTAATTGGTCATAATTTCTTTAAAGTGAAGAATGAGGGGATTGCAAGGTGCTTGGATGTCCAACGTCTCTTCACATGACACCAAGATAGAAGATTCCAGGTGAACACTGAATTCTGTCTTCTTACCCCATCTTTCTGGCAACTTTCTCCTAGCATTCTCTTAGCAAAATCCCACAGTACTCTAGTTCCCCAATGTCAGTGATGGTGGATTCTGGGGAAATGTTTGCATATGCATATACTCACATATCTTGTAACTTATACATGTTGTTTTCTAGCAGCAGCATGTAAGCAGCTTGAGAGCAGGGGTTTTGTACTTATCTTTGTATCCCTTCTGCCTGACTCTATGTATAGCATCTAGTAGGTTCTTAATAAATGATAATTAAAGTAACAATTAAATAAAAATTTTAATGCAATAAATAATAATTATTTAAATAATTAGATCGGTCAATTAATTGAATTGATCTTCACAACTCTAACAGGTAGGCAGGGCAAGCATTTTTAGCTTTGTATTACAAATCAGGAAAATTGAACTTCAGAGAAGTTGAATGACTTGTCCCAAGTCTCACAGTTAGTAAGATAAGTATTCTCTAAGAGCTTCAATTTTGTTCCTCAGATCTCCTCCTCCACCAAAAAGAAAACAACTCAATGTGTACCTGAAAGAACTATAAAAAAACTCCTTGAAATTCAAGCTCAACTCAACCCACAAGAAAAATATTTCTCTATAAATAACTATGTACTAGATTAGATTTATTTCAAATTGTCTCTGATGTAAAATAAGACAACTAGCAGAATGCAAAAGAACATCCTTCTTGTATAGCTCCATCTGAAACGATAGGCAGACCTTGTTGTCAAATGCTTTGTTTTGGCAAGAAAAATGGGTAAGGGAATTCCAGATAGAGATAGTCTTTGGAAAATGAATTGCTCTCATTTCCCTGAGATTTCTGTTGGAAAAGTATAGACAAGAGAGCCCAGTTATTTACATCTGTGAGCTGGGCTCATAGGGTAAATGAAAACAGTGACCTAGACCCAGCTAGGATAGTGCTCATTGAACTAACTAGAGCATCCTTGCAGTTAGGTACAAGACTAGCAGACATCAACCTTTTTACCAACCCAATGAAATTTCCCAAGTCAATGCTTCATTTACTATGTCATAAATGCTTTTGAAAGATCCACCAGGGTGATTGTAAGGCATCATCAGCAACAAAAAAGAATAAAAAACTATAGCACAAAGGCTCTAAGCTATATTTTTTAACGATTATTTAAAAAAAAAACTTCACCTATCTTTTGAATATATTTCTTATCTCTGAACTATCAGTAAATTTTCCACTCCAGGTTTCTGGACTTTAGACTGATGATTTAAAAAGGAAATAGCTGTTAGGACATTTGACATACCAATAGCTAAGGTACAAAGCTCCCAGTATAAACTCCCAAAGGACCCTGGGAAATTGCAGGAAGCTATCCAAAAGATATTTATAGACCATGTATTAGTAACGATAACTTTCCTTGCCTGTTGTGCATCTAAATGCTTAATTTCCATAATGTTATTTGGATGAACATCTGCTGTTTCCTGTGTAAGGAATGAATCTATTCTGCTCTTGTTGGGTTATTATATACACACACACACACACACACACACACACATATATATATATATATATATATATATACATACACATATATATATGTTTTATATATATATGGGGATATGTATATATATACATATATATGTATATATATATGTATATATACATATATATGTTGGAAAAGTTTCTGATAGCCAGATAACACAGAAAAAATTGCAAATGAAAACAAAGTTAAACAAATGAATCAGTGCTCCAGAATCAGAGTGCTTCTGGGCACAAGACTGGCTCCATTGTGCTTCTATGCTATTTTAGAATGGCCAGAGTAGTTACCATGGAGTTGGAGACCCACTCGAGTGAGTTAGTTTAAACAACTGCAGCTGCTTATTTAAGAAAGAAAGGACAATGGCAGCTCCCCAAATGCCCCCTTTTTTTCTGCTGAGGACTGACCTGAAGATTGTTTTCTCTTTAGATTTCCTTTTATTTATTTATTTTTAGGCATCAACTTTCCTTAAACTTTCTCCACTTATTTGTATTTCACTTGGCTGCACAGTTTCTTTCCTCCTTGCAAGAAATGTGTTTTCCCTTTAACAGTTCCTGAGGATTTCCATCTCCTGTTCCCTGCCTCCTGCCACCTTTATGTGAAGGGGGGAAAAACAACCCAGAGCAAAGTAGCTGCAGTAAAACCACTCCTGATTAAAACTCCAATTTTTTCTAGTTGAACTGCTGCTAGGTCGGGCAAAGGCAGCCCATGTCTAATGTTCAAGATCATGTCGTACCCGATGGACTCTGAGTTGATTGGGCAAAGTTGCCTTTTTGGTCATCACCGGCTAAAAGAAACACATGTAATTTTTGTATTGGTGAGATACTATGATATTAAAGGGTCAGTCACATGCCACAAACTGCCTTTGAGGGACATGTTGGAGATATGATTACAGTGGAACTGAGGAACAGCAGTTCTTTCAACAAGTAGCAGACAAAGTTGTAAAGAAGACTATCATCGTTCTCAGACACTCTGTTCAGCAGTCTCTATCATCCCTCCATCCTTCATCAGTTTATTCGGTTGGGTGTTCAAGCGGGGAGGGAAGTAAGCCACTCAGGCCTGAGGGCATTCATATTCTCTGCCTCATTCAACCCACTCTTGGATGCTTCATTTTTACGAAGGTATAAATGAATGATAACAAGATTAAGCATTACCTCTTCTAGGTATTTTAAATTACTGCATTTTAAATTAAAGAGAACAGGTATAAATGAAATTATAGTTATCAGTCAGTAAGAATAAGGGAAAATAGGGAAGGATTTAGAGGCAGAGATGAACTCTTCTTCAATGGTTTTCCTGGAACCAACCCTGAATATCATCATTCATCCTTGCCTTTGGATATGTGACCCTGAATGGCTGTTACACTATGTAGCCCAAACAAACTTCCACTCTAGTTGCCCTCCTCTATCACTGGCCTACTCAGGGCTAATGTGATTTATTCTGCCAAAACAAGACTGACTGAAAATATGGCCCACAATTCCAAAGGACCAATGATGAAGCATACTACCTACCTCCTGACACAGAGGTGGAGAGCTCAGGCTGCAAAGTAAGACTTTAAAAAAAAATTATCAACGCAGGAATTTGGTTTGCTTGAGTATGCGTATTTGTTACAAGGATTTTGTTTTTCCTTTTTTTTTAATGGGCAGGGGATGGCAGAAGGGAAAGCAAATATATTTTTGTTCATTAAAAATAAATAAATACAACTAAAAAAAAAGAAAATGTAGTCTTTGCTCATGTGACTCGGGTTGCAAATACAGGGTCTACGTGTTTTCAGTCTTTTAACTTTCTCTGTTCATAGCCTATCCAGATCTTTTTTAGAAATGTAGGCAAAATATTCTTGCTGATCCAACCCAAATTCTAATTTACTCCTTTGAATCCAAAAAATACAATCCAGTTCCTGACCTCCTTTTCTCACAAAAATTAAAAAACCGTTCTTGATGTGTTAGTATGATTGTACAGGGTTCCAAGGTCTTTCTGCCCTTTCCCAGCTCTGAAGAATTTGGAAAGAGACAGATCTTTTACATAGTATGTTCAGCAATGCTGTTGAATGTTTTTATAAACTTGAAAGAATTTGTTTACAAATGGTTTCTAGAGATTGTGGGGTTAGGGGGGAGGAGGTCAGTGGCAGTGGTATCACAAAGTCTGACAGAACACAGAGCTTGCCTGGAATTCAAAAAAGAGAGAACGATCATCCAGCACAACAGAAGCAGTGTAGAATTACTTATAGATTGGTAACCAAAAAAGGGAATGAAATCCTGCGAATGTGTTTTTACTGAAGAATTTGAGAAGTGAAAAAACTTCAGCAGCATTCTTTAGCCCTGACATCTGGGAATAATTAATTTTTTTAATGTTTTGCAGCCCCAAGTCCAGCTTCATCTCTACTGATAATACAAGGTTTAAAAAGCTCTACACTTCTAGGTCATTTCCCCAGAATGATTTCAATTTGGCCTTTATATATAGAACTTCATTTGTAATAAATGCACTATCTTCAAAACATAAATAGTTATGACAATGGACATTTTTCATTTGGAGATTTCTTCAGTATGGCCTACTTCTTCCCTTTTGGTTAGGAAACTGATGCTAACCAGCCACATGTCTCCTACTTCTAGTATGATGTTGCAGTAGCCAAAAATAAGATAAATTTAAGACATGAAAATTTTGTGAAATTTTGACTTTTAAAATGCAAATATATATTCATAAATACATATGGTGTATACACACGTGTGTATATATGTTTATATATACATGTATGTGTATGTATGTATAGATTTGTTCTGGCAAAATGAGCAAAAAATATGTTTTCATTCAGTTTTTTTTTCTACAAGTATAAAGCCAAGACACTGGCAAGATTGCTGCATGTAAATTCTTAATACATTAAAGATAAAGTGTTTTCCAAATCTCCAGAACAATCTCTCAAAACCATTTGTAAACAAATTCTTTAAAGTTTATAAAAATGTTTAACAGCCACACATTAAATACATGTGTCCTGTCTCAATCCCTCAAAGACATCTTTGAGGGAAATAATCACTTTGCAGAAGGGTCCACCATCCCAACACTACCATTGGCCTCCAATGACTGGGGCCCAAGAGTCTAGGGACTGGCTTGGTCCACTAGCTCTCCTTCCAGCTCCCCTGAGGATATGACTTCTCAAATTGCCTCCACAGGTATGGCAGCCCTCACATTTTTCAGTAGCCATAGCTACTGAAGAACTAAAAAGGAAAATTCTTGCCACCCAAATCCTTGGCACGATCAAATTATTCAGTGTCATAAACAGAAATGGTTTTAATCTATATAAATGACACTGAAGAAGCCATTGTCTGCTTTGTGCTAGCTGAAGGACCATGGGGATTTCCCATCTGATTTATATCTAAAATTTCCTTTATATGATGTCTCCCCCTATTATAATATGAGCTCCTTGAAAGCTGGGGCTGGCTTTCTTTTCTCTTTGTAGAATAACTATCTCCAGAGCTTTAGCTTTACCTAAATAAAGCTTTAGGTAATAATGATATTTTAATGAATGCTTTTTCAATCATTTGCTCAAAAAACCTTGATGATTAATGTTACCTGCTTCATCACCTTTACTGCAACTTTTAGAAGGAAAAATATCTACAAAAAACACATTATTGAGTTAAGGGGAGAAAATATTGTAGCACCCCAGCTCAACTTCATCACTCTTGCTTTAGGCATGATAAAATTGAAACCCAGAAGCTCTTCTGATTTGAGTTTCCTTAATATGTATTTCAGGATAATGGTAAGTATCTCCTATTCAGTAGTTCCCAAATGCATGGCAGTTTTAAGGATTTTATAGCCTTTTTCAGAGACTATATTTTGCAGCCCCCTGCTATTTTTTTTCTTGAGTTCTGATGTGAAAGAAGATCAAGATCTCCCAGGCTTAGACTGACTCTATTTTCTCTCTCATGTTCTCTTTCTGCACTTCCACGGTGCTTATCCGGGCAATTTGATAACTGTGTCAAATCTCCTTTGCCCTAAATTTCAGGCTTCTCTGGACTGAAGATATGGGGTTGTCCCTCATGGTCAAAGATGAGGAGGCTGTTGACGAATTGCTCTCTGTGTGAATGGCTTTCAAAAAAAAACAAAACCAATCCAGACCTGCAGTCCTTTCCACATCAGCACTCCACAATGCAAAAGATTATACTTAGCTGTAGGTATATCATTGGGAACTGCTGCTCATCATTTGGGCCCTAAGTCTTGTCTGTTTCAGTCAGGAGCTGAAAATTGTTCCTTCTCCCCTGCAGAGGTGGTGTGGTATAGACATTCAAGAGCTGGACTTAAAGGCGGGAGACCTAAAGTCAAATCCTGACTTCACATATTTACTAGTTAGGTGACTGTGGACCAGTCATTTGATCCAACAAACATTAATTAAGTACCTATTATGTATGGGCTCTGTTCTTAGTACTGGGTAGACAAAACCAAACCAGTCCTTGACCACAAGGAGATTATATTCTACTCCACTGAGGGATAGTGATGTAATAATAATTAATAATAACCACCAGCATTTGTACAGTGATTCAAGGTTTACAAAGTACTTTACTAATATTATCTGATTTTATTCTCACAACAACCTATTAGTATTATCCTTCTTTTACAGATGAAGAAACAGGCAGAGGGGAAATTATTTACCCAAGGTCACACAGCTAAGTAACATATACACAGATAAATATATACTAAGTAACTTCAAGAACAAGCAAGTGCTAAGAACAGGAGGGCGGGTGTGTGTGATAAAAAAGACTGTGTAAAAGATGACACCTGAGGTGACCCTTTGAAAAAGCCAAGGATGTCTAAGAGGCAGTAATAAGGAGGGAGTGCATTCCAGGATAGAGGCTGTGTAATGGTACAGAGGTGGAAAATGGTACATAGAGCTTCAAAAGCAGGTGGTAGGCGATTTTGGCTAGAATGTGTAACGTGTGAAGGGGAATAATATGAAATGCCTGGAAAGGTAGGTGGGAGCCAGATTGTCTAAGGTTTTAAATGTCAGACTACGGAACTATATTTAATCCCAGAGTTTAACAGAAAGTTCTTGACATTTTTTGAGTAGAGGAGGGAGGTGGTTAGACCTGTGCTCAATTTGGCATCTCTGTGAAGGGCAACTTGGAAAAGGGAGAGACTAGAGACAGGTAGACCCATTGGGAAGACTATTGGAATAGCATGAGAGGTGTTTGAGGTCCAAACTAAGGTACTCACTGACTGTGTGAGTGGAGAGGATAGGAAGGTTGATAGACACGTGATGACTGAATTGATGAGACTTGATAATTGACTGGATATAGGAAAAGGAAAAAGCTGAAGATAACACCAGCTAGAAGGATTACCTCAAGCAGAAATAAGGAAATTTGGAAGAAGGATGAGTTTAGGGAGAAAGAAATTGAGTTGAACATGTTGAGTTTTGATGCCAATGGAGATATTCACATGGAGACATTTCACAGGAAAGGGACAGTGCAGGATTAGAATTCAAGAGAGAAATCAGATAACCATTCTGAACCTCAGTATCTTTTATCTGTAAAATGGAGGTAATAATGCCACCAGGTTCTGAGGAAAGCACTTTGCCAATCTTGAAGCACTGTTCATTTGTACAGTCACACCATTTAGGTCACACCATTTAGGATTTGCTTCTGCTCCATGGGAACCATAACAAGGTCTACAGAACTGTTCTTATGAATAAAACTACTTGATACTGGTGCTCATTCCTATTTGCTGTTGCTTTAAACTTATTGGTTTCTAGTTACTTTGGGGCTCTTTTTATACCTGAACTCCTTTCGTTTTGTCTTTCCAGCTGTCTCACATCCAGCCTTTCCTGATTCCTAAAATGTGCACCTGACGTAGCTCCCTACTTTGTCTCTTCAGTTCACACCTCTAGACTACCACGTTATTCTTGTGCCTTTCACAAATAGAGTAAAGCATTTGACAAATAGTTGTCAATGAATGCATGATGGAGAGCCTGCCCTGACTTCCTGATAGCTGAATGTAAATGCAATGGCTGCCTGCTTGCTGGCCTTTGGCATATCACACTTTTTCATTTTCAGTACCTTGCCTAAACCTATGACAGTTAGCCACTCATGCCCCAGAGCTAGCTTTTGGTTTGAAATTGTGATCACTGTTTGCCACTTGTTTCATTACACTTCTCTCCAATGTCTGGGTTCAGAATAAGCCACTCCATTTCAGATTGGTCTATTTTTGGC
Source organism: Notamacropus eugenii (assembly GCF_028372415.1). NCBI lineage: Eukaryota > Metazoa > Chordata > Mammalia > Diprotodontia > Macropodidae > Notamacropus > Notamacropus eugenii. Next base: position 642,018,624 of record NC_092872.1, on the reverse strand, counting down.
TGTAGTTTCCCAGCCTGGACAGACACATTCAAAGTTATATTTCAATGAGTCGTTATAGTGTTTCTTTCAACCTCCTTGTTGGCAACATCCCCATTTGGCTCTCCATAGGGCAACTGATTAGTAGCTGTTGACATCTATCTTTAGCACATGTCATAACCAAGTGAGCTGTGCTCTAGTGAACATAATTCCAAGGGTAACAAAGTGCCAACATTATACTGGACCTTGCTTTTAGCATCTTAGAAACAGGGTCTAGAACTGTGATTTCATTCAATTAGGAAATGACTAGGTAGGGAAAACTTCTACTAATGTATTCTTTCCCCTTTTTGTAACTCATTCTTAGAGAATTGTCTAGAGCATTGAGAGGTTAGTGTCACGTAGTTAGGATGTGTCAGACATAGGACTTGAAACCAGATTTTCCTAGCTTCAAGGATGGCTTTCTAGTTGCTACACCATGTATATATACTCTCTTTGGTTATCTAATATTGTAGGGCAGCTAGGTGGTGCAGTGGATAGAGTACCAGTGCAGGAGTCAGGAGGACTGGAGTTCAAATATCACCTCAGACACTTGACACTCAGTAGCTGTGTGACCTTGGCAAGTCACCTAACCCCAATTGCTTCATCCTGGTCCATCTCCAGTCATCCTGATGAATATCTGGTCATTGGATTCAGATGGCTCTGGAGGAGAAGTGAGACTAATGACCTGCACAGCCCTCCCTCACTCAAAACAAAGTCAAGTGCAAGTCGTGTCATCATTTCTCTGATGGCATGGTCTTCTTTGGCAAGGAAGGATGAACACACATCTAATATTGTATGCACATATATAATTATAAATTAGAATTAATATTGTTGTCTCACTTCCAACCTTTCCTGACTCCTAACATCTGTACTTGCTATATATTATATCAATTATAAAACATATAATTAAATTATAGACATTCTTGGTAAACTGATGAAGTTATTAATACCTGAAGTAATATCTGCGGCAGATCCAAATCTCATAGATACATTAATTACTCATCTTGTATTTACTGAGTACCATACAGGGCATTATAGAGTAAGGAATACAATAGAAGTAAAAAGCAAGAAGTATTTAGAAATTGAGCATGGAACTTCATTCAAAAAACATTAATTTATTCTCTACTATGTGCCAATATCAATAAAAACAATAAGACAACTATAAAATAATCCCTTCCCTCAAGTAGCTTACATTCTATTAGAATTCCACAACATGCATTCAACCCTAAAATACAGTGTGGGACACAATTTCTGCATGTGACCTGACCAGGTGTAACACTAAACACCCCATCATACACAGGAGGGTCTGCTATCACAGGTTCTTAGATCTGCTTTCATAAAAGGAAAGGCAACTTTTGAAGGGTTAACAATCACTTTAATCAAGCATATGTATCATTCCTTTAACCAAGCACATATATCATTCACCTAATTCAGCACCCTGAACTTCAAAGAAAATACAGAGAAATTAAAAGTCAACAGGCATGGCTTCCTCTGCCTGAATTCAACAGACAGTTGGACCCCAACTGTCTGATCATAATTACCAGAGAAAGAAGCATGACATCTGGGATCTCACAGCTGGGAGATTCCTTAGTGGCTTCTCGGAGTCCTCCTCTGGCCAAACAAATACTTCCAGTCAGTAAGCCCCAAAGTAATAAACAGACATGGCTTCCTCCACCTGACCATAATTCAACAGACAAGTACAGATGTCTGACTATAATTACCAGAGAGAGAAGCACTGACATCTGGGTTTTCAAAGCCAGGGGGCTATTTAAAGCAGCTTCCCAAAGTCCCCATCTGGCACTCAAACCTTTGTAGAAAAACTAAGCCCCAAAGTAAAACCTCAACCTCAGAATATTTATACCCTTTTTAGAGCCAGAGGGCATAACCCTGTGACCCAGTACCTCAATAGCAAAAACAAAAAATACTTGGGACCCTTCTACAAAACAACTCCCCCTAATCAAGTTTCCCACAATCAGCAGGTCCATCAATGGGTGGAAAAGATCTTCTTTAATCACATTATTCAATCAGAGGCACTTTTAGTAAAACAAAAACAGCAAAAGATTTTCATTTGACTGCCATCACACCAGGATACTGTCACTTTCCCCATTCTGGACACAGTCTAAGTTAACATGAGCCTTCTGGTCTTCATTGTCAACCTTATTTATTCATATTGAGTTTACAACTCACTAAACTCCACTCTTTCTTTTTCACACAAAATACTCTCTAACCTTGTCTCCCCTATCATTTATACAGTTGAATTTTTTTAAACCCAAATGCAGAATTTTATATTTACCTCTATTAAATTTCATCTTATTAGATTCTACGTATTATTACTTACTGATTAAAGAGATCTTATTTATCAAATATATATATATGTCTAACTAAATATTGATTAAGAATATTGAAGATAACAAGACCAATGAAAGAGCCCAGTAGTGGTAGTACATTGGAGTCCTGTCGTCAGGTTGCCATGAATCCCTTCATCACCATTCTTTGGGTTCAGACAATCGACTAGTTGAATTTATGATATTAACATCCAGATCACCATCTCTTCCCTCTTTACCACTAGAATATCCTGCAAGATAAAACTAATTTCAATTCAACATGTGTGTATTAAGCAATTGCTTATATGCAAGGCAAACTTTTAGAATTCCACTCAAAAAAAAGTGTGGAGGGAAAGTAAGAGAATGGAATTTTTAAAAGAGACATTTCAATTAAATTAATCCAAATGTGCCAGGCACTGTGCTAAGGGCTGGGGATACAATTTGTACAAACAAAGATAGTCCCTATCCTCAAGGAACACCAGAGGGTATCTTGGAGTTGAAATAAAGCAAGGCAGCAGATGCAAAGTGAAATAAATTGAGTCCAGTTTCTGCCCTCAATAAAGGAAGGCATTGGGAAGAGTTTAGTTGCCCACCCTCCAACCCTCCAGTCAGAAGAGAGGTGCTTTCAGTCAGTTGAGTCAGTAGCTTGATGTTAAGTTTAGAAGTGATGAACTTATCCTAAGAAAGTCATCTTGCTCCTGGAATTGAAACCAGATTGCCTTTACAGATCCTAGAATTGAAACTGGAAACAACTTTAAATTTTATTGCCTTTAATTTACCTATTATATGTACTGTACTTCCCAGTAAAATGTGAATTCCTTGTGGTCTATGCAAGTACACCAGCAGTTTTCTAACTTTTTTTTTATTCAGGGCAAAGTATTTTTCCTCACTAAGATAAATCCTGGCACACAGGAAAGTTGGGAGACAGCCCTTGGAAGGCACTTGCAAATGTAAGTTCTGTGTAATTTGGGAGAAACCTGTACATTTATATGCAGTTGCTAGTGTTATGTTCTATACATTCCTGACATTCCTGGTAGATATTTAGAATTAGGACACACCCTTTGCATACCTCTAATGCACACAGATAAGTTAATATAAATTATATGCAAAGTCAATAATAAGTAATTTTTTTATCTACTCCAAGCACTAAGGGGGAGAAGGGGAGGGGCCAAGGGAGGGAGATCAGAAAAAACCTCACATAGAAGGCAGCACTTGGAAGCTTTGAAGTAGAAGTTAGGGATCTTTTTAAATATACTCATCTTACTCGGTCTGGTTTTTCCTGCAGTATTTTAGGTCTAACATCCTATATGAGTTCTTTGAAATCTGTTTTGATATTTCCAGATCCAAGGTTCATATCATACTATGCCCAGATTTCCCCTTTTATCTATCACAGGTTCAAATATGGAATAATCACTTCTACCCAAAGCTCTTATCATTTCTATTTTGTCAACCAGATCCTCCTTATTGGTCAGAATTGGGTCCAATAGAGTAGTTCCCTTCATCATTTCCTCCGCAGTTTGAAGAGTACAGCATTTTAAAAAAAGAAAGTGTACTGAGAATAAGTTTGAATAAGTCAGAATAACTGACTACATTTTTATCAGGCTGCCATTTTGCAATGAAGTATTTGATATTTCTTTTTCACAATTTGCTTTTCAATATGAAGATAAGCATATGTTGGGTTGGTAAACAATATGTGTGTGTTCATAAACATATAGGACCATCAGATACAGCAGATCATCAATGGGAAAATTTGGTAAACAACCTCTTCATTAGTTGGCAATTTATTAGTAAACATATTAGGTCACTAGACACCAATCAGAACTTGAATAGAAACTGCTACTTCCCAGAGCTAAAACTATAAGGAGCCCACCAGAGTCACTCACCCTCATCCAGCTCTTGAGTCACAACTGAGATTGGCTCCTGCATTACCCCTGCACCTGTGGCTCAAGCAATGCCTCAGGTTTGCTTAAGGGCAATGCTGATTGACTGACAGTGTGACGCACACTCACTAGGAAGCATTAAGAAATCAGGTTGGTGGTTTGTTCCTAGTGAGTAAATGTTGGCATTGTCTAATGGATGCAAAGTTTGAATGTATTTGATTAGTAATGTTGAGTGGCTAGCACTGAGAAGTGTAAATCTAATTAGTGTTTCTGTCACACTAGTTTAGAATAAGTAACGGTAAATCAGTTTTGTGCAGTGCATCATGCATTACAGGTCCCACGGTGAAACAAATGGAAAGTCCATAGTTTCAAATGCCACTGAGAGGTCAAGGAGGAAGAAGGCATTCAAAAGGTCAATGCATCTGGCAATAAAGAAGAAATTAATGATGTTGGAGAGGACTTTCAAAAAGAGTCATGGGTGTCGCGTCATAAGACATTTTGCAAATGGTTAAAGAGCAAATGAGTGAGCAGTGGAGAAATGAAGGCAGAAACTATTGAAGTACATTGGCTGAATCATGGAAGGAGATCTCAACCTGGCTCTAACACTTAGATCTCTTTGTCTCACCAACATTGTTTCATTATCTGAAAAATGGGAATAATAAAACTTGTATCTGTCCTCCACAGTCCTAACATAATTTGTCCATTTTTGGTTAAGAAATGACCATTCTAAGGCTATGCCAGTGGAACACAAGCTCTGGTAGGTCCTAGCAAGCTTGAAAAGCTTTAAGTACAACTTGATGTTGAATATGTATCTTTTGACCAAGGACTAGGTGAGCTAAGAAGAGGCACATCATCAGAAGGCTGGACAGCAGATGATGAATTTATTTTCTTGGCCACATAGATACTATGAGTTAAGCTATGATGGCATCTAATCCTTGTTGGTGGATAAAATCACCAATCTCTGGAAGAGTGTACATATTACTTTAATTTTCATATTGTGAGCTCAGTATGAGTCTATGGTAGGGTAGATACAGTAGCCAAGAACAGAAAAGCAATCCTGAGCTGCATTAATTCTAAACTTCTACCAGGACTTGGGAAGTGATAACCTTGCTGGACCCAAATCACAAATTACAGCTTTATGAAAAAGACTAAATTTCATTCAATCCAACTCATTTTTTAAAAAAAATTCTAAACAGGACAAATAACAAATGAATTGAGCATTTCCATATATATAGTAGAACGGAGGAATGTTGTACATAAAAATTGTGAATCTCATTTATGTAGCACTTACTTTACTTTTTAAAATATATGATAAATTCAATATATAACTTTCAAAGTTTTCATACTTTTCTGTCATTCCTTCTGTTCTCATTTCTTTTTGAAACCCTATCTCTATGCCTCCCTTCCCTGCCACCTCTCCTTCAATTGCAATGAAAAGAAAAACCATTGAAATAAATATTCAGAATCAAACAAGACAAAACAAATTCCCACATTGTTCATATTCAAAAACTGATGTTTCATTCTGCTTCTTAAACCTATCACCTCTCTCTCAGAAGGTGGGTAGCATGTTTCGTTGTCTATACTCTGGAATCACGGATGTTCACTACAATGATAAATAGTTCTTTGGCCTTTCAAACCAAGTACCTCATTTCAGAGATGAGGAAACTGAGGGCCAAAGTGATTTGCCCCAGATCACACACACAGTAAGTCACAGAATTATGATTTGAACCCATATACTCTGACTTTCCCCAAGAGGCCACCAGCATGTAACATGTGAGATCCCCAAATAAACTCTTATTATCTTCTAAAAAAAAATCTATCCCTTTCTCTGTTATACCATACTGCCTCCCTATAAGTTACTGAACATTATTATTACTGTTGTTAATGAGGACAATGCAACTTTTGTTGTCAATGCATTCTTTCCTGAATTCCTTCTGTGTATGTTTGCAATACCACGAAAATCATGTTCTCTGCATCAGTGAAGTCTAAAGCATACTGAGATTCTAGGAGTGTGTGATGGATGATATAATTCATTAGCTTACCCAGATGAACTTTGAGGGGCAATCTAACAGTCGTTGGAATGCAATGGAATACTGAAACAGTTACAGTGTAAGATCCCTGAAGGTAGGGACTGATTCATTTGTTGTCTTGTATGTATAAATGCTTAGTGATTGATCGATAACTACCACAGTTGACTTTCTTTACTGTTTCTAAAGCCCAGTGTTCTTTTAAGTCTTCTAGTTAACACTTATTTGGTTGTTCACTGTGCATTTGGCATCACATTATTGCTTCAAATTATTCATAATAATAGCTAACACTGATATAGTTCTTGCTATGTGCCAGGCACCATACAATTATTATTTCATTTGATCCTGAAAACAACCCTAAGAAGTTGGTGCTATTATTATCCCCATTTTACAGATGAGGAAATGGGCAGACAGAGATTAAGTAAGTTGCCATGGGTCATGAAGATGATTAGTGTCTGAGGCTGAATTTGAACTCAGGTCTTCTTGACTACAGGTCTGGTGTTCTATCCACTGCACTATCTAGTTTCTAGAACCCCAGGGATCCATCTTGAAATTTCTTCCTAAACACCCAGAAGTCTTAGATCATTGATAAATCTAGAGTTGGAGAAGTTTTTGACACAAAAATGTCTATTGAATGTGGGTCAAGTGAATGGCCATTATTCAGCCTGGCTTCATGCAGGGTTGTATATAGGCAGGGCTGGGAGAAGCAGTGCTAAAAATTCAGTCCTGTGCCACCCTACCTTCAGAACCCCAGAGGAAAGTGAAAACTCCTGAAATCCTTCAAAGCAGTAGAGCCAGAATCTTTGGAAGCTGCGGGTTTGACCATTTCAGTCTTGATAGAATGGATGAAGAGTTGCTGAGTTGGTCCTGTCTTCAGATTTGTGTGAACTCATTAGAGAAGCAGCTGCATTCCATTGCTATTGACTCTGATTCCTCTGCCAGTGTTCCTAGACAAAGGATACAGCAGAGTTTGGGCAAGCCCTCTCCTCTTGGTCATCAAAATTCCAGAGACGGGTTTCTTCCCACACAAAACATGCCAAAATCAGTATAAGCATAGAGCTTTGAACACAGAGGTCTTATTTGACAACCTCTTCATTCTTATGAAGTGCCCAGGGCTGGTTACATTCCTTACTAGGGGGGAAGAAAAGAGTTTCAGCATTTTTTCAGGTGGGTCATCTGCAGTTCTTCTAGGTCCTAGATTGGGCTAGCCCTCTTGATCTTGAGTGTGATGAGAAGACAAAAATATCTTACAATAGTTGTTTATGATCAGAAGTTCCAGTCTCTGAACCATGGGATAAAAATGAGATGTGGCATCACTGGGGAAGCATGTCTTTCTGTAATGTTATATCCCAATATGGCAAAAATCTATAGTTTGTTATACCACTTCTACACACTGTAGGGCAAAAGGTATGAATCTATTTTGTATCATAGACCTCCTTTGGAGAGGAGGAGGAGAAAAGAAGAAAAAGGAGTAGATATTAATTGTTTATTAGTTAAAATATCATATTTGTATTTTTATATTATATATTATATAATACATTATAATAAATATTATATTTATAATAAATTATTAATTAAAACAATGTAGCCATTTAAAATTTGCAAAGCACTTTACAAATATTTTCTAATTTGATCCTTATAACAACCCTGGGAGAGAGGGAATATTATTATCTCCACTTTATAGATGAAGAAACTGAGGCAAGTAGAAGTTAAATGACTTGCTCAGAGTAACACATCTAGTGAAATATCTGAGGCAGGGTTTGAATGTAAATCTTCCTAAATCTGCTTCCAGCATTTATACCTGCTTCGCTGTCAGCAGTTGATCTGCCCTATGGATCCATTCTCAGAATAATTTTTTTTAAATTCATAATTGAGGGAAATGCCAGATTTCAGTTAGAAGGTAGTAAAAATAAAGACATAATCTGTTTCCCAGATCTCCTAAAATCTATCTCTATATCCCTCAGGGCGTTCACGGATCCCAGCTTAAGATCTCTAGGTCCTGTGTTGTTTCAGCTAGATTTTTTGCAAACAAAAGTATTCCTGTATCCCTCCTATGTTTGCAGTGCCTAGATGAGGCATTAGGTAGAGGAAGAGAAGGGAATCTTCTTGTCTTTTCCTTCCTTCATAACATATATAATATTTTTTAAATCAATTTTATTTTCAGGTCTGTGTGATCTCCATCCCACCTTTCCCTCCCCCACTGAGAAAACAAGAAAAACCAAACCCATTACACATATATAGTCAAACAAAACAAATTCTCACATTTGCCATGTCCAATAAAAAGAAGAAAAGAAGAAAGGAGAGGAAAGAAAGGAAAGATGAGAGAAAAGAAAGCAAAAGAGAGGAAAACAGAAGGGAGCAGAGAAGAGGAGAGGAGGGGAGAGGAGGGGAGAGGAAGGGAGGGGAGGGGACCAAAAAATCTAAGTCTCAATCTGTGCTGAGTTCATCTCTCTTTATCTGGAGGTGGACAACATGTTTTATTATGAGACCTCTGGAATTGTGATTAGCAATAACACAACATAATCTTAGCATTTAAAATCATATGAAAAATTTTTTCTTTAATTTTAAGAAGAAATAGTGTTGGCTCTTGGAGCCATACTGATGTCTGAGAGGTCTCTTGCCTTACCTTGACAACATGGGTGACACAGGTAGTCCAAGATTCTGATCAATTAAAGGCTATTTATTGGCTCTGCTTTTTCACATGACAGCAAGTCAAAGTTGCCCTATCCCAAATGCTACCCAAAAATGGCTCTGAATCCTTAGGGTCATTGTTAGAAGAGCACTGAATGCTTGAAGGCAGCTGATGGCCCAGTGGACAGAGTCAAATTCTGCCTCAGATACCGACCAGTGGAGCGACCCTGAGCAAGTCACTTCATCGCTGTTTGCCTTAGTTACCTTACCTGTAAAATGGGGACAATAATAGCATCCACCTCATAGATTTATTGTGAGACTGAGTTGCCTGAGTAAATGAATTGAGTTGGGAGAAAACATACCTGCTGAATTCAGGGAACATGGAGTTTGTGAAGGAGAGAAATGTGAAATAAGGCTAGAAAGATATTTTGAAGGTGATAGGTGAATCTCTTTAAAAACATAAGGGTAGTTAGTGGCACAATGGGCAGAATGTTGGGTCTGGAGTCAGGAAGACCTGAGTTCAAACACAGATTGGGTGAGCCTGGGCAAGTCACTTAACCTCTCATTCATTAACTGTAAAAATGGAAATAATAATGCCAACTACTTCACAGAGTTGTTGAGAGGATCAAATGAGATAATATTTATAAAGAATGCTCAGCATAGTATCTGGCACATAGAAGGCATTCTCTAAATGCTTATTCCCTTCCCTCCACATGCATGAAGTACAGAAAGTTGATGCAGTTTAGTGGATGGGACAAATGTAGCCCTGTTCTCTCACTCCCCTTCATTATTTCAGGTGAGAGGTTGTCAGTTGTTTTTCTCCTTTGGTGTGACCTTTAAGTTTGTAGTAGATAAGGACTATCAACATTAATCCAGGTCATTTAGAAGTGAAATAAGCACTACTTGGCGGCCTCCTTATGGCAAGGAACCTGATGCATTTTGTAGTCATAAAGTGCTACGTTAAATTAAGTTAAGTAAGCTAAAGTGATTCATCTTACTTATTATATGTGAGACACTGTGTTGGGTACTGGATAGACAAAGATCAAAAATAAAAACTACATAGTTTCTGCCCTCAAAAAACTGATAACCTGCTAAAAGAAGAATGATTTGTAAACCCTCTCAGCCACTAGAGCCTTTTCTCACACTACTGTCTGTCTGCTCCATGTGGATTTTGTACAAATCCAGGTGTTTACACATTGTCTCCTCCATTAGAGTGCACATTCCTTGAGGTTTTTTGCCTTTCTTTGTATTCCCAGGGCTTAGAACAACGCCTGGAACATACTAGGCATTTAATAAATGCTTATTGACAGAGAGATAAGTATAAAGACAGGCTTAACATGTGATGGGGACTGTCCTTGTGTAGCTGAAGAGAGGCAGAATGGATATCTCTCCCTCTTGTTTTCCTCCACCCTTTTCCAAGGGAAACCTTCATTATAACCAGTAGGGAAAGTAAGGGGTTGGGGCTGGAAGCCACTGTAGTCTCTTCAGAGAGAGGGAGTACAGGGATAGAATTATATCTATTATATTTTTATTATTTAATGGTATTATTTAATATGGTATTAATTATTTAATGGTATTTTTAATAATTTTTATTATTGTATGTGTCTCCCTTAAATATTAATAACCCAGTGGATATGATCAGATTCATCTTATTTCTAATCACTCTGTCATTATTATTGGGGGAAAGGAGGACTCCCCAGACTTGACCCCCTTTCCCACCAAATACAGTTCTACAATGAATACATATAGCAAACAGCAAAGAAATTCATTTATCCAAATGACAGCAAAATAGAAATCAGAGAAGGTACACATAGGAGACTATATACCAGGTAATACAAAGTGAAGGTGTCTTCTCGTTGGAAATGAAGTAACTCAGTCCAACCAAAAGAAAGAGTCCAAAATCTCACCCAAGGGGAAACTCCCTGAAATCTGTTGTGTAGCAAGCTGGGGACAGGGACTGAAGACTTGCCAGCTCCTCTCACATCTTCCCAGAGTCTCCTTTCATCAGCCTGACATGGGGTTGGCCTCTTCCATCTGTCTTCTTGAAGGTGGAAGCCAGAAGCAACAACAGTAACTCAATGCTTAAAGAACATTGGCAAAGACTGGAGCTCTCTCACCAGTTCCACCCCCACACCTCACACAGAGTAGGACATTCATCTCCATCAATGAGGAGAGAGTTCTATATCAATGGGCTTTGAGACAAGGATAATATAAGTATGACCCAAGATAGAACGTGATCAAGGAAAAGGAGAGATGGAGACAGTGGACCATAAGAAAGCTTAAAAAGAAATAGAGAACTTTTTGTCATGAATCAGGGGGAAAGGAATCAGGGAAAGAAAACTCTGGGGAGGATGTAGGAAGGACTTCAACAAAACAGAGATAGGGAAGAAAGGGAATAAACACTTACTATGTACCAGACATTGTGCTAAGTGCTTTTACAAATATTATCTTCCTTTTACAATTGAAGAAACTGAGGCAAATAGATTGTTTTTAGTGACTTTCTCAAGGTAATACAACTAGTAAGTATCTGAAGATGCATTTGAACACAGGTCTTCCTGACTCCAGACCCAGAGCTCTATCCACTGCACTACTAACTGTCTTGTACAGAAGTATTACATGTAAGAGGAACTAGGCGCATGAATGCTTGAGGTAAGAGAGTGTCAGTGAAGAACCAAGAACAGCAAGTAGTCCACTGTGGCCTATTAGGGTACTGGAAGTGGAATAATGTGAAATAAGTCTAGAAAGGTAGGTCTTGAGCCATACCCTAGATGGTCTTAAATGTAAGATGTCTTATGTAGTGGACAACATGATGCAATGGATAGAATACTGAATTTGGGGCTAAAGGACCAAGGTTCAGATCCTGTTTTTGGCACAAACTAGTTATGAAAAAGTGAGAATATGATAAAACTATTTAGCCTGAAAGGGCCAGGGTCTCCCATTACATCCTGGGCCATCTCCAGTCATCCTGATGAATATCAGGCCACTAGACCCAGATGGCTCAGGAGAAGAAAGTGAGGTTGGTGACCTTGCACAGCCCTTCCTCACTCAAATCAGAGCCAACTGCAAGTCATGTCATCCTGATACCATGGTCCTCTTTGAGAACAAAGGACAAACACAACAAGTTATGAAATATTGGACTAGTCCTCTCTGAGCCTCATTTTATCTTAATTTATACACTGAGGAGCTGAACTAGATCAAAAACTCTTAAGCTAGGGTCCACAGACTCTCCAAAGAGTCCACAGATAGATTTCAGGGGTATAGCAACTTGGATTGGAAAAAATTACATCTTAATTTACACTAATCTTCAGTTTTCTTGTAAGTCTATGTGTTTCAATTTTTTCATCTAAAAACATTACTCTGAAAAGAGGATCACAGTTTCCACCAGACTGCCAAAGGGCTCCACCATACAAAAAAGGGTCAAGAAACTACCTATAATCTTGTAACATTCTTTCTAGCACTAATTCTATCCTCCTGAAATCTCAGGTTTTTTAATCCCCTTGGGCAATAGGGAGTCACTAATGATTTTTGAGTAAGGAAGAGATAGGAGCAAACCTTTGCACCAGAAAGATCAGTTGAGCAGTTATGTGAAGGAAACATTGTAAAGGGGAAAGAGTTAAAGTTGGAAGGCTATTAAAAGGTAATTGTGGACTAATGTGGAAATATGTTTAATATGAATATATATATATACAGCCTGTATCAGAATGCATGCCATCATGGGGTGGGAGGAGGGGAGGGATGGGGAGAAAATTTGGAACTCAACATATTATGAAAGTGAATGGTGAAAACTAGAAATAAATTTTTTTTTTTTAAAAAAAAAGGCTATTAGTCCAGCATATAAAATCTTGGACAAGTGAGTCTAAAATTTATAATGAACTGAGTCCAAAATTGAGCAGGTGGAGACTGGATTGGATTATATCTGAATTAGTGCTTAGCATTTTCAGTGATTTCAGGTTATTTCATTCCACCAAAGCACGTCTTTAAAGCTAAGATTATATGGCTAAGAATCTTAAAACACCACAATCTCTGAAAAATCAGAATTTTGGATAAACCAAAATGTATATAGGCTGTCACATGTCAGCAAGAATGATTAGAGACATACATAACTTGAAAAGGCAGTGGATTGGGCTTGGAATGTGTGTGTGTATGTGTGTCCACATGTGCACTGCATGTGTAAGATATTTTTTAATACTTTATTTTTTTCCAGTTAAAAAAACAGTTTTTGACATTCTTTTTTTTTCATTTTGAGTCCCAAATTGTCTTTCTCCCATGCTCCTTACTCCTCATTGAGAGGGCAAGTAATTTGATATAGGTGGCACATGTGTGGTTATGCAAGGCATATTTCCATGTTAGTCATGTTGTGAAAGAAAACAGATAAAAAAAACCCAAGAACAATAAAATTTTAAAAATATGTGTCAATCTGCAAAAACAAAAAAAGGCTACTGTGGTAATTTAGGTGAGAAAAGAGGTAGTGTGAACTTGAGTAACAGAAGAAGAGGGGAGTGATGAGACAGAATGCTACCTAACCTTTATTTTTCTTCAGGTCTAGCACAATGCTCTGCATACAATAGACACTTAACAAACACACAAGTTCACTGAATTGAAATGAGATCGTAAGAACGGACAAGGCTGGACTCAAGTCTAATCGATACTTAGTCTCATCAATTAGTTCCTGAATCATGGAAAATTGATTGAATATAACATAATTTGAAGATTTACCTACAGCAAGTGTGCCAAGGATTTGTTTCTGGGATCCAGAAGTCATTTTCTAGTTTATTATATTTACAATCAGTGTGAATAAATATGAAGCTACTAAAAGGCAACAATGAATAAAAAGCTGAAGAAATGTTCAATGCCAAAGGCTACCACAAAATTCCTTAAACGATTCCAAGAATTAAACGCAAAGCTAAGCATAGACCTGTTTTGTTTTTCTTGTTGTTCAGTCATTTCAGTCATGTTTGACTCTATATGACTTGATTTGGGGTTTTCTTGGCAAAGTTACTGAATTGGTTTGCCATTTCCTTCTCTAACTAGTTTCTGAGATTGTATTTAAACTCAGGAATACAGGTCTTCCTGACTCCAGGCCCAGTGTTCTAACCACTGTGTCACGTCGCTGCCCTTGTTTCACATTTTAGATCTGTTTTACATTTTAGAAAAATACAGAAGTAAAAGGACTTGATAACTTTTAAGTGGGTAGGTAGCCACAGTATGTTTTGGTACTATGTTCAATGAACCTCAAGAAATACACTCTCTGAAATTCACCTTCCAAATTCACATGGATTTTTTTTCAGAATAAATGACTTTAAATATATTTATATTGTACATTATGGTTATATATTTGTGTGTGTGTATGTGTATACAGTCATCCAATTATTGAGTTGCACCTACTTTCTGAAATTCTGTCAAACAAAGGAACCAAAGATTGGGAGAGATTATTATGGTGGGGAAAGTACTGGATTTAGAGTGAGAGCACCTAGGTTTGAATGCTGCCTTTCCTATTTCTTCCTTGTGTGGGCTTGGACAAATAACAACCTTTCTTGGTCTTACTTCATTGTCTGTAAATGACAGGATTAAACTAAAAGATGTCTAAGGTACTACTTCTAATTCTAAATCTCATGTTCTTAAATGCAAGAGGTTTAGACTAATGGAAAGGCTTTCTTTATGCCTTTTTCTGTCTTTTATGTAACTTTTTCATGGAATTCATTAGAGGGCTCTGCGGCATGACGGCAGTCCTCCTAGGACTCTGGTGGAATAGAGAGTCTCTCTAAGAGCCCACAGTGAACCAAGATAAGCACTTAGTAGGGTTGGACCTGGGATCCCACGTATGGGCTCTTTAGTTCCTTTCCAAGTGCTTCCATTCAATAAACCAGGCTAACTTTCAAGTTACTTACTCTCTCCTTAACTGAGAAAACGTTTGAAATGGGAATCCAATAAGTTAGATGGAAAGTTTTTCTTCTTTAATATAAAGAATAGCTAATTACATGTATAATATATGTATAGCTTTAATATGTGTAGAGACTTTTAAGTGCATTATTTGTCTCATTTCATCATCACAATAACCCTTTGAGGCAGGTGCCCATTTTACAGATGAAGAAATTGAGGTTGATAAAAAAAAAGTTAAGAGATTAATCTACGGTCCCCTAACTGATAAATGTATGGGCAAGATTGAATTTGACTTATCTTCTTGGCTCCAGGTCTAGGGCTCTATCCACCCAAGTGCCTAGTAAACCAAAAAGGATGGAAATGGGTCAAGCAAGGGACAGAGATAAATTTTACTACCTTTAATTTTAAGTTTCTCTGATTTCTATACATGTTTGTTCAGGGAAAAAAATACTTCCAGAGAGTTCTTTAGATTAGTATTCCCATTTTTGTCTTTTAAAATCATACATTATCAGTTAATAACTTTAAATTGACCTTTTCTTTCCCGTCAACACTTGGCAACTTGTTCCTTGGAATTCAGTTCCCATTCCATTGAGTGGAGGATTTGTTTGGGGGAATTAAACATTGTATTATTATTGTAAGGGTACTGTATTATTTTAATAGATTTAATATAATTGATATATTGTTTTTATATCAATCAGATTCCCCCTTGTAACTTTCTCTCCTCCTAGCAAAGAGATATTCTTTATAATAAAGAATTTTTTGTTGGGTGTGGTGTTTCATTTTTATATTACTTGCTACTAGGTAAGACTGAGTCTGGTGGATTGCTTGAGTTCAGGAGTTCTGAGTTTTATTAGAACTAAAGCTCATCAAGTGTCTACATTTGGTGCCGGAGGCCACCAGGCTGACTAGTCGAGATCAATGAAGCAGGTCAAAATTTCTGTGCCAGTCAGCAGTGGTGTTGGGTCAGTGAATGAACACTACATTTCCAACCTAGGCTAAAAAGGAAGAGGAGAGAGAGAGAGAGAGAGAGAGAGAGAGAGAGAGAGAGAGAGAGAGAGAGAGAGAGAGAGAGAGAGAGAGAGGGAATTATATCTACTAATCAACATGTCAGAAAAATAGGATGTTCTAGGCAATGCTGCATCCACATCCTGACCTCAGCAGAGGAGCAAGAGAAAGTATCTTTTAGTTGTCTCTTTGTAACATTTTTTAAAAAATCATTATTTCTAAGGAGAGTATATTTTTGGTGAGTTTTTGGATAACAGAACTTCAAAAGGCAAGGTGCACTGGTGACAAAAAGCAGTGTACCAGTAGTCAGGAGACATGGATTCTGTTCCAGGCCCTATTGCTGACCGGCTAGGTGATTATGATCAAAAGCTTAGCCTTTCTAGCCTCATCTTTATAAAGAGCAGCTTGACCTAGATCTCTAAGACCACTTCTAGCTTTTGTTACATTTATGCTTTTGATGTATTTAGGCTGACAAGTCCATTTGTGGAAAACATGGCTGCGCAAAAAACTTTGTGGTTGGTTCTATAGTACTCAGAACCCTTGGGCAACTGCAGGCTCATCACGCTGAACAACTGAGCCTCCCACCAAAGGTGAACAGACTGCTCCTTCCATTGGCTTTGCACTGAAGATGAGAGACCCACAGTATGAACACAAAGTAATCAAGAGAAGATATTTTGTATCCTTATCAGGCCACCCTAACCTGATGTTGATGCTCTGCTCTGGCCACTTGTCTGTGCTTCATCTGGGAAGGTTAGTGTTGTGCTATTTTTCAGACAATCATGAGACCAAGCGATCTTGGATGTTTCTTACCTAAAGTGTAATAATTATGATGAAAAGACTTCTAGACTTGGAATCGATAGACCTGAATTCAAATTCCACCTCTAAAACTGTCACCACAGGAACTTTTAGAATTATAACTGGTAATTTTCTTCTTTCACTTTATGTATAGGGCTTGTGGCTGATTATGAAAGCACTCAAGAAACCTGTTAATCTGTTGTAGGTATGTGTAATGGAAATTGGCCAAGCACATAAACTTTAAATTCTTCACTGTCATACAGGCTGAATTATCTAATGAAAAGCATTGCTGTCCAAAGTGTGTTTATAACAGTTGCTTTATTTTAGTAACTAATAGACTGAAATCATGTCCTAGCTTACCCCAAGAGATATTATGCCAAGTTTAAGATTTTAATCAGAGGCCAAATTAAAGACTATCCTTGGATTCTGCTCTCTACATAGGTAGTGTGCTATTCAATGATGTACTTAGTGTCAAACTATAGGAATCTAAGGCCAGTTTGTCCCTCAGAAGACTGAAGAACCAACATGGCATCAAACATCAGACCAAGTTGGTCTGTGATATCCAGGTCCCAGATTCTGATGAACTTTTTTCTCTAAGGGGCAGTAAGGATATGGTCCAAACATGTCAGTCATTAAAAAGATATTGTACAGGAGCCCATGCTGCACATAGCTGTGATAAATCTTGACCCTTCCACTGGAACTATTCTTCAAGTCTCTCAATAATAACAATAGCTGACATAGTTTGGTGCTTTGCAAACATGATCCCATTTGAGCCTGACAACAGCCCTATGGCATTATCCCTCTGTAACAAATGAAGAAATTGAGGCTCTGAGAGTTCAAGTGACTTGCTCATGATCACATAGCTACTAAGTGTCAGAGGGAGGTTTTGAACTCAGGTCTTCTTGATCCAAGTATAGCACCCCTACAAAAGAGTCATTACTGCCTCTCAGCCTTTAACCTTTGACTTACCACTACCTAGTATTTGAAAATGACATACAAAACTATAGTGCTCTCTAATTTCCTGTTTAGCTATAAATTTGGGGTGTCAGGAACCATTTATTTCCTGTTGTTGTATCTTAACTTATTGTTGTGTCTGTCTTTCGTTCTCGAAGAGGACCATGACATCAAGATGATGACATGACTTGCAGTTGACTTTGATTTGAGTGAGGGAGGGCTGTACAAGGTCACCAACCTCAATTTCTCCTCCAAAGCCGTGGGTGCAGGGGCCAGACATTCATTAAGATGACTGGAGATGGTCCAGGATGCAATGTGGGACCCTGGCCATTTTAGTCTAAGACCTTATCACATTCTCACTTTGAGTGAGATACACCCATTCAATGAATAGTCCTCTTTAAGTAGTTACTCAAAGAATGGCCCCTTTTAATAAAAAAATTAAAATAAAAAAAAAATCCAACTGGGAGGGGAAGGCCCCCAGGATTCCTAGGTAAAAGAGAAACAGTTACTATTTAGTATTTACATTCACTCTGTGCTAGGTGGGCAGGGACCTGTTGTCCAGTCTATGGGCTCCAGAGTGAACTGAGTTTAAGGTTCGGTCTTTGAACAAGAAATCTACTCAGTAAACCCAAAACCTCAACTTTAAGGAATTGAAAAGCATCAGCAAAGACAATTTGGAACCAATCTATCATACTGGCAGTTCTCAAGGTGATCATAATGTTCTCCAATACCTTGTTCCTTTTATTTCTGAAGTCCACTGGCAAAACTAGTGAGGGTTTTTTTTTTAAACCTGCTTTTGCCAGGATATACACAAATGAGACTTATCCAGCCTGAGAGATGGAACAGTGAGGGAGACCACAACTCACAGAAAGCATTCACCAAGGAATAGGCTGCTTCCCCATCACTGCCCCCCACCCCGACCTGGAGTCCTGGGTCTGAATCTGATGAGGGCTGGAGCAGGGGGGAGGTACAGGAACTCCAAGACTGGAGCTCCCTGTGTGGGCCATCTGGAGAAGAATTCACAGACTCAAGCATTGTTGAGGTTAAGGTAAGTATTTATTACGCTTTTCAGCAGGCAAGAGTTCTTAAGGAACCTGCAATTTGAATGGGGTACAGGTAAAGTTTATATAGGCTATTCTATAGTGAAACATCTGCTAAATATGCTAAACAGATGATTCAAGGTGGGATTAAGGAGTGGTTAGTTCTTAAAGGAACATGCACTTTTGGTATCTACTGCACAGGTATTTTACCCAAAATTCATGGGGAAATAGCCCAAGGCAGGACTACATGGAGGTGTGGTTTCAGGCCTGAAATGTCACTAAATCAACTAATGGTCACGGCTAACTGAGAAATACCCAGGTTGCTCTCATCGATGTCTTGTTAGACATGATAAATATAAGGGAGTATATGTATGTCTTAAATCTAAGATACATACGATTGGTTAGTGAGTAATAAATGTCATTATGACCCAGGACACAGTCAGTTCAGCCAGTATATAGTTGGTTCAGATGAATAAGTTCTATAGGTGCACCTGGCTGCTGTATCAGGAAGGGAGATAATGGTTGTTGCTGGGGCAAACTGTGTCCTTGGGCTAGGGAGAAACTGCCTGGGGTAGTGTTTTGAGGCTAGGGAGAAATGTGATTTTTAGAGAGAAATGTGATTTTAAAATTGGGGTCCAAGCACATGTACCCAAGCACCCCATCAGATCTACATCATTATTCCTATACAGTGGATCAGAGATGATTTCACATACTCTGCCTCAGCAGAGCCATAGAAACTGGGCTTCAAACAATTGTTAGCACTGTCTTAAATATTTCCCTTAATTGTTTATGGGATCCATAATCCCAAGCTGGTGACATGCTTCTCCTATATGACACTCTATGCTGAGGAACAGTGGAGGAAGGGGATGAGTGACTGTTCTCTCTCCATATAGCTGTGTTACTCCAACTCTGCTCTACGCACTTTATGTATATAACTACCACAGATGGCACCGCTGGTTTTTTGAGTGCTTTCATAACCAACTACAAACCCAATACAATATCAAGTTGAAGGAAAAGATTGTCAGTTGCAGTCCTAAAAGAGCCAGTTCATTAGCACTAAAGGAAATGTTCACCATAACATAGACATGCTGGGCTGAACACATACGGATAATGTACAATTAGAAAATATATAAGCAGTTTTTTTACTCCAGGCTGAAGTGGTATAATCAAAAGCAATAAGGCCAGAAGAAACAGTGTGAGGATTCACTATAGCACAACTTTAGACAATGTGGCACATTTGTAGCTTGCTGAGAGCCTACTCTAGCCAACAGACTACCCAAAGGTGAATAAAGAAATAAAGAATGAAAACTATCCCCCCTCCCTTTTTAAAAATTCAGTTCAATTTTAACAAATGCAAACAAACAATCAAACAAATTGTAGAGTAAATCACCAAATAAGACTGTGTAGTCCAAATCATTTATATTTTTGTTAAAAACAATAAGATTATAGATTTAGATCTGGAAGAGACAGTAGAGTTCATCTAGTCTAATCCCCTCATTTCAAGAATGAGGAAATTGAGGCCAAGAGAGGCTGTAACTTGCTCAAGATCACACAGGTAGTAAATGGAAGTGCCTGGATTTTATCCATCATGTCTTCTGACTCCAAATCCATTGCTTTTCTCACCATATCATGTGCTTTTATTAAAAATTAATATTATGCACATTTTATCAAAATAGCAAGGAACATATTTTTATTGTGTCCCTTTACAAATCTGTTGGTGAACTTGCTTATAAAATTCTATTAACTTTGTTATTTTTATAGAATTATTGCCAAGGAATATGACCTTGCTTTGAAACACTTTGAATCACAAGTTCCCATCATCAATTCTTTTTTCAGAGTTCGTTTTGATATTCAGGCATTTTTTCACACGAATTTTGTTACAGTTTTATCTAATTCTATGAAAGAGTCTATTGGTACTAAATTATTTTATTAGATATCAAGTTTTTAATTTATGTTTGTTTAACCTACTTGAATCAGTTTGCTCAGCTCTTCCTTAATTTTGGTCAAAATCATTTTAAAGTTTTCTTTATTCAGACTTTTTGTAACTTGTAAGTTAATGCCCAATTATTTAATCATTTTTGTTCAATAGTATTTTTCAGTAATTTCTATTGGCAGAAAATGTTCAGATTACTTTGTATATTTAGCATATAACCTACAATTTTGATAAAGTCATGTATTACCTCATTTTTTTGTTGAATCACTTGAGTTTTCTATACATTGATATTCATTAATGATATTGGCCTATAAGAAAAAAATATTCACATGACTACAACGATGTAAACACAAAGAATAACTATTAAAAAAATCAAAAGTGAATGTTGCAAAATTATAAAGAACCAACATTGCTTGGAAGAATGAATTAAGCATTTATTAAGTGTTTACTAAGCACAAAGCACTGTGCTAAGACCTGGGGATATAATAGGTAAGATAGTCTCTTCCCTCAAGAATTTTCATTCTCATGACAGAGACAATATACATAGAAGATTTCAGATACAAGTCAGATGGGAAAATCTAATGGTGCATAGGGTGCAAAAGCAAAGCAGATGTTAAGCTTCCTGTTTAATGTCATTTCCACTAATCAAATCACATAAGTTTCTGGTGTTGAAGCATTTTACAATGCCAAGGATTTTGGTGGCAAGAACTTTCTTCTCTAGTTCTTCGGTAGCTATGGCAGTAGTACCTATGGGAGTACTTGCCAATATGCATCTTAATGGGAGTTGCCTCCCTGAATAATGGCTCTGAGGACTGAACTGGAAGGAGGAATTGTGAAGGAAAATGGGAGGCAGTGCCACCATTTCTAAGTCCCTTTGTAACTTTCTCTCTACTGGTGACAGTTGGCGAGAAATGTTGCTGATGATGAGGAGGAGGGTGATTTTTCCCATCAACAATGACCTTGGGAACTGGACTGCAAGCAGGTGTCATTGTTTGTTGGACATTGTTATTCCTAAAACAGGAATTTTTGGATTTGGAATCCTTTGGATTCAGAGGGTTGAGTTGTCCACAACAGTGTCTGAAGGAAGATGGTAGTCAAGGTGGTGGTGGTGGTGATTTGATTTGCATGGCACATGCTGCCTCTGGTCTCAAAGAAATAAGAGATCTAAAAAGACATTTCCACACACATCCCTTTTAGATAAAATATTGTGCTGATTTTTCTCTTCTTTTTCTTTCTTTTTTTTTTTTTTTTTTTGGTCAAATATAATTTGTTATACAGGATGGCTCTCTGGAAGAGGGTAAGGATACTGGGATAAATTAT
Source organism: Notamacropus eugenii (assembly GCF_028372415.1). NCBI lineage: Eukaryota > Metazoa > Chordata > Mammalia > Diprotodontia > Macropodidae > Notamacropus > Notamacropus eugenii. The sequence goes on along the minus strand of NC_092872.1, from coordinate 641,996,820 downwards.
TGTGGTTGACTCAGGAGAATTGGAATACCCTTTGTTCCCCATTGACATATCCAGGTTTTCTTCCTACCTCCATTACTCAGTAACTTCTTCTCCTTTAAATTTCAAGCAAACTGCATCTACTACCCAATCAAAATCTTGGTAGTTGTTGTCTACAAACCTCCAGGTAATTCCTCTGTCTTCTTCAGTGAGTTCAAGACATGACTCACAATTTTTCTCTTTCCCCCAACTCCAGCCTCATACTAGGGGACTTCAACATGCATAATGATGCTTGTTCTCTCTCTCTCTCTCTCTCTCTCTCTCTCTCTCTCTCTCTCTCTCTCTCTCTCTCTCTCTCCCCCTCCCTCCCTCCCTCCCTCTCTTTCTTTCTCTCTGTCTCTCTGTCTCTCTGTTTCTCTGTCTGTCTGTCTGTCTGTCTGTCTGTCTCTCTCTCTCTGTCCCTCCTCACCACTTAGTTCCTTAACCTAGTCTTCTTCCATGAGCTACTCCTCCACCCTACCTTAATTACACACAAAGAGATCATACTCTTAATCCTGTCAGCACTCACAAATGTACCACTTCCACGTTCAAGAATTCTAAAATTCCCTTATTTGACCGTATTCTATTAGATTTCCACCACTCCCTCTGCCTTCCTTTACCAAACTCTACTGTTTGTCTGCACCATGACCTCCAATCCCTCAGTCCCTCAGTTCTATCTGAGGCCATTCTCTCCTCTTTTCCCCATTTTGACTCCTTGGTAAACCAATTTAACTAGTCACTGTCCTCTCTTGAATCCTCAGCCCTCATATCATTTCACTGTGCCCTGCCAAGCTTCAGCCTTGTATTACTGCTACTATTTACCATTTTTAACATACTACTGAATGAAAACAGAGAAGATCATATAACCATAATGACTGGGTCCACCAAAAATTTGTGTTACACAACATTAACTGGACATCACTGCTGTGAGGCAATCTTACTATAACTCTTTTTTCAGTTCACTATCCCACCCACCACAATGGCTTTTCCAAAACTTTTCATTTCTCTTCTAATGTTCCATGAATCCTTCTCCCTTCACTCTCTCAATTGAGATTTAATCTCATATTTTAAAGAAAAAAATTAAGGCTATTCACCATAAACTTTTCTTTCCTCCTCCTCATCTCATTATCATGTATATGCCTTCTGCCCCTATCTCCTCCTTTACCTCTGTCTCACATGATGAAGTGGCCTTACTCCTTACCAGGGCTAACCATTCTACTTGCTCAAGAGATCCCATTCCTTCCTCTTTCCTCTAATAGCTTGCCCCCTCTGTCATCGCCACTTTGTCACTTATTTTCAATTTTTCCCTGGTTCCTGGTTTCTTTCATACTGTTTATTAACATGCCCATGGCTCCCCCATCCTCAAAAAGCCCTCACTTGATTTTTCCATCCCCACTACTGTCCTACACCTCTTCTGCCCTTTGAGGCTAAACTCCTTAAAAAGGCTGTCTATAATATGCTTATTTCCTAATCCCTTACAATCCAGCTTCTGATCTTGTCATTCCACTGAAATTGATCTTTCCAAGTTTACCAATGATCATTTAGTTGATGACCTTTTCAAAAATACCTCATTCTCCTTGACCTCTCTGCTGCCTTAACACTGATGATCATCTTCTCCTCCTTGATATTCTCTTCTTGAGTTTTTGGAATACCACTCTTTCCTGGTTCTCCTCCCACCTATCTAACTGTTTCTCAGTCTCCTTAGCTAGAGCCTCATCCAGATCACTTCCTCTAACTATAGGTGTCCCTCGGGGTTTTGTCCTGTCTTTTCCCTCTATATTACTTCACTTAGTAATTTCATCCATACCAGAGAAATCCTGCCCCAATCTCTCTGTTGACCATCAGTCTCACATCTTTAACTGCCTTTCAGATATATCAAATGAAATGTCCAGTAGATATCTTAAATTCAATGTATCCAAAACTGAACTCATTACATTTCTTCCCATATTCTGCCCCATCCCTCATGCCTTCTCTATTACTGTAGAGGTGAACACCATCCTCATTAATCCCTCAGACTCATAACGTACGTACGTGTCTTTGATTCCACACTCAATCACCCCACCCCCCGTCTCTAAGCTTTTGCCAAGGTCTCACCTTTGAAATATCTCTCAAGCTCCTCTTCTCTTCTCTGACACTACTAGCACTCTAGGACAGGCCCTCACCACCTCATACTTGGACTATTACAATAGTCTACTGGTGGGTCTGCCTTCTTCAAGTCTTTCTCTTCTCCAATTTTTCTACCAATTTAACCACATTGTATCCCTTGCAATCCTCTTCAGTACCATCACACACTGCTGCCCTCAACTTCCTCTGCACATTGGTCCTAGACGGGAAGTTGGAATACTCCTTGATGCCCAATACCAATTCTAGACTCTCTTTTTGCTGCTCTTAGTCAGCAACCTCTCCTTTGAAATTCCCACTATTCAAATTTTCCACGAGTCAGGTCATGGCATCTATTGTTTCATTCTTCATTTTCCAAGAAGTTTAGCACCTGACTCACTGCCTTCCTCCTCTCCCCTATTCCTGTCCTTAGGCTAGGGAACTGTCATTCAGACTGATGTTCCATCAGTCTCTCTTAACTTCCAGTTCCCTGATCTGTTTAAATTCCATGACCTACTTCTTCACTCCACTTTAGTCACACATAGAAATGATCACATCCTGTATTTCAATATTATCTACAACTGTTCAATTTCCTTGATCAAAAACTATGACATTTCTCTACAACCTTCTATTATTCCATCTCTTTCTATGCTTTACTTCTCCTAAACCTATTCTTTTCCCTCATCTCTGCATCAAATCCTCCTGTGCCTCAGTACTTTCTCAGGCTATTACCCCTGCTTTGACTTGACTTTCCTTCCTCCCCAATCTCAGCCCTAGAGTTAAGCAATTACATTCCCAAATTTCCTCTATTATTGAATCCCTCATCTCCTTGTTCTGTTGCTTATTTTTCAACATACCTCAGCCCTCAGTTATTCCTACCATCTATCTCCTCCACTTCTACTCATACCTGCTACTTGTTTTGTTTATCCTTTGTTTTCAAAGAGGACCAATGGCATCACAGGATGATGTCTTGATTCATGTGTGAATTGGATGTAAGTGAGGCAGTGTTGCACAAAGTTGTTAGTCTCACTCTCTCTTCCAGAGTCATCAAAGTCCAAAAGGACAACACAACAGGCAGTGGCCCCAGATGCAGTGGATAAACTTGCAGTCTTCAATGTCTGACTAAGCTCTAAGCATTCCATAGTACCTACTTTATCCACCTTCATGGCCATTGGAACAAACTGTTTTCATCTACCCAATCTGCTGGGGAAAGTCTTCACATTCTTGGGGTAGAACTTCCCAGCTCACTGACAAGTTTGAGACTTGCTAGTTACCCTACCTGGTTTACCATGTCTGCTGAGATGGAGTGTGACTGCTACGCATGCTACTGCTTCTTGCAGCCACAGGTAAGAATTGAGTGTCCGGTAGATACCAAAAGTGAATAAGCATTCTTGAAAAGGATTTGCCAAGCCTTCAAACGAGAGGTGTTAGTCCAACTTGAATACCCCAGACACCCTGACTTCTTACCTACTGCTAGAATGGAGCTGAAGGATATCATATAATTGTGGCTAATGGGAACATTTAATGGAACATTTAATGGAAACATATTTGCTATTCATCTTTAACTTGGTCCTCCATATAGCAAGACAATCTTTTTATTCTTCCCTAATTGATTCTCTTATGTCTCTACCTAAAGAAGCTATTCCAAATCTCTTCCATCCTCCAGCCTTTTCTTTCTCCCTCTCAGCTAAGGACCACTGATTCTCTTACTGTACTGAAAAACTGAGGACACTGGCTATAAGCTCCCTCTTCTCACCTTCTCTTCATCCCCAAGCCCCTTGCCACCTCTGCTTTCTCTTTCTTCATTTCCCCCAATCTTTTTTTTTTTTTTTTGCCAAGGTCAATCTCTGTACGTATAACCTCGATCTTATTGCCTGCCCTTTTCTAACAGATTGCCTTCTTTGTGTCTAATATTCAATCTCTTCTCTTCTATTCATTCCTTCCCTACTACCTTCAGTCTCTTCTATCCTTAACAAACCTTCACTGAACCTTATCATCCCTTCAAGCTATGTCCCTATATCTTTCCTTCTTTTCTGAGCCAACCTCCTAGAAAAAGACATCTATACTCATTTCCTCCACTTCATCTAGTCTCTATCACTTCACAACCCTTTGAAAATTGGTTTCCTATACCATTGATCAATTGAACTGGATCTTTCCATGAACAAATTTGATTGTCTTTTCGCAATCCTTAACTTTCTGTTGCGTTGAACACTGTTGACTGTTATCTCTTCTTTGATTTTTCATGACACTACTGCCTTCTGGTTCCCCTCCACCAGCCTGGACATCTTTCTCAGTCTCCTTTGCTGATTAGTTATCCACATCATACCCCTTCACAGGGGTTGTTCTTGTTGTTGTTGTTCTTCACAGTTCAGTGCTGGGTCCTTTTCTCTTTCCACACTTTCTTTCTTGGTAATCTCATTGCCTCTCTTGGATCTAATTATCATCTCTTTGCAGATTGTTCATAGATCCACATATCTAGCTCCTGTTACCCCTGAGCTTTAGTCTCATATAACCAACTGCCTCATATATACAATCGGCTGCCAAACTTTACTTTTTCTACCTCTATACGTATCAAATTTTACCCTCTTTCTATGTAGCCACCACCTTAGTTCTGACTTTCTACACCTCTTGTCTAGACCAGAGATGTCAAACACATGACCTGAGGAACACATTAGGCAACATTCTTGAGTGCTGTAATTGAGGTTTAGCAAAACAAATAAAATACAAAAAAAATCCACAGATAATGTTAATAGGTATTTTTCTAAGTCAATATGCAGCCTGCAATGTTCCTTAAGTATGGTTTAGAGACCTTGTTTCTATTTGAGTTTGACACCACTGGTCTAGACCATAGTAACAGCTTCCTAATTGATCTCCCTGCCTCAAGTCATTGCCCATTCCAATCTATCCTCCACAATCCTGAAAATGTGATTTTTCTTAAACTAGGATCTGACCATCGCACATTCCTATTCAATCAACCTGTGATTGCCTGTTGTCCCTAGGATAAAATATAAGATCATCTGTTAAACTTTTAAAGTCTTTTACAACCTGACCTCGACCTACTTCTTTATCTTTGTTATATGTCACTCCTCTTTTTGAAATCCACTATCCAACCAAACACACCTTCTCTCTGTGTGCTCTCCATCACATATACATATCTTTGTATAGCCCTTCCCTTTCCCAGCATTCACTCCTACCTTACCTCCACCTTATGGAAATGTCTCTCTATTAATCAATTAATAGTATCTGCATCCTTTGTCTCACAGAGTAGTTGTGAGGATTTATATGCAAATGTAAGTTATTATCAATATCACTAAGTCATATCATCTTAGAAAACAAAAAAAATGATCTGAATTTGTAATTGTATATGGTTATAAGTATTGGTGTCTGTAGTTGAGGTTTATCAAACAGATTGATGGTACTTCTATATAATCCAAAAGGAGGGGTCACAAAAAACCACCTAGCCCATCAAAGGCTATGTTCAAAAAGACCCTTCACTTTCATAGAGGAGTTGGTTGAAATATATACACATAAGATACACATATGTAAAGTTTCACTATTTCAATTGACCTATGATCCCACTGGTATAGGATGCCTTTATTTTAGTGATCGAAAGAGAAGAGTCAAAGGTAGCTTGGCGGCATAGTAGGGGCACTGGACTGGAGTCAGGAAGACCTAATTTACTAGATGCTTACTAGCTTTATGATCCTGGGCAAGTCACTTAACCTCTGTCTGCCTCAGTTTTTTCATCTATAAAATGGAGATAATAACACCTACTTCCCAGGGTTCATGTGAGTATCAAATGAGAAAATGTTTGTAAAGTATTTCGTAAGCCTTAGAGCACAAGATAAATTATCACCATAATTCTTATGCCAAGTGATGAATGAATACTATAGGGAACCACCAAAAATTACCTTTCTGTGTAGATTGTCTCTGTAGCTGTCTGCATGGCAGATTAAAAATCTTTGTGTCATCTCTTTGTGCCAAACTGCACATATCTATGAGCAGTTAAAGTGACTGAAAAGACCAGGAGACTCAGGCTCAGACCTCAGAACAGGATTTCCTGCATTTATGACTCTTTAAGTATTTTTGGAAATAGATCATTTGACATAGTTCAAATCTGACCTTTTACTATCTGTGTGATCCTGAGCAAGTCACTAAAATTGTCTGCCTCAGTTTTCTCATCTATAAATTGAGGATAAAAGTAATAGCACCCACCTCTCAGGTTTAGTGTGAAGGTAAAATGAAATCATATATGTAAAGTGCTTTGAAAATCTCAAAGGACTATAAATATGCTAATAGCTATCCCTATTAAAATAGGGATTTTAAAAAAAGCCTTTCTATTTTCAGAATTTTGAAGGTTATTCACCATCAAGTGAGTAACTCAAATAAGTTATTACCAAGTAAGTTGTCAAGTAAGTACTCAGTCAAGCTATAAACTAATGAAGCAGGACCTAGTAGGGAATTTCAAGCTCTAGAGCATTTTGAGGAGGTAGACTCTTGTGTCTTTGTAAGTGTTCAACAAAGGAATTGGGGAAAATGAACCCAGAGAAAGAATTACTCCACCACCACCTACCTTCTACTCCCCCCCTCCTACATTCTAGAGGACAAGCAGGAAACAGACACTGTCATAGAAGAACAAAGAAAGAGGGAGGCTGAAGCATCAAAACCCAACAAAACCAATTTAAGATCTTGACAACCAGTACCATCACTTCATGCAACTAGAGGGAGAAGAAATGGAAGCAATGTCAGATTTTATATTCTTGGGCTTAAAGATCACAGCAGATGGTGACTGCAGCCATGAAATCAAAAGACTCTTGCTCCTTGAAAGGAAAGCTGTGGCAGATCTGGACAGCATACTAAAAAGCAGAGATAACGCCTTGCCAACAAAGATCTATATAGTCAAAGCTATGATTTTTTCCAGTAGCAATGTATGACTGTGAGTACTGGACTATAAGGAAAGCTGAGGGCTGCAGAATCAATGCTTTCTAATTGTGGTGTGAAGGAAGATTTTTGCACCTTGGACAGCAAGGAAATCAAACTAGTCAATACTTAAAGAAATTAAGTCAGGCTAATTACTCAAATTCTGGAAATGAAGCTTAAATGCTTTGACCACGTAATGAAAAGATGGGACTCAATGGAAAAGACCCTGATGTTGGGAAAAATTAAAGGCAAAAGGAAAAGGGGGATAGCAGAGAATGTGATGGATAGAGACAAGTCATGGAAACAATGAACATGAACTGGGACAGACTTCAAAAGATAGTGGAGGACAGACATCCTGATGTGCCATAGTCCATGGGGGTCACAAAGAGTCTGACAGAACTGAATGACTGAACAACAACGAAAGCAACTTCAAGGAATGCGATCTTGCATGAGAAGACGACTGGCAATGGACTTACGAAAGGACTTCCAATGGCAAGAAGCTGTGAGTTAACCCTTGGCCTCATGCGTTTTCTACACATAATGGCTAAAATAATAAGGTAGTTCATTTATAGAAAGAGCGCTTACTATGTGCCAGGTCCTGTGCTAAGCACTTTACAAACATTATGTCATTTGATCCTCACAACAACCCTGGGAGGTAAGTGCTATTATTATCCCCATTTTACAGAGGAGGAAATGGAATCAAACAGAGGTTAAGTGACTTTCTCAGGGTCACATCGTGTTTGAGGTTGGATTTGAACTCAGATCTTCCTGACTTCAGGCCCAGATCTCTGTCCACTCTGTGACCTAGCTGCCTAGCCACATGTGTGGCTCATCATCACAGTACTCTTCAATCAGAGCTCAATCTCTCATGGATCTGTGTGGACTTGTGGGGATGTGCTCTAGACACATAACCTCAAAAGGGGGATTGCTTTGAACCTACTGTTCTTAGCATACCATCTTAGTGAATATTATCTTCTAAAAGCTAGTTAAAAATTGGCTGGCTAGTTACTCCTAAGGGGAAAAATAGTCATCCATTCTCTGGAGATTTGTTTAACTGGTGTGAGTGGGAATTGGAGAATTTCATCCAAGTCTCTGAGATAGTTATGAAACCTTACTTGTCTCCTCCCTACATCAACTATTTTCTCTTGGGTTTTATTCCTTTGTTTGTTTGTTTTTTGCCCAAACTTCAAACGCTTATATGTAAATATGTGGGGCCATGAGTTTTACTTCTGACTTCTTTTCTAGATTTTATTTCATCAGGAACTTCTAGGTGTCTCAGGTGTTACTCTTCTTAGCTACTGCATATAGTATCTAATTTTGGAAATGTACATAAGCAGTCTTCTACCCTCATTCTTTTTAGTTTAAAACCATTTTGTTTAGATTTGCAAGACACCTGGCAAATATATTTATTCTTACTAGACTTTTTTTTTAGATATACTCCATCTCTAGCCAGGAATCAGTCTATGATTTTAGCCATGGTCTAGGGATCCAAATCCCATTCTCAGACGCCATCTCCTAAGCTACTTATTCATTTTCCAAATTAATTTTCCCCTTCTGCATCCATTGCTTTCAATGGGCAATGGTGAGGAAAATAACGTCTTGTGCCCCTGCGGTCTTCAGTTTCTTGTTTTTACAATCATCAGTATTATGTTTTTTCCCCTTTTGGTAGAATCATTAATGCTCACACGCATCACCAGAAGTAGATAGTTGTCATCCATTCTGATAAGTCTTGGCAGATTTTCTGTTTTGTCTCAGATACATATGCTAAGGAAAGACAACAGATGTTTCATTTTATTATTAATAGGCTTACAAACAGCTACTTCAGCATTTTTTACTAGAGAATCACCAACTACTACCATTTTTTTCTTCCTCTGATACTTTGAAGATATAAAACAGGAAGATTTCCCTAAGGTATTGGCACAAATGGGGGCTTCTTTGTGGCTAATAAGCAGTACGTGCCAGAGTGCTTAGAGTTTAGACCAGTATGCGATATTTAGCATACTACCTTGCACATAATAGGATTCAGTAAACATTTATTGAATAAATAAATATAATGCTATAAAGGAAATAGTGTATCTGATCTAATCCCCTTTATTTGTAATCAACTAAGTATTTTTGTTTGTTTGTTTATTGCCAGGAGGACAGGACTAGACTAATCGATTCTACTTCCTGGCTGAAAGGGCTGGGGAGTTTTGCTTATTTAGAGAAATAGATACTGAGGTTCTGAAAATATGCACAGGGAAGATGAGGCATCCAAGTTATCTTAATCTCATAGCAGAAATAGTTTGGGAAACCCCATTAGTCTTGATTATCTGCCTAATTTTCATATTCAGATTCCACAAAAATATGTATAATGCATTCATTCCTTCTTTCAACTTTGCTCTTTATTGGATTAAAATGCAAATCTAAGCATAGCTGGGCTCATGTTCTCTGAGTTATATAAGAGCCAAAGCAAAAACATCACATGATATTATTTTCAAGTCACTTTCAAAGGACTTAAAACTTTTCATAGATTATATCCCTGATACTCAAGGAGACCAGGAGAAATGAGGATCCTTAAAGTTAGGGGTTGAACAGATCAAAAAAAGACTGAGAGGCAGTCAGGACCACAGTCAATGCTGCCTTTGTCTAAAAATGAAATTAATTAAAAAATATATTTAATAAAGAAAAAAAGAACTCAGAAGATCTGTCTTTATTTTTTTTAAAAGAGGAGGAAAACTCCCATGGAAAAGATTTCTCAGTTTATCTTTTTCACTAGAAATGACTTCCCACAAGGACAGCAGTGTGAGAAATACATTGATGTCAACTGGGTTGACGAATTACAAGGCATCCTTTTATTTAGGTCCTGTTTTTAAGATCAGAAAGGAAAGGAAAGGGAAAACCCTTCTATATGCCAGGCACTATGTTAAGTGCTTTGCAAATATTATTTCATTTGACCTCACAACAACCCTGTGAGTTAAGTAGTGTTATTATGCCCATTTTCCACTTGAGGAAACTGAGGCAAACAGAGGTTAAATGACTTGCCCAGGGTCACAGAGCTAGTAAATGTTTGAGGCCAGATTTGAACTGACTCTAGGCGTGGTACTCTATCCATAGGTCTAAAGTTGGATGGTACAATGGAGATTTCTAGTCTAACCCTTGAATTTTGCTGATGAGAAAAATTGAGATTAAGTGATTGATCCAAGGTCATAGAGGTAGTAAGTATTAGGGTCAGATTAACATGCAGGTCTTCTAAATATAAGTTCAACACTTTTTCCTCTGCACAACCTACTTTCTAAGTTCCTGAGAAGACCCGTAGAGGAAGTAATTTATTTACAAGGCAGTTCAATGAAAAATTCTTAAACTCCATAGCTGGATACTGATAAATAATATCACTTCCTCTTTGAGATTTCATCACTATTATCAATAAGACTATATTTTCCTCCTAGCTACAGGCATACCTTGGAGATATGGTGGATTCAGTTTCAGACCACCACAATAAAGCAAATATCTCAGTAAAGAGAGTCACACAACTGTTTTGTTTCCCAGTGCATATAAAAGTTATGTTTACACTATACTGTAGTCTATTAAATATGTAATAGTATTATGTCTTTAAAAAAATTGTATATACCTTGGTTAACAAATACTTCATTACTAAAAAATGCTAATCATCATCTGAGCCTTCAGTGAGTCGTAATCTTTTTGCTGGTAGAGGGTCTTGCCTTGATGTTGATGGCTGCTGACTGATGAGAGCAGGATTGCTGATGGTAGGGGAGGGTATAGCAATTTCTTAAAATAAGACAACAATAAAATTTTCTATATTGACTGACTCTGCCTTTCATGAAAGATTTCTTTATAACATGTGATGCTACTCATTTTACCCTCAATAGAGCTTCTTTCAAAATTGGAGTCAATCCTCTCAAACTCTGCTACTGCTTTATCAACTAAGTCTATGCAACCTTCCTTAATATTGTTGTGTCTCAGGGAGTAGAGGGGCTGGAGGAGAGGGAGAGAGAGACTGAAAACAGTCTTGCATTGGAACAGTCAGAACACACATGACATTTGTCGATTACCATTTTGTATGGGGGTGGATCTTGTCATCCAAAAAAATTACAATAGTAACATCAAAGATCATTGATCACAGATGCAGTAATAATGAATGAATATAATAATCATGAGAACATTTGAGAATAATAATAATAGTAAAAACATTTGAAATATTGTGAGAATTGCCAAAATGTGACAAGGCAACACAGTGTATGTACATGCTGTTGGGTAAATGGAGCCAATAGACTTACTTGATGCAGGGTTGCCATAAATTTTCAATCTGTTTAAAAAATAACAACAACGCTATTATCTGTAAAGCACAATAAAGCAAAGTAAAATAAAACAAGGTATGCCTGAACTCAATCTTCTTAAAATTCTACTACTAACTGGGATTCTCAAACTTCTCTGAGATTTAAACTTAGGGTCTGTAATTCCAAATCACCCAAACCAAGCCCCTTTAAAAAAAAAAGTATATTCCCTGAAAAACAACTTATCCATTACCTTTCCAGTCTCCTTATACTTTATCCTCTTCATGCAACTTTGTGATCAATGACAATGGCCATTTTGCTGTACCTGTACAAGATACTCCACCTGGCAACTACAGTCATTTTCACTGACTATCCCCAGTGCCCAGATTTTTCTACTTTCTGGCTTCCCTATCTTCCTGTAAATCCAAGCTAAAACCTCTCCTTCTCTAAGAAGCCTTTCCCAATCTCCCTTAATTCTAGTGATTTCTTTTTGTTGATTATATTTAATTGTCCTGTATATATCTTATTTGTAGATGATTGTTTGAATATTGTCTTCTCCGTTAGACTGTGAGCTCCTTGAGAGCAGTTTTTTTGCTTTTCTTTGTATGACCAAGGCTTAGCTCAGTGTCTGGCAAAGAGTAGACACTTAATAAATGTTTAGTGATTATTAGCAGAAGGAAAGGATGTCCTTGATTTCAGACAGTATGTTATTAATTTTGATAATTTTATTTTATCAGAGTTTTATTGCCTGTCCATGTTGACTTTATTTACATAGCTGTAGTCATGCTATATGTTGCTATTTTGACTGTGCAGTGTTCATACAAGTTTTTCCGTCTTTCTCTTGATCTTTCATATTCATCATTCCTTATGGTAATAGCAATAGATATTCTAACCAAGACTGGTTTGATGAAAATGATGAGGAAATTCAGAAGCTGCTAAATGAAAAATGTGAACTCCACAGGATTTACCAGCAGGATAGTTCATCCACCTCTAAAAAGGCAGCATTTAATTCCATCAAAAGCAAAGTACAAGCAAAGTTTAGAGAGATGCAGGATTCCTGGCTCAGTAAGAAGGCAGATGAAGGTCAGTTTTCTGCTGATAGTAACAATCCAAAGTGCTTTTATGATTCCCTGAAAGCTATTTATGGACCAAAAACTTATGGTGCATCGCAACTACTCAGTGCTGGAGCCACGTTGATTAGTGATAAGGACATGATCCTAGAGAGATGGGCTGAACAGTTCCATAGTGTTCTCAACAGACCATCATCAATCAATGCTTAGGTCATTGACCGTTTACCTCAGGTTGAAGTCAATCCCTCTTTTGCTGAACTTCCAACTGAAGAAGAGGTTTTGAGGGCCATTAAGCTCCTTTCATGTGGCAAAGCATCTCGTGCTGATTCCATTCCAGCTGAGATTTACAAGGTAGGGGGACCTTTGCTCATACAAAAGTTGACTGAAATGTTCCATGTTATATGGCAAGAGGAGGTTATCCCTTAGGAGTTCAAGGATGCCTCCGTTGTCCATCTCTATAAGGCTAAAAGGAATAGATTGTCCGGCAACAATCACAGGGGGCTCTCTCTCAGTCTTTGCTGGCAAAATTCTTGCTAGAGTCCTCTTTAATAGGTTGATCCTTCACCTGGAAGATGGGCGTATACCTGAGCGCCAGTGTGGCTTCAGAAAGGGCCAAGGAACAGTCCATATGGTGTTTGCTGCCCAGCAACTCCAGGAGAAATGCCAGGAGGAGAACAGAGGTCTGTACACAACGTTTGTGGATCTGACCAAGATCTTTGACATTATTAGTCATGAAGGCTTATGGAAAATTATGTCAAAATTTTGTTGCCCAGAGAAGTTCATCAATACTGTATGTCAATTTCATGATGGCATGTTTGCCCAGGTTCTGGATAATGGGCAAAGCTCCCGTCCTTTCCCAGTCACCAGTGGAGTGAAACAGGTCTGTGTGCTTGCTCCCATGCTTTTTAGCATGATGTTTTCAGCCATGTTGTCAAATGCTTTCAATGAGAATGAACATGGCATCAAGGTCAACTACCATACTGATGGTAAGTTCTTCAATTTGAAAAGGTTACAAGCCAAGACCAAAGTGGAGGGAGTGTTGGTGCATGATTTTCTGTTTGCAGATGATTGCACACTCAATGCAGCCTCTGAAGCTGAGATGCAACAAAGTATGGATCAATTTTCTGCTGCCTGTGCTAATTTTGGCCTAATAATTGACACCAAGAAAACACAGGTGCTCCATCAGCCACCACCACACCATCCACATGTGGAACTATCAGTGCTGTGGATAAGTTCACTTACCTTGATAGTGTACTTTCTAAGGATGTACACTTTGACAATGAAGTTGATGCACACATTTCCACAGCTAGCTCAGGGTTTGGGAGGCTCCAAAGAAAGGTTTGGGAGAGAAGAGGTATTAGACTGACTACCAAACTGAAGGTCTACAGAGCTGTTGTGCTAACCTCATTGTTATATGCTTGTGAAACATGAACAGTCTACCACCATGACAGGAAACTGAATCATTTCCATTTGAACTGTCTTAGGAAGATTCTGAGGATCACCTGGCATGATAAGGTACCAGACACAGACACTGAAGTCCCTACTTGAGCTGAACTGCCAAGTATTCAAACAATGCTTCAGAGAGTGCAACTCCAATGGGCTGGTCATGTTGTTAGAATGCAAAATGTATGCTTGCCAAAAAGACTATTTCATGGAGAACTTGCATGGGACAGGTGATAACATGGTGGCCAGAAGAAATGATACAAGGACACTCTCAAGGTCTGTCTCAAGAACTTTGGATTTGACTGGGAGACATGGGAGACACTGGCACAGGACTGCTCAGCGTGGTGTGCCCACATAAGAAAAGGTGCTGTACTTTTTGAGCAAAGCAGAATTGAGACAGCACAAAGTAAATGCAGGATGCGCAAATTTGGGATATCCACCCCAAATATTCACATGGACTATCTGTGCCCAACCTGTGGTAGGGCATTGCGAGCTCATATTGGTTTGATCAGCCATAGTTGGACATACTGAAATATCACTTTACAATGGTGATGTCATCTTGGTCCTCTTCGAAGGTGAAGGACAACAAACCAACCTGCAATTACAAAATAATATACATATTTTAGTCTCCCAGATTCCCAGACTTGCATTCATTCTTGATTTCTCAGTCCATCTCATCTTTCCAAACAACTTCCAAGTCTAGTTAGTATAACTTCATAACATTTTTCGCATCTTTCCCTTTCCTCTTTACTTTACTCATTCAACTACCATCTTAGCTGAAATCTTCATCTCTTTTCACTTTGACTATTAAATAGTCTCCCATCCTCAAATCTCCTTCCACTTCATCTTCTACATAGCTGTCAAAAATGGTATTCCTATAATATAGGTCTGACCATGTTACTTTTCTACTCAATAAACTTCTGTGGCTCCCTATTGATTCTTTGATCAAATAAATGTTTGACATTTAAAGTCTTTAGAAACCTAACTCCTATCTACTTTTCCAGCCTCATTATATGTTCCTCTCCTTCATACAATCTGAAGCCCATAGATTGTAGCACACTAGACCCCTGTCTCAGCTCCACTTAAGGGCTGTTTTCCAGACCCTCCTGGCTTAAGAGTGATTATCAATAGTAACTGTTGCTGTTTCCCTCCCAGCCTGTTGTAGTTATTTCTCTTTGCCTCATTAAAGGGCCCATCTCCTGACTACTTCTTAAACAGGCCTATTCACTGAATGAGTGTTACCTCACCCTAAGTGAGTACCTGACTAGACCTTGGCTTAAAGGGGTCAACGTCTCCCATTGCATCCTGGGCCATCTCCAGCCATCCTGATGCTTTGATGAATATCTGGTCACTGGATCCCTATGGCTCAGGAGGAGAAAGGGAGGTTGTTGACCTTGCAAAGCCCTCCCTCATTCAAATCAAAGTCAAGTGCAAGGCATGTCATCATTTCTCTGATGGCATGGTCTTTGTCAGCAACGAAGGATGAACACACACAACAATAATCATACAAATTGTAATTCAGCCAAAATGGTCTTTTGCTCTTCCCACAAGGCACTCTCTCTCCCACCTCCAAGCTTTTTCCCAGGCTATGTCTAGAATGTATTCCATCCTTACCTCCACCACTTAGAATCCCTAAACTTAACTTCAAAGCTTAACTCAACGGCTGCCTTTTACATGAGCTCTTTCCTGATCTCCCAGATGCTTGTGCCTGCTCTCCAAAAATTCTTCTGTATTTATTTTGTGTATATCTTATGCATAATTATATATGTATGTGTTGTGTATATATATATGTATATGTATATACATATGTGTGTGTTTTCTCCCAGTGAAATGTAAGCTTCTTAGAATTGTTTGATTTTCATCTTTGTAACCCCAGATCTTTAGAGGCAATGTGGTGCAGTAGGTAAGAAGCTGGCCTAGGAGTCAGAAAGGCCTGGATCACAATCCTACCTCTGACAAATACTTAATGATTTTATAACTCTAAAAGTAGGTCACCCAACTTCTCAGTTACCCAGGCAAGTTGTTGATTTGCTTGGGTAAGGAAAGTTTCTCAAGTGGAAAGAGAACAAAAGGAAAGTTATAAGGTAAAACAGACAAGCAGGATAATTTTGAAAATTAAATGTTGCTCTTATACAGAAAAGTAAGCTTACAGATAGAACTTTGCAGTTTTTAATACAATCTTCATTTTCTGTTCTACTTTGTATATAGAAATGCAAATTTCTTTTGATGTTTATTGAATTCAAAGTAAAAAACCTAAAATTTAGAAGATACTCTTTTCCACTGGGAGCTTCCTATAATTAGTAAATAATAGGTCATATAAAACTAAAGAATAAATAAAGATCCCAGCAACTAACATAATACTTAGCACATAGTATTACTTAATAAATACATATTGATTGATTGCTATAACATAATTACCTACACTATCTCCCAATTGTTGGGCCCATGATTTGTTTCTAGATTTTTTCATCAGAAATTATGTTGCTTTTACCCTCCCATCCAGCAATACCACTGTCAGGTCTGTATCCCAAAGAGATCCAAAAACAAAAACAAAAAAGGATCTATTTGTGCAAAAATATTCATAGCAGCTCTGTTTGTGGTGGCTAAGAGTTGGAAATTGAGGGGATGTCCATCATTTGAGGAATGGCTGAACAAGTTGTGGTATATGATCATGATGGAATATTATTGTGCTATAAGAAATGATAAGTGGAACGATTTCAGAAAAACCTGGAAAGATGTACATGAAGTAATGCAAAGTGAAGTGAGCAGAACCAGGAGAATGTCATACATAGTAACAGCAATATGTACAATGAAGAATTGTGAATGATCTCGCTATTCTCAGCAATCCAATGATCCAAGATGATTACAAAGGACTCATGATGAAACATGCTGCCAGCCTTCAGAGAAAGAACTAATGTTGTCTGAATATGGACTGAAATATGTACTATTTTCACTTTCATTCATTCTTTTGTTGTTCAAGTTTTCTTAGACAAAGTAACTAATAATGGAAATGTTTCACATGAACACACATGTATAACCTATATCAGATTGCTTACTGTCTCAGGGAGGAAGTAGGAAAAAGAGGCAAGGAGTAATAGATTTTGGAACTCAAAACTTAAAAAAAACCCAAATGTTAAAAATTGTTTTAACATGTAATTGGGGAAAAATATAATATTATTTTTTAAAAGAGGAATAAACTTATAGAAAACTGGCAAGGAGACACATAAATAAGGAAACCCATAGACCTAGACAAGCTTATAACATGGACCTGCAGGTCATGATCTCTTATAGGGAGCAACCTGTACCATCTTCTAGTTAGTGGAGTCGCTTCTCAGTTAGTTTTTATTCTCAGATTACCAGAGTAGTGTTAGGAACTGAAAGAGAAACTATGACTGAAGTCTGCAGAGGTGTTCAGATCCGCATTTTTCATTGTGTTCCGAGGCAAAATTGAATTTCTCTGCAAAAACAGTTCACCTTGGTCTGGTATTCATGGATCTATTCAGGTAAGCTCATTGGGTTCTGAGAGGTTTCTCCCTGTCAGGTCATAGGTAGCAATAAATAGCAAGTAAATAGTAAATAGCAGACAAAGTACAGAGGGCTTTCTACCTCTCAAGTTATAGTTGGTTGTAAAGGGCAAGGCAATATAGATGACTCTTCCTCCAATAATCAAAGTTTTGTTCCCAATCAGATCAGCTCCTAGCAACAAATACAAAGCCTGTCTTCCTCTCTGCAGCTGAGTTCAGATGAAAGCAGCTGTCCTCCTGTCCTCTTTTATTTATATGTCTTCTTCTTCCAACTCTGCTCTGCTTCTGTGTCTCTACTTTTTGTCTTCAGCTCCTGACTCCCATCACTAATTGACTTTCTACCTCAAAGCAGGGCTCCCTAGTCAGAAGAGATTCACTTTTACTTTAAGACTTGAAACCAAATTCCCATTTCTGTTATAAATAGCCCAGGGAAGCAATGGTTACCAAAATGATCTAGTTAATGGAAGTACCCGAATGGCACCTTCAAAGTCTGCACAGATATTATGTATAAATGAGCTTCTGGGAAGTAAGACCTGTCTTCCATCTTTGCTTTTGGTAAGTACCTTTTTAATTGGAAGAGCTGCTTTCTCTCAGATCCTGTCGTTATTCTCCCCTAAAAGCCTGTTTTCTTTCAGGTCCTTTAAAAACTCTCTGGTTCCAGCCAAATATTTAGGTACTGTTTTCTCAGAGGTTTCTCACACAAATACCCTTTTTTTCTTGCTCCTCTCATTAAATAAAATGCACAAATAAGGAAGGGGCTCACCTATACTTCAATGTCCTCTTTTGATCTCTTTTCTTTCCTCCAGTTATTTTTAGATTTTGCTGATGAATAAACCAAAAATAAGACAATATTTACACCTCTTAGGACTACTAGCAATGAATTTTTCTATACTTAGGTAAGTCAGTTATTAGAAAATAGACATAATTTGCCTCTGGAACCATAACTGGAAAGATTGGTCACTAAGTGATGAATTATTTGGCCATGCCAGCACATAAACAAAAAAATTACAGACTGGGCCTCTATGTTCTATGAGCCTCTCTTCTTCTGTAGTGAGAGTGGTAGAGGGAGAAAAAGAGGCAAAGGGGATAGAGAATTGCAAAGTTTTTAGACTGACTATAAAAGGTAAATTGACCTTCTGTATTCCATATGTAAGACTGTTATCCAGTGACAAGTTATTGTTGTTTATTCCTCATTTTTGAAGAGGATCAAGATATCATAGATGATGTCTTGACTCATGCATGAATTGGATTTAAGTGAGGCAGAGTTACACAAAGTCATCAGCCTCACTATCTCTTCCAGAGTCATCAAAGTCCAGAGGCAAGACAAAAGTCAAGATGACTGGTGATGGCCCAGGAGGCAGTGAGTGACCTTGGGGTCTCTAAGCACTCCACAGTGCCTGCTTCAGCCTCCATGGTGTCCATTGAAACAAACTGTTCTCATGTGCCCATGCAGCAGGGGGATATCTTCACATACTTGGGGTCGATATCCCCTAAATCACCAACAGATTTGAGGCCTGTTGTCATTTACAAACAACCTGGTTTAGTGAGTCTGCAGAGACAGTTTACTGGGGTGTGACTGCTTGGAGTCACAGATGAAGACTGAGTGCCAAGTGGACACAGGGCTGGGAAACCCTCACACCAGAGGTGTGAGTTCTCTTTGAGCAACTCATGTAAATATTTATTCTCTTCAGTATCAGTCAGTCTTTCTCTCTGAGCTAGCCACAAGGCATTCAAAGGCAATAGTGTCTTAAGCTCTGCACTCAAGGGTCATACTTTTTTTTCAGTATAAGTTTATACAAAGTAAGTTACACATTACTGCTCTCTACGCACTCTGTGGCTCAGCCATACTGGCGTTCTTGTGGCTCCTCATACATATATAGGTTAATTCTCTAAGCCACATGCCTTTGTACTGGCTGTCCCCCATGTATCTCTCCACACCTCTATCTCCTAGAATATCTACCTTCTCTCAAAATTCAGCTCATAATCTACCTTCTGCAGAAGATATTTTCCTATTCCCTATAGGGAATTTTCCCTCATCTAAGTTCACTCACCCTCTGAAGTCTATCTACAGACCCTTTTGGGGGTTCCGTAGTCCTCTAGTGTCTTCCCTTATAAGGCTACTTTTCATCTACTCTGAATGTATCTTGTACATATCTAATTCTATACGTAGTGTTTTTCCCATAAAAAGCTCCTTTGAACCAGAGGATGCTTTTTCTTTTTCTTTATAACCCTATCCCTTAGCACAACTATCTGCTGTGCAGTAAATATGCCTGTATTCTTCTTCAGTTTGCAATCCTAACTCTCCACAGCACTTTGTTCGCTATACTGTGTAAGCTTCTTCACCCCTGAAGCTCTTTCCACCCCTGGACTCCTCACATTGGAAGTGTCTTTCTCCCCTGGGGAGGGGAGTGTCCTCCCTCCTTCTCATTAGAGAGGGTAGGAAATACAAATAAGGATTGTTCCTTTAAGGAAGGGGCCTGGGGTAGCCATCTCATCATTTCCCAATGATTCAAGACTTCATCTTCCTGCTACCCACTTTCTCCCCTCCCTCTTTTCAGCTTCTTTTTGCATATTATCTCCCCCAGCAGATGGTGAGTACCTCAAGGGCAAGGACTTTCTTTGTATCTCTAGTATTTAGTGCCCTGCCTGACTTTGAGTAGGCTCTTAATAAATGTTGATTAACTGGTTCCTCATACAACCTCCCTTTTAAGGAACAGCCTTCATTTCTCTTCAGGCTGTGCTCTTGACTCTCCCCAAGACTTTCTCTACCTTCCCACCTCACCCTGAGCATTTTCATCTCCAGGTTAGCCTCCCTCACTTTCAGTGTGTCTACCTCCATTTTATGTATTGTCTTCTTCTATTAGAATATAAACTCTTTGAAGGCAGAAACTGTCATTTTGTTAGTATTTGTATCCCAGCCTTTACCATAGTGTCTGACACTTAGTAAATGCTTAATAAATGCTGACTGATTAACTGATTGAATACCAGGTAGTCTGGATGGGAGAGACAGTAGAGGGTGGCACTTGAGCTTAGTTTTGAAAGGATGTAGAAATTTAAAGAGGTTAATATGATAAGGGAATACATTCCCTTAAGTACTGGGGACAAACTGTGTCTGGGCATGAAAGTGGAGAGAGAGAATGCCGTATATAAAGAACAGCAAGAAAGTCAGTTTGGCTGAACCATTGGGTACATGGAGGGGTATGATGTATAATAAATCTAGAAAGGTGGATTAGTCAGATTGTGCAGGGCTTTAAATGCCTAGTAGCATTGGAAAGCCCCAGAAGCTTATTGAGCATGGTTGGTTCTGTATTTATAAATATCACTGGCAGCAGAAGAGTAAAGAATAAAACCAGAAGACCAACAGAAGTTGAAACTAAATGGAAGGGTAACTCATAAGTTCTCTTTGGAAAAGCAAATAAAGAAGCTAACAAAGTGGGCTTTACCACGTGTCCAAAGGCAATAGAAAACGTCACTTCGTGGGACATTTGGTTATGTTGGATTGAAGTGCTCACGGAAAACATTTACAAAAAGACCACCATGAAAATGATTTTGACTGATATGCCAATGTCTATTCCAGGGGACACAGAAATAGTAAAAATGTACAAAGTATATAAGAAGATCTCTAAGCTAAAGATGTACTATAATACTCAATGGTTTCAATATAGGAGTAAGCATAAAGAATAATGACCATAAAATATGTTTATACATTAAGAAATGAGGAAGAACAAAGGCTTATCGAATACACAGAAGCCTCACATTTACAAATCATGAATATACTGTCTTCTAGAAAAGAATCAAAAGGTGATACATGGTGAGCACCAAATAATATCACACAAACAAAAAAATTTTTAATTATGTTTTAATAGACAGGAAGAGATTGAATATTGGTGTTGAAGTCATTCTCAAATTATCTGTGAATAGTCAGATACCATATTTGTGTGGGCAAGTATTGAAGTTAATACCAAACTAAAAGAAAAAATAAAAATGAGAAATATTATAGCATCCAGTTGAGAGAACTTTTCCCTGACCTATTTAAACAAACTATCGATGGCATTTAACAAATGGAAAATAGTTACAAGAACAGAGATTGACAAAGACTATTACCATTCTCTAAGGAAGTTCAACTGATATAAATCCATCACATCTTGAAAAAAGCAAGACTCTAAAAACTACTTCACATTACAAACAATCTCCTTCATGAGTAGAGAGAAATGGAAGCAACATCAGCTTAAACTACAAACTTGTTCATAAAATCCTACAAAAGAAGATATTGAAAATTATGAGCAATATGTTTTCATAAAACTATAAGAAACAATAGGAAACTTGAGAGACATTCAACTAAGTGTTATTTTGAGGGCATTTATGGATGAAATCAGACACAACTGAAATGACTGAATGGCAGGATGTTATAAAATAAATAACAAAATAAAATACCATCATTTTATACCAACTTTAAACAGTTACTGAGTAGAATGGTAATCAGACTTTAAAGAATAGCTAGGTTTTTCATTTAACATAAGCTTTTCTGGCCAGGGAGAGAGGGGGAAAGAATTGGCAAAATACCACCTAATATCAGTTCTCCAAGATGGAAAGTTCAAGAATGACTGGTCCAGTCAACCACAAGGTTCTTCTCGGTCTCAGTCAGTTTAGTGGTAAGAAGCAGTGAGCAGCAGCAACCCAGTTCTACTGGCTATTCACACACCAGAATTCTCACCTGCCTTTACACTCACTCCAATATTTCTAAAATCTTGCTCACAGGGCATATGAACTCACCTCTATGACATTCATTCACATAGGACAAAGTAACATTCTCTCTCTCTTTTTTTTTTTTTTGATGGGGTAGGTTCCCCCATCAGGGTGAAGTGTTTGAGGCCGAATTTGAACTCAGGTCCTCCTAACTCCAGGGCTGGTGCTGTATTCACTGTACCACCTACCAGCCCCACAACATTTTCTTTTTAAAGCAAGGGTTCTTAACCTGGGGGCTATGGAACCCCAAAAGGATCTGTAGATAGATTTCAGGGGATGAGTGAACTTAAATGGGGAAAAATACATCTTTATTAGAATATACATAATATACTTAGTTTGTAACCTTATTTATTTCACTGTATGCACTTGTTGTTTTTCTGAGAAAGGGTTTATTTGTTTCTTCAGATTGTCAGAGTCCACCACAATACAAAATAATACCCTTGCTTTAAGGCATAGTCCTTCTTTAGTCCATGAATCAAAAACAAGCTAGAGATTTCTATCTCCATCTGACAAACTTCATCCAGATGTTTTAACGACCTTTAGTGGAGGGGGGTGCTACAAATGTATACTAGAAATAACATTTTGCTTAGTTGTAATTTGTCAAAAATAATTTACAAAATTACTACAATTGACGTAATCACTTAACCTCTTAAAAGGACTAAGCAGTTGAATGAGAACTGGTTCATTCTGGGAAACATTCTGCTCAGTACTCATAGTTAACAGTGATTATAAATTCTTCTCACTTTCCAATTTGTTCTGTCATAAAAAATAAGTTATAAACAAATTTAAGCAATAGAAGCAGTCAAACATCTCTTTAGTTAACCCATAATGACTAGACTTGTCTTAATTAAAACAATTATAGAAAAAATAATATTTGTCTTAATTTTTCAAACTTATACTTATTTTTAAAGTTAAGAACCAGGGATCTTAGAGCTAAAAGAGAACTAAAGATTGCCTGATTCAGTCCTTTGTCTTCAGTTAGGGGTTATTATCCTGTTTTGTAACTGAAACAATTAAGGCAATTTTGGAAACACTGATAAACGGCAATACATCTTATAAAGCATTTAGTAGAAACCTCACAATGCATTTGAAAAATTGAATCATAGCTTTATTTGCTTATAATTGTAGTTCATATATTACTCGTTTAATTTCCATGTATTCCATGTACTCTTTTAATGGTTAACAGAGAGCATAAAGGAATTTAGGAAAACTAGCTAGCACTTGTATAAAAAGAGGAAGAGAAGCAGTACTTAATAGTAGAACTGGATGGGGTTGGGAGGGGTAAAGAGAGGGAGGTTGGAGAGATGCAGGAGATCAGGTTGTTCCTGGAGTCCCTGCACACGAGAATTCATATGTAAGCTGGGCTACTTTGGAAAATTATACAAAGAAAAACCAATATATCTTCTGATATCTGAATGCAGAGTTTGTGCCAGTACATTGTGCCTGAGCTCACACTGAGTGTACATAAAAATGAATAAACCAGAAGATTAAAGCAGATTTCCTTCTTAGTTTGTTCTTGACTTGACTTTATTGTTAGATCCTGACTTTCTGTTCACAAATTCTGAAGTAGGCTATTTCTGAGTAGGATGCAACAAGAAGATCAGCAGAGTTAAGAAAGAGATTTACAAAGGAGAAAAGATGGCATCAGTGACTTTTCAGAAGCCACTGAGACTCAAAGCACAACTAAAACTTTTAACAAACAGACAATTAAAAGAAGATAAAAAATCTTTCAAAAGTTAAAAGAAGAAAAGATGTGACAAAACCTGTAAGAAAATATTTCAGTAACTGAAGCTGATTTTTAAAAAAAAAAGATTTTATTGCTTATCTGGACTCTTATTCTGGAAGAAGGCTTTTAAAATAGTGAAAGGGTGCAACTTTCTAAAATACTTCCCCCTAGCCTCCAAGAAGAAGAAAAAAAAGACAAGACAAAATAAAACAAAACATAATCCCAATGTTAATATTTCAACATCTCCCTTGTTTGAAAATTTGTTATTTTTTTTTTTACTTTTCTTGTTCCTCACTTTTATAACCATTTAATCAACAAGTCTTATGAATTTCAACTGCAATATTTCTAGAATCTTTCCTTTCCCCTCTGCTCTCCCTATCACACTTCTTGCCTTTTATTTTATTTTTATCATTGCACTTAACACAGTATATGACATACAGTAAATGCTTAATAAGTACTTGTTGACTGAATGGAATGGTCCCTCATTACCATCCACCTGGACTATTACAATAGTCAAAAGATTTCCTTACCTGTACTCTCTCCAATCTATACTTCATAGGATTGCTTGTTCTATCTTCTTTTTGACTAACAAGTAGAATTCTAAACCCTTTGCTTGGCTCTTCATAGTCTGGCAAAACCCAACCTTTCCAGTGATCTCTCAAATGACTATTATATACTCTATACTCCAGCCAAATTGGACTATTATGTTCTTTGGACTCAGAAAAGAGTCTTAGGGGACATTGGGTATTACCTAGATGAAGATACCGGAACCAAGACTAAGAAGGAAGAGATAGACAAGTCTGAGGAGAACTAGGGGAAAGTAGTCACAAAAACCTAGAGAGAAGAAATTTCCAGAAGCAGAGGGTAATAATAATACAAATGCTGCCGATGAGGACTGAGAAAAGACATTCGATTTGATAATGAAGAGATCACTGGTAACTTTGGAAAGAACAATTTCAGTCAAATGATGAGGTAAGGAGCCAGATTAGAGAGGGTTTAGAGAAGTGCTAGAGGCACCTAATGTAGACAGCTTCCTCAAAGAGTTTAGCAAAGAAGGTGACCAGAGATAGATGGTAGCTAGCAGGCATGGTGGGATAAAGTGTTTTAAGACATGCATATATTTGTATACAGCAGAGAAGGAGTCAGGAAACAGAGACACTAGAGATTAGTGAGGAGTAATCTATTGGAGAAAATGGGAGGAGATAGAATAAAGGGTTCATGCTGAGATGTTTGCCTTGACCAGGAGAAGTCATAAGTTTTTCATATGAGAAGATGAGATGGCATAAATTTGCCACAGAGGGTTTCACCAGTGTCGTGGAAGCCTCACTTGCTTTTTCATGATATACTGAAGATGTTCATCAGTGATCCTTCTCATCATATCACTAGGGTATCTTTTTTTGTGCTCATACACTTCTTTGATATCATCCTCCATATATCTTCTTCATAATTCCTCATTTATATGAACTATATAGAGGCAGGTAGGTAGCACAGTTGATAGAGGGATGGGCCTGGAGAAAGGAAGACACAATTTCAAATCTGACCTCAGACACAAGTTGTGTGAACACAGGCAAATCACTTAATCTCTGCCTCAGTTTCCTCAGCTGTAAAATGAGGATAATAGCAGTACCTACTACTTTATAACTATTGTAAAAAAGTGTTGTGAGGCTCAAATGAGATAGTATTTATTCTTAGAATAGAGGCTGGGACATAGTAATACCTGTAAAAGACGTCATCTACTTGGTTTTCCCTGTGAATATGAATAGTTAGGTCACATTCTTTAGCATGATTATGGAAAGAGAGTAGAAATGGCGAACAAAGAGGAGAGGAAAAGATAAATCTATCTCTTAACTCATCAAATTAGTTCACTGTTTGCAAAAGAGTATTTCTGATGCATAACTTTAGTAAATAACTCTTCAACTTATTTATCCACATCTTCCTTTTGTAATATTGCGAGTATGAGACCCATAAAACAGACAAGGTAGCTACTCTGCCCCCTTAGATTCCAGGGCCAGGACCAGGAACTTTGAATACACAATGTCACCTCTTTGGTTTTCAGCGAAATTTGAAAAACCATATTTGCCAGGAAAAGAAGTACAACACAAACAAGAACAAAACATTATCTTTATCTAATCTGTCTTCCCATTTTGTTTAAATGAATAAGATTCTTAACAGGATGATGAAGTCTATCTGTGAAACAATGTGTTCTCTGGAAAACAGAACAAGAATCACTCTGTGGAATGAGAACAACGAGACATTGTTCTTGTACCTCTAGTTAGGATGCTTCAGTGTTTCTCAAAAAATAATTCAAGGCCAATTGTATATTGTATATAGTACCGAGAATTGTAGAATAAAATTTCCCTAGAATTAATTTACTTAGACACAATGAAATTATGATTATATAGTAATAATAGACACGTATGAGATATACAAAATAAATATACCACTACAAGGTTATTTGGGGGAAATGGCACTAACATCTGTGAGCATTAGGAATGGACTCAAACAGGATATACTTGAGTTGAGATTTGATGGAAATCAGGGATTTTAAGAGGCAAAGGTGAGGTGACAGTGTATTCAAGCACTGATGCAGCTTATGCAAAGACACAGAGATGGGAAATTGGATTTTTGTGTGGAGAACAGCAAGAAATCTCATTTGGCTAGACTATAGAACATGTATGAAAATGTAAAAAGCTAAAAAAGCTAAAATGTAAAAATCTAAAAGGTAGGTTGGAGTCAGGTTGTAAAGTGCTTCCAATGTCAAATAGAGGACTTCATATTTGACCCTATACATTAGAGGGAGCCCTTGGAGTTTATTGGGTAGTGGAGGGACATGGCCAGACCTGTGCTTTGGGAAAATCACTTTGGTCATGGGATTAAAATGGAAAAGAGCCTTCAGGTAGGGAGATTAGTTAGGAGGCCATTGCAGTTGACCAAGGTGAGAGCCAACACAAAGGTCTTATAAGGTGACAACCATTGGAGCAGAAATAAAGGGACAGATGCACATGAGATATAATAGAGAGAGCAGTGACAACACCTGACAACTGATTAGATATATATGGGGAGAGAGAGTGAGCACTTGAGCTTCACACTGAGGTTGTAAACCTTAGTAACTGGTTGGAACCCTTGATAGTCATGGGAAAATTCAGAGAAGTGATGCGTTTTGGAGGAAAGACAATGAGTTTTGTTTAGGATATTTGAGTTTGTAGTATCTATGGTACATGCAGTTTGGAAGAGCTAATGGATAGTGACAGGGGAATGAAGATCAGTAGAGATACTAATGTTGGATATATAGAATATGTCTACTAACATACATAAATATATTCATATGTACATATTTATGTATATATACATATATGTATGTGTATACACACATCTATCCCTATCTATCTCTAATCTCAGCATGGCATAATGAATATGCACATGTGTATTATGTGTATATATGTGTGACACGTACACATATCTCTCTCTACTTATTTGTCTATCTATCTCAGCATGGTACAGAGCATCAGAACTGGCCCTGGAGCTAGGAAGACTTACAATCAAGTCCCAACTTTGACATGTACTGGTTTTGCGACCCTAGGCAAATCACTTAACCTCTCAGTGCTCTAAGTATCTCCCCTAAAACTATAAGCTTCAGAGAAGGTGCTAACCCACATTGGGAGAGGGAGCTTCTTCATCCAAGAGTTCCCTACATGAATGAAAGCACAGGTCCTGTCCTTGTCCACATATTCATAGTCATATGGCTGCTGAACTTGGGGTTAAAAGATCTGGATCTGAAGTCCTGACCCATACTTGCCAGACATATATGACCTTGAGCAAGACATTTAATCTCTTTGAACCCATTTTTTTATGTAAAAAATGGGAATGAAAATGCTTACATTGCCCACCTTGCAAAGTTGTTGTAGAGAAAGTACTTTGTTAACCATAAAGCACCATATAAATGTAAGATGCACTTTTATTACTCTCTGATATTTGCTTATGTATATATATGTATATATGTTTATATATTTATATTTCCAACTGGGTCACACATTTTTGAAGGTTAAAATGTCTTCCATTTCTTTTATAGGGACCGTGAAGTTTTCACTGGCCAAAACAGAACACCAAAGCACTCGTGTTTTGCTGCTAACAGTCATACATAATACATATAGGAATTCAGACTAGGGTAGGTAGAGAACACTGACCTTGTCTCCTTCCTTAACTTACCTTTTGTTCCAGCTCAAATTCATTTGCAGTTTATGTCAAATAAGTATGTCAAATTATCCGAAGCCCTAAGCTATATAGTTTTCCAGGAACAGAAGGTTTTGATCTCTGCAGAGAAAAAGAAAAACCTAATCTTAGCCTGAGGATGCTCTTCATGGCTTTGTTACCTGGGTGTGGTGTTTTAGTCACTAAACCTTAAAAGACAAAGGCTGAGATGGCTGGACTGTCTTTGTAGAGATGAATGTAACAGCAGAGACTATGAGATCAGCATAGTTCAGTGGACCAGGACCATGCTTTGTTGGCTTAACATTCATTTAAGACACCTCCCCAAATGACCTAAGTACTCTCATCTTCTCCTCCTTCTCCTCCTCTTCCTCCTCCTCCTCCTCTGTCTCTCTCTCTGTAACCTTTTAACTATCATGTTATTATCTATTTAGATAACTTCTAGACATCTCCAACACACACACATACACACACACATACACACATCTTTATCTATCCTTACATCCCCTTTCCCTTTTGTGGCAAGACTCCTTGAAAAGATTGTGTATAATTCCTTGAGAAGTATGTCTATAATCAATGTCTCCACTTCTTTTCTTCGTAACTCCCTACGGTCTGGCTTCCATTCTCATCATTCAACCAAAACTGCTCTCTACAAAATGACCAATGATCTTATGGCTGCCATATCTAATCACTCCAATCTTCATCTTGGGCCTTTCTATAACCTTTGAACTTGTTAATCACCCTCTTTTCCTTGATATTTTCTCTCTTGGTTTCTGGAAGACTTTTAACTAGTTCTTTTCCTACATATCTGACTATTCCTTCTCAGTCTCCTTTACTGGATATTCATTCAGCTCTCTAACAGCAAGGGTTCTCCAGGACTCTGTCCTGGGTTCTCTTCTCTTCTCCCAAATACTGTTTTATTCAGTGATCTCATCACTTTCCATGGTTTCAATTATCATCTCTATGTTGATGATTCTCAGATCTTATCCAGTTGAGACCTCTCTCCTAACTTCCAGATTTAATCTCCAACTGCCTATTAGACATATCAAACTGGATGTTGTATAGATATCTTAAATTCATATCTAAAATTGAACTCATCATATTTTCCCCAAAATCTTTCTCCCTTTCAAACTTCCCCATTACTGATGAGGGCACATCATCCTACTACTCACCCAGGCTTGCAACCCAGCTGTCAACTATGACTCCTCACTTTCTCACCTCCACCCATAATACCCAATCTATTGCCAATTCTCATAGATCTTATCTTTGTAGCTTCTTTTGTATATGTTCTCTTCTCTCCCCAAACATTGGCAATACCTTAGTGCAGGTCCTTATCACCTCATGCCTGGACTATGGCAATGATAGGGTGCTTGGGAGCCTATGCTTGACCACAATTCTAAAATCACATTTCTCCCTAACCTCAAAACACTATCCCAGGCAGTTTCTCCCCAGCCCAAGGACACAGCCTGCCCCAGCAACAACCATTATCTCTTTTCCCAATACAGTAGCCAGCAGCACCTATAGAATTTATTAGTTTGAACCAGCTTTGAACTGGCTGAGCTGGCTGTGTATTGGGTCATAACAACATTTACCACTCACTGACCAATTATATGTATCCTAGATTTAGAAATACATGTACTCCTTTATGTTTATCTTGTCTAACAAAACCTTGTGACAGCAACCTGGTATTCCTTAGTCAGTCATGACTGCTAGTTGACTTAATGACATTTCAGGCCCCTCCTTGGGCTATTTCCCAATGAACTCTGAGTAGAATGCCTGCACAGTAGATACCAAAAGTGCATGTTCCTTTAAGAACTAACCACTCCTTAATCACTCCCTAATCCCTCCCCACCTAGTCATCACACTTGGCACATGTCTTACCATAGAACCTAAGAAATCTTACCATAGAACCTTAGAACTCTTGCCTGCTGAAAAATGTAATAAATCTTTACCATCTTGACTTCAAGAATGCTTGAGTCTGAGAATTCATTCCAGGCAACCTGCTCCTGGTACTCTGGTCTTTGTAGGGGGGGGGGGGGTCTCACCCTGACCCTTCCAATCCTCATCAGCAATAGCCAACTGGTCAGTGTTCTTGCCTCAATTGTCTTCTGGCTCCAGTCCATCCTCCATTCAGTTGGCAAATTAATCTTCCAAAAGTACACATCTGACCATCTCACTCATCCTATTTAATAACTTCCATAGCTCCCAATCATCTATGGGGTCAACTATAAAATCCTTCATAACTTGCTTCCCTCCTACCTTTCCAGTCTTC
The DNA here is from genome assembly GCF_028372415.1 of Notamacropus eugenii. NCBI lineage: Eukaryota > Metazoa > Chordata > Mammalia > Diprotodontia > Macropodidae > Notamacropus > Notamacropus eugenii. The sequence goes on along the minus strand of NC_092872.1, from coordinate 641,966,524 downwards.
TTATATGTTATTTCTCCCCATGTACTCTGTGATTTAGTGACACTGGCTTCCTGACTTTTCCTTGCATAAAACTTTCCATGTCCAGACTCTGGGTACTTTCACTAGCTATTCCCCTTATTTGCAATACTCTTTCTCTTACCTCTACCTCCCACCTTCCTTGGTTTCTTTCAAATCTCAGCTAAAATCTTTTTTTCTCTGCAAGCAGCCTTTTCTGAGCTCCTTTAGCACTAGTGCTATCCCTCTGTTGAGTACCTCCAGTTTCTCCTATATATATTTGTACATAGTTATTTGCACATTATCTCCTTCATTAGGCTATTAGCTCCTTGAGAGTAGCTGCTCTTTTGTCTTTCTTTGTACCCAAAATGTTCAGGACAGTATTTTGCACATAGTAGGCACTTAATGCTTATTGGTTGACTGATCATTATCCTTGACTCTTCTCTTTGCCTTATCCCACATATTCAGTTAGTTCCCAAATCTTGCCATTTGTAATTTCAAAACATCTCTCACACTTGACTATTTCTCTTTACTCACATAGGGACCAACATAGTTCAGGCCCTAATTACTTCTCACCTAGATTAATGCAATGGCCTCCTAATTGACTTACCAGCCTCCAGATTTTCCCTACTCTAGTCCATCCTACATATTGTTGCCAAAGTGATTTTCCATCATGTTCCTACTCAATCAACTCCAATGGCTTCCTATTGCCTCTAGCACATTCAACTTTAAAAGTCCTGTACAACCCAGCCCTGAATTATTTTTGTAGCCTCATTGGACATTATTGTCCTCCAAGGGTGTGCTGGTAAATGTTGAATAACCAACTCTTTAAAAAAAGTAGGCAAGATACACTTTTAAGTTAAGTTATTAATCTATTAGTTTTCTCCATCACTTTCCTAAGTCAGGAAGATCAACAAAACAATAAATAAAACTGATTTATAGTGATTGTAGATTTCTGAGGTAGACTCTTTACACTTAAAATTTAATAATTAGCAAAGCTTGATTGAACTATCTCTAGCACCCTCACTCCTCCCAACCCCCTTTCCACAATCCAGCCAAACTGGCTCTCTCTCCCTTTGTACTCCCCATCTCACATTCCTAGAATGCGTTTCCTCCTTACCTTGTCTCATAAATTCCTCCCTTCTTTCAAGATACAGCTCAAGTACCATCTTCTACATGAAGTCTTTCCTGATTCTTCTAACTGTTAGACCTTCCTCCCTCTAAAACCACTTTGTATTTAACAACTTTGTATACTTTTGTATTTTTTCACTTCATCTTCTCTATATATTATTTATTCATACCTGTCTCCCTCACTAGAATGTAAGCTCTTTGTGAGGTAGGTGCTTAATAACTTGTTGATTGATTGACTAGAGCTATAGGAGTAGGTCTAGTGAGAGCAGCATGATGATATCCTGGGAAGACAATATAGGCACAGCAGTGTTGGAAGGGTGGTTTATCTTTCCACATATATTATCAATATGGGAGTCATGTATGCACGATCCCTATTTGTGTTCACTGTCTTCACTAATGGTGTGGATATTTGTGGGAATATGCTGATGGAATCACTGAAGGACATCATTGCATTTGACAGAGAGTTGGAATCTCTTACAGTTCCGAGCCCTCAGTGACTGAGAAAAAATTATTTCGTGATTAGGTGCCTATGGGCATCACTGAACTCTATCTCAGTAGCCTTATCCCAAGATAGTAGAGAATGAGGCACACACAAGAGATATCTTACATATGCTATAGACACTCAGTTTCTGATTTCAGAAAGCAGAAGTCTTTCCTCCCTCCAAAATAACCTTGTATTTAAATACTATGCCTCCACAGTACCTTAGATATGTTGGAGTTTGGGATCTGAAATTGTTCAGAATTCTCTTCAGAAGAGGCAGCTGCTTTCCTTATTGCCTAGAGGCAGAGTTCTGAAATGGCTGAGTTCTCTTTCCTGTAGTACTATTATTTATTCTGTCTCCTTAAGGACTCCTGTCTCCCTAAGAATTCCTCTTCTTAGAGTTCTGAGACCTCATCAATAGAGGCAAAATAATTAGGTATTATTAGGTATGTATGCTAAACTCATACTCTACACTCATTCAGAAACCTTTCCCCAGGTCATCTTAGGGATGCAGGTCATCTTAGGGATGCAGCTCCTCTGGAGACAGACAAATCTGTGGTTTAAGCCCTTAGCTCTGAATCTCTGAGCAGAGCTCAAAAATCACCCCAGCACTATCACTGGGTACTCTTAGGCTCAGGAATTGGGATTACTTGGGAACAAGTGCTCATGGTTTGCATGTCAACCAAGAGCCACGTCAATTTGGAGTATAAATTCATTTGAAAAATTCTATGGAATAATAATAGCTAACATTTATATAATGCTTAAAGATTTACAGAGCATTTTACATCTATTGTCTCATTTGCCCCAACAACAACCCTTTAAGGCAGGGGATAGTATTAACTCCATTTTACAGATGAAATAACTGAGGTATAAAAAGAGGTTAAATGACTTGTCCAGGGCCACAGAGCTAATGTGTCAGGGGTAAGATTCAAATTCAAGTCCTCTTAACTCCAATTCTAGTATATATTCATTATACTAAGCTACCTGTAATCAGTAGATAGTGAAAGGCTACAAGTCTACAAGTATAATCCATAATTTAGAATCCAAAGCTCCAAGTCTACATAGACTGGATTCAATCCTAGGGGCTTAAAAATCCCTCTTTGATTCATTTTTGTCCCCATCCAGAGTTTCCTCTGGGAAGTTTAAAATATAGCTCACTTTTAGGGCTCCACAGATGAAGGTTAAAAAGTCTCCACTTCCTAAACAGTCATTCAAGATAACAAGGCATATTGGTTACAGAACAACCTTTATTTCACCCCAAAGAAAATGCAAAACAACTCAAAGATCTTACAGTAGCCCAGAAGTAGTTGACGTAATTCTTCTTCCCCTCCAGCTGGAGGGGAAATGGATTTAGGATTACCAAAGAAATATGCCCTTTTCCAACTGGGCTTCTACTTTCTAAATAAGTCCCAGAAGTAGCAGTGGACAAAGTCTAGATTTGTGGTCCTCTGTGTGAATGTTCAGTCCTTTGCTGCTTCTTTAGCTATGGGTAATATGCTTGGTCCTCTGTTGGGGAACTATCAACAATCCTGTAGAACAGGGGTTCTTAACTTTTTTATATAGTCTAGTGAAGCTTTTGAACTCCTTATATTAATTGTTTTTAAATTAATAATTGAAAGAAATGCTAAATTTCAGTCTGGCATTAGTGAAAATAAAGCTGAAATTTCTTCTCCATCCAAGTTCACAGAGACCCTCTGAAATCTAGCCATGGAAAACTTAAGGGGTCTGTGGACCTCTGTTAAGAACACCTGCTGTAAAAGGATGGCATTCAAAAACTCTTACCATTCAGGCACGGAGGTGCCCTATATTTGGGTGCTATATCTTAGACTAAGGGGATACACACTTGTCTCTTCAAGATAGATCCAGAAACTTGTCTCTCCCTGATACTTCTGAGGTTGTATTTGTGAGAAAGCACATGAAATTGCATCATGCCTCTATTCCTGCCTGTCCAAGATTCACATGTCCTCCTTCCCTTTGCTCCCTTTTGGACTCGTGATATCACTTAAGTTTGTTTCATTTTCTCTTTCCTACCATTCCCAAACTGTCCTGGCTCCAACACTCCCTGCATCTTTTACAGTACAAAGGAGTAACTACAATGTACAACATACTCTGATCCAGGAAAATCATTTTGGGACATTGTTCATCCTTAATAAGGTGTGAATGGACCCAGATCCAAGAAGATATTTTTAGTCTTCTCAAGGAGTCATTGAAAGGCATGATCCCATCCTCCAAGCAAATAAAACACAAAGCAAAAGTTGACTTTCCTATAGCCTTTCCAAATTGATCAGGTTTCCTTGGTCCTCACTGGCAACATTATTGGGCTCACACAAGGGGAAAGGGAATAAGCATTTATGTAGTGTGCTCTATGTGCCCAGCATTCTGCTTTAACAAATATTATTTCACTTGATCCTCCCAACAACTCTGAGAGGTAGATGCTATTATTATTCCTGTTTCATAGTTAAAGAAACTGAGGCAAATGAAGTGGCTTGCTTAGGGTCACACAACTAGTAAGTGTCTGAGGCTGGATTTGAACTCAGGTCTTCTTGACTCCAAGGCCAGTGCTCTACCCACTGCACCACCAGTTGCTTCACAACAGTGAAAATAAGTTAAAGAGGAAAATGAGTCTGTACAAAAGTTGAATATGAGGCACAATTAAGCTAAATCATACCCAGAGCTCTTACAGACAAACTTGGAAGGGTGACAACAGACAAAAATGGAACACATTTATCAGCATTACTATAATAAACTATTTTCATTATTGATTACAGTAGAACCACTACATTTGAACTCTAAAACCAAAATCCATGATGTTTTCTATCAGAAAGTGGAGATGGGATAAGAAGAGACAAATATAGGAAGAATAGCCATATCTACACCACAGAAATCCATTCTGGTGTTGGTACAGTTTTGGGAGGGAGAGATTTTCAAATAACCTGAAGGAGGAAAAGTTATCAAGTAATTAGAAAAATCAAGTATATTATGTTTAATAAAGAAAGGTTATTGAGAGGCCATTAATAACTACCTATTTTCTCATCTCTGGGGAAATCTTTATGCAAATAGCCTACATATCTATTAGGGTATCTTGTTGAAAATATGAGATGAGAAGAGGTAGAATTTTGCAAATGATTTTCTGCATTTGACACCATCTTCATATGTACACAATTGACTAAAAGGTGCAGACTTTTCAAGATCCTGATACATTTTTTGTTTGTTGACAATAAAAAAGCATTTGAATAGGTAAAGAAAAATGCAAGAAAAAAAGTCTCATGCATGGGTGGATGAGTGTGTTTGTAATGTTAATTAGGTTAATGAGAGTTAAAGATTTTCCCCACCTGTCAATGGGCGTGCTCATTAAGGGAAGTTTGATTCGGGGAGTTTTGTTGTAGGAAAGCCCACATATTTTGTGAATTTCTAATGAGGTACTGGTTTTTAAGGGCTGTGATGCCCTCTGTCTCTGAAAAGTGTATATATACTTTGAGGTGAGGTTCTGTTTTGAGGCTTACTCATTGGAAGTGTTTGTTTGGCCAGATGAAACTCTGGATAGCTGTTAAGGAGTCCCTCCCACCGCTTTGAAAACCCAGATGTTGGTAATTTTCTCTCTGGTAACTATGTATGTATGTAATGGTTAGACAGTTGGATCTGTCTGTTGATCTGTGATGTATGTATTGCTTATGGTCAAACGGTTGGAAGCCCTGTTTGTTGGTCTTTATTTCTCTGTATTTTCTTGGAAGTACAGGGTGCTGACTTTTCCCCCTGAACTAAGTGAATGATATATGTGTTTGATTAAAGTAGATTGTTGACCCCTCAAAAATTGCTTTCCTTTTAGAAAAGCAGATCTAAGAACCTGTATAACAGGCCCTCCTGTGTATGTTGGGGTTCTTGCTGTTACAGTGTTCAACTCTCCTTCGCCTATCTCAGGTAAGAGTGAAGTGCTTATTCCCCCACCCTCCTCCATGTTTACATATTCCTCTCATGTATCTCAATTATGAGAAATAGCAAGTTACACATAGGAGTATGTTGGTAAATGTTTAATAACCAATTCTCCATATCTCTGTATTCCAACACTCTTTTAGTCTTAATCTGAATTACTAACATTTTCTCATTCACTTTCTTAAAGTCTACATAATAAACAAAATAACAAATTCAGCCTGATTTGTAGCTTTTCCTCATTTCTGATGGGTCAGTACTCACACTATTTAATAAGTGACTCTTCCTACCTGTTTCTATCTGGTTCCAGTACACCCCTGTTTCCATCCCCTTCTTCCTCCTATCTACACTAATGTATTTATCTCTTTTATCCTCCTTTCTCTTTCCACTCTTAAAAGTCAGAATAGAACCTTCCAACCCTCAGGATCTGTTTTTCTTATTTAGCTCCTTCAAGATGCTTTGAAGGCAGTAGAGTTATGAAAGGCATTTATTTCTTTTCCTTCATTAAAATTTTAGCATCATTTTATTATATAGCTCCTTTCAAATGCTCAAGTAATTTCTTCAGAAGGTTTTTCCAAATACTTGTTTTTGAATTTCAAAGTTTTGTGTTTTTGTTTTTTTTTTTATCAAAAGTGCTTGAATATCTTCTATTCAATTTTTTCTATCTAGTTCTTAGGGATTATACATATCTTTGCAAGGTAAATTTAAATTATTGTTTGTTATAAGCCTTTTGGCATATTATATTCCAAGATCTCCTTTTGTTTATAGCAGAAGTAGAAGCTGTCAGGTCTTACGTGATCCTGACTGTGGTTCTTGGTACTTGTATCATTTTAGGGATACCTATAGTATTTGTTCTTTGATGTGGGAGGTCTGGATTTAGGTTATAACATTCCTAAGATTTTTCCTTTTGGAGGTCCTTTCAGGAGGAGAACAATGGATCCTTTCTATCCTGACTTTGCCCTCTGGTTCTAATAGATAGTTATAATAGATAGATGATTTACTAAAATACATCTAAGATTTTTGAAAAATCCTTTTATTTTTCAGGGAGCCCAATGATTCTTAAATTATCTCTGTGCTACTTGTTTCCCATATCATTTTTTTAATCAGATGCCTTACATTTTCTTTTTTTTTTTTTTGGTCCAATCTTTTGATTTTGTTCTAAAATTCCTTGCTTTCTCATGAAATCATTGGTTTTCATTTATCCTATTCTAGTTTTCAGAAAGTCCATTTTTTGAGTAAGGTTAACCACTTGGTGAACCTCAAGATCTAGGGGGGATGAACAACCACAGGTAGAGATCAGTGAAGGAACTTCCAGATCCTAGCATGGTTTCCAGCTCCAAAATTTCTGGCACTCACTATTCCACCTTTTCAAAACTCATAACCCATGACCATCTCCAACAATCCTTCACCTAAGAAAAGGAAGGACAGACTCAATAGAGACAGAAGCAACAGGAGTGCTCTTGGCCCACATAGCAGTGGCCTTGCTGGGGAGATGGAAGTCTGAGGTCTCTCTCTATACCAAGAGATTATTGCAAGCCTCTTCACTTGCACACAACCAGGCATGAAAAACAGCAAGGAGGTGGCATTGCTCTGTCAGTACCATTTGAATGCACCCCAGTTCCAGCTTAATAGCCAATCAAAAATTGAACTTTTCATCACATTTAGCAGATTGAAACCAATTACAAAATGTTCGCATGGGCTCCAAAGTTCATGTGGGGATTGCATAAGTAGTACACACTGCACTTGTTCATAAAGGCTGAGGATGGTCACTTCCCTCTCATTTGTTTTATTGATTCAGTCCAACCAAAGTTCACTTCAGTAAGTGAGCTCTTCAAAGTCTCTCTGAACTTTGGGTTGGTTTTATCTGTACATGCAAAGGTCAGGAATTTGGCCAGTAATATTGATAATAACAACAATAGCTCTCATTTATATAGTGCTTCAATATTTGCAAAACACTTTTGCTTGTCATGGGGATCTCATTTGATCTTCAGAACAACCCTGTGAGGGATCTGCTATTTGAAGGATGAGAAAACTGAGACAGCAGCAGCAATGACCTTGACTCCTAGGGATTGCTTGCTCCTCCAAGCAATCGTTTTTCTCTGCTCACTTATCTATGGGAGAATAGAAGAAATTTAGAGTCTGAAAATTAGAGAATCCCAAACATCAGACTACCTAATGGTTGTTTACAAATAACTATTTTCCGAGATGCAGTCTAGCCTTCAGAGTTTAAAAATTGAAAAGTATATGAAGCATTTTTCTGAGTTAGGGTAAGGTAGGGTAAGGTCTGTGACAGGTAGACTCCCAGTCTAGGAAGAGGAGTTAAAAGAAAAGACTAAGCCTGAGGGTATTTAGGTAGCTGGGAACATTCTGCTTTGTGTTCTAAAGAACTTTCCCACAAGGCTAAAAAATCTCCTGCTGATGACATGAAAAGCCTAAGTAGCAAAGACTCTCAAGGAACCTAACAGGAAAAGTTTTTTTCCCTTGTCTCAAAGATCTGGAGAAGAATTTTAAGCTAATAAAGCTTAATGATGCCCCAGGAAGATATCCAGAAGCTGACAGCCACGGTGCATCTAGGACCACAGCATTGAGTTAGGAAGCAAAGCAGAGTCCAGGAAAGACCAAAATGGAGCAGGGCCATCCAGCAGAGATTTCAAGACCAATGGAAAAGAGACCATGATCTCTGGCATTCCTGGAGGACATTACTGGTCCCACAATGTTGGAGGTGTGAGTGGCTCGTCACACATGCTCCCTGGCAAAACATTTTTCTTACTTCCCAATGTTCCCTACGTATGTGCCATCTTCCTTCCCACTGTCTTTCTGTGTGTGTGTGTGTGTGTGTGTGTGTGTGTGTGTGTGTGTGTGTGTGTGTGTGTGTGTAGGGGGTGATAAACCCAAGTTTATGAGAGGATGTTTTGCAGCTACTTTTGTGACTACACCAATTCATTAGATGCCCCTGTTTTCATATAATCATGTCTTCTGATGGACTACTAAAGATCAAAACCTTACATAAAGGCAAGTGGTGACTATTCTTAATCTTCTTTTCACCATTATTATTATCATTATGAGCATTACCTGGACTCTCCAAGAAAATTTTCATATGCTTTGATACAAAAGAAAACAAAGGAATGCTGCTGGCTTTCTTGTAGCTCCAGCTGGTTTCCTCAGCAAGTTGTTTTCTTTACAGGAAGGGTTTTGTTTTTTTTTTTTTGGCAGCTTGCACTGATCTAAGGCAGGGTGAAAAAGGCAGTAACCTAGGCGGTGATTCTCAGGGTTGTTTGCCTTTTGTTCTTGAAAAAGACCCGTGACATCAGGAAGATGATGCCATGACTTGCAAGTGAACTGGATTTAAGTGAGGGAAGGCTGTGCAAGGTCACTAGTCTCACTTTCTCTTTCAGAGTCATCTGGGTCCTGTGGCAAGATATAGATCAGGACCTCAGAAGATGGACCAGTGGAATTGATGGAGATAATGCAGTAGGAGACCTAGGCCTTTTTAAACTAAGGGTGAGGCAGGTTTTTGAAATAGTTCAAGAGAGGTAACGAGTCCCTCAACTATTACTACATGATTAAAGAGAAGGGAACATATGCAAAAGATATTGTGAAACTAGAAATGACCAGATTTGATATAGGGGGTGAGTGAGAATGAGGAGTTGAAAATGACACCAAAGTTGGAAACCTGAGTGATGGGAAGGGTGACAATTGTTGTGTTTGTCCTTTGTTTTCAAAGAGGACCAAAGGGTGATGATACTTCTATAGAAATAGGGAAATTTTGTAGAAGGATAGATTTTGTGGAAAAGGTAATGAGTTCTGTTTTGGACATATGAGTGTGAGATGCCTACAGGATATCCAGATTGAAATATCCAATAGGCAATTGGTGATGGAGGACTAGAACTCCAGAGAAAAGGTGTGGGAGTGGGGGTGGGAATAGATATGCTTATAGATAATAATTGAACACATGGAAGCTTATGCCTGTACCACTAAGAGAGTGTAGAGAGAAAAGAGGAGAGAAAAGGAGAGAGCCTAGGAAGATAATTCACAGTTAGTGTGCATTATGAAGAACCAGCAAGACAGAAGGAGAAAAAGTAGTTAGACAGGGGGATGAGAACCAAGGGAGAGTAAAATCGCAAAAACACGGAGAAAAGAGACTATCCAGAAGGCTATGGTATTTAGCAGTGTCCTACAGAGAGGACATGTAGGATGAGGATGAAGAAAAGTCTATTAGATTTTACACTTCTATCATTGGTAACTTTGGAGGGTGCAGTTTTAGTCAAGGTAGGCTGTAGAGATTTTAGAAGAGAAAGAGGAAGCAAGAGCCATTGAGTGTAGGAGTTTAGCTGAGGAGGTATAAGATATAAAATGGCAGCTTGCAGGGATGCTAGGATCCATTAAGTTGTTTTTGTTTTTTTTTAAAGATGGGAGACTTGGGAATAGTTGAGGGCAGAAGGAAAGAATTCAGTAAATAAAGAGATATTGAAGATTAGAGAGAAGGAGATGATAGAGGCTGCAATGTTTTGGAGAAGGGAGGGGATAGGATCAAGGATATATAGAGAGGGGATCTTCATCGGAGAATGGAATGGAGGAGATAACTGGGGATGATATCAGAGGGGTGTGATTTGAGGAGAGGAGTGAAGAATATTCAAAGAATGACTTCCCATATTTTTTGGATATATGTGGAGTATAAATCAAGGTCTGCAGCTGAGAGGTGGGAATGGAGTGACATAGGAAACGAGGAGAGGGATCTGGAAGAGTTGCTATAGTGAACAGAATAAGGTGTTAATTGGAGGAGAAGGATTGTCTTGCTGTACCAAGGGCCTAGTTGAGATTAAAGAGTATGAATTAGTAGCAGATCTCATCAACATGGTTTTCTAAACTCTTCCAGATACACTCAGTAGTATGTAGGAGCAAAGGTGGCAGATGCAGGGTTAGGATTTAGCAAGATATAATTGGTGATAGAGCAAGGGAACAAGAGATTCAAATGCAGAAAATACTTAAAGGTTGAATTTATTCACTAAAGGGTTGCGATTGGGATTGGGGGAGGAAGAAAATATATGCAGAGCAGGGCTGATGAAACAGGAAAGTGTTGAGAGGTGGTGAGATTACAGGTCATGATGAAGATAAAGGGTAGGTTTTGGAGGAGTAAGATAAAAGTGGAAATGGAAAGACAAAAGATTATGATCAGATGAAGGAATTTGGAAATTCTTGAACATGGAAGTGGAAGACGACAAGATCAAGAATATCAGCATCTCTGCATAAATGAGGAATAAGAGGAGTAGTTTATGGGAGCTGAATAGGTTGAGGAAATGGAAAGTTAGAGTATTTGAAGGAACCTGGTATAAAGGCAGGAGCTGGAGTAGAGAGTTACACTATGAGCTAGGCATTGAACTCTAAGAAAAGGGGAAATGCCTTGGGAGTTGGAAGATAGAGGCTATCTTCCTTGAACTCAAAGGAGGAGAAGTGTTTGAGTGATGGTAAATAGAGCAGGGAGGCTAGGAGTGGCACTGGGGAGGAAGGAATATTCAGATTGCTGCACTTTAACCAGGGAGTTAGGGCATAAATACATCCAGTATTGGAAATGATGGCCAGGGATGCATTATCATCCGGATGGATCCAGCTTTCAGTTAAGTGGAAAAGATAGAAGGATCCAAAAAGGAAATGGTTGTAAGAGAGGAAAGGTCCTAAAAGAACATTTAGACACTTTGTTAAAATTTTCCACAGTTATCAAAGAAGCACTTTATTATTTGAGGCTCCTTCTCTTTCTAAGATTGATTTGTTTGGTTCCTAAAAGAAGACCTTTTTTTGAAGCTGAATCTACAGAGTAGAATGAAGCAGGGGTGGTTATGAAGATGGATGTATGTTTTTTATTTTCATATAGGTTGTCTTTCAATGATAACTTGGATTAAAATAGCATGTGGTTTTCTTCATAAATTTAGCCATTAAAACATACATACAGTTAAAATTCTTAATGATGCAGGATGTATAGTGAGATCATAATGTTAATGTGCTTTGAGAATGGAATTAACCACACAGGAAAGGTATCAGAGAATTAGATAATGTACAGAAAGCAAAATAGCAATATAGTTACTACAGCATTTAAAAAAATACTCTTTAAAATAAAAAAAATTCTTTAGAAAGTAGAAAAATATTCCCTAAATATATATATGTGTGTGTGTGTGTGTGTGTGTGTGTGTGTACTGCGTTACTGTTGTAGCTTTGGTATTAAGTCAATCTCTTTTTGAAAGAGACAGTAGATGTCATAGTATTCTGAAAAAAATTTTTTTTACAAACATATGGATAATAATATAGCAAATATTGAGACCTGAGCTTTTTCATTTGTAAAATGTGGATGAAAGGCAACATGAAGTAGTAGAGAATAGGGATATCAGGAACACCTGGGTTCAAGTGGTTTCTCTAACATAAAACGGCTGTGTGATACTCTCTGATCTCCCTGCCCCCACTCCTCCCCTCCCCCCCTTAATCTTGAAGTGGTCAAGGCAACTCAGTAAGATTTTTAAGTGGCAGAGACCTTGCAATGCTGCTGCAGTTAGTATTTCCTCACCTGAAGTGTCCATATCAATGAAATCATAGGTCCAGTCTCTCTTCCTCAATATCCCTAAACTGCAGGTGCTAGATTAGCTGATCTCTTAAGATTCCTTCCAACTAGAAAGTTGCCTTCCATATTCTATTTTCTCTGTGTTTCAACTTATTGTGTGGTACCAGATTAAAATCTGCCAAAATTTACATTAATACCACTGGAATATTGCTTCTGAAAATGATTCCCTAGAAGCCTAGAATGCACATCCCTTTAAAGTTCTGCACATCATTGTTTAAAATGGATGATGGGAGCCCTATGTGGGCTAGCAAGTTTTAATCTATTTTCTGGTCACAGATTGTACTCCTCCATACTACCCTTGGTAGCTGCCTTGCAAATGCCCATTGGGGCAGGCAGTAATATAGTAGAAATATGCCTATTTGATCTTAGATTAGTCGTGACCCCTTTTTGCTTGACAGAATTAAGATCCTAGAAACTGCTTAATAGTTTGGCAGAATATGTAACTCTAACACGGGGCAGGGGTGGAGTGGTGAGGAACTCCAGTTAAACTGGTATTTTTTTTCCCAAAAATAAATTAATACATGTTTATGTATAGATAGCATACCTTATAGTAAGCACTCAGTCTGTGTTTCTTTGTAATTGAGAAAAGGTCATGGATTTGGCAAAAGATTTGGCAAAAAGAATATGGTTGGAAAGGAGGTAGTGAGGTGGCACAATGACCCAAATCCTAGGCCTGGAGTCAACAGGACCACAGTTCAAATTCAGATGCAGACACTTTAGTAGCTGCACGACCTTGAGCAAGTCACTTAACCTCTGTTTGCCTTGGTTTTCTCTACCATAAAATGAGAATAATAGCAGTAATTACCTCTCAGGGTGAGGACCAAATGAGATAATATTTAATATTATATTATATGTAAGAAAAGAAATAATAATATAATATAAATTATAATATAATAACGTTAATAGTAAGTGGTGAGCACAGTGTCTAGCACATAGTAGACTCTATATAAATGCTTATTCCCTTCCTTTCAGAAAGCAGTTTTAGCAGAGTAGGAAGGACGGAAACCACATTTTAAGTTTCTTTAGTGATGTCTACCAAAATTTATTGTAATGATTTGCAGCAAGTTTAAATGTTATTTTTTAAAAGAGTAAATATATATTTATTGCACTTTGGCACAGTGACTTGAATAGACTCAATGAAATGGACTTTGTATCTTCTTAAAACTGAGGGCTCAGTCTACATGTGACTTAATGGAGCTATATTATGTGCCATATATTCTAAATAAACATGATAAAGGGATAGTTAGCAATTTGTAGATGTTAAATTTGATTCATATATTTCCTCCTGTTCTTTGTAATGCTGTTACTTTTCAAGTCACTTGCAGTCACTCTGCATAGTAATCTCATCAGGCACCTTGCTGGAGATAAGTACTGAACAGAAGCGAAGCATGTGAAGAGGCTATGAATGAAAAAGCTTCCTTCTTCCTTGTCCGCTATACATTTCAATATTCTATGTATTGTATTTTGGGAAATGTAATAGTCAATTTCTATTTTTCTTTTCCATAAAAAATAAATTTTTTTATAAATCAAATGCAAACAATATTAAATGGGTATATAATTATGTTACACCCAAAGAATGATAATATTGTCAGTCCTGTCAAATATCTGTAGAAAATTCCAGTTATACTCTTACACTGTCAATTGAGGTGAAAAAATCCTTTTCATCTTGAATTTTTAGATTTCCTAAGTTTATCTTAATGAAAACTTACCAACAATAAAGTGAGCAAACATTAATGTGCAGTGATGCTTGGAATGAATTAGAGCAAGACCACTGCAAGCAGACAAACAGTGGTACTGGAAGTTGGCCCTAGTTCCTGAGTTCCTCCACTGATTTGGACATCTGGACATTGACCCTTTAGAAGGCTGTGAGTGGAAAAGCAAATGATGTTATGGTTGCTCCAACAGCAGAGGCAATTGATTAGTGCCAGCCCTGAAGGCTTTTGCTAGCTCCCTGTGGGAATGGCTAAGTATTAAAATAATATCTTTTCTTATACAGCTAGGTTTTGGTCATATCTATAGAGTAGATAATGCTACCCTATAGGTCATATCTATATAGTAGTAGTTGACTAGATTTGGGTGGAGCCACAGGCAGATAGTCCACATGGTAATTGTTCTAATGTATTTCATTTTAATTTCTTTGCTTCTTCGATTACAAATCAAAAATGCATAGTCAAACTATACTTGTGTAGTATACTCTATTATTCCATGTTCCTGTGATTGAAATTTAGCAGAAAGGTTGGGGGCTAGGAGCATAAGAGATAGGATATGTCTGTAAAACTCCTGTGGGACAACTTCTCCAACTTTCATTGCATTGGTGGACTAGGTTCCCAGAGGTTGATTGACTACTTCTCCACTAAACATTCTAGGGGTAAAACGTCTCCCTCCCCATCAATATTTTAAAAGTGCAAGTATCTGGTCAAGATGGGGCAACTATTTCATTCTTAGGACATCCTCCAAGCCTAATGCACCCAACCCCATGTAGTAAGTCTTTTCATGTCCTTGAAGTCTTATCAAATTTCCTTTCCTTCCTTTCCTTCCCTTTCCTTCCCTTACCTCCCTTCCCTTCCCTTCCCTTCCCTTTTCTTCCTTCCCTTCCCTTCCTTTCCTTTCCTTTTCCTTTTCCTTTCCTTTCTTTTCTTTTTTCTCCACACAGGGTATTACACTCTTACCTGCCAGAGCTCTGCTCCAAGGAAATGTAAATTTTAATCTCTAAAACATTTTTTTGTTTTGTTTTTTTCTCTTAAAGACCAGCTTTAACCCCAGATCACTCTGGTCCCAGCTTGGTCTCTATCTGAGCCCTGATTGACTCAGAAGGAATCTAAATAACAGTTTTTGGAGAGGAGGCACTAGTAAAGGAGAGGAGCAGGAAAGACTGTATGTAGGAGGTGACACTTGAAATAAGCTGTGAGGTAGAGGAGGGATTCTAAGTTCTGTGTGTAACAGCAAATGGCTGGTCTGGCTGGGCTGAAAAGTTAATAAAGAATAGTAATGAATGCTTAATAAATAAGGGAAGTGATTTGAAGCCAGGTTGTTAAGGGTTTTAAATGCTCAACAAAGTAGTTTGTGACTGTAGAAGTACAAGGGAAGCACTGGAGCTTGCTGAACAGGGAAATGACATATTTAGACTCAAGTTTTCAGAATATCACTTTGGCAGCTGTGTGGGTGACCGGATGGGAGAGAATTGTGACAGGAAGCCTGATTAGCGTTTCTTCCTCTTGGTGCTTTTCCTTGGAGATCATCTCCGATTAATACTCTTATTTGTACATAGTTGTTGCATGTTGTCTTTTACCATTTAGAGAAGGCAAAGGTAGAACAGCCGTTGGAGCTCTGGGCCTTGAGTCAGAAACCTGAGTTCAAATGTGACCTCACACACTTACTACTGGTCAAGTCACTCGATCTCTGTTTACTGTGCATTTAGCACAGTGCCTAATCTGTAGTAGGTGTTTCATACTTATAAATAAGTACCTATTCCCTCCCTCCTACTAGATGGTGAATGCCTTGATGGAAAAAAATAGCACTTGCTTGATGCATAAATGCTTGTTGATTTGTCTTGACCAATTAGAATGATTAAAATATAATCACCTTCTGGGATGAACAAGCCTGAGATAAGAAGTAAAAAGTTCAGAGTTTTTCTGGGCTGTATGTTACAAGGTAGAAGGGACACAAGATTTGGAGTCAGTTCCGTTTTGCCACTTACCACTTGCAAAACCTTGGGAGAGTCATTGAATCTTTCTGGGCTCTCAGTTTCACGACCTGTAAAATGAGGTATTTGGACTAAATGGCATGAGATTCCTTGCAATTCTAAATTTATAACATTACAGTCAGTGAAAGGGAAGAAAACCAGAGTGGAAGATCAAAATAATAGAAAGGGGAAACAACAGCTCTGAGACTTACTACCTATGTCACCTTGGGCAAGTCATATAACTTGTTTGGGCCTGTTTCTTCATCTGTAAAGTGGATGGGTGTGGGTTGGACTGAATGACCTCTGAGGTCTGAATTCTGAATCTATGACTAGGAACTGTTAAAGAGGTCAATGAGATACAAGTATGAAGTATGCCTCAGAAGCATAGTCAAAGGGCCAACTTGAAGTGGCAGGAAGGATTTGATTTAGGCTAAGGAGGGCTGGCTGAGTCATGGTGGAGAATAAGACCTAGAAGGAAGGGTAGAACTTTAGCCTGTGGCTACCTAGCTTCTGAAGATCCAGAAGAATTCTTTAAATGATTCAACATCAAAAACTGAAAAGATTTTATTTTTTTAAAATTACATGTAAGTTTTCTTCTTTAAATATTGGTCCTTAATAATTTTTAATTCCAAATTCTTTCCTTCTCTCCTACCCCACCTTGAGATGCCAAGCAATTTGATACAGATTTTACACATAAATTCATGCAACACATATTTACCTATTAGCCATGGTGCAAAAGAGAAAACAGACCTCCCCCCAAAAAAACCCTTGGAAAATATAACGTGAGAAAAAGAATGCTTTGATGTAGATACAGATCCCATAAGTTCTTTCTCTGGAGGTGGATAGCATTTTTCATCATATTTCTTTCAGAATTGGCTTGGATTATTGTATTACTCAGAATAGCTAAGTCTTTCACAATTGATCATTGTATAATATTGCTGATACTGTGTACAATGTTCTCTCGCTTCTGTTCACTTCACTTTGCATCAGGTTCATAAGTCTTCCTGGATTTTTCTGAAGCCAACTTGCTTTTCATTTCTTATAGCATATTAGTATTCCATCACAATCATGTAATACAACTTGTTCAGCCATTTCTAAATTAATGGTCATCCCGTGGATTTCCAATTCTTTACCACCACAGAAAGAGCTGCTATAAATATTTCTGTACATATAAGTTTTTCTTTGATTTCTTTGGGATACAGACCTAGAAGTGGTATTTCTAGGTCAAAAGGCATGCAGTTTTATAATCCTTTGGGTACAGTTCCTAATTGCTCTCCAGAATAGCTGGATCAGTTCACAATTCCACCAACAATGCATTAGTGTATTGATTTTTCCACATCCCAATATTTTTAATTTTCCTTTTTTTTTTTTGTCATATTAGCCAATCTGATAGGTGTAAGGTACTATCTCAGAGTTGTTTTAGTTTTCATTTCTCTAATCAATAGTGATTTAGACCATTTTTTCCTATGATTATAGATAACTTTAATTTCTTCTTCTGAAAGCTGACAACTTGTCAATAGGAAAATGACTTCTTATAAATTTGACCCAGTTCTTTATATGTTTTAGAAATGAAGTCTTTATCGGGAAACTTCCTGTAAAATTGCCCCCTCCTCTCCAGTTTCCTGTTTTCCTTCTAATCTTGGCTGCATTGCTTTTGTTTGTGAAAACCTTTTAAATTTCATGTAATCAAAATCGTTCATTCTATATCCCATAATGCTACTGCCTCTTGTTTGATTACAAATTCTTTCCTTCTCCATAGATCTGACAGGTAAATTTTCTATGCTCTCTTATTTTGCTTATGACATCACCATTCATATCTAAATGTTGTACACATTTTGACCTTATCTTGGTATATGGTATGAGATGTTGGTTTATACTTCATTTCTATCAAATTGCTTTCCAACAATTTTTGTGAATAAGTTCTTGACTCCAAAACGCAGATATTTGGATTTATCAAACACTAGATTACTCTGATCTTTTACTACTGTGTATGTATGTATCTACTGTATGTTGGGTACTTAATCTATTCTACTGATCCTCTGTTTCTTAGCCAGTACAAGACTGTTTTGATGATTGCTGTAGTTCAGTTCTGTCTGACCCCTTTGGGGTTTTCTTGGCAAAGATACTGCAGTGGTTTGCCATTTCCTTCTCCAGCTCATTTGACAGAGGAAACTGAGGCAAACAGGGTAAAGCGACTTGCACAGGGTCACCGAACTGATAAGCGTCTAAGGCCAGATTTCAACTCAGATCATTCTAACTCCAGGTCTGGCACTTCCACTTTTGATGATTACAGCTTTTTGACACAGTTTGAGATCTGGTACTACTGGCCACCTTCCTTCAATTTTCGTTCATTAATTTCCTTGATTTTCTTGATCTTTCATTCTTTCAGATGAATTTTGTTATTTTTTCTAGTTTTATAAAATAATGTTTGATAGCTTGCTTGGAATGGCACCAAATAAAAAAATCAACAGATAGAATTGTCTTTTTTCTTCTACTGGCTTGCTTACTCACATTTCGCCAGTTGTTTAGATCTGACTTTATGTGAAAAGTGTTTTGTAATTTGATTTATTTGTCTTGGCAGGACTTGTCTTGGCAGGTAGACACCCAAATATTTATATTGTCTATATTATTTTAAATGGAATTTCTCTATCTTTCCATTGGACTTTGTTGGTTATATATAGAAATACTGAGGATTCATGTGGATTTATTTTTTATTCTGCAACTTTGTGGAAGTTATTATTTTGACTAATTTTTTAGTTGATTCTCTAGGGTTCTCTAAGTATACCACCATATTGTCTGCAAAGAATGATAGTTTTGCTTGCTCATTGCCTATTTTAATTCCTTCAATTTATTTTTCTCCTCTTCTTAGTTAGGATTTCTAGTACATTATTGATTAAAAAGGGTGATAATGGACATCCTTGCTTCACTTTTGATCTTACTGGGAAGGCTTCTAGCTTACCTTCATTATAGATAATACTAGCTGATAGTTTTTAGTACTTACCACAAAAGAGAGCTCCATTTATGCCTATGCTTTCTAGTGTTTTTAATGGGAATGAATGTTGTATTTTGTCAAAAGCTTTTTCTGCATCCATTGATATATTTTTGTTTTTGTTATTAATATTATCAATTATGTTAATAGTTTTCCTAATATTGTACTAGTTCTGCATTTCTGGTATCAGTCCCACCTGGTCATAATGTATGATATATTACTATAATTTCCTTGCTAGTTTTTAATTTAAAATTTTTGTTAATATTCATTACGGGAACTGGTCTATAGTTTTCTTTCTGTTTTCGCTCATTCTGGTTTTGGTATCAGCACCATATTTGCATCATAAATTCTGTAGTACTCCTTCTTTGACTATTTTTCCAAATAGTTTATACAGTATTGGAATTACTTGTTTAAATTTTTTGCGGGGGAGGGTGTATAGGTGTTCAAGGAAGAGTAGGACCTCTGGTGTGAGGGCTTTCTGAGCCCTTTTCAGGGTTACTCATCCACCTTTGGTGTCCACCTAGCACTCAATTCTCACCTGTGTCTCCAAGAAGCTGTAGCATGCACAGCAGCCACAACCTGGTAAAACTTTCTCAGCAGACAGCCTAAATCAGATTGTGGGTAACCTGTTAGTGAGTTAGAGGGATGTCTACTCCAAAATATGTAAAGACCTCCCTCAGTGGAATTCATGGATGAGAATAATTTGTTCCCATGGCCATGAAGTTGGCTGAAGCAGATGCCATGGAGAATTTAGAGCTTGGTCAAACATTGAAGATGCCAAGGTCATCCACTGCATCCTGGGATATCACCAATTCTCCTGACTTCTGTCTTGCCACTGGACTTCTATGACTCTGTGAGGCTGATAACTTTGCACAACTCTGCCTTACTTAAATCCAATTCATGAGCAAGTCAAGACATCACTCCATGATGTCATTGGTCTTCTTCAAAAATGAAGGGCAAACAATAACAAATGTTTGGTAGAATTCACTTGCAAATCCATCTGGCATTGGGGATTTTTTCATAGGAGGCTCACTGATGACTTGTTCAATTTCTTTTTCTAGGATGGGGTTATTTAAACATTCCATTTCCTCTTCTATTAATCTGGGCAATTTATATTTTTGTAAATATTCATCCAGTTCAATTAAGTTGTCATATTTGTTGGCATATAATTAGGCAAAATAGCTCCTAATAATTACTTCAAACTAACCAATGGTTTATCTATTTTAGTTCCCCTCCCCATAAAACCAGCTTCTAGTTTTTTTTTAAATTTATTTCAATTGTTTTCTTACTTTCAACTTCATTAATCTCTCCTTTGACTTTCAAGATTTCCAATTTAGTGTTTAATTGGGTACTTAAATTTACTCCTACTATAGTTTTTTTTTTTTAAATTTCATGCCCAGTTCATTGATCTGTTCTTTCTTTATTTTATTGAAGTAAGCGTTTAGAGATGTACAGTTTCCCCTAAATACTGCTTTGGCTGCACCACATAAATTTTGGTATGCTGTCTCATTATTGTCATTCTCTTTAATGAAACTGTTGATTATTTCTATGGTCTGTTCTTTGACCCACTTATTCTTCAGAGTTAGATTTAGTTTCCAATAAATTTTTAATCTATGTTTCCACAGTCCTTTATCAAAAGTAATTTTTATTGCATTTATTGCAAGGACGTATTGAATATTTTTGCTTTTTCTGCATTTGGCTGTGAGGTTTTTCTGCCCAAATACACAATTTTTGTGTAGGTGCCATGTACAGCTGTGAAAAAAGTATACTCCTTTTTATTCCCATGCAATTTTCTTTAGAGGTCTATCTCATCCAACTTTGTAACTTCTTTAAGAACCAGAGTGCTATGGCATTGGGTACACATATGTTCAGTATTGAGACTGCTTCACTGTCCATGGCACCATTTAGCAAACGTAGTTTCCCTCCTTATGTCTTTTAATTAGGTCTATTTTTGCTTTGCTTTGTCTGAGATGACTGCTGCCCCTACTTTTTTTTTTTTTTAAACCTCAGCTGAAACGTAATACATTCTGCTCCATCCAGGAGGAGGTGTTAACATCTGCTTTGCTGTTGTATCTAGGGACCACAGGATCTTTCCACTTGACTCCCATATGAAACTTTCCATGTTGTCCTCTCCCTCATTAGATTGTGTACTCCCTGGAAAGAAGTCACAGTTTTATTTTCTATGTATATCCCCAGGGCTTAGCCCTGTGCTTTGCACACCCTAAGAGCTTAATAAATGCTTCATTCATTCAAATTCTGGGAAATTGGAAGTAACAAGACCTATTAAAGCCTGGGCCCCGCCGAGCTGAACTGGCAGCCCTAGGGCTTTCAGGGACAAGGCTAGCCTCCAAGGCTGGGAGCAGAAGAGAGGCAGGACCGGGTGGGGCTGGGCTGGGCACTACAGGAAGGGAAGGAATGCCCACCTCCAGGGCTTGGGAAGGAGAGCTGAACTGGAAGTGGAAAACAAGAAAAGGCGGTGGCAGCTGGTAGAGGTGGCAGACTGGAAGCGCCGCGCGAAGTCGGAATGCCAATGCCAGACTGCACCTGGGAGCCCCGCCCACTGTCCAATCCTGACACTGTAGCCAATCGGACAGGCAGCTCTTCTCACCAGCCACCTCCCGGCTCACTATAAACACTCCTCACTCTCTCTGCTCTAGTTTGCCCCGCCCCCCAAGCCAATCAAAGGAATGGGAGGGGACGTCCCCCTCCGTCTGCGTCAGTTTAAAAAAAAGGGGGGGAGACGCTGACACTGAGAAGAAGGGAGAGAGACACGCCAGAGACAGACAGAGGGACAGAGAGAGACACACACACAGAGAAAAGAACCTTTGGGTCTTTCTCGGGAGAGTGAAAAGCAGCCCCAGTTCTGTAGGCGGAGCGTCCGTGATCGACAGGAGCGTGCTGCCAATGAGCTGGTCCAGACGCTCCGCAGACCAGTCTCGGAGTGGGCGGGGCTGGCCCCGGTCTCGGCCAATGGCGGCGGGGCGGGCGGAGGTTGGGCTGCTGTGGGTAGGGTTAGTGTGAGAGGTGCGGCTGGGGGAGGTAATGATGATGGTGGCGGAGGAGGATGGGGGGGGAGGGGGTGCTGGTGACTGAGCAGCAGCAGCAGCCGCCGCCGCCGCCGCCGCCGCCGCCGCCGCAGCAGCAGCAGCTACTCCGGAGGGGGGCCTGGTCCTGGGGCGGGGGTGAGGGGCCCGGCCATTGGGCTAGTCCCTCTGGGGAGAGGCTTGGGGGCTGAAGGGTGTCTTCCCGCCCGGCCGGGCCGGCGTGAGGCCGCCCGTTAGCGCTGGCTCGGCTTCGCCTGTTCCATGTGGCTCGGGCGGCGGGGATGGAGGACGCGGTGGCGGCGGCTGCAGCGGCAGCAGCGGCAGCAACGGCAGCAGCAGCAGCGGCAGCAGCGGCGGCGGCCAGCGACGAGCGACGCTGAGGAGGGAGCGGGGCCCGAGCCGGAGCCCGAGCCGGAGCCGGCAGCGCAGGCGCGGCGGGACCAGAGGTGTGAGGAGGGGCGGGACGTGCCCCTCGGGGTGACAGGGACGGCGGGCGGGCCCGGGGCCCGAGGCTGCCGAGTTCCCGGAGCTGCCCGGCCGGCCAGGCCCCCCTCCCGCCGCCGCCGCCGCCGCCGCCGCCGGCCCCCTCTGCCGCTGGAGGCGCAGGGAGTATCCGCTCCCCTCTGTTACGCCGTCACGCCGAGGCTGGGGGCGAGAGCCCGCGGTGGGCGCCGGGCCTGGGACCCTGCCCTCCCTCCGCCTCCTCCGTGCCTCGCCCCTCCCTTCCTTTCCTGCGGCTGAGACCGAGCCCCTGTTCTGGGAGCGAGCCGGGGACACGATTAGTTATTGGCACAAAGACACAAAGAGTTCGTTTCTAACACCCCCACCCCCGCCTCGGGTGGGGGGCGGCCGCCGAGGCCCGAAGGCGAGGCGGCCTCTTGGGGCTTCCCGGCTCGGGCTTGCCCTCCGGGTGGTGTGGCCGCCACCGGCCTCTCTCGGGGGTGGGGGTGGCTCAGCGGGTCGCTGTGGAGATGGTGCCCAGGAACCCTGTCCTATGTGACCGCATTCCCGTCTTCCATCATTGATCTCTTTGGCTTTCAGCTAGGGCACGTCAGAAAAAAAAACCAAACGGAACCCCAAGCCCTAGGACCCTGTCAGCTGCAAAATCATCTGCTGTGGAATCCCTGTTTCCATTCATTATTTTCTCGTCTTTGTTTTGCTTTCCAGCCCTACAGATCACACCTCCTAGAGCCCGTGGGGAGCGGTGATGATGTCTGCCTGAGGGAACCGCTTCTCACTCAGCCAGTCATGTGTACCACGTTGCAGGCTGTGCCGTTCATCCAAGGTGGGATTGCCCTGTGAAACAGGGAGAAGAATCATGGACCCTCAGCATCGTGCCAAGTTGTAATTCACCCTTCAGAAGACAGACTTAGAGGACAGAGCTGCCTAGCTTTGGATACTGTGCTTTGTGAAAGCCGCTGCCTCGCTCCCTCGGAGGTGTGACTGTGCTCTGACCATCGTCATGGCTTCAGTTTGGAAGAGACTGCAGCGTGTTGGAAAACATGCCTCCAAGTTCCAGTTTGTGGCCTCCTACCAGGAACTTATGGTTGAGTGCACTAAGAAGTGGTACGTAGTGCCTGCTGGCTGCAGGCTGCAGCGAACAGCTCCCTGTACCTTTCTGTGTCTAAGCAGCTGGGTGGGGTGCCAGTAAGTTCAGGAGTGTGCGCTGGTGCTGGCCCTGTGGGGTTTCATTGTGTTCTGCTATGCTCATAAGATTATTGCTGTGACATCGTATTAGAGGTTTAGCAGATTTGGACATTAAGGTTTTTAGTAGGACTGGGATATCTTCATTTTTGGATCTTCAGAAGAAGTCAGGATTTCAAATGAAAAATGAATGACTGGGCAGGGAAATGTAGAATTTCTGTGGGATGGTGATAATCTTTTTTGTTCAGAGTAAAGAATCTTCCTTAAAACTGAGGTGTTCTTCCGTGTATAAATAGGGGAATATTGGAATTTATAACCTTAAAAATGGATTTGTTATTTGCCTAGGCAACTGTGTCATGTTTTAATTGCCCAATGGGACCCATTTCTTGGCCAGACTGGAGGAAGCAATTAGCAGTGCTAGTCCTGATTTGCATCTTTCTACTTCAGCAAAGTTAACTTTAGAGCTTACCTCTTAGTGCCTAGGACTGCAAGTAAATACATGTTATTATGTGAGAGAAAAAGGTTAACTTTAAAATATAGGTCCTTATGGTTTTTCATTTGTTACTATGATTAAACAGCTTTACTTTAAAAGAATCTAGAGTTCACAAGGACTCTGATTTCTGTGTAGCATTCTCTTTTATAGCACATTATAAAACAAAGTAGTTTTTGCACTTTTGATATTTAGTATTTATAATGCTTATATATTTGACACATAAATTATTTCTTGCATTACTAACACAATTACTTAAAGCTATCCTTAACCCATTACCATGCTATTGCGCTTTTGAAGATTCTGTATTTAATGATCTTAGACAATACTATGCAACGTATTGCATAAAGAATATAGGAAGATGATGTTTTTAGGTAATGGATTGTTAAAACAGTTTAATATAGTAAATACTCAGCTACCAAATGTTTCTCTAATTCAGTTCAGCACTTGGAAACATACTGAGAGCAGGTATCTTTAAAATATTTACATTTCTTAAGTGGAATTCCAACAAAAATATAAAGTGATTCTTCTGGAGCCACTGGATACTTTTTTTTTGATTGCCAGTTTGTAAATAGCTTGGGATAATTTCCTTAAATGCTATGTAAACTAGTTGCCAAGACCAGAGCCATCATGCTTCAGAATTTTGCTGTACTTCAGTCCAGTAAAAGGAATGCTTATGGAAGTATCTTTACTTTTTTCAGTCTAGTAAATTAGATCTCTAAGGTAGAATTAGGCCACATGACCCATATCTTTTGAGCTCAGCCTATCACATATAGGACTAAAGCATCAGAGTTGTGGCATATGATCATAGGAAACCTAAATGTCTCTTATCAAAATATGTTTTAAAAGATTTTGGTTATTAGTATTGCATTAGAACAAATACAAGGATAGTTTTAAGCTCATTTTAAAAAACAGAAAGTGTTTGTATTTGGTTTTCTTTTCTTTTTATGTTTTTTGGTTGGGGAAGGGACAGAACTATGTAAGAATCCAAGTACTTTTCCTTATTAAAAAAAACATTTAATTTCTTGTGAGTTGATATTTGCAAGTGAAACCTTAGTTGTAGAATAGGGGGGAAGGTAATATGTATGTAAGAAGCCCTTAATATTTCATCTTCAGTATACATGATAGATTTTGCAAGGAATGAATTAATACTAGGAAAGGAACAGTGTAGTCCTTTAAAGGCATTTTGAGTCCAATCTATTCTTTCCAGGATAATCTTTGGAAGATTTATCTCAGTCACATTTTTATAGGATCATGGAATTTAGAGCTCAAAGGAACCTTAGAGATTATCTAGTCTAGCTTTCTTATTTTACAAATAAGGAAACTGAAGTCCAGAAAGATCAAGTAATTGCCGTGTCACAAAGAGAATCTTTGCCTCCAGATTGTTTTGATTATATACATATATTTTATGTAACATGTTTGCTTTAAGTAGAAGAGCACTCATGGAGAATCAGAAATCTGCTTCAATAAAATCCTTTTTATATTGTCTCATTAGGGACCACAGAAAAATTTGCCTATGCTGGAATTGTATTGTCGTAAAAATGGGCAAGTGGGTTGTTATTAGCTGGGATATAGAAGTCTTTTCATTATATAGAACTTTTTGTTGTAGTGGTATTCAATCAGTATTCTAGGTGTCATGTGGTTTTAGGGTAATTGCAGATTAGGTCCTGATTCCCTTTCTCATTTCCTATGCTATGTGTTTCTTTTCTGTTCTGCATTCCCAAAGACATGGTTTCTTCTTCTCAAGGGAATTTACAGGAGAAAATAAAATGGATTTAGAGGAACCATGACTTTTAAAGAAAACTTTAAATAGATGCTGATATAGCACTGTGGGTGATAAGAATGAAGAATGAATCAGAGAATAAAAAAAATTAATGCTTATTTTGTGCAAAGTACTGGGAATATTAACAGAAAAACAAGATAACCCCAGCTTTCAAGGGGCTCATATTCTAATGGGGGAGACACATAGAAGGTTTTAGCTTAATGAAATCTATGGTTCTTAGGGTGTAGCAGTGAAGCAGATGCCAATACATCTTAAATGCTTTTTCCACTGGTAAAACCATATCCATTTACAATATTGAATCATTTGGCAGTGCCGAGGACTTTTGTGATGAGAATTTTTCCAGGTCTTCAGAAGCTGTAGCTATAGGGAAAAAAAATAAGGATTATAGGAAATGAAAGTAGATATCAGGATCCAAACTGCAGTTTCCTAAACTAATGTGTCACTTGGAATCCTATTAAAATTTTTGTTTTTATAACAAAATTTCTGTATAATGAAAGGACAGAGCTATGATAGGATTATGGATCTAGAACTGGAGACCTCAGAGACCATGAGTCTTCCCCTTTGTTTAATAAAAATAATAATAATGATAGCTGACATTTATATAGTGTTTCTTGTGTGTCAGGCACTATGCTAAGTGCTTTATAATTGATCCTCACAGTAACCCTGGGAAGTAGGTACTATTATTATCCTCATTTTACCGAGGAGCAAACTGAGGCAACCAGAGGTTAAATGACTTGCCCAGAGTCAACCAGCTAATAAATGTCTGAGACTGGATCTGAACTGAGGTCTTCCTAATGCTACTCCTAGCACTCTACTGTATCACCTCCCTGCCCCCATTTAACAGAGGAGGAAACTAAAGGCCAAAGGAGGTTAAATGATTTACCTGAGGTCACACAGGTAAGTGTATTGTTAGAATCTGAACCCAAAAGTACTTTGTTTCCAGTGTTACTGCTTATTCCCCTGTATCAGAAAAAGAAAGTAGGGAATGAATAGCTCAGAGGAAGTCAACAGATGTGGCAGACAAAAAACTGATGTTATCATAGGCTACATTAAAAGTGATGCATTGTGTTCCAGAGGTAAATGCTCTGCTATACTCATCTCTGGTTTGGCCTTATCCCTAGTATATTTGGTTCAGAAGGAGCTCATAATTTAGAGAAAGCAGAGAAACAAATTGTGGAGCAGGTCCAGAAGCTGGTGATGAGGATATTGTTGTTGTTGTTTGTCCTTCATTTCTGAAAAGGACCATCAAGGTGGTGACCTGACTTGGAGATGACTTTGATTTGAGTGAGGGAGGGCTGTGCAAGGTCATCAACCTCACTTTCTTCTTCGGAGCCATCTGGGTCCAGTGGCCTGATATTCATCAGGAGGACTGGAGATGGCCCAGGATGAAATGGGAGACCCTAGCCATTTCAGGCTAAGGTCTTATCACTTTCTCACTTTGAGTGAGATACACCCATTCAATGAATAGGCCTCTTTAAGTAGTTACTCTGGGATGGTCCCTTTAAAAAACAAACAAACTGGGAGGGGAAGACCCTCGGGGTTCCTGGGTAAAAGAGAAACAGTTACTGTTTTAGTATTTAGAATGTTAAGTATTGAATATTTAGGATGTTTAGTATTGAGGATGTTGAGAACTTTGAAGAATCTGCCTTACAAGGTTTGGTTATAGGAACTGGGCATGCCTAGTTAGGAGAAGAGAAGATGTAGGGGACACATGACAGGTATCCTGTGATTTGCCCCCACAGGGCAGGACTAGGTTTCAGAGAGGAAGATTTAGGCTTATGTAGAATGGGCTATTTCAGAGACAATGAGTTCTCGTTTGGTCCTTATGGCTACTTGTGGAAGATTTTGTAGAAGGGAAGCTTGGTTAAGCCTCTATTTTGAACTAAATGACCCATAAGGTCCTTTCTGACTCGTAGGTTCATTGATTTCATGAAGAGGAATGGAATAACTGGGGTGGGATAGAAAAAAGAAAAGGTGGTTTGATGAAAAGAGAGAGGCAACCTACTAAAAAAGAAAAGAAGGAAGGAAATAAGCATTTATCAGGTGCCTACTGTGTGCCAGGTATTGAGCCAAGTGCTTTACAAAAATCTTCCTTTAATCCTCACAACAACCCTGTTCTGGATACTGTTATTATCCCCATTTTACAGTTGAGGAAATTGAAAAAGATCAGGCCATGTTCTTTTTGGGCATGTGCTCTCGATTTTTTTTGTAAGTGAAATGCTTTTAGGGGTAATGCTGTACAGCCCTAACCTCTAACTTGAGGATGTGCAAACCTTCTGCCTGTATTCTGAAATCAAAGCAATACAGATAGCATATAATATGGGATTCAGGAAAGGTTTAGGGATTTAGCCTTGACTTACAGGAAGGTAGTAGGTGGTCAGTGTGTTTCTTTCCTGAGGGGAAGAAGCATTTCAGTGGGTAGGATGCTGTCACTAACATATTCTTTTCTCAGGACAACAGAATTTGAGCCAAGCAAGAAAAGTCAGGATGTGACTGATAGAACAGGATGAAAGTAGGGCTTTAGGAGAGCCAGCTTCTTTTGGGTCTAGGATCTTAATGACACCAAGAATAAGTGTACCTTTACTCTGTTGGCTTCATCAAAGGATGTAGGGAGAGTGGGTTTAGGCTTTTATAAATGACTGCATTCTCTGAAAAACTGAGTTACAGTTTGTAAACCCTAATCTCAGCTCTTGTGTTTTCTCCTGTTGATTCTCTTTCAATACTCCTTCCTCAACTCTGGCTCCCTCTTGGTAAGGTCAAACTTCTTGAAGACTTTTGTTTCTTTTGAAAAAAAGGTTCACATTTGCAATAGGTGTTAACCCTGGACAATTCTAGATTTGGTGTTCAGGATGTTTGTCTTTTGAGAGTATGAGGTACTAGTTAACTAAAGTAAACCGAATGTCCTAGTTAACCAAAAAAAAAGTAAGGTTTCATTGCCTACCCCTTTCTAGTAGAGGTTATTTATAGCTATTACTTGTTTCTTACTCTTGTTACTCTTCAAATGACTATGACCAAAAGAACTAGACCAGGTTTGAAGAATATAGAGGTTTGTAGGCTGTGCCATCTTTGCTTTCACTACTGCCACCGGGTAAATTTCTTCCTTATTTAATTGTTAGGCATGTTGTGAAAGTAAACCCTAATTTCCTGAAGATGGTAGGGAGTAATAGGAGTTGTGCATAAATTTCTCCAGTAAAATCTGTTCCTTCCCTACATCTATTACTTCTTATTTTCATCTGTAGTTGTATGTTTCTGGTTTCTGAGAACCTTCTGTACTAACTAACCTCTCCATAAATGTTTAAGTGTTTAGAGCTCCTATGTCTGTAGGTCAGATATGGTTAGAATATCAGTAGTGTGAATAGAAAGCAAATACACTTTAGATGACGTTTTCATAGGATTATTTTAAGTTTCCAAATGACTTAAAAGTTAGTTTTCTGTGTTTGTTCACCGTATATAGATAATAAGTAATACTTATCATTCTTCCTTATCTTACTATGATGTTAAGACTGAAAAGAAAATTTCAAAGAACTGTACTGTGGGCATTTCCTAGAAAGATATATAATCATTTTATTCCTAAATTTCTCTTATTATTTAGAAATTCTTTATAATTTAGCATTCTTTTCCATACAAGAAAAAAGCTACTTCTAACTTCAGAAAGGAATTTTTTTTCTGTAACAATCAACCAATCTTTCTTGAGCACCCAGGCTGTGCAAAGCACTCTGTCTAGAGTTATGCAAAGAAGTTTAAGTCATAGTTCTTGACCTTTAAAAGCTTATGTATAGTTGGGGGGATAGAAACACATAAAAAGTTAAATAACTGAAGATATCACCAAGAAGTAATAGTTTAAGATAATGCAAGAACTATCCCAGAGCTGTACATGATTAATTTACCAGCATGTAAGGGAGGGACTATACCTATGAGTTTATGTATGAACATAAATGGGGAACTCCTGGATAAAGAAATTCTCTCTAACAGTGCAGGTCAGTGCCTTCTCTGCACTTTATAGCCTTAGTTTCCTGAGTTACCTAGTTATTAAAAAGTGAAGTGCTTTACCCACAGTCACACAAGCAATATTTATCATAAGCTAGACTTGAAACCCAGGTCTTCCTGGTTCCCCATAGTAGGTCTGTGTCTACCATGAGTGCTTTAGGAGTTCAGAGGAAAGAGTGCTCAACAACACTGCAATGCAGGGAAAGTTTTGTTGAAGCAATAAAATTTGGATAGGCTCAGAAATGAGTGGGCATTTCAAGTACTTGTAAACTGTAAGAAGGGAGAATCTTCCCTCATACACTTGACACCCACTAGCTGTGTGGCCTTGGGCAAGTCACTTAACCCCAATTGCCTCATCCTGGGTCATCTCCAGTCATCCTGACGAATATCTGGTCACTGGATTCAGATGGTTCTGGAGGAGAAGTGAGGCTGGTGACCTGCACAGCCCCTCAAAACAAAGTCAAGTGCAAGTCATGTCGTTATTTCTCTGATGGCATGGTCTTCTTCAGCAACTCTAATTTGGGAATTGATTGGAATGGTCTTCATAGTGGAAATAGTAAAAACTGGCAGGAGTTAAACTTTCTTACAGGTAAGGAGAGAAGAAGAAAGTTCCAAAGAATGAATATTCAGGAGCAACATGGTTTGGGGAGTATGATGTGACAAAAAGCAGAAGGTGAGATAAGGAGTAATTAAGAGGAGGAAAGCCAGAATAATGAATGTATCAGGAAAACTAGGGAGGATTTTCAAGAATAAGTGGATGATTGAATGTCACATGTGGAGCAGGGAGAATAAGGGCTTAAAAAAAGGTTACTGAATTGTTAGGGAATCATTATAATCTTTCAAGAGTTTACTCTTGCATAGTATCTATTTTTGCTCTTTAGAAATTAATTTTTGAGGATTTTTTTTAAAAAGTAGAATAAACGAATATATGTTTAGAGCCAGAAAGGATTTTAAAGATACTGGTGCTTTACACTCTCATTTTACAGATGAAAAAATTTAGACCTAAAGAAAGAAAGTGGCTTATTCAAGATTATGTGATAAGTTTGGAGCAGAACTAGAATTGGGATATAAACTGTACAGTCCATACTCCCCAGAGAATCTCTGCCATAACATAGCCAACAAATGGTCATTTAACCTTTGTTCCAAGACTTTCAATGAGGGAGAATCTACTTATTCATTCATTCATTTTCAACAAACATGTTAAGCACCTACTGTGTGCCAGGCCCTGTGGTAGGTACTGACTATACAAAATAAAAAACAAAATAGACTTTGTCTTCAGGGAACTTAAATTCTTTTGAGGGAGTAAGAATATATACACAGATACATACATACAAAATGAAATAGCAAATACAAAGTAATTTCTGGGTAGAGGATACTAGCAACTGGGGCAGGGGCAGGAATTAGATTACAATAAGGGTTTTTTTTAGTAGGTAAGAACTAAGCCTTGAGAGAACCTTGTGATTTTGTGAAGAGTACTTTCCAGGCATGAGAGAAAGTTTGGGGAGAAGCACAGATATGGGAGATGGAATGTCATCTGTAGTGTATTAATAGCAAATAGTCTGGTTTTGTTAGACTATGTAGTGTGTGAAGGAAAGCAATATGCAATAAACTAAGGTTGGTTAGAGCTAGATGTGAAGCCTAGCAAAATGCTTCAAACCAAGGTGTTTGCATTTTTTATTTTAGAGGCAAGAGGGAGCTACTGATACTTCTTGAGCAGGAGTCTGCCATGGTCTGGCATGTGCTTTCAGAATATTAATGTGGAAGCTGTATCGAAGATAGAATGGAGAGGGGTGCAAAGCTATGTACCGGGAGACCAATTAAGAGACTCTTTCTTGCAGTAGTAAGTAGACAAGAGGTGATGAAGGCCTGAATTAGGATGTTGGACATGTGACTGGAGAGAAGGGAAAGAGAGGCATTGAAGGGAGATTCAGTTTATTAATTGATTAGATACAGAAGATGATGCAAACTGAAGAGCTGAGAATGATGCCGAGATTGCTAACTTGTTTGGTTGAAAGATAGGGAAGTTTGGAAAAAGGGAAGGTTTTGAGTTCTGTTGAATTTAAGATACATGTGGAACATCCAGTTGAAAATGGCCAGTAGGCACCATTTTTGAAAGTAGTCTATTCCACTTTGGATAGCTTTAATTTTTAGGAAATTTTTCTACTTAGCAAGTCTAAATTTGCCCTTTGGCATCTTTTACCCATTGCTCATAGTTGTGGGCTCTGGGGCCAAGCAAAGTAAGTCTAATACTTCCTCTGGCAGCCCTCCAAATACTTGAAAATAGCTATCATGCTTCTCCAATTTAATTTAATTTAGTTCAGCAAGCCTTTTTGAAGTGCCTACTATGTTCCAGTCACTATGCTTCTTCAAGATAGACACTGCCACTTTCTTCAACTGATCTTAATATGGAATGATCTTGGCGTCTTTTAACACCTCTTTTATCTGCCCTGCTTCCTTCCCCCACCTTTAACTTTTTAGTTAATGAACTTCTTAAAATGCCCAGCACTGAGCATAGTACTCTAGATATAGTCTGACCAGAGCCAGAGTAAAGTTGGACCTAGACCCTGTGTGTCACTTAACATAGTCCAAGATTGCATCAGCTTTCTGGTTGCCATATCACACTGTGAACTCATATAGAGCTTACAGTCCACTCAAACTCTCAGCCCTTTCTTCAGGTGAACTGTTACTTAACCAGGCATCTCCCATTTTCTGCTTGTGAAACTGATTTTTTTGAACCCAAGTTTAAGAATTTACATTTATAACCCTTTATTTGATTCAGGCCAATATTTTGTGTATCAGTAGCTTTTTGGACCTTAACTCTGTCACCTAGCTTTGTTTTACTTGCAATTTGATAGAACATAATTTCCATGCTTTTGACCAAATTATTTATAGAATGTTAAGTGGTACAGGTCCAAACACAGATCTCAGAGGCACTTCACTGGAGGACAGAGTGTTTTTCTAGGTGACATTTACCCATTAATGACCACTCTGGGTCTGGTCATCAACCAATTTTGAGATCATCTGAGTATAATGTTATCTAGCCCATGTCTCTTACCTTTTTCACAAGACTATGAGGACTAAACACTCCTTGAGAGCTTGAACTGTTCTGTTATTGTCTTTGTGTCTCTACTGCCTAGTGCAGTAGTACCTAACACATAGTTGTTGAGTGAGAGACTTTGCCTAGAATGGAATCCTGGGCAAGATGTTAAAATCTAGGTAAATTAAATCTATAGTATTCATGTAATGTGCCATTTTGTAGTGCTAGTTTATGAGGGAATGAAAGCAAATGAGAAAAGTCCTTGTAAGGTGACTCTTGCAGTCAGCCTGTAGAGAAAAGGAAGGATTGGGAGAGATTCTGTGTTGTTAATTTGAGAGAACTTGGTCATTGATTTGCATATGAAAGGTGAAGGACAAGAAAATGACACAGCCACTAGCATCTTAAATCTGGAACACTGAATGAACATTGGTGTTGCTGAGTAATAACAAAATCAAATTGCTGTAGGCAGGTGGAGATGTGGGTCTGGATCTCCCTAGTGAGGTCAGGACTGAGTATGATCTCTTGACTTCAAATTCAGTGGTTTTTTCCCACTATACCATGGAATGTATTTTATTTGTTAAATACTAGATATCTTCTGATATTTTTATTAAGAGAAATTGAATTGTAAGTGCCCAAATAGTTTTATTCTGTTGGAAAAATCTCTATCAACTTAAGTGTTGCCTTGGTATCTTAAAGATCTATTTACATTGTTCACAAATACCTTGTTAGTTAATAACCTTTAACCCCAACTTGGAGTCTTTAATGTGAATTCCCATTGACATTTTGAACATTTGTTCAGGTTCTTGATGTTTTTGTATTTTTTATACAAAAGTGCTCCTTTTAAATATGATAAATGTAGTAATATTATTGCATATTTACTTGCCAAAGTTAATAAATATTTTTAAAAAATGATTTCTCTTCATAACAGTTTTCGTCTGGACCTGTGATTGTATTGGTGTGGGGATCTCCTGTGGTTGGAAGCTCCCTCCACTGATATAGATTAACACTGTTGTGTTAGTGACTTGTGATGGTTATACAGCTAAAGTGTCAGAGATAGGACTTTAATCCATTGTTTGGTGTCTCCAAGACTGGCTCTTTATATCATTCACACCCCTTTCCCCCTTTTGAGTGATGTTTCATTCAAGTTGCCCATCATTTTTAAAACGTTTCAAACATTTTTACAAATAATTGTGAACTTTGAATACATTTGCAATCTTAGTGAGAATGCTTCTTGAAGTACAGCTGTTAAGTAAATAGTATCATGTAGAGGAAAGCAGTGGACGGAGTGAAGAGACTTGAGTCCTAGTTTCAGTTGCCATTAACCAGTTATATGATCTTTGGTAAACCAGTTCATACAGTTTATGGATCTAGAGTGGAAGGAACCTTAAGGGCTGTCTAGTCTAACCCTCTTCTTTTACAATTTCTTCCTCTGTGAAGTGAGGGAGTTAGACCATGATCCCATATCATTCTTACATTATGTGATTCTTTTGAAAGGAAGTGTTTTTTTTGGCAGTAATATCAGTAGTGAAGAAATTCTCTTTTGTTTGTTTGAAAATTTTTCTCCCTCTTGAATATGTCTAGGGATCTAGGGATAATTGTCCATATCTTTTGCTTCTCTATTACCAACTTTTTGCTGTGATTATTGGTATTTTGTTATTATCACTAATCTCTGTAAGTGTACTTTCAGATTTGAATCTTGTTTAGAGATGGACTGTATCAGGAGACCTGAACCTTAACTCCTGATTTTGCCATGTGATCTTGAGCAAGTCACTTGCCCTTTGCTGTTCTTTTTTTTTTTTTTAATTAATTAATTTAACTTTTAACATTCATTTTCACAAAATTTTGGGTTCCAATTTTCTCCCCATTTGTCCCCTCCCCGCACCCCAAAACACCAGGCATTCTAATTGCCCCTATCACCAATCTGCCCTCTCTTCTATCATCCCTCCCTTCCCTTGTCCCCATCTTCTTTTTTGTCCTGTAGGGCCAGATAACTTTCTATACTCCATTACCTGTATTTCTTATTTCCTAGTTGTATGCAAGAACAATACTCAACAGTTGTTCCTAAAACTTCAAGTTCCAACTTGTCTTCATCCCTCCCTCCCCACCCATTCGCTTTGGAAGGCAGGCAATTCAATATAGGCCATATCTGTGTAGTTTGGCAAATGACTTCCATAATAGTCATGTTGTGTAAGACTAAGTATATTTCCCTCCATCCTATTCTGCCCACCATTGCTTCTGTTCTCTCTTTTCATCCTGTCCCTCCCCAAGAGTGTTGACTTCAAATTGCTCCCTCCTCCCATTGCCCTCCCTTCCCTTATCCCCCCCCCCCCTGCTTATCCCCTTCTCCCCCACTTTCCTGTATTGTAAGATAGGTTTTCATACCAAAATGAGTGTGCATTTTATTCCTTCCTTTAGTGGAATGTGATGAGAGTGAACTTCATGTTTTTCTCTCACCTCCCCTCTTTTTCCCTCCACTAAAAAGCCTTATGCTTGCCTCTTTTATGAGAGATAATTTGCCCCATTCCATTTCTCCCTTTCTTCTCCCAATATATTCCTCTCCAACCCCTTAATTTTTTTTTTTTTGGTATCATCCCTTCCTATTCAATTCATCCTGTTCTCTCTCTCTGTATGTGTGTGTGTGTATATATATATATATATACACACATATATATATGTATGCATGTATGTATGTATCTGTATATGTATATGAGTATAATCCCTCCAAGTACCTAAATACTGAGAAAAGTTTCAAAAGTTACAAATATTATCTTTCTCTGTAGGAATGTAAGCAGTTCAACTTTAGTAAGTCCCTTGTGAGTTCTATTTCTATTTTCTGTTTACCTTTTCATGCTTCTCTTGATTCTTTGTTTGAAAGTCAGATTTTCCTTTCAACTCTGGTCTTTTCATCAACAATGCTTGAAATCCTCTACTTCATTGAATGACCATTTTTTTCCCCTGAAGTATTATACTCAGTTTTGCTGGTTAGGTGATTCTTGATTTTAATCCTAGTTCCTTTGACTTTTGGAATATTGTATTCCAAGCCCTTCAATCCCTTAATGTAGAAGATGCTAGATCTTGTGTTATGCTGATTGTATTTCCACAGTACTCAAATTGTTTCTTTCTGCTTCCTATATTTTCTCCTTGACCTGGGAACTCTGAAATTTGGCTACAGTATTCCTAGAGTTTCTCTTTTTGGATCTCTTTCAGGAGGTGATCAGTGGATTCCTTGAATACTTATTTTGCCCTCTGGTTCTAGAATATCAGGGCAGTTTTCCTTGATAATTTCATGAAAGATGATGTCTAGGCTCTTTTTTTGATCATAGCTTTCAGGTAGTCCCAGAATTTTTAAATTGTCTTTCTTGGATCTATTTTCCAGGTCACTTGTTTTTCCAATGAGATATTTCACATTATCTTCCATATTTTCATTGTTTTGGTTTTGTTTTGTAATTTCTTGGTTTCTCATAAAATCGTTAGCTTCCATCTGTTCCATTCTAATTTTGAAAGAACTATTTTCTTCAGTGAGCTTTTGAACCTCCTTTTCCGTTTGGCTAATTCTGCTTTTTAAAGCATTCTTCTCCTCATCAACTTTTTGGACCTCTTTTTCCAATTGAGTTAGCCTATTTTTAAAGGTGTGATTTTCTTCAGCATTTTTTTTGGGTCTCCTTTAGCAAGCTGTTGACTTGCTTTTCTTGAATCTCTCTCATTTCTCTTCCCAGTTTTTCCTCCACCTCTCTTACTTGATTTTCAAAATCCTTTTTGAGCTCTTCCATGACCAGAGACCACTGCATATTTATTTTGGATGTTTGGGATGCTGAAACCTTGACTTTTATGTCTTCACCTGATGGTAAGCTTTGTTCTTCTTCATCCAAAAGGATGTGAGAAAATACCTATTCACCAAGAAAGTAACCTTCTGTAGTCTTATTTTTTTCCCCTTTTTTGGACATTTACCAGTTACTTAACTTTTGGGTCCTTTGTCAAGAGTAGGGTATATTCTGGGGACTGTAAGATCTCAGTTCCTCCGAGGTGGCACAATCAAGCGTGCACACTGGTCTGGGAGCAACCAGAAACTTTTCTTCCCAGAATCTGTGAATAGTAAAATTCCCTCTCCACAGTCACCTCTAGTTCTGCCACACCAGCACTCATTGTGAGATTAAGATCAGCTGCTCAGTTCCTCCAGGGTCTTTAAGCTGAGAATTCCAACAATGGAAGCTGGCTGCTGCTACTGCCACCACCTGGGACCAGGGCTAGGGGAGGACCCTACTCCCTTGTCACCAAGGTGAAAAAGCTCTCTCACTGACCTTTGAAGCTACCTTTAGCATTTGTGGGTTGAGGGATCTGAGAACCTCCGCTGCTGCTGGGGATTCCGCCCCCGAGACCTGCTCCATTCCTACTCCTCCAGGTGCCACGGCCAAGTCTGGGCTGTGCTCCACTTTTTGTCCAGCGCAAACAGACCTTTCCCATCGGCCTTTCAGGTCACCCTGGGCTGGAAATCTCTTCCACTCCATTGTTCTGTGGCTTCTGCTGCTCTAGAATTTGTTGAGAGTCATTCTTTACAGGTATTTTATGGGCTGTGTGGGTTTTTTTTTATTTCTTAATCAAATTATAAGTAACTGTCCTAGGATAGAATAGAGAAGAGAACACAGATCTGGGGAAATGTACAGACTGTGGAGTCAGTAGGACCTGATAGATAATTAGTGACAAGTGAGGGAGGAAAGAGTTAAAGATAATCTTAAGAACAGAGAAAATTAGGTGAGTGGTAGTGCCAAAGAGAAGTAAGGAAGGCATAAGGAAGAATGATTTAGAGATAAAGATAATGAGCTTGGTTTTGGACTTGTTAAATACAATATGTTGTTAAAGATGTTGTTGGACTTGTTAAATGCAAGTAGAAATGACCTTATGTTTGAATTCTTGGTCTGCACTTTATTGTGTGATCTGGGGCAAGTATGTCATTTTTCTTATCTGAGCTTCAGTTTTTTTATGTGTAAAATTAAGGATTTGGACTCGATATTCTCAGAGGTTTTTTTAAGCTTTAAATACTGTGATCCTACATAAGTCATTGAGAATGTTCACTTAGCACAGTTTTTGGCATTAGCAATTAGAGCAGTGATTCTACATGTACAGCTACAAGTTCCTAACAGTTTTTTGGAGCTTAAAAAAAAGTAAGAGAAGCTGCAGAAGCCCAAATTTAAAGAACCCCTATCCAGTTATTACATAGAGTTGTTTACTTAGGTAGACATTTAATGAATACTTAGCTAAGGTATATTTAAATTCTAATTTGTGGACTGAATCACTTGTCTACCTTTTAAAAAAAGATTAAATACCCCTTCATGGACTGACATGACTATTTGTTAAATGAATATAATATAGTACTGTATTTCCCTGTGATTCGTTCATTTAGTGAATTTTGCAGTATGGGTTTTGTAAGAGTAATGGAATGTAGATTTTCTATAGAGACTGTTTCTTGAAGGAATGTTTAGGAAAGCAATGTCATCTAGTGGAAAGAGCAATGGATTGAGTGGGAGTCTGGTTGACCTTGAGTGACTCAACTTCACTGGGCCTTAATTTCCTTCTCTTTAAAAATTATGATTTGGATTAGATCAGAGATGGCTCATGGTCTACAAAACACTCAGGTGGAATCAAATTAAAATGTAATTGGGAAATGTTTAACAAAATAAAAACATTGCAAAATGGATAATGTTAATTTGAGATTTTCCAAGTCAATATGTAGCCAGCAGGGATCCATTTCTGTTTGAGTTTGACAGCATGGGATTAGATGATCCCTAAGGCCCTTATGTGCTTTCTTCTTTCCTAGATTCCTGCAGTAGCCTCTTATTTGGTCTCCCTGACTCAAGTTTTCCTCCATTCAAATCTTATCCTTTATATGGCTGCCAAAGTGAATTTCCTAAGGTATAGGTCTGAACATATTTATTGGTTGATTAACTTAAAAAACAATTTTAATCGATATATTTTGTTTTTGCATCACCTTCATTTCCAAATATATCCTTCTTTCCCATCCCGAGAGCCATTTCTTGTGACAAAGGAAAGAGAAGAAAGAGCTGTGCAAAACTAGCCAGCATATCAACCAATACTGACAATATATCAGTCAATCAGTAAGCATTTAAATGCTTACTATGATGTAGGCACTGTGCTAAATCCTAGGGTGACAAGACAGAACTGAAACAGTCTCTGCCCTCAAGGAGCTTATATTCTATG
Organism: Notamacropus eugenii; assembly: GCF_028372415.1. Classification (NCBI taxonomy): domain Eukaryota; kingdom Metazoa; phylum Chordata; class Mammalia; order Diprotodontia; family Macropodidae; genus Notamacropus; species Notamacropus eugenii. Next base: position 641,927,515 of record NC_092872.1, on the reverse strand, counting down.
GAAAGTAACATAGTTCAATATTCAAATCTCCTTCTACATCCATCTTTGCATGGAAGAGTGTATTTTCTCATTTTCTAGGTCCCAATCTCAGTTATTATAATTATAGAATCTTCAGTTTTAGTTGTTGTTCTTTCCATTTACATTGATATAGTCATTATACCTATTGTTTTCCTGATTCAGCTTACTTTGTTCATATGAGTTGTTCTGGGTTGGACCTGACTCGGGCCAGTCTCTTGGTGGTTTATGTTCCATAGTTGAACAAAATGAAACACTTCTATTTCATTACACATTTAACCAAAGGAGAGCTGCATAGTCATAGGAAAGGAAGGAGAGTCAACAAAGCATATGTATTGAGAATATTATGAGAGAATTTAGCTAAGTGAAACTTTCCTGCTGCCTCTGAGTTTGCCTTTGGGACCCCCATCCATGGCAGAGAGCACCCATAGTACCTTATGGCTATTTTGTATAGAAAGTGGTGTCACTAGCTTAGCCATTAGTCCCATGGCCCTATCAAGCTTTGAGAATATGACTATGATAAAAGTCAAAGTAGTTTTGAAGAAAAACTAAACTAACCTAACTTAGGTGGGGGTGGTGTAGTGTTAGGATATTATTCTATCCCCTTAGCCTTCTCTGACTTTTTCCATATCATGCAGTCATATTGTTACTATAAAGAGTGCTGCTATGAATGTTGTGTTTATGAAACCTACCGTGATATTTTTTGATCAATTTTTGATAAAATTTTTATATCAATTTTTATGATAAAATTAAACATCAATAAATATGTAACAGTTAATGAATGAAGAAGCACTTATTAAGTGTTGTTATATGCCACGATCTGTGCTATATACTGGGAATATTCCTCCACTTCAAAGGAGGAATTAAGCATATTAAAAACAGTATCAGGGAGGATGGAAGTCCTAGTTTGATATTTAATTGGGGATTTTCAATTTGTTCTTTTTCTAGCTTTTTTAGCTGTGTGCCCAATTCAATGATCTCTCTCTATTTTATTCAGGTAGGCATTCAGTGATATAAAACTTCCTCTAAGTTTGCAGTATCCCATAAGTTTTGCTAGGTTGTCTCATTATTGTCATTCTCTTCAATGAAGTTGTTGATTGTTTCTATGATATATTGTTTAACCCAGTTATTGTTTAGGATTAGATTATTTAGTTTCCAATTAACTTTTGGTTTATCTTTTAATGACCTTTCATTACATATAATTTTTATTGCCTTATGATCTGAGAAGGATGCATTGACTATCTCTGCCTTTCTACACTGGATTGTGAGGTTTTTATTTTTTATGTCTTAGTACGTGATCAGTTTTTGTATATGTGCCATATACTGCTGAGAAAAAGTTATATTTATTTCTATCCCCATTCACTTTTCTCCAAAGATCTATCATATCTACCTTCTACAGAGTTTTATTCACCTCCTTAACTTTTTTCTTGTTTATTTTGAGGTTAGATTTATCAAGTTCGGAAAGGGGAAGGTTGAGGTCCCCCACTAGTATAGTTTTGCTGTCTGTTTTTTCCTATAACTCCCTTAACTTCTAAATATTTGGATGCTTTGCCACTTGGAGCATATATGTTTACTAATGATGTTGCTTCGTTATCTATGGTGCCTTTTAGCAGGATATAGTTTCCTTCCTTATCTCTTTTAATTAGATCTATTTCTGCTTTTGCTTTGTCTGAGGTTAGGATTGCTACCCCTCTTTTTTTTTACATCAGCTGAAGCACAAGAGGATGGAAATCCTAAATTAAATACAGCAGAAAGTCAGATGGCTGGACCCAGATGTCTTGAGGTTAACTTAACAGTGCTATAGTTCTTCACAGAATAAAGACAGGGCAGACAGTAAGTCTAAGAGTAGGAGTCAGTGGCCAAGCAGATACGTCCTAGTGGTCTTCCATTACAGTATTAGAGGGAAGACATTCCTGAACTTTCTCTCTTTATAGCATCCTTATTGTCTTAGCATTTTTTTCCTGTGGTACACCTAAGCCAGAAGAAATACTTACAAATTCTGTTTATTAAGTGCTTAGGTCTAAAATTTATTTTTTTTCCTTTTTTAAAATTTATTTTCAGTGTTCTCCATTCACTTCCATATAACTTAGATTTTTTTCACCTCTCTCTCCTTCTTTCCTCCCTCTCTCCCCTCTCCCTCCCTGAGATAGCATGCAATTTTATATAGGTTCTACACATACATTCCTATTAAATACATTTTGACCATAGTCATGTTGCATAGAAGAATTAAAATAAACGGAAGAACTCATAAAACAAACCAAGATGTAATACAAAAGAAAATGCTCTGCTACATTTTGCGATTGAATTCCATAGTTCTTTCTCTGGATGTGGAAGGAATTTTGCCTTAAAAGATCATTGGGAAATTTTTATTTTTTTAAAATTTTATTTATTTTCAGTGTTCTACAATCACTACCATAAAACTTAGATTTTTTTTTTCCCCTGCCTACCCCACACCTCCCCCTTTCCTTCCCGAGATGGCATAAAATTCTATATAGGATCTACACATACATTCCTATTAAAGTCATTTTCCCTATAATCATGCTGTGTAGAAGAACTAAAGTGAATGGGAGAAATATAACAAACCAAAACATAATACACACAAAAAAAATGATCTGCTACATTCTGCAGTTGAATTCCATAGTTCTTTCTCTGGATGTGGAAGGCAATTTGCCTTAAAAGACCATGGGGAATTTTGTTAAGTCCTTGCATTGCAGAAGTTCCAAGTCTACCAGAAAAAACTCTCACACACTGTGGTCATTGCTGTGCACAAAGTTCTCCTGGTTCTGCTCCTTTCACTCAGCATCAGATCATATAAGTCTTTCCTGGCTCTCTAAAGTCTTCTTGTTCATCATTTCTTATAGTGCAATAGTATTCCATTACATTCATATACCATAATTTATTCAGCCATTCCCCAATTGATGTACATCCCCTTGATTTCCATTTTTTGGCCACCACAAAGAGTGCTGCTATAAATATTTTTGTACATGTGGGACCCTTTCCCATTTTTATGATCTCTTGGGGATACAGTCCTAGAAACAATATTGTTGGGTCAAAGGGTATGCATATTTTTGTAACCCTTTGGGCATAGTTCCAAATTGCTTTCCAGAATGGCTGGATGAGCTCACAGCTCCACCAACAATGAATTAGTGTTCCAACTCTCCCACATCCTCTCCAACATTTATCTTCTTCCTGTTCTGTCATGTTTGCCAGTCTGATAGGTGTGATGTGGTACCTCAGAGTTGTTTTGATTTGCATCTCCCTAATGAAAAGTGATTTAGAGCATTTCTTCATATGATTATACATATCTTTAATTTATTCCTCTGAAAATTGCCTGTTCATATCCTTTGACCATTTATCAGTTGGGGAACAACTTGTATTGTTGTACATTTGACTCAATTCTCTATATATTCTAGAAATGAGGTCTTTTCCCCCGATTAGCTGTAAAAATTCTTTCCCAATATACTATATCCCTCTGAATTTTGGTTGCATTGGGTTTGGTTGTGCAAAAACTTTTCAGTTTAATGTAATCAAAATTATCCGTCTTGCACTTCATAATGCTTTCTATCTCTTCTTTAGTCAAAAATTCTTCCCTTCTCCATAAATCTGATAAATACACTATTCCTTGCTTCTCCAGTTTGTTCATAGTATCAATCTTTATACCTATCTCATGTATCCATTTGGACTTTATTCTTGTGTACTGTGTCAGGCTTTGGTCTATGCCTAGTTTCCACCACACTGTTATCCAGTTTTCCCAGCAATTTTTGTTGAACAGTGGTTTCTTATCCCAGAAGCTGGGGTCCTTGGGTTTATCAAACAGTAGATTGCTATATTCATTGCCTACTGTGTCTTGAATACCTAGCTATTCCACTTGTCTAGCCTTCTGTTTCTTAGCCAGTACCAAGTGGTTTTGATAATTGTTGCTTTATAATACCATTTGAGATCTGGTAGGGCTAGGCCACCTTCCCTAACATTTCTTTTCATTAGTCCCTTTGATATTCTGGACCTTTTGTTCTTCCAGATGAATTTTGATATTATTTTATCCAGCTCTAGAAAATAATTATCTGACAGTTTAATTGGTATGTCACTAAATAAGTAAATTAATTTAGGTAGAATTGTCATTTTTGTTATATTGGCTTAGCCTACCCACGATCAACTGATGTTTTTCCACTTACTTAGGTCTGACTTTATTTGTGTGAAAAGTGTCTTGTAATTTTGTTCATATAGTCCTTGGGTTTGTTTTGGCAAACTCCCAAATATTTTATAGTGTCTACCTTAGCTTTAAATTGGATTTCTCTTTCTATGTCTTGCTGTTGGACTTTGTTACTAATATATAGGAATGCAGAAGATTTGTGTGGGTTTATTTTGTAACCTGCAACTTTGCCAAGGTTGTTTATTATTTCAAGTAATTTTTTACTTGAATCTCTGGGATTCTCTAAGTATATCATTATATCATCTGCAAAGAGTGATAACTTAGTTTCTTCTTTGCCTGTTCTAATTCCTTCAATTTCTTTATCTTGTCTAATTTCTACAGCTAACATTTCTAGTACCCTGTTGAATAGTGTTGGTGATAATGGACATCCTTGTTTCACCCCTGATCTTATTGGACATGCATCTAGCTCATCTCTATTGCATATAATGCTTGCTTCTGAAGGTTTTAGGTGGATGGTGCTTATTCTTTTATGGAAAGTTCCCTTTATTTCTATGTTCTCCAAGGTTTTTCATAGGAATGGATGTTGTATTTTGTCAAAAGCTTTGTCTGCATCTATTGAGATAATCATGTGGTTTCTGTTAGTTTTGTTGTTGTATGATTGATAATGCTGATAGTTTTCCTAATATTGAACCAGCCCTGCATTCCTGGTATGAATCCTACTTGATCATAACATATTACTCTTGTCATAAGATGCTGTATTCGTTTTGCTAAAATCTTATTTAAAATTTTTGCATCTATATTCATTGGAGAAATTGGTTTATAATTTTCTTTCTCAGTTTTTGTTTCTTCCTGCTTTAGGTATAAAAGCCATATTTGTATCATAAAAAGAATTTGAGAGGACTCCTTCCCCAATTTTCAAAAATAGTCTATATAGTATTGGAATTAACTGTTCTTTAAATGTTTGATAGAATTCACTTGTAAATCCATCCAGCCCTGGAGATTTTTTCCTAGGGAGTTCATTGATGGCTTGTTCAATTTGTTTTTCTGAGATGGGGTTGTTTAAGTATTCAACTTCCTATTCTTTTAATCTGGGCATTTTGTATTTTTAAAAATACTCATCCATCTCATTTAGATTGTTGAATTTATGGGCATAAAGTTGGGCAAAGTAATTTTTAATTATTGTTTTAATTTCCTCCTCATTGGAGGTGAGTTCACCCATTTCATTTTTAATATTAGCAATTTGTTTTCTTCTTTCTTTTTTTAATCCAATTGACCAAAGGTTTATCAATTTTATTAGTTTTTTCATAAAACCAACTATTAGGTTTATTTATTAGTTCAATAGTTTTCTTAATTTCAATTTTATTAATCTCTTCTTTGGTTTTCATTATTTCTAATTTGATATTTACTTGGGGATTTTCAATTTGTTCATTTTCTAGCTTTTTCAGCTGCATGCCCAAGTCATCGAGCTCCTCTTTCTCTATTTTATTCATGTAGGCATTCAAAGATATAAAACTTCCCCTAAGAACTGCTTTTGCAGTATCCCATAAGATTTGCTAGGTTGTTTCATTATTGTCATTCTCTTGAATGAAGTTGTTGATTGTTTCTATGATTTATTGTTTAACCTACTCCTTCAGGATTAGGTTATTTAGTTTCCAATTAATTTTTGGTTTATCCTTCCATGGCCTTTTATTACATATAATTTTTATTGCATTATGATCTGAGAAGTATGCATTGGCTATCTTTGCCTTTCTGCACTGGATTGTGAGGTTTTTATGCCTAGAACATGGTCAGTTTTTGTATATGTACCATGTACTGCTGAGAAAAAGGTATATTTCTTTCTATTCCCATTCAGTTTTCTCCAGAGATCTATCATATCTACCTATCATATCTATCCCACCTCCTTAACCTCTTTCTTATTTATTTTGAGGTTAGATTTATCCAGTTCAGAGAGGTGGAGGTTGAGGTCCCCCACTAGTATAGTTTTGCTATCTATTTTTTCCTCCAGCTCCCCTAACCTCTCCTCTAAGAATTTGGATGCTATACCACTTGGAGCATATATGATACTGCTTCATTGTCTATGGTGTCTTTTAGCAGGATAGTTTCCTTCCTTATCTCTTTTGATTAGATCTATTTCTGCTTCTGCTTTGTCTGAGATTATGATTGCTACCCCTGCTTTTCTTACATCAGCTGAAGCACAATATACTCTGCTCCAGCCTTTTACCTTTACCCTGTCTGTATCCCCCCCCATTTCAAATGTGTTTCTTGTAAACAACATATTGTGGGTTATGGCTTTTAATCTGTTCTGTCTCTGTTTTATGGGAGAGTTCATTCCATTCACATTCACAGTTATGATTACAGTCTGTGTATTTTCCTCCATCTTCTTTCCCACCATTTATGCTTTTAGTTCTCCCATCTCCCTTCCCCTCCTCAATAGTTTTCACTTTTCACCACCACCTCCCACAGTCTTCCTTTCCTTCTTTTAGCCCCCCTCCCTTTTACTCCCCTTTATCCTTACTACTTCTTTCCTCCCCTTTAGCTTCCCCTCCTCTTTCTTCCCCCTTCTCCTCCTACTGCCTATAGAGCTATTTAGAATTATGTACTTAATTACATTTATTGTTCCTTTCTTGAACCAAATCAGATGAGAATACCTCTCAAACAATACTCGTCTCCCTCCGCTCTTTCCCTCTACGATAATTTTGTACTTCTTACTGTGATGTAATTTACCATTTTCTGCTTCCTCCTTTTCACACCTTCTGTTACAATCCCTTTGCATGCTTAAATCATATTTTTATCATCACATCATTTACTTTATACCCATTCCCTCTATGTATATCCCTTTTATATTTCATAATAGTTGTGTAATTCTCAAGATTAACACATATCATCTTCCCTTATAAGAGGCAAGCAAATTGCCCAAATTGAGTAACAAGTTTTGGGTTTTTTTTTCCCCCTGTTTGCCTTTTTATGCCTCGCTTGAGACTTGCTTTTGAAATTTGAATTTTCTATTGAGTTCTGGCCTTTTTGTCAGAAAGGTCTAGAAATCCCTTACTTCGTTGAATGATCATCTCCTTGCTTGAAATGTTATGCTGAACTTTGCTGGATAATTGATCCTTGGTTGTAGTCCCAGCTCCTTTGCCTAATGGAATATCGGGTTCCAATTCCTTTGATCTTTTAATGTAGAAGCTGCAAGGTCCTGTGTGATCCTGACTGTACCTCCTCAATATTTGAATGGTTTCTTTCTGGCTGCCTGTAGTATTTTCTCCTTCTCTTGGTAGTTCTGGAATTTGGTAACAATATTTCTTGGGGTTTTTAATTTGGGATCCCTTTTGGGAGGTGAATAGTGGATTCTTTCAATGACTATTGTGCCCTCTGGATCTAGCACAGTTTTCCTTGATGATTTCTTGGAAGATAGTGTCCAGACTGTTTTTTTCATCATAGCTTTCTGGTAGGCCTAATTCTTAAATTTTCTCTCCTGGATCTATTTTCCAGGTCAGTTGTTTTTCCAGTTAGATATTTTACATTTTCTTCTATCTTTTCGTTCTTTAGATTTTGTTTGACTGATTCTTGATGTCTGATAGAGTCATTAGTTTCTACTTGCCCAGTTCTAATTTTTATCAAACTGTTTTCTTCAGTTAACTTTTGCATCTCCTTTTCCATCTGTCCAATTATTCATTTGAAGGAATTATTTTCTCCAGTTAGTTTTTGAACTTCCTTTTCCATTTGTTAAATTTTTCATTTTTAAAGAGATATTCTCTTCATGGCATTCTTTTTTCATGCTTTTAAAATTATTGGCCAGTTTCTCTTCTATTTCCTTCTTCAGCTGTTCCAGGATAGCTGTTTGTGCATGCGAGAAGTTCATAGTTCCTTCTGAAGTTTCAGATGGGAGTACAGTCTCACTAGTGACCTCTTTGGTATTTGTGATTTGGTCCTTGTCCCCATAGAAAGATTCTATGGTTTTTTGCCCTTGCTTTGCTTTTTCTTGCTCATGATGGTGATTGTGTGTTGTGGCTTCTGGTTCTTTCAGTTAGAAGCTGCAGAACTTGGTGTTGAGCTGACTGGTGTGAAAAGCTAAGGGCAGGTGCTGATTTATCTTTTTGTTTTGTGTTTCCACGATCAGCCCTGGGGCTAGCTTAAGTGTTGGGAAGGGGTGGTCTGGGCATGGGATATCTACTCAGTTGAGCTGAGGCAAAAGCATGCTCAGGGAGTTGGTGATCTCAGCTGCCCTATTGTCTTCCCATTTCCCCTGGATTGCTAAGGAATACATGGATCCTAGTGGGAGTTTCCACTCCCTCTGTGACTCCTCTCCTAGTGCTGAGGCTCGCCTGTGTTCTAGTGCAAGTTTCCACCTCCCCTGGAGTTCCTCTCCTAGCACCGAGGCACACCTGGGTCCTAGTGTCAGTTTCCACCACCCTGGGGCTCCTCCCCTTCTTGTTTGCCTCTGTCAGAGTAAGAGGAATCCCTCTTAGCTATTTTCCTAGCCTCAGGTGTTATGAGACTATTTGCCTTGTTGGCTGTTCCCACTGATCCAGACTTTTTCTGGGGAAATATTTTATGGTTCTTTTGAGATTAACGGGGGGGGGGGGGGGGGGGAGGAGGAAACAGCATTTACTGTTGACTCCACCATTGTGGCTCCCAGAAGTTCAAATAGGTGACTTACAGATGTTTAGTCTGTGGGCTGAAAGTTTCAGCTGATATCTGGTGCTCAGTGGCTGTCACTCGTTCGGCTCTGCTAGTCTCATTCCCTGGGCTGTCACTCTGCCTTTCCGCTTAGTCTCATTCCCTGGGCTGTCACTCTGCCTTTCCGCTGTGCTCCTGCTGTCTGTGGCTACCCTGGGGTTTTCCTGCTTGGCCATGCTGCTGCGGGGTACGCTGCGTTGTGTGCTGTGAGCTCACCCCCACGGAACAGATCCTTCCTGTGGACCTTCCAGTCTATCTTGGGCTGTGAATCTGCTGCAGTCTGTCTCCTGTTGGATTCTGCACCTCCAAAATTTGGTCAGATTCTCTTTTTAGAGGTATCTGAAGTAGTTTGTCTAAGAGCTTAGGTGAGTAGTTGCTCTCACTCAGCCATCTTGGCTCCTCCCATAGGTCTAAAATTTTAATATCCCTCCGTGAGGGGCAGTAGCTCGGTGGTACAGTGGATAGAGTGCTGTGCCTGAATTCAGGAAGATTTAAGTTCAAAATTGGCCTCAGATACATGTCCCTAGAGGAGTCACTAAACTTCTCTTTGCTTCAGTTTTTTCAACTATGAAATGGAGATAATAACAGGATCTACTTCCAATGGTTGTTGTGAGGATCAAATGAGGTAATATTTGTAAAGTGCTTTGTAGGGTGCCTGGCACATAGTAGGCATTTAATAAATGGTTTGTTTCTTTTTTTTCCTTTCTTTGTAAGTGAGAGTTCACTAATAGTGCAGTGCTCAGTTTGGGAACTGCAGTTATAAGAAATACATTTGACCTCTCTATGTGAGCAATCAAGTAGTCCAGAATGGTTTCTGGGACTGCCTGGGGAAGGTTGGGAAAAGGAAATTGCAAAGGGATTAACTGTTCCTCTAGTAATGGTAGGTTATGAATATTTTTATATACAAAGAATAGAAACTATTTTATGTGTATTATATGTATAAATATGAATTATGTATATTATGCATATGTATATGAAACTCTAAAATTCTGTTACATACAATTTTAAAAAATGTGCATATAAAATTTAGCACTGCTATTTTTTTCTTCCTTTTTTTGGTGTCATTGTCACTACCTATCCCAAATAGAAGCCCAATCTTGTAAAACATTAACATAGTCAAGCAAAACAAAGGCACTCATTGGCCATATCTGAAAATATATCTCATTTTGCATCTCTAATCTCATTACCTCTCTGTCTATAGGTGGAAAATATGCTTCATCATCAGTCTTCTGAAATCATGATGGTCATTGCATTATTGAGAATGCCAGTTTGTATGTTTTTTTACTTCTGATTACTTACATTGACACCCAAGGAAATGGAGAATATGATTCTCCTTTTTCTTTTTTAAACTTTGACTTTATAATCCCAGCCTTGTTCACATTCTCTTTCTCTCTCTCTCTCTGTGTCTCTCTCTCTCTCTCTCTTTCTCTCTCTTTCTCTTTCTCTCTCTCTGTCTCTCTCTTTCTCTCGGAACTCAGCATTTTTTTTTTAATCATTTATTAATTAATTTATTTTTAGTTTTCAACATTCACTTCCACAAGATTTTGAGTTTCAAGTTTTCTCCCCATCTCTCTGCCCACCCTAAGACAGCATACATTCTGATTACCCTTTTCCCCAATCTGCCCTCCCTTCTATCACACCCCTCCCTTCTCCTATCACCTTCCTCTCTATTTTCTTGTAGGGCAAGATAGATTTCTGTACCTTGTTGCCTTTATGTCTTATTTTCCAGTTGCATGTAACAACAATTTTTAACATTCGTTTTTGAAACTTTGAGTTCCAACTTCTCTCCCTTGCTCCCTCTCCAACCATCCCCACTGAGAAAGCATGCAGTTCAATTTAGGTTATACATGTGTAGTCATGCAAAACACTTCCATAACAGTCATTTTTGTGAAAGACTAACAAATTTCCCTCCATCACATCCTGCCCCCCCATTTATTCTATTCTCTCTTTTGACCCTGTCCCTCCTCAAAAGTGTTTACTTCTAATTACCCACTTCTCTCATTTGCCCTTCCTTCTATCATCCCTCCCACCCTCTGCTTATCCCCTTCCCCCCTACTTTCCTGTAGTGTAAGAAGGATTTTTCATACCCAATTGAGTGCACATGTTATTCCCCCTTTAAGCCAAATCTGATGAGAGTAAGGTCACTCTTTCCCTCTCACATCCCCCCTTTCCCCTCCATTGAAAAAGCTTTTTCTTACCTCTTTTATGTGGGAGGTAATTTACTCCATTCTCTTTCTCCCTTTTTCCTTCTCCCAATATATTCTTCTTTCACCCCTTAATTTTATTTTTTTAGATATTGTCCCTTCATATTTAACTCCCCCTGAGGTCTCTGTCTATATAAAAAAAAATATGTACATATACACAGTATATGTACATATACACACTATATGTACATATACACACACACACATATATATACACATATATGTGTATGTATATATATACATACACACACATATATAATCCATCCAACTATCTTAATACTGAGAAAAGTCTCAAGAATTACAAATATGATCTTTCTATGTAGGAATGCAAACAGTTCAACTTTAGTAAGTCCTTTATGATTTCTCTTTCCTGTTTACTTTTACATGCTTCTCTTGATTCTTGTGGTTGAAAGTCAGATTTTCTATTCAGCTCTGATCTTTTCATCAAGAATGCTTAAAAGTCCTCTATTTCATTTTTTTCCCCTGAAGTGTTATACTCAGTTTTGCTGGGTAGGTGATTCTGGGTTTTAATCATGGCTCCTTTGACCTCTAGAATATCATATTCCAGGCCCTTAACGTAGAAGCTTCTAGATCTTGTGTTGTCCTGATTCTGTTTCCACAATACTTGAATTGTTTCTTTCTGGTAGATTGCAATATTTTTTCCTTGACTTGGGAGCTCTGGAATTTGACTACAATATTCCTAGAAGTTTTCCTTTTGGGATCTCTTCCACGAGGTGATTGGTGGATTCTTTTATTTTACACTCTGGTTCTAGAATATCAGAGCAATTTTCCTTGATCATTTCTTGAAAGATAATGTCTAGGCTCTTTTTTTTATCTTGGCTTTCAGGTAGTGCAGTAATTTTAAAATTGTCTGTCCTGGATCTATTTTCCAGGTCAGCTGTTTTTCCAATGAGAAAATTCACATTGTCTGCTATTTTTTCATTCTTTTAGTTCTGTTTTATAATTTCTTAATTTTTCATAAAGTTGTTAGCTTCCATCTGCTCCATTCTAATCTTTAAGGAATTATTTTCTTCAGTGAGCTTTTGGACCTCCTTTTCCATCTGGCCAATTCTACTTTTTAAGGAATTCTTCTCCTCATTGACTTTTTGGATCTCTTTTGCCATTTGCATAGTCTATTTTTTAAGATGTTACTTTCTTCAGCATTTTTTTTGGGTCCCCTTTAGCAAGCAGTTGACTCAGTTTTCATGATTTTCTTGCATCACTATCATTTCTCTTCCCAATTTTTCCTCTACTTCTCTTACTTGATTTTCAAAATCCTTTTTGAGCTCTTCCATTGCCTGAGATCAATTCCTATTTTTCTTGGAGGCTTTGGATGTAGGAGCTTTGACTTTGATGTCTTCTGTTTGTATGTTTTGGTCATCCTTGTCACCAGAGTAAGATATAGTGTGATTCTTTTTTTCTGGTTTTTGCTCATTTCCCTAGCCATTTACTTGACTTTCGAGCTCTTTGTCAAGGAGGTTCTCTGCTTCTGCTAGGGGTGGGGAGGTGTACTGTTAGTTGTTTGATCCCCCCACAGTCTAGTCTAGAGCTCCAGAAACAGCAGCTACTCCTCCTGCTGCTATGGCTGCTGTCTCTGCTGTGGGCTCCTCCACTCCCTGTGTCACCCTGGGGCTGAGGCCAGACCACTCTACTCTGTCACATGGGTTTCTTGTCTGTTTGTCCTCGGTGTTTTGGTTCTTGATGTCTGGAAACCACCACAGGTGCCAGTGAATCATTCCCCCAGGCCTGCTCAGGTGCTGTATGTGCCAGCATGGTCCACCCAGCAGTGGACTTTGTTCCCAGTCTGATGCAATAGATGCTTTCCGTTGACCTTTCAGGCTGTCCTGGACTGGAGATTTGCTTCATTCCATCATTCTGTGGGTTCTGCTGCTACAGAGTTTGTGTAGAGTAATTTTTTACAGGTATTTCGTTGGGCTTGGGGGGAGAGCTGTAACAGTGCCCTGCTTTTACTCTGCCACTTTGGCTCTGCCCCCCAAGAATACCAAAATCTTTTCAGGGTTGTTTTCCTTTATAGTATTTTGACATGTATAAATTATTCTTCTGGTTTGTCCTTTTCACTTTTCATGAATTCATGCAAGACTTTCCAGGGTTTTCTAAATGTCACACAATTCTTTTTACATTCATATTCCATAATTTATTCAACTCTTCTCTAATTGATGGTCCACTTTTGTTTCTCATTCGTTGATACTACAAAAAATGCTGTTACAAATATTATCTACATGTTGATCTTTAATTCTTTCTTTGCCGTCTTTGAGCATATTATTAGTAAAGGTATTACTGGGTCAAAGGTATTCAGAGTCTACTGACTTAAAATATAATTCCAATTTCCTTTCCAGAATGGAAAGCAACTGCTTTATCCCTCCACTATTAGTGCGCTAGTGTTCCTGTTCTACAGTCCCAATAATTGTCATATTTCTTGTTTTCCATATTTGGCAATCTTATAGGTATGAATTACAACCTCAGAGTTTTAATTTTCGTTTATCTTATTATTAATGATGGATCATTTTTTATGTGACTTAATAGACTGCCTTTCTTCTTTTGAGAACTGCCTATCCATATCCTTTGACCATTTAACCTTTGGAGAAGAGCCTTTTTCTTATACATTTGGAAGTTCTTATATATCTTGAAAATCAGAGATTTAATGCAAAGCTTTTTCTCCCCCAGTTAATCCTTTGCCTTTTAAATCTGGCATCCTTGTTTTTGTTTTTTTAAAACCTTTTCTATTTTATGTAATCAAGACTGTCCCTTTTGTCTTCTGTGATCCTCTATCCTTTGTTTGATAGATAAAACATTTATTAAGTGCTGACTTTGTGTATTTATTAAAGGTGGACTTTGTATGAGGCACTATGGTAAGAACTGGGGATACAAATATGAGAAAACAAGATGGTTCCTAGTCAAGGAACTTACATTATGATAAGGGAAAACAGAACATGAAGAGGAGCTAGAAAATGGGAGGAGGGTACCTGTAGGATACTCACATGGGGCAAGGCTACTGGTGAATTAGTGTCTAGAGAGTGAGTTGAATTGGACATGAACATGGCCGGGCTCATCATCAAATTGTGATTCTAGCAAGGGACTCACCAATCAAGAGTGTTGACCCCAGCATAGAGAAATATCCAGGTGAAGAAGCTGCTGGTGAAAGATGGAGAAATTTGGAAAGTGAGTTGACCTGAGCATGACTGGGCCCCCTCATGAAATGGTGATTCTGGCCAGGCACTCACCAATCAAGAGAGCAAACCCTAAGAAAGAGGCATCTTGGAGAACTGTTTATTTAAGAACTCACTTCTTTTCCATATTTATTTATGAAATGACCTTTTATATTTAGATTGCACATCCATTTAGAACTTACTTTGTCATGTGGTGGGAGATGTTAATTTCAACTTAATTTCTTCCAGCCTGCTTTAGAATTTTCCAGCAATTTTTTGAAGAGGGAATATTTATACCAGAAGCCTTAAGTTTATTGAATATTGTGGTACTTTGCTTCTGGGTTTTGTTTACTTTATTTGTTCCAGTAATCACCTTTCCTACTTTTTAAAACTATTACCTAATAGTTGTGATGATTTTGGCTTTGTAGTAATACTTTGAGATCTGATACTACAAGGCTCCTATCTCTGCACTGTTTTTCATTTTTTCCCTTGAAATTCTTGACCTTCTGCTCCTCCAGATTAATTTATTGTTTTTTTTCCCATAGTTTTATAAATTGCACTCAAGCAGCTTGGTATATTACTGAATCTATAAATTAAGTAGTGTTTTCATTTTTTTTGTCATATTAGCAGAGAATAACCATGAACAACTAATATATCCATTTATTTGTTTTATTTTTGCAAATAGTGCTTTATAATTGTTTTTCTGTGATGTATGTGTCTTAAGGTGATTCTCAGATATTTTATACATTCTGTAGTTATTTTGAATTGAATGTCTTTTTCTGTCTCTTCCAATTGGGTTTTGTTTGTAGTATAAAGAATGCCTGATGAGGCAAAGCAAGAAGGCACCTTGTCACCACTATGATTTGACATAGTTCTAGAAATGTTTAGTGTTACAGTAAGACAAGATATTTCCTCAATAAGAATACGCACAAAGACGCAAAATTAAAATAAGATTAATTCAATAACGGAACAGGACATAAAACCACAAAAATCATCACACATTCTTTATATTACAGTTTTTCCTGGAAAAAATGCATAACACAAGCCCTTGCTTGGGGATATTGGCTAACATAGTGAATGAATCTTGTGCTTTATTCTTGGATTTCCTTCCTCCTACATCATTGGCTCTCCCATTATACATGAATATTAATTTCTTTGTCAGTTATGGGCAGCTAAAAGAAATTGCTTGAATTCTTTTGATGAACTAGAATTTAGTTGTTTCAAATCTTAAAATGGATTGTCATTTGATGTTTGAAATATTTTTGGCACTTATCAGTTCTGTTTGAAAAGCAATAAGCCAGAGCATTGCTAGGTGGTAAAGGAGGATATAAATATAAATGTTGTAGTTCTTATCCTTATGGAACTTGTTGTCTAAAAGGGAGAGGGATACAGTATATAAATACTATGTAAAGTAGAACATGATAAATTCATGAGTTGTACAAAGAAAATGCTATTAAATTTGAAGAAGGAAGGCTCATTTTAAGCAAGAGGGGGTCACTAAGACTTCAGGTAAGGGATGATGTTTGAGGTGGGTCTTAAATAACATTTTAGCAAGTGGGGAGATTAGGAGAGGGGCAGTGGAGCACCCTAGGTTTAAGGAATAGTGTAAGAGAGACAATAGGTAGAAAAGCAAGGAAAATAGATGAGAAATGGTGATTAATCTAGTA
The DNA here is from genome assembly GCF_028372415.1 of Notamacropus eugenii. Lineage (NCBI taxonomy): Eukaryota > Metazoa > Chordata > Mammalia > Diprotodontia > Macropodidae > Notamacropus > Notamacropus eugenii. The sequence goes on along the minus strand of NC_092872.1, from coordinate 641,911,635 downwards.
AGGCTATAGTTCAGAGAACATGTTGGGAATTAATGTCAAATAGGGCTGAAATAGTAAGGGGATGGGTTATAGAGGACTTGAATGCCACCCTGAAGAATTTGGATTTTTTTCTAGGACACTCTCTCCTCCTTTAGCCCCTGTGGCATTGCTTTCTTCAGTTCTCCTAACTGCCTCACCCTTCTCAGCCTCTTTTCAGGATGGTCATCCATTGCCTGTTCTCTTAGTTGAGTGTTTCCCCAAGGGTGTCATCGTTTATTAGAGATCTTTCAAGTGCCATCTATTGATAGCTATTAGATGACTATCTAATTTGTATATGGAGTCTGAATTTCTCTCCAGGACTCATCATGCATTGTCAACTTGCAAGGGTCTCTTTCAGGATGTTCCATAGAAATCTTGGACTCATTTTGTCCAAAATGGAAGTCTTGTTTACCCCTACATCTACCTCTGTACCAGATATCACTGTTTTCTTTAAGGCTACCATTGTCATCCCAGATACCATGTTTGTAACTTCTGAATTATCTTTGACTTTTTCTGTTTTCCTTTTCCCCTATATCCAACCAGTTGCTAAGCAGATTCTGCTTCTACATCAGTTTTTTTATATGTACTTTTCTTTCTAATTACAAAACTGCTACTCCAGGCCCTAATCATCCCTGGTTTTTACTACTGTAATAGCCTCATCATTGGTCTCTCTGCCTTTCTAATCCATCCTTCTCAGAACTGTCACCATCTTTCTGAGGTAAGGATCTCATCATGTCGTTCTTCCCTCTGAAAGCTTCACTGCTTTTTCATTGCATCTAGGAAAAAATAAAAACTCCCCTGACATTTAAAGCCCTTTACAATTTGACTCCCAGATGGGCCACATTTCATTTTTCTCCACTTAATGTATTCTATACTCCAGCCAAACGAGTCTACTAACTGTTCTCTAAGTCTCACATCATGTCACCTATCTTTTTACTTTCACACAAGTTGTTCCCTATATGTAGAGTACACTCTCTTTTCTCTGACTCTCAAAATCCTCTTTTTCCTTCAAGGCATTGGCTCTGCTCTTCCTGAAATTCTTCATTGTCTCTCTTCAGCCTTCTTTCTGTTCCTGGCTTCCGGTCTTGCTCGTGTTCTTTCCCTCATCACTTTTCCTTGTACAGTAAATACTACTGTTATTATCTTCAGTTTGCCAATAAAGAAACTGAGGCTGGGAGATGTTAAATAACTTGCTCAGCCATTGTGTGTATGAGGAAGAGTTCAAATTCAAAAAGAGTTCCTGACTTCAAGTCCATTTGAGTGCTTATTGCAAATTAATGCACTGGAGAGATACAAGTTCTCAAAATACTAGCAGTAGCAATAAGACAGGATGAAGAAATCCAAGACAAAGAAGAGAGGAAACTATCTCTTTGGCTGGTTGTAAAATGGTTTACTTAGAAAATCTTAAGGAGTTTGCAAAGAAATACAGTGTGACAACTAATAGCTTCAGTAATTGTAGTTTGCAAAATCCACAAAAATCAGTAGCATTTCTGTATGTTAACAAGCTCCAGGAAATGATAATAGAAAGGGAAAGTTCATTCAGAATAACTACAAAATGCATAACATACCTAGTAATCAAAACTGACCAAACTGTACTCAGTACCTGTATTGTTACAATCACTAAATGCTATTTAAAGAAATTTTTAAAAAATTAAATATCTGGAGGAATATTTAGTGCTTCTACATGTGCTGTACCAATATAATAAAAATTTGTGGATTTACCATTCAGACTACTAAATGGACATATAAAATTACACAAAATAATGAAATTAATTTGGAGAAACAAAAAAATCTAGACTATCAGAGGGAATAATGAAAAAAAGAATGAAAACAATGAATGAATGAAAAAATAGAAATGAAGAGGGCAGTAAAACTTCTGACCATAAACTATATCATAAAGCTTAATCATAAATACTTTTTGTTTCTGGTCAACAAATAGAAAAGTAGCTTAGTTGAACAGATTAGACAAGGAAGAATCAGAAATAATTGAAGTCAGTAACTGAGTTATAAATCTAAAACCATAAAATTACTAAGAAGGAATACTTGGGAAAACTGGAAAGCAGTATGGCAGAAATTAAGTGTAGAACAAATTCTTGTACTATGTTCTACAATAAATTTGTGACCCAAATATCAAAGATCCTATCAAAGAATAGAACAAGAAAGCAGATCATATACCCTTCATAGCTATATCTTTCATATAGGGGGTAAATGCTTAACCAAATAAGGGCTGAAGGCAATTACAAAAACAAAAACCTAGCTAAGTTGTGATTAATGCGAATTATATTAATGTCAAATTCGATTTACTACTAGTTGGAAAATGATACCAGGTCTCATTTAACAAGAGCCAAAATTCAATTAATTTGAGGAGTCCAAACTAGTCAAGAATTTTGTCATATTTACATCATCAATCTGTAGTTGGTTGCCTGTTGTTGGTGGGTGTGATCTACTCTCCTACTACCATATGACCAACAGTTGTGTTGATTTTTTTTTAATGCTCTTAATAAAATGGAAAAAAAAATTCAGATGGAAACAACCCAGAAAAATAAGTGACTTGTAATTATTTAGAACAAAAATTTGATGTTAATTGAATGTTATGAATGTGCTCATAGTAATTTTAAAATAGGACAATATGTCAGGATGCCTGAGTCAGTAGAGAAGGTTATAAAACATTCAGGTGAAATAAAAAGAAAAAGGCAAAGTTGCATCAATTTTTTTGTTATTTGCAAACAACTAGAAGGAATGAAGGGCAGCTGTTAATTCTCTTTTCATATCTTCTTCCCTGGCTTTCACTTCTTTTCCCATTTTTTTCTTTCACTGTTCTCATTTGGTCTTTAAGATAATTTTATACTCATTTTTATAATTTTTGCTATAACGTCTAGGAATTCTTCTTGTATTTGTATCTAAGCAGTATTTTTCTTTCAGGTATTGCTTGTTCTTAAGGCATTCTTTTCTGTGTTTGTGTTTTGAGCTCCCCTGTTGGCCATAGTAGCTTTTTATGGTTAGGTTCTGTTTTTTGTGGTTGTCCTTGGTTTATTCTTCAAGCTCACCTTTTGACTCTGAGCCTTATGTCAATGCTGGGCTCTTAGCACTTATGGGGAGGATGTTCTGGCCTGAACTTCTACACTCAAAAGTCTTCTGCTTTCTCAGCTTGGGGTAGGGGGAGGTATAAATTTTTAGTGCTCTCAAAGTAGAGTGATTTGGGTGGGACAGGTGTTTATTCTTTGTTCTCCTGCTTTGAATTCTGTAAGTTCTTGACCTAGCTTCGGAACTTTCACCTTGTCCTTGTGTGGAAGTTTCAGTAGACTGTTGCTTGACTCAATCACTGTTGGCCTCCTAGGAGGCTCTCCAGGTTGAGAACAACTAAACTGCTGGCTTCCTTTTGCTCTGAGACTCCTGCCCTGGTTTTTCCACTGAAAGTTTCCACACTAGGCTAAAGGCTAGAACAGAGCTGCTGCTCTGCTCCTGTGATCAGATTTTTACAACTATAGTTTGCTTCTGAAATTTGTTCCTTGTTCAGTAGACAGCTAGGGCCCTTGCTTTTTGATTGTTCTTCTCCACCCTGTATCTGTGATCTGAAATTGTGTGGTGACTGAAAGCTCCCAGTTGGAATCTGGTCTTGCACCCAATACTTGTTCAGGGATCCCCTGGGATCTCTTTTGGCCTAGGTATTTCCTGTCCTGTTGCCCTGTCTCAATCTTCTTTCAATTCCTGGGCACTGGAATATTCCCTGCTGCTACCACCAACTATTTTTGGCCAGATCCTGTCTCTAGTACCTCAAAGACTTCTCTGTCAGTCTTCTTAAGCTGCTTAGGGCTAGAAAGATAACTTGCTGTAACTTTTTTCTTGGCTTTCTTGATGAAAATTTGGTCTGATCCATTTTCTAGATCTTTGTCAGAGAATTGTTTTGAGTTGTAAGCTAGGCCACTGCTTCACCATCTTGATGCTGCCCCTATACCTAAGAAAGTCACTGACAAAATGAAAGACTCTGTATATCAAAAAATTTATACCAATACTTTTTACGTAGTAGCAAAGATCTGGAAATAAAGTAGATGCCTGTTGATTGGGGGAGTGGCTAAAAGTTATGGTTCATGAAAAAAGATGAACATAGTGAGTTCATAGAAGGTGAAAAGTCTCATGAATTGAAGCAAAATGAAACAACCAAAGCAGAAAAGCAGTATATAGAATAATTGCAACAACATACATGGAATGAAGAATAATAAAAAGTACGCAAAATTAAGTACTGCAAAATTTTGACCAAGTTTGACCCCAATGAGAAAATGTTCCTTCTTTTGCTTTTTACAAATTGTGGGTGTGGTGTAGAATACTACCTATGTTCGACTTTTTGATTTGTTGTTTAATTTTGCATAACTTTGTTTAATTTGTTGTTTAATTTTGCGTAACTTTTTTTTCTTCCTCTTTAAACATCATTTATTATAAAGAATAGTTCTCTGGGAAAGGATAGGGTAGGTAGGTATCATAGGCAATGTGAAATCAAAACAGCAATAAAAATATGAAAAAAAAAAGAAAGTTAAGGGAGAAGTGTAGCTCTAGAAGGAGTTGGGAAATGTTAAGTCCCTTTCTTTAGATGCACTATGCCAGGCACTCTGTTAGAGGCTGAGGATAAATAAAAAAGTGAAAGTAATATACATTCTCAAGAAACTTTGGTTATGCATATTTTTGTTGTAACATTTTCATTATACTTATGCTGTTGTAAATTTTTTTTTTTTACTATTAGCTAGTTTTAGCCTTTATTATTTATCTTTGCTTCTGATCTGTGTAATGTTGGCCAAACTTGTATAACTGTAGCAGCAAGCACCCCGGTATACACAGGAGGGCCTGTTGCACAGGTTCTTGGACCTGCTTTTCTAAAAGGAAAGCAAGTTTTGAGGAGTCAGCAATCACTTTAATTGAACTTATATACCAAAAGAGAAAATACAAGCACAACCAACAGACAGGACTTACAACTGTCTGACCATAGGTAATACATACATCATTACCAGAAGCTCCAACATCTGGGTTTTCAAAGCTTTGGGACTTCTTAAAATGGCTGCCCAAAGTCTCATCTGGCACATGAATCTTCTTCCAGAAACTAAGCCCCAAAGCAAACCAAGCCTCCTCTAGTCAAGCCTTTCTCAATAGCCCCATCTGAGGCCTATCCGTGGGCAGGAAAGATTTTTAACTCCCATTACAATGGCCTTTAGTTTTCTCATCTGTAAAATGAGATTTGACTAGATTAATGGTTCCCAACATTTTTTTTTGCCTTCCAACAAAAAAATGTGCTTTGAACCCCCAGGGTAATTTAATGTGCTACTCAAAATATTCTCTGAAACATATTCATTAAATCCTTACAAGAACTACATTATAACTTTTGCCCTCACAAGCTCTAAATTAAAATTTATTATAATTATAGTTATAACCCAGAATTATGAGCAACTCTAAGCATAAAATTATAAAACTCTGATTATTAAATAATTACAAATATATTTTGTGGTACTATCTTTAGAAGTAATAAAAAGCAATTTAGTAAGAACTCATGTTTGCTATCACCTGTAAGACTCCATGTTAAATTTCTTTATTTTACAAATTTTGTTGAATATAAACAACTTATTTGATATTAAATAAGTTCCAGCTTGGAAGATACTTAATATAATATAGCAATCATATATACCTTTTTCTTGGCTAATGCATTTATTTATGAAATTTAAAATTATAATTAAAAAAATAATTTATTTTTAGTTTTCAACATTCACTTCCATAAGTTTTAAATTTTCTCTGCCTCCCTCCCCTCCTTCCTTCCCAAGACAGCATGTAATCTGATATAGGCTCTACATCTAAATATTAAACATATTTTCATATTAGTCATGTTGTATAGAAGAATTAGAACAAATGGGAAGAACCACGAGAAAGAAAAAACAACAAAATAAAAGAGCAAATAGTATGCTTCAATCTGCATTCAGGCTCCATAGTTCTTTCTCTTGATATGCATGGCATTTTCCATTATGAATCTTTTGGAGTTGTCTTAGATCCTTGCATTGCTGAGAAGAGCTAAGTCTATCAAAGTTAGTCATTACACAATGTGACTTACTGTATACAATGTTCTCCTGGTTCTGCTTACTTCCCTCAGCATCAGTTCATATAAGTCTTAATAGGTTTTTCTGAAGTCTGCCTGTTAGTCATTTCTTACAGCACAATAGTATTCCATTACATTCATATACCACAACTTATTCAGCCATTCCCCAATTGATGTACATCCCCTCAATTTCCAGTTCCTGGCTACCACAAAAAGAGCTGCTATAAATATTTTTGTATGTGTGGGTCCTTTCCCCATTTTTATGGTCTCTTTGGGATATAGCCCTAGAAGTGGTATTGCTGGGTCAAAGGGTATGCACAATTTTATAGCCCTTTGGACATTGTTCCAAATGGAAACAAATCTCCTGAATGGCTGGATCAATTCACAACTCCACCAACAATGCACTAGTGTTCCAATTTTCCCATATCTTCTCCAGTATTTACAATTTTTCTGTTTTGTCAGTCTGATAGATATGACACAACACCTCAGAGTTGTTTTGCTTTACATTTCTTTAATCAATAGTGAAAGCATTTTTCATATGATTATAGATAGTTTTAATTTCTTTATCTGAAAACTGCCTGTTCATATTTTTTGACCATTTATCAATTGGGGAATGCCTTGTATTCTTATAAATTTGATTCAGTTCTCTATTTTAGAAATGAGGCCTTTATCAGAGACACTGGCCATAAAAATTGTTTACCACCTCTCTGCTTCCCTTCTAATCTTGGTTGCATTGGCTTTGTTTGTGTAAAAATTTTTCCATTTAATGTCATCAAAATTATCTATTTTACATTTCATAATGTTCTCTATCTCTTGTTGGTCATAAATTCTTCTGTTCTCCAAAAATCTGACAGGTAAACTATTCCTTGCTCTCCTAATTTGCTTATAGTATCAATCTTTATACCTAGATAGTGTATCTTCTGAATTTATTTTGGTATACAGTGTAAAATATTGGTCTGTGCCCAGTTTCTGCCATACTAGTCTCTGGTTTTCCCAGCAGTTTTTATCAAATAGTCAGTTCTTATCGCAGGTGCTGGGGTCTTTGGGTTTATCAAACAGTAGATTATTAAAGTCATGCATTACTGTGTCTTGTGTATCTAACCTGTTCCACTAATTCACCATTCTTTTTCTTAGCTAGTACCAAGTAGTTCTGATGATTGCTGCTTTATAATATAATTTAAGATCTGGTATGACTGGGCCACCTTCCCTAGAATTTCTTTTCATTAATTCCCTTGATATTCTGAACCTTTTATTCTTCCAGATGAATTTTGTTATTGTTTTTTAATAGTACTATAAAACATTTTTTGGTAGTTTTGGTAGTTTGTTATGGCACTGAATAAGTAAATTAATTTAGATAAAATTGTCATTTTTATTATATTAACTCAACCTACCCATGAGCATCTGATGTTTTTCCAGTTATTTAGATCTGACTTTATTTATGTGAAAAGTGTTTTATAATTGTGTTCATATTGTTACTGGGTTTGTTTTGACAGGTAGACTCTCAAATGTTTTATAATGTCTACAGTAACTTTAAATGGAATTTTTCTTTCTATCTCTTCCTGTTGGACTTTGTTAGTAATGTATAGAAATGCCAATGCTTTATGTGGGTTTATTTTATATCCTGCAACTTTGCTAAAGTTGTTTTTTATTTCAAGTAGTTTTTTACTTGATTCTCTAGGATTCTCCATGTATGTTGTCATATCATCTTCAAAGAGTGATACTTTAGTTTCTTCTTTCCTTATTCTAACCTTTTTTTCTTATTGCTAAAGCTAACATTTCTTATAATGTTATTCATATTGAATAACAGTGGAGATAATGGACATCCTTGTTTCACCCCCAATCTTAGTGAAAATGCTTCCAGCTTATCCCCATTACTTATAATAGTTACTGATGATTTTAGGTAGATGCCACTTATTTTAAGGTATGCTCCATTTATTCCTATGTTTGCTAGTGTTTTTAATAGGAATGGATGTTGTATTTTGTCACAAGCTTTTTCTGCATCTATTGAGATAATCATATGGTTTCTGTTACTTTTGTTTTTGATATGATCAATTATACTAATAGTTTTCCTAATATTGAAGTAGTCACACATTCCTGGTATAAATCCTACCTGGTCAGAGTGTATTATTCTAATGATAAATTGCTATAATATTTTTGTTATATTTTATATAAGATTTTTGCATCTATAGTCATTAAGGAAATTGGTCTTTAATTTTCTTTCTGTTTTGACTCTTCCTGGCTTAAGTATCAGTACCATATTTGTATCACAAAAATAATTTGGTAGGACTCTTTCTTCAGTTATTTTCCCATATAGTTTTTATAGTATTGGAATTAATTGTTCTTTAAATGTTTGATAGATTTTGCTTGTAAATCCATCTGGCGCTGGAGATTTTTTCCTAGGGAGTTCATTGATGACTTGTTCGATTTCTTTTTCTGAGATGGGGTTAAGTATTTTACTTCCTTTTCTGTTAATCTGGGCAATTTATATTTTTGTAAATATTCATCCATTTCACCAAAATTGTCAAATTTATTGGTATACAGTTGGGAAAAAATAGTTCCTAATTATTGTTTTAATTTCCTCTTCATTGGTGATTTCACCCTTTCCATTTTTGATACTGGTAATTTGGTTTTCTTCTTTTTTTTAAAAAAAATAAAAAAAACCAAAGGTTTAGCTATTTTTATTGTTTTTTTTTAAAAACCAACGCTTAGTTTTATTTATTAGTTCAGTAGTTTTCGTACTTTCACTTTTATTAATCTCTCCTTTGGTTTTCAGTATTTCTAATTTGTTTTTCAGTTAGGGATTTTTAATTCGTTCTTTTTCTAGCTTTTTCAGTTGCATGTCCAATTCATTGATCTCCTTTTTCTCTATTTTGTTCATGTAAGCATTTAGAGACATAAAACTTCCCTTAAGAACCACTTTTGCTGTATCCTGTAAGTTTTGGTAAGTTGTCTCATTATTGTCATTCTCTTGGATGAAGTCATTGAGTTTTTCTTTGATTTGTTGTTTGACCCATTCATTCTTTAGGATTAGATTACTTACTTTCAGATTAATTTCTAGTCTAGCTTTCCATGGCCCTTTATTACATATAATTTTTATTGCATTATGATCTGAAAAGAATGCATTTAATATTTCTGCCTTTCTGCTTTGGATTGTGAGGTTTTTATGCCCTAGTACATGGTCAGTTTTTGTGTAGATGCCATGTGCTGCTGAGAAAAAGGTATTTTCCTTTCTATCCCCATTCAGTTTTTTCGAGAGGTCTACCATATCTAACTTTTCTAAAATTCTATTCATTTCCTTAACTTCTTTCTTGTTTATTTTGTGATTAGATTTTTTTTCATCCTGTAACTTCCTTAACTTCTCCTCCAAGAATTTGGATGCTATACCACTTGGTGCATATATGTTTCGTAATGATATTGCTTCATTGCCTATGGTGCCTTTTAGCAGAATATAGTTTCCTTCATTGTATCTTTTAATTAGATCTATTTTTGCTTTGTCTGAAATTAGGATTGCTACCCCTGCTTTTTTTACTTCAGCTGAAGCATAATATATTCTGCTCCAGCCTTTTACCTTTACTCTGTGTGTATCCTCCTGTTTCAAATGTGTTTCTTGTAAACATCATATCGTAGGATTATGTTTTTTAATCCATTACTTTAAGTTCTTCAACTATGGTTTATACAAATGCTCTTGTAGTGCTTGCTTTGGAACCACTTCTGCAGCTCCCAAGCACATTGTGGGTAGTGTCCTCAGAGGGTGGTTGATTACTTTTCCCCTCAGAGTTATAGGGGTAGTCTTGTGGGATTGTCTTGATTTTCTGTTATTGTTACTTAAAAACCACCATCAGTGTGTTCCTTGTAGATTATTATACAGAGTCCGTTTTGTGTAAAAACAATTTGTTTTTGTTTACTAAGCAGGTATAAAAAGGAAAGTTGTTATAGAAGCTAACCACCAAACTGGGAATATCTTCTCTCCATGTACTTACAAGATCCCTAGGGAGAGTAGACTCAGATTTAAGAGAGCTTATCACATTTTCTGGTTATTGACTGCCCTTTTCTTCCTTTATAGAATCCTTATAAAGTATCTCTTAGGTGTAGCTTTCTGCTGGATGCTAAGGGGCAGTATCTTGATAACGTTCTGAAGTTGAGTTTCCTTAGTGTGTTTAGTTTGTCCTAAGTAGAGATGTCATATCCTGATGTAGATGCTACTGTCAACCACTGCTACTTCAGGGACTCTTGTTATTAGGTCTGGTTGCTTGTGGTACCTCTCTCAAAGATAATTTGGATCTTTCAGACACATAGAGTTGCTTGGAGATTGAGGTGAGAGAGGAGGTGAGACTTCTTCTTTCTCCAAAAGTAGTTTTCTTTTAGGAGCTTAGCTTGAAGTCCTTAACTTCAGAATAGAAATCTTCCACCACTGCGCCGAACTCCTCTGGACTGGATTTAGGATGAACTGATTGCTCTTTTATACATAGTCTCAATGGGTGTAACTGCTCTTTTCCATCACATCAAAGAGATTCATGCCTGATACAGAGATCATGGGGTATAAGCCATTTTGTTTATCCATTTGAAACTTCATCAATTTGTTCGTGGACCAAATATAAGATCTTTTGGCTCTTAAAACCCTTAATAATCTATATCTCTTTCCTTCCTTTCTATTATTTTCACATATTATTCTCCTCCACATACTCTATAATCCAATGACATTGGCCTCCTTTCTTGTTCTTCTCATAACACATTCCATCTCCAAACTCAGGGAATTTTCACTGGCTATTTCTCATTCCTGGAATGTTCTCCTTTTTAGCATCTCTACCTTCTGGCTTTCCCGGTTTCCTTCATGTCTCAGCTAAAATCCCTCTTTCTGTTAACAGTCTTTCACCCTCCCCTGTAACTCTAGTGCCTTCCCTCAGATTTACCAATTTACGTCGCTTATTTCTTGTATATATGTAGTTGTTTGCGTGTTGTTTCCCCCATGAGAATGTGAACTCTTGGGTGGCAGAGACTATTGTTGCTTTTCTTTGCCTCTCCAGTGCTTCACACAATAGCTGACACATAATAAGAGCTTAATAAATAATAAATACTTGTTGATTGATTAATTGGTGGAAAGGAATTGAAACCTTATATGTTATATGTAGCACATTATTTCCTCTAACTCATCTAGTCTGAAGGCATGATTAAATCCCAACATTGATTCATAATTTATCAAATGATTCTAATCTCCATTTCCGTATGCTTTTAATCTCTTTTCCAACTTCAGTGTGTGTATTCGTCCTTCATTGCTGTAGAAGACCATGCCATGAGAGAAGTAATGACATGACTTGCACTTGACTTTGTTTTGAGTAAGGGAGGGCTGTGCAGGTCACCAGCCTCACTTCTTCTTCAGAGCCATCTGAATCCAGTGCCCAGATATTCATCACAATTACTGGAGATGACCCAGGATGAGGCTGTTGGGGTTAAGTGATTTGCCCAAGGTCACACAGCTAGTGAGTGTCAAGTGTCTGAGGTGAGATTTGAACTCAGATCCTCCTGACTCCTGCATTGGTGCTTTATCCACTGCACCACCTAGCTGCCCCTCCAACTTCAGTATAACCTGAACAATTGCCTATGTTATGTAGATTAAATCAAATTTTTATTACAGTGAAAATGAAGGCAAAATGGAAGGAGGATGGGGCTACAAAAATTCCTGATAAGATCTGACCTCCTCTAGCAAGTCTTTATCTCCTGGTTTTGCAAAAGTACATCCAGAGACCTTCATGGGGAATTCCTTCCTGGGAATTCTCCCATCACCCGTATTAGTCATAGAGAAAAGAAAAAATATCTCACCATTTACTCTCTCCTGATTGCAAGTCAGATCAGATCCTCTGATTCTGATTGAATAATTCTCAGCTCTTAGAATAAGCTATCACAGTGCTGTCAGACTCAAAAAGGAAGGGCCACTAATAATACAGAAGGGTTCCTCTAGCCAACTGTTGACTTAGATACCACATATTTCATGTTCCATTCTATTTATTTTGTTAAATATTTCCCAGTTATATTTTAATTTGGATCAGCCTCACTTAGGAGTGTGGCAGCAACTGACACTTCTGAACTTTTGGATACTTCGATCAGCTGTGCCCAAGGTAACGTGGCCATCATCTATCTTTGTGCTCACAAGGTGACAAAGCTGACTTTGGAAACCTTAGTGAGTTGTAGTCGGGAGTATTTGGGCTGCCTACTGCTTGATGCTTTAAGGGGCTAGCTAGCTTTCTTATTGTTATCTTCCTCTGGGGTCATATCTGGTCATGTCAAAGAACCATTCATCAAGTATATACTGCAAGTGTGCAAGAGCAAGACAGTGTCCCCTGAGAGAGGGAGAACATAGGTATGCACAAATACAAAATTACCTTCATGGCAAAGTCATCTCTCAAGTCCATTTACTGCTACTCTCTGTACTTCCTACCTCTTTGGCGCCTAACATTTGATATGTGTAGCTCTTGGGGGAATTTTGCAGCATATGCTATAGAGAAAAGAGAGTGGGCCTTCTTTTTATGGGGTAGGATGTTAGTTACATCCCTTCCTGGCTACACTGCATTGTCACCAGGCCCAGGCAGTTGTTTTTAAGGAACTATAAAGTGCCACATAAATGTGAGTTATGCTGTTGTTTTTTTTCTTTTAATTTTGGCTCCCTTCCCAGGTTTTCCTGTTTAGGGCTTAATTTGAAAATTGTAAACTTTACATATGAATAATACTTTATGTTACAGTTTTACAAAATGCTTTCACATAAATAATTCCACTGAATATATTCACTTAGTACCGTTTTTAGCATTCCATTTATTAGGGTTATGAATCTGTATATGTACAGTATATTCAGATTATATATAATTGAACACTCCTAATATTTGTTGGAACTAAGAAATTCTTCAAAAGACCTATAGAAGCTCAGATAAAAGACAACTCATAGAGTCACTTAGTACTTACAGCAATTATTTATTAAGGCTTAATGTGTCTAGAGCTTTATATAAGGAGCTAGTAGAGGTACAGAATTTAGGTTGGTTGTGTATTCCCAGTGCTACTGAAGGTTATAGGCTAGTAGTGGAGTAAGATACAGATACAGACAAATGTAAGGCAAAAATTACCTAAGTGTACTGGTTTGTAAAACAGTCCCATATAGTTATATGACATGGGATATATATATGATATATATGATATGGGAGAGCATTTAATGGCTTTTTGACTGGCATATATTTAAATTGTGGATTCATACCAGTCTTAGAATTTTTTTTTTTAGGTAATCTTTCATCAGTACTATGTGGTGGTAAGGAACTACTGAATTCCAGAGGGAAGTGGGGAAGGGAACAGTCATTCCTGTAAATGTTTAAATAGTGCCTGTATTATGTGTAGGTACTATAAGCAGTGGCTAGTAGTACTTTTTTTTTTTTAAAATAAATATCTCATTTGATTCTTATACCCTGCAAGATAGGTGCTGTTATCATCCCCATTTTACAGTTGAAACTGAGACAAACAAAACTTAAGTAATTTACCTAGAGTTACACAGCTAGTATTAGTGTCTGAGACTTAGCTGCACTAAAACATTTCATTGTTTGTTTTTTTCATTGTCATTGTTGTTATGTGTGTGTAGCTATGAAATAGCCACTGTGATTTAAACATTCAGGTCTCATAGAACCCATGAGACTGCCCAGTGAAATGTTATTTAATCTTTGGTACTTTGGGAGTTAGGTGTTAGGGGCTATAAAAATTGATTATCTTCTTGTGGAACCTTTCCAGGATTTTGTGGAGAAATATGAAAATGGATTGGGCATTCAGAATGCTTCTTGAAGTAAATGTTAGAGAGGCTTATTGAATAGTGGAATATCAATAAATTGGTGTGTTGCTCCAAGTAAGTCATTAAGCTCTCTGGATCAGTTTCCTTATTAGTGGAATTTTTTAGATTTGATTAAATGATTTCTCCAAGGGTCTCTCCATCTCTAAAATTCTGACTCTTAAATGATTTTTAATTATATCTTCAGGTCAAAACATTTTTCTTGAGAATCATCATCAGTAGAGGTATCTAAAAATGGAGTGGGGCACTATAGTAGATTCTGAGTTCCATATCACTGAATGCTTTCAAGCTAAAACGGATAACCACTTGTTTAGAGATGTTGTAGAGTGGAGACCCAGTCTGGTATAGGTGAGAAGGGATTTCAGACATCATTTAGTATTACTCTGATGTTCTATACTTCAGTTTAATTTGATCAGTTCTCTAAAGAGTCTCTTTCAGTCATCTCTTAACCTTGTGACTATACTAATAGAATAGAAATATTCATGGATAAGTAAAAATAATGGATAATTTTAAAAAAAGATTTCATTTGGTTTTAAATTATTTTTTTAAGCTTACATTTTAATTCAAATGTGTATGATTCTAGGAATATACTTTGAAAAAAATGAACCTACACTCTGAAGACTTGACCTATGAGCAATTAGGATGCTTACTCAGTTACTTGACAGCTTATTACTCCACTTCAGGCTTGTAGAAAGGGATAAGAGCTGGGATAGGTATATATTTATTTTTAGAAATGTACCAATATAAGTAAAACCACCCTGTCCCAAATCTTCTTAAAAATAGAAGAAATAGTTAAGCATTTAGGGTTTCATAGTACTTCCCAGTTGTATGCTGCATGTATGAGAAAGTAAGTATAACAAAGATAAATCTGAAAAGGAAGTTAAATAGAGTGGATGTGGTTATTAAACTTGAAAGCAATGGTTGGTTATTAACTTTAATTTTAAAAATTAATTTAAATTTTTGGAGCTTGAAATAATTTTTTTCAGAGATTACACACTTCTTAATAGCATTATGATTATGAGCAAGTCATGTAGCCTTTCAGCTTCAGCTTCCTCGCATGTAAAATGGGGAAAATAATAGTACCTTCTTGATAGGATTGTTGTGAGGGTCAGATGAGGTAACATCTTTGCAAACCATAAAGCACTATATCAATGCTAACGGTAAGAACAGCTAGCACCATCACTGCCGTTATTTGTAGGATTGAAAGGAAATAATGTATCTTTGATTCTTTACCCAAGTACTGCCAGTCTGTTTCTGAAAATTATTCTAAATTTACCCCTTTCTCTAAATTTTCTGTCATATCACTTTGGCATAGGTTGTTATTACCACCTTTTGTACTAGAGTAATAACCTCCTTATTGCTCTTTGGCTTTCCTTATGTGTTCCATATTTTTCTTCATATTACTGCCATAATAAAGTTCCTTATGAATAAATGTGGTCATGTCACTCTTCTGCTAAACAGTCTTTAGTGATTCCACATTACCTATCAAGGAAGGTTCAGATTTCCCTGTTTGATGGATGAGGCCCTTTACAGTCTGGTGTCACCTTACTTTTCCCACCATATCAGAAATTACTTCCTTCCACATACTGAAATTATCTCTGTCCTGAGTGCTTGGTGTATTTTTTGGATTCCTTGCTTCTGATCATGTTGTTTCCTCTTTCCTTGAATGCCTTTCTTCTGTCTGTATATGATCAACCATGATTTCTCACTTAGCCATTTGTGACCACCCACAGGATCCTCATGCAGTAGTATCCTATCCCAGTAACCCCTTCTCCCCACTTTCCCTGTGTGCAGGTCAGATTAACTAGGGAATGGGCAACTTACCAGGTCAACTAATTGTACCCCACTCACAATTTCCTTTGCTGTGGCCTTTTCCATCTCACTTCTACCCTTGTCTGGACTGATCTCTATGGGTTTGTGTCTTGTTTCTCTGCTAGTAAATTTGATAAAGGCATGTGTCTATTTAAAATTTTGTCTTTTCGCCTGTATTTAGCATAGTGCTCCCTGGTCGTACTTGATAGGCATTTAATGAATTTGTATTGAATAATTGATTTGACTTGTACTGCTTATTTCCTTAAATCATCATTTCTCATAATAAATATTATCTGCATAAATTTTCCTTTGTTTTGCAAGATTAAAATGTGTTTTCTTCCTTATTTACAACTTGAATCTGTGAGAGCCTAAATATTACCTAGTTATCTGAAAACCACACAATAAGAAGCCATTCCTCTTCTCCCATCAGTATCGACTCTTGTCTCTGCAAGTCAGTACCCTGAAGATGTTTTGTATGTTGCTCCAGCTAAGGAGAAATGAAATATATAATTTCCATTTTCTTATTCCTTTTTCTTTTATTTTCTATCCAGTCAATTCTAATATTGTGTTTCCTAGAATATTGCAGGAATTGATATTGAGGCTTTTTTTCCCTTTCAGGAATGGTATTTGCTGGCAATCTGGAGAGAAGCAGTTGGTATTTTATGTAATTTTCTCGTTCCTATCACTTATTGTTGGTTCCCTCCTTCCCCTCCCCCTATTTTTAATCTTGTTTGAGAAGTTGAGAAAATAATCTTATATGGCATTTAAATTAGTTTAATAATCTAAACGAAATTAGGAAAGTTGTGCATGCCTTAGAACCTAGCACACTGTGTGGCACATAGTAAGCCCTTAATAAATACTTGTTGATCAACTGATTTATATCTGATAAGATAATTTTAAAAGTATAATGATTTGGAATTTGGTAGTTGAAGGGTAAAAAAGGATCATTTTGTTTTTTTTCCTTGTTTAAATTTAACCTAAGACAAAAATTTGATGCATCGTCACAAATAAATTTATAATCTCTATCAATTTTAAGACTTTTTTCAGGTCTCCCCTTTTACAACATAGTCCCAGCTTGTTTTTTTCTGGGTTCATTATACATCACTCTTCTTTCCTCACTTTGTAGTCCAGACAAACTGGTCTTTTCTGTGTTCATCACACATCCATGTTCTGGTTATGTATCTCACTGCTGGTTATACTTCTTCCACATCTATGCTTTCAAAAGCAGCTCAAGCACCAACTTGTTCTACAAGATACTTTCCTAGTCATCCCAACTGCTATTGCTGTTTCTCACTGACTACTTTGTAATAATTTTGTATTTGTGATGTGTATATGTATATGCACACACACGTATTCTACAGATATAATTTCATTTTTTCCCTAGTGACTAGCACAGTGCTTGGCAAATAGTAGGCACTTAATAAATTCTTGTTAATTAATTCATTGAGACTCTCTTTTCCCCCTTGGTGGGGGGAGACTTAAGTGAATTCAGGTCAGTTTACCCCATATAGTCATGTTGGAGGCATTGGGAGAGGGAAAAAAAAATAGCTGCCCCTAAGGAAATTTTAGTTTAGTGGTGGCAGCAAGGCATATACATAGAAACCTCTAGTGTCTATTGATATAGAATGTTATGGGAAAAAATAGTACTAACCTGTCAAGGTTAATTCAAAGTAATTCATTTAATTCAAGTGATCATTATATATACTATGCTGGGTAAGAATCCTATACAGGACATGGAATAACCCTCATAGTCAATAAAAGGATGAGAAAAGCAGTATTGGGGTACAATATCAAAAATGACAGAATGATATCTGTTCTAATCCAATGGCATCATAGTAATACAAGTCTATACTCCAACTACTGATGCTGAAGAAGCTAACGTTGCTCAATTCTATGAACACCCACAACATTTTCTAGAAATAACACCAAACAAAGATATCACATTCGTCCTAGGAAATTATAATGCTAAAGTAGGAAATCAAAAAATAATTGGAGTAATAGGCAAGTTTGTCATTGGAGTATAAAATGAAGCAAGGTAGAGACTTAAAGGCTTTTGTCAAGATAACTTGCTGGTCATAGCAGATCCTCTTTTTCAACAACCCAAAAGGTGATTATACACATGGATGTCACCAGATGTCAATATCAAAATTAGATTGATTATGTACTTTGCAACCAAAGGTGGAGAAGTTCTATATAATTAGTTAAAACAAGACCTGCACCTGACTGAGCCTTAGATCATGAGCTTCTTACTGCAAAATTTAGAATTAAATTGAAGAAAGTAGGGAAAATCATCAGATCATATAGTTATGACCTAAATTAACATACCTTATGAAAACTAAAGGGATATGATGAATAGATTTCAGGGATTAGATCTGGTAGAGTACCTGAAAAAGTATGGACAGGGAGTCACAACATTCTACAAGATCAACAACAAAAAACATCCCAAAGAAAAAGAAGATTAAGAAGGCCAAATGACTGTATGGTGAGGCTTTACAAATAGCTGAGGAAAAAAGGAATGTGAAATGCAAAGGAGAAAGGGAAAGATATACCCAACTAATACAAAATTCCATAGAACAGCAAGGACAGGTAAGAAGGTTTTCTTAAATGAACCATGCAAAGAAATAGAAGAAAACAATAGAATGAGAAAGATGAGATCTCCTCAAGAAAATTAGAGACATCAAAGGAACATTTCAAGCAAAAGTAATCATGACAGAAGACAAAAATGGTAGGGACTTGAAGAACGATACAAGAAAGATTTTAACATTACTGATAACCATGGTGATGTGGTTATTGATCTAGAGTCATACATCCTGGAGAATGAAGACATGTGGACCCTAGGAAGCGTTGCTAACAACAAGGCTAGTGGAGGTGATGGAATTCTAGCTGAGCTATTTAAAATCTTAAATGATGATGCTGTTACAGTGCTGCACTGAGCGTGCTAGCAACAGTGGCCACTGGATTTGAAAAGGATCAGTTTATATTCCCAGTCCTAAAGGGCAATGCCAAAGAATGTTCAAATTACCAAACAATTGCATTCATTTCACATGCCAGCAAGGTTATGCTTAAGATCCTGCAAGTTAGGCTTCAGCAATATGTGAGTCAACAATTAGCAGAAGAGCAGGCTCGTTTTTGAAGAAGCAGGGAGGAATGGGAGACTAAATTGCCAACATTGGCTAGATCATGGAGAAAGCAGGGAAATTAGAGAAGAACATCTATTCAGCTTCATTGACTACATCAAAGGTTTTGACTGTGTGGATCACAACAAATTGTGCCAAGTCCTCAAATAGATGGGAGTATCAGATCATCTTACCTTCTGAGGAACCTGTATGCAGGTGAAGCCATAGTTAGAACCAAACATGAAACAACTGATTGGTTTAAGATTGGAAAAGGAGTATGACAAGGCTATATATTATTTATTGAACTTATATATGAGTGCATTATATGAAATGGCAGGCTGGATGAATCAGAAGCCAGAATTAGGGTTCCCAGGAGAAAGAACAACAGTCTCACATATGCAGATGATACTACTCTGATGGCAGAAAGTGATGAAGAATGAAAAAGTCTCTTGATGTGAGTTAAAGAGGAGAGTGTAAATGCCGACTTGAAGCTTACCATTAAAAAGACTAAGGTCATGGCGCCTGGTCCCATAACTTCCTGGCAAATAAGGGAGAAGAAATGAAAACATTGTTAGATTTTATATTTTTGAACTCAAAAGTCATTACAGACAGCTGCTGCAACCACAAAATTATAAGATGCTTGCTCCTTGGAAGGAAAATTATGGCAAATCTGAACAACATAGTCAAAAAGCAGAGATGTCACCTTGCCTACAAAGGTCCATATAATCAAAGCTTTGGTTTTCTCTGTAGCAATGTATAGCTGTGAGAGTTGGACTATAAGGAAAGTGGAGTGCGGCAGAATTGGCGCTTTCAAATTATGATGCTGGAGAAGACTTTTGAAAGTCCCTTGTGGACAAACAAGGAGATCAAATTAGTCAATACTTAAAGAAATTACTTCAGACTGTTCATTGGAAAGACAAACACTGAAGCTGAAGCTTAGTTACTTTGGTCACTTAAGGAGAAGACAGGATTCATTGAAAAAGACTGATGCTAGGAAAGATTGAAGACAAAAGGAGAATGGGGATGCCAGAAGATAAGATGGATAGATAGTATCATGGAAGCAACAAATATGAACTTGGATGTACTTTAGGAGATGGTGGAGGACAGAAAGGTCTGGTATGTTATGGTCCATAGGGTCATGAAGAGTTAGATACAACTGAATGAACAACAACAATAATTTGTCAAGATATCTTTGAATCTTGACTTTGTTATCAAAAGTGTTGTGTTTACTAGAATCTTTCCCAACTTTGTGTCATTTGCAAATTTGACGACCATGCCATCTATACTTTTATACAAGTCATTGATAAAAATATTAAACAGTATGGGGCCAATCATAGATTCTTTTCTGGGACACTCTACTGGATACTTCCTACTAAGTTGAAACTGAACCATTAACTGAGTCTAGGCATGAAGAATGACTAAATGAAAAAACTTATATTATGCTCTTAATATGTGGCAGAAACTGTGCTTAGTGCTAAGGATACACATACATAAAGAACAACGATCTTTGCCCTTAAGGAGCTTACATTTCTAATAAGGGACTAATGACAACACAGATAGGGGAGGTGGTAGTCAAGGAAAAGTGTTTTAGATGAGAAATCCCAGAAATGGTGAATGGAGTGAAAGGGCAGTGAATTGGCATGTCCACTCCAGTAATGTTGATGTTGATTATTGTTCCAAGAATTAGAGGTAGAAGTATACAGGTGATAGTATACGTTGAAAAGGGTTAGAGTGGTGGGTCTGAGTGGAGCTAGTTATGAAGAACTCATCAGGATGAAATTCAGGACCCCAGGGCAGGAGCTGAAGAGCTTTATGCCTTGCCTCCAGCAGAAGAAGAGATCTGGCATAAAGATGGTTGGAGAGCAACAGGCAGCATGGGTGGTGGTGGTGGTAGAGTGGAGTGGGGTCTAGTTTGGGCTACTTGTAAAGAGCTCTCACCAATCAAGAGCACAGGGCAGGGTCCCAGAACCAGCATGATGGATCTAGGTTGGGTTTAGGTCTGCTTGAAAGTGAGGAAGCATGGTATGGAGATGGCATCAATGGGATTGCTGGATCAATCTTGTTATAGAGAACCTTTACTTGTCAGTAACATGCAGGGGAAAATAGGCCAAGAATAACCGATGTTATAAGGGTCTCAGTTACCTCAGTTTTATAGAGCTGCCAGAAATTAGGAGAGGACGGCCCAAGGTGTGGGGTTGGGGGGAGGGACTGGAAAGCGAAGTCCTAGGTAAGGCCTACCAAGGAAGAACAGCATGAAGATGGCCAGAGAGCAGCAGACCATTCACTGGTTTTGAGCCCATTTAATTATATTATTCTTTAGTTCACATCACAAAACGCTTTATAGTTATCTCGTTTTATCATAGCAACAACCTTGAGAGGTATTAGTGTCCTATTAGTGTCCTCATTTTACAGATGAGAAAGTGAAGGTAGATAGGGGTAAAGCGACTTTCTCAGTGTTACCCAGCTAATAAGTATCTACAATTCTTTTTTTTTTTTTTAGTTCCAAACTCTTCTCCAGGGCCTCCCTCACCCATTGAGAAGTCAAGCAATATGCTGCCCATTATACATATGAATACCACTAAAATGTGTCGGGGGCCTGATTTGAACTCAGGTCTCTCTACCTCCAGGTCTAGTATTCTATCATCTCTGCCACCTAGTTACCTTTTATACAAGAGTATGAAAATATGCCCACAAGAATAATAGCAGATAATAGTATCAAATGCTTTCCTAAAATCTAGGTATACTACATCTGAGGTATATCCTGTCCACCAAATTAGTAACGCTGTCATGAAAGGCAATAAAAATTATGTGGCGTCACCTGTTCATGCTCAAGCTCACTGCCCTGTTGTTTGCACGCTCAGTTCCCTTCCTGTTTTGGAAGTCAATTCAGCATTTGCTCTTCTTCAGTCTTGTGGCAGCCCTTCTTCTCTTCTATGTCTCAAATAATATTGATAGTGGCTCACCAATCAAAACTTTGCAGTTCTTCCAGTGTGAAGAATGGTGATTTGAATTCAACTTGATGCTGCTCTTACAATCTGCTTATTTTTCTTGACTGCCAACTCCCTGTTAGCTTTTATGACTCTGTCATTTCCTTTTTTTAGTGAAAAACAAAAGAATTGGTAAACTAACTTTGCTTTCTTTTTGTTCTCCTTTATCATTCTCCTCTCTATTCCAATCCTTGCTTTGAGCTTCCATTTTCTCTTGACTTCTCCTATAGGATTTATCCTACCTGTCTTTATTTGGAGCCCTGTGAAATCTGCTTTCCCAAAATCAGAGGTGCATGTCAGACAATGGTGGGCTTTCATCTCTTTCTCTTATAAATTCTGGAAGCAAGTGGTCGTGTATCTTCAAGGTTCCCATCATTCCCACCCCTACAGGTCCTCAGTGTTAGTGAGAATCATATGGAATTTCCCCTTATTGGTTCCTCTACTTTTTGAATGATGACACTATCCTTGAAACAAGTCAAGGAATTACTAGCACCATTGTTTTTGGCCCACAGAGTATTCTGTCAGATAAGTGGATGATTGATGTCTCCTGTCACTATGTAACAGGCTTTTGTGGCAAATTTTAGGGGAGTTAAGTGGCACAGTGGATAGAGTGCCTCATTTTCTTGACTTCAGATCCAGCTTCTGACATTTGCTAGTTGTGTGAGTCACTTAAATTTGTTTGCCTCAATTTCCTCATCTCTAAAATGAGCTAGAGAAGGAAATGCCAAGCATTCCAGTATTTTTACCAAGAAAACACCAAATGAAGTCACAAAGAGTTGGACATAACTGAAATGACTGAACCAGTAGCATTGGCAAATATATGATCTGTCCAAATTCTTCTTATATCTCCCTTTTTTGACCTTCACTTAAGTGTTCTCCATCATGCTTCATTCTTACCTCCGCCTACTTTAGTTCTTGGATTTTTTCCTGCAAGTATAAGTAAATAATATTTATCTATTTCTTTTGCATAAAATAACCAGAATCATAATCCAATCATAGGTTTCATTAATACCAAATTTTAGTGATGCCTGTGAGGTCAAATTTGCCTCTTTGCATTAGGATCTTTAGTTCCTCTAGCTTGTCACTTAATCCTTGGGGGTCATATGTAGGTCTAATTATTTGGTACTTATAATACTTGTGCTATTGCCATGTCAGTCTGAGAAGGAATACTTATACCACAGAGGATCCAACTGGGCTTAAAACATTGTGTAATGCTGGCTATATGGCCATATTTGTAGTAGTAGGAACTCCCCTTGGTCTAGCTCTGTAATTCTTAAAATAAGCAACTCTTAAGGAAAGAATGAGTGTAGACAAAGTAGTATCCAGAATGCATGCTTCTTTATCTTATTGCCTTCCAGGTCTACATAGAGATAAATAAAACAAATTTTAGGACATTTCCTATTAAATAAAACAGCAGAATTAACTCTTTGTGAACACTAAATGTCATGGTGATGTGTTATATCCCTTCTAGCCCCAGATCTTATGATTATCCCAGTATGAATCCTTTGCTTCAACCAAACGTATCTGCTAGTCTTCTGAACACATTTTGTCTTCAAATAACATATAGTGGCCACTGATTCCCTTTATCTGACTATCATAATCCTGCCTATTTTTCAAGGTCTAATGAGACTTCCACAAAGCCTTTCCTGAGTGCCCAGTAGGAAGTGATCTCTTTTTCTTATAAATTCCTGTAGCACGTGCATCCTGTCTCTACAAATCAAATGATGTTCCTCATGCAACTTTTGTAATTATCTTACATTGATTTGACCCACCCTTCTCCTGTTTAGATCTGACTTTGTTTATGTGAAAAGTGTTTTGTAATTGTGTTCATATAGTTCCTGGGTTTGTCCTGGTAAGTTAACTCCCAAGTATTTTATGTCGTCCATAGTTATTTTAAGTGGGATTTCTCTAACTTTTTGCTGCTGCATGTTGTTGGTAATATGTAGAAATACTGATGATTTTTTATGGATTTATTTTATATCTTGCAATTTGCTAAAGTTGTTATTTCAGTAAGTTTTTTTAGTTGATTCTCTAGGATTCTTTAAGTAGAAATAGTTTTTGAGTGATAGTTTTGTTTCCTCAATGCCTATTTTTATTCCTTCAATTTCTTTTTCTTGTATTATTGCTATAGCCAGCATTTCTAGAACAATATTGAATAGCAGTGGTGATAACAGGCATACTTGCTTCAACCCTGATTTTATTGGAAAGGTTTCTAGCTTATCCCCATCACAGAAAATACAGAATGATCATTTTAAATCAGTACTGCTTATTATTTTTAAGGAAAGCATTATTTATTATTCTGCTTTTTACTGTTTTAAAGAGAAATTATTGTTATATTTTGTCCAAGGCTTTTTCTGCTTCTACTGAGATAGCTGTATAATTTTTGTTGCTTTTGTTGTTGATATGGTTGATTTTGCTGATAGTTTTCCCAATATTGAACCAGTTCTGCATTCCTGATGTAAATTCTACCTGGTCATAGTGTATAATCTTTGTGACATATTGCTGTAATCTCCTTGCTGGTATTTTACTTAAAATTTTTATATCAACATTCATTAGGAAAATTTGTTTATAGTTTTCTTTCTCCATTTTTATTCTTCTTGGTTTAGGTACCAGCACCATATTTGTCTTATAAAAAGAATTTGGTGTGGAACTCCTTTGTCCATTTTCCCCAATAGTTTATATAGTATTGAAATTACTTGGTCTTTAAATGTTTGGTAGAATTTACTTGTGAATCCGTCTGGTCCTAGGGAATATTTTTTAAGAGAGCTAATTTTTTTGCTTGTTCAACTTATTTTTCTAGGATTGGATTATTTAAGTATTTTATTTCCTCTTCTTTTCATCTGGGCAATTTATATTTTTGTAAATACTCATCCATTTCAGTTAACTTGTCAGATTTATTGGCATATAATTGGGCAAAATAGATTCTAATAATTGCCTTAATTTCATGTTCATTGGTGGTGAATCAGTACTTTTCCTTCTTGATACTGGTAATTTGGTCTTTCTTTTTTAAATCAAATTAGCCAATGGTGTATCTATTTTATTGTGTTCCCCTTTCTTTCTCCTCTCCCCCCTTCCCCCCATAAAACCAACTTCTAGTTTTATTTATTAGTTCAATGTTTGTTTGGTTTTTTTTTTTTTGAACTTTGAATTTCACTAATTTCTCCTTTGATTTTCAGAATTTCCAGTTTGGTTTTAATTGGGGATTTTTAATTAGCTCTTTTTTCTAGTTCTCTTAGTTGCGTATTCATTTCGTTGATCTGCTCTTTATTTTATTTATGTGAGTATTTAGAGACATGCATTGTCCCCTAAGTACTACTTTGAATGCATCCCATAAATTTTGGTATATTGCCTCATTGTTGTCATTATTTTTGATGAAATTATTGTTTCTATGATTTCTTCTTTGACCCACTCATTGTTTAGGATTAGAATATTTAGTTTTCAATGAATTTTGTATTTTTTAGTAGCCATTTATTTGAATATAATTTTTTTATTGCATTATGATCTGAAAAGTATACATTCAATAATTTTGCCTTTCTGCATTTGGTTGTGAGTTTTTGGCCTAATACATAGTCAATTTTTGTGGAGTTGCAATGTACAGCTAAGAATAAAGTATATTCCTTTCTGTTCCATCAGTTTTCTTCTGAGGTCTATCATATCTAACTAACTTTTCTAAAATTCTATTCATTTCCTTAACCTTTTTCTTGTTTATTTTGTGATTAGATTTATCTAGTTCTGAGAGGGGAAAGTTGAGGTCCCCCACTGGTATAGTTTTGCTTTTTTCTCATTTAATTCATTTAACATTTCCTTTAAGAATCTTGATGCTATGCCATTTGGTGCATATATGTTTAGTACTGATATTATTTCATTGTCTATAGTACCTTTTAGCAAAATGTAGTTTCCCTCTTTATCTCTTTTAGTTAGGTCTATTTTTGCTCTTTTTTTGTCTGAGGTCATGATTATTAGTTCTGCTTTTTTTTTTTCTTTTTTTTTGCCTCAGCTGAAGCATAATAGATTCTGCTCTGACTTCAGCCCCTTAATTTACTTTATGTGCGTCTCTATTTCAAGTGTGTTTCTTGTAAATAACATATTGTTGTATTCTACTTTTTAATCCATTCATTATCAGCTTCTATTTTATGGGTGTGTTCATTACACTCACAATCACAGTTGTTAATTATTAACTATGTATTTCCTTTCGTTTTTATTTGTACCTCTGTTTATCCTTTTTTCTATTTCTATCCTGTCTCTTCTAAGGAAGTCTTTTTTATTCTAACCACCTCATTTAATATGCCTTTCCTTTTCTCATCTCCCCTCCCATTCTCTTTTCTTATCTCCCCTCCCTTTCTCTTATCACCTTTCCCTCTGACTTCACTGTAGGTTAAGATAGATTTCTGTGCTCCATGAAGTATGTATGTTATTCCCTCTTTGAGCCAATCTGAATGAGAGTAAGGTTCAAGTGTTATCTTCCCTTTTTTGTAAAAGTTCTTCCTTTTGTATCTCTTTCATGTGGGGTAATTTTCCTTATTCTTTTTTGCTTTTTGCCTTCATCTTAGTGTATTCCTCTTTCTCACCCCTTAATTTTATTTTATCAAAATCATCTCATCCTAGTCTTCACACCCCTATCTCCTACATTATGTGTATTCCTAATTTCTCTAACAGTGATAAAATTCTTCAGTGTTAAAATTATTATCTTCCCATATAGGAACATAAACATTTAACCTTATTGATTTCCTTATTTTCTGTTTCATGTTTATCTTTTTATGCTTCTCGAGTCAAATATTGGAATGTCAGATTTTCTATCTAGCTCTGATCTTTTCATCTGGAATGCTTGGAAGTCCTCTATTTCATGAACTGTCCATTTTTCCCCTCTGAAAGATTATACTCAGTTTTTCTGTAGAGTTTATTCTTGGTTGTAATCCTAGGTCTTCCAGAATATCATATTA
The DNA here is from genome assembly GCF_028372415.1 of Notamacropus eugenii. NCBI lineage: Eukaryota > Metazoa > Chordata > Mammalia > Diprotodontia > Macropodidae > Notamacropus > Notamacropus eugenii. Next base: position 641,884,879 of record NC_092872.1, on the reverse strand, counting down.
CAACCACTCTATTCCTTTAACATGTCAACTGCTAGATGTTATGTGAGCCTAACTGCGACTCCACAGTATTTGTATTTGAATGGTTTCTTTCTGTTTGCTTATAATATTTTCTTTTGACCTGGGAGCCCGGGAATTTAGGTATAATATTCCTGAGAGTTTTCATTTTGGGATCTTTTTCAGCTGGTGATTAGTGAAGTCTTTCAGTTTCTGTTTTTGCCCTCTGGTTCAAGGATATCAGGGCAGTTTTTGTTGATAATTTCTTGAAATATATCTAGGCTCTTTCTTTGATCATGGTTTTAAAGGTAGCCTAATAATTCTTAAATTATCTCTCATAGATTTGTTTAAGCGTTCAGTTATTTTTCCAGTGAGATATTTCACATTTTCTTCTATTTTTAATTTAAAAATTTTGTTTTATTGTTTCTTGGTGTCTCATGGAGTCATTAGCTTCCACTTGTTCAATCTAATTTTTAAGGAATTATTTTCTTCAGTGAACTTTTGTATCTCCTTTTGTATTTGGCCAATTTTGCTTCTTAAGGAGTTCTTTTCTTCAATGAGTTTTTTAACCTCTTTTTACATTTGGCCAATTCTGCCTTTTAAGGCGTTCTTCTTGTCAGTGGATTTTTGTTTCTGCTTTACTATTTTGTTTTTTAAGTGTTATTTTCTTCAGTATGTATGTGTGCTCCTTTGTGTGTGTTCCTTTTAGCAAGCTGTTGACTCTCTTTTCATAACTTTCTCGGTTATTCTCATTTCTTTCCCCAACTACCTGTCTTATTTGATATTTAAATTTTTTTTAAAGCTCTTCTAGGAATTCTTGTTGGGTTTGTATTTGCATTTTATTTTGAGGCTTTGCTTGTAGATGCTTCGATATCTTCTTAGGGGTTTGTGGCTTGTTTTTCCCTTTCTCCATAGTGACAAACTATGGTCACATTGTTTTCCTTGTTTGCTTATTTTTCTAACCTATTTCTTGACCTTTAACTTTATGTTAAATTTGAACTCTATTCCTGGAGTATAGGGGGCGACTTGTGCTCTGGTCTTTACTCAGGAAGGGATCATGTTCCCATGTAGCCCGAATCACTAGCTCTCTTGACCCTGGAACTGTAACCAGGTTCCCTCCTCTTCTGCAACTGCAATTGATAGGGCTCCTCTCTGTCATGGAATTGAGACCAGGGTTACTATTCCTTCACAAGCACTTTTTTCTGCCCTGGAACCCTGACCAGGGACTCCTGTTCCTCTGTGGCAGTACTGCTCTTTTTGACCCTGGGACTGCAACCTGAAAGTGTATGTGGGCCTAGAAAGTGGTGCTATGAAATTGTGTTGTAAATGAAAACTTTCTTCATATTGGTGCTTTCCAGCTTAGTAATGGAATGCCTCTGTCAAACGATATAGATATTCTAGTCACTTTATTTACATAATTGCAAATTACTTTTCAAAATAATTATATTGATTCACTGCTGTACTTGCAATATACTAGTGTGTCCATCTTCTGACCAACCTTCCAACACTGACTATTGCCATCTCTTGTCATCTTTGTCAATTTTCAGGCTGTGAGATGAAACTGTAAGGTTATTTTGATTTGCACTTTTCTTATTATTAGTTATTTGGAGCAGTCTTTCATGTAGTTGTTGATAGTTTGCAAGTCTTTTGAGAATTATTTGTTCATATCCTTTTGAATACTTATTTATCAAGGAAAAGTTACAAGTCTTAAATATATCTGTTATACGTCTTGGACACCAAACCCTTATCAGGGATATCTGATACAAAGATTTTTGTCTCGTTTGATTGGTTCCCTTCTTATTATATGCATTAATTTTTGTTTGTTTAGAAGCTTTACAATTTTCTATAATTAAAGTTATCAGTTTTATGTTTTGTAATTGCCTTTACCCTATTTTCTTAAGAATCCTGCCTATAGTTGTGAGAGGTATAAAATTTGCTTCTATTCTAATTGTTTTTTGGTACTCTGATCTTGAATATGAAAGTCACTTATTCATTTAGAATGTCTTACATAATATGATGTAAAGCTTTGTTCTTAGGCCCGATTTTTGCCAAACAGATTTCAATTGTCCTAGCAGTTTTTATCAAATAAAGAATTCATTGTCTTTCATCCTTATGCTAAACCTCTTCTGAAGTTCCCTATCAGTTTTAAAGATACTACCATCCTTCCAGACACCCAGGTTCATCACCATAGTTATGTCCTCAATTCTTTGCTCTCTCTCATATATCTGACAAATCTTGCTATTTCTTTCTGTGCAACATCTCTTATATACATCTCCTTCTTCCCATTCTCACAGCTACCACCCTGGTTCAGGCCCTTAGCACTTCTTTCCTGGACTGGTGCAATATCTTTTTAACTGATCTTCCTGCTTCAATATTTTTTCCACTCCATTCTGTCTTGCAGACAGCTCCTAACATGATCTCCACACTTTGTACAGCCCTCTTTCTTCCAACTCCCCTTTATGTGTTGTTTTCCCTCATTAGAATGTAAGCTTCTTGGGGGCAGAGATGATTCTTTCATGATTGTAATTGTATCCCCATCACCTGAAACATGATCAACACTTAAAAATGCTTCCTTCATTCATTTCTTCCTTCATTCCTTCGTTCATTTCTTCCTTCGTTCGTTTGTTCGTTCCTTCCTTCCTCCCTCCCTTTCCTCTCCCTCCTCCTTCCCTCCCTCCCTCCCTCTCTCCTTAGTAATTAGCACTATACCTGTCACATAGTAAGCACTTAATAAATGTTTTTGATTTTTTTAAAGTTAAAGGTATTTTTTCCTCTTTTAAGACAGCTTATGTTTCAGAGAATTATTTATGCTTTATTGATGTGTTATTTAAATTATTTTAAAACCTGTTTCTTATGTATGTTCTTTTCTTCTAATAGGCAACCAGATAAACTGGTAGTTGTTTGGACAAGAAGAAGCCGAAGAAAATCTTCTAAGGTTAGTATCTTGCTAAAACAACCAAACATATTCTGTCTGATTCAATTCAAAATTTAGTTGTATATACTTAAGGCATGTGTAGAAACATTTAAATGATAGCCTCATACGTTAACACTTGTTCATAGAAAGCATAACTATACAATTTTATTTTGTTTTTTTGATGTCATTGGTATGGGGAAGTCCAGTAAAAAAACCTCTTTACCTTTACTTCTTCCACCCCACTGGAACCCCCAAAGCAGATCAGTTTCTGCGCTGCAACTTTAATCTTAACATGTTTACTTAGGGCACTGAGATGTTAGGTGGTTTTCCAGAGTAGCAGCAATCAAGTATTTGTGGAAGATTGGCCTTTAATCCAAGTCTTCCTGATTCTAAGAAACCCCCTTTATCCATTTGACATCCAGTGATGTCAAATCCAAAGAAAAACAGGAGCCATTGAAGTGTATATAAAGATCCCTGGGACCACATATTCCTTTAGAAAACCTTATTTTGACATTATCTTCTATTGTATTTGTATTTATTTTGTTAAATATTTCCCAGTTACATGTGAAACATTAGGAAATAACCTAACATACCACCATACCTTTCACGTAACATATAAATTTAGGCGAAATAAACCAAAATTTTATTTTCATATCTAATATAAATTAGTCATTAAGTATTAACTTCCCTACTCTGTGCTAGGATATGGATTATGGATACTTGGAATACAAATAAAAAGAATGAAACAATAACTACTTATGAGGAGCTTACATTCTGTGAGAGAAAAGATACATATACTAATGTGTACATCATAAATAAAAGTTAATAAGTAGAAATAAATATTAAGTACTTAAGTATAGGGTAGTTTGGGAAGGAAACCACTAGCAATTGGTGGAAACAGAAAAGACTTCATACAGAAACTTCTTGTACTTTAGTGGCATATTAAAAGAAGAGAGGGATTCTATGAAATAGAGATAATAAGGAAATGCGTTCCTAGGATGTAAGATAGCCAGTGCAAAGGCATGAAAGCAGGAGATGGAGTATTACATGTAAGGAATAGAGAGATGGCTAGTCTGGATGGATAGTACTCTAGTAGACAGTATGTCAAAATATAAATAGGTATCTGCATTTTATTCTTGATACTGCAGACCAATGCTGTGGAACTCAAATAGAAAGGATCCTTGTTAGCCATATATTGACTTAGAAAACTACAAATTAGCATTATCTATGTTGTATTAATTTTTATTAATTTTGCTAAACATTTCACCATTACATATTAAGGTGTTTTGGGTCATACTACTAAGGAGTTTTGAGCCAGTGGGTTGTGAATTTGACAGCTCTACTCTAGATCATTGATCAACATCATATTATTTAGGTTCCGTGACTAAACCAGAAGCTTTGAGGACAGTGCCATAGCTTATGTTCTTTATGTCTTATGTTATCCTTAGCAATCTTGTTTTAGTTGATCCTGCATGCATCAAATGAATGAATGAATGAATAAATGAATGAATGAACACCTTAACTTTTCTTAGCTTTCTTCAGCTATAAAATTAGAAAAAGGTCTACCTGCTATGTATATTGTAAGGATAAATGAACTAAATAAATGGCCAGAAAGAATCGATAGAAAAACTTGCATTAGCCCTACAAAATGTATGTTGGTTCAGTACTTCAAAATCTATGATGTCATTTCAATTTAGTCAGCATTGATTAAAAACCTACTCTGTAATGGGAATGGTGTTGGGGTACTAACAACCCTGTCCTAGTCAGTAAATTTATTTTCTATTGTAGTAGAAGAACATGTAAACAAATAAAAATAAAATATATACAAATTAAGTACAAAGTCATGAAGTGGGGAACACTAATAACTAGAGGAAGTAGTCAGGGAAGTAGTCATGACATTTGACCTGGACTTTGATGATCCCTAGGGATTCTAAGAGGTTGAGGTGAGGAGGGAGAACATTCTGGGCATGGAGTTGACATGCATAGCTGACATAAGTCAAGGAGATAGAATGTTGTATAAAAGGACCAGCAAGTAGGTCAGTTTGGCTAGAATATAGAGTGTATGGAGGGGAATTGTATGAAATTAGTTTATAAAGATGGATTGGAATCATACTGTGAAAGCTTTAAATACTGCAGGTGAGAGGTGCTAATTTCATCATTTTGCATATTCACTCAGCAAATTAGATTTTATATTCTCCATAACCTGAAATATCATCTCTGAATTATGTGACTAAAAAAGAAAACACCTCATTTTGTAGCTAGCCCTCTTTCGTGAAACCTCTCTGGTTGGTTCTTGAGCAAAAGGCATACGGACCATTGATAGGCCCATGGTAAGCCTTTTCAGACTTTGTGCTCACATGGGTTTTGAGAACTTTTGGTCTGTTTCCATGTCATAATGAAGTCTAACAGTAGGACTTGAGGTCATACTCCTTATACATTGAGATTATACAAAAATCATTGGTTATTTAAGATCTATTAGAAATGCCAAAGTGGATGAATCAAAAACCGTAATAAACTTTGTAGGAGAAATATCAACAGTCTCAGATATGCAAATGATACCACTTTGATGGCTGAAAGTGAAGAAGAATCAAGAATACTCTTGATGAGGTGAAAGAAGAGAGTGTAAATGCTGGCTTGAAGCTTAACATTAAAAAAAAAAAAACTAAGATCATGACATCTGGTCCCATCATTTCTCTGGAAAGAGGAGAAGAATTGGAAGCAGTGTCAGATTTTATATTCTTGGGCTCAGAGATCACTGCAGAGAGTGACTACGGCCATGAAATTAAAAGATGCTTGCCCTTTGGAAGGAACGCTTTGACAAATTTGGGCAGCATAGTCAAAAAGCAGAGATGTCATCATGCAGACAAAGGTCTGTATAGTGAAAACTATGGTTTTATCAGTAGCACTATATGGCTGTGAGAGTGTGACTGTAAGAAAAACTGAATATTGCAAAGTTGATTCTTTAAAATTGTGATACTAGAGAAGACTTTTGAGTCTCTTGAACATCAAATCAAAATCAGTCACTATTTAAAATAAATTCAGACTTTTCATTGGAAGGTCAAATATTGAAGGTAAAATTTAAATATTTTGGTTATATAAGACAGGACTTACTGGAAAAGACTGATGCTGGGAGAGATTGAAGAAGAGGGGACTCCAGAGGATGAGATGGAGAGAGTGTCATGGAAGCAATGAATATGAGGTTGGACAGACTTTGGGAGGAAAGTGGAGGACAGAAGGGCCTACTGGCATTCTATGGTTCATTAAGAGTTGATACAATTGAACAATTGAATAACAAGTCATTGATGACATTGCTTAACACTTACAGAAGAGCATGAAAGATTAAATTTTCAAAGGCAGTTATTTTGTGCTGATAATTATATATTTTGTGAAGAACAATTAAAATCCCTAAACATCGTTATATATTTTATAGGCATGTTCTTTTATGAATAAATGAGTTCTAGTTCATAAATAGGCAGTGGCCATGTACAAGATGTATATACTAGTGCCATATTTGAAACTTTTGCAGTGTGAACCAAAACCTGACAAATTTGTTTAGAAACCAGTCCAAATATTTAGGAGGTAGGTGACATTTTAAACTCTCAAGGAAATAAAAATAAGAGGAACAAAAAAGATGTAGCATAGGACATTTATTCAAGATCCAATTTGGGACTCATTTAGGGTTACTGAAGAAAAGTCCTAAAGAAAGATCTGGAAAGATGAAAAAACTGAGCATATCTGGCCCTGGGTAGAAGGTCTGTGGTCTGCAGCTGCAGGTAGATCTCTCTTCTTCCTTTATCATAGATTGTAGTTCTAAACGCTGATCTAGGGTCATTACATTTCAGTGAAAAGAATGCTGCATATAGAATCAAGAAATGTTAGTCTGAATACTGACCTTCCAGTTTACTAACAGTGACCTTGGGCAAGTCATTTAATTTCCTTGCCTCAATTTATAAAAATAGAAAATGAAGGAGGTAGTGGACTGGATAATTCTGGACTTCTCTTTAAGCTCTAATCTGTAATTTTGGGTCATCTCCCACAAACTGTGAAACAATAATCAGTGAAATATTATTCTATTTATAAACAAATTTAAATTATAACATATGCCACAGCTTGACAAATTTCAGGTGTCAGATCGTTATGGTACTTATCAATTCTATCACCCATGCCCAGAATTTCTAATACTAGTTTCCCATAATGAATGAATGAATGCATGAAACTTACTATTCTTTTAGGTTCATACATTTTTCAAAATTTTTATTTAAAAATAACATTTTATTGATATATTTTTGTTTTTATGTTGCTTAGGTTTCATCTAGTGTCCTTTCCTTTACCCCTTTTCAGAGAATCATATTATATAACAGACTTTTTTTAAGAAAAAGAAAAATAGGAAGGAGAGAAAAGAATCATCAAAACTGATCAATATATTGAAGAAGTCTTAAAATATGTGTAGTGTTCCATGTCTTTGGACCTCCCACTTCAGGAAGGAATAATGGAGAGATGTCTTTTCATATCTCTTCTTTGGGGCCATACTTGTTTTTTATTATTCAATATTTACTTTTGATTGTTTTATAGTGGTTGTTTTTTATTTATACTGTTGTAGTCATTATGTATATTTCTTGGCCCTTCCTACTCTTTTTATCCCCAGAATAGTTCCGTATCCTAACTGCTACCTTTTTTCTTCTAAGTCCAACGGAACAGATGAAAACTACCCCAGGCTCTTTGTCTATCTTTTAAAATTTTATGTATGAACATGTTAGAGTTGTGAGGAGACACATATTTTTTAGCATGACAACTATTAATCTTCACATAATCCCTTCAAATTATGTACCTTTCCATGTTTCATTTGACTCCTGCATTGCCATTTCAAAATGTCTTCTTAGTTCTGGCATTTTTATCAGGAATTCTTAGAAATCCTATTTGGTTAAGTCTATTTTTCCTCTCTGTAGGATTTTACTGAGTTTTGTTGTATGACCTTTTAAAGACTTTTTCAAAAGATAAAGATGAGTCTTTATCTTTTGCCTTTTTGAATATTTTATTCCAATCTTTATTTTCCTTTTTAATTCTAGCTGTCAAATCTGATGTGATCTTGACTGTTCCCTTTCTTTTCTTTTTTATATGAACTCTTTCTTTTTGGCAGCTTGTAATATTTTATCCTTTGACATGAAAATTCTGGATTTTGACTATAATATTCCTGGGAGTCTTCATCTTGGAGTTTCTTTCAGAAAGGGATCAGTGGATTCTTTCTATATTTACTTTGTTCTGGGTTCTAGGAGGTCTAGACAGTTTTCATTTTGTTTCTTTTTATTTATTAATTTTAATAGCATTTTCCTTCCAGTTACATGTCAAGAAAATTTTTAGCATTCATTTTTACAAGATTTTGAATTCCAAATTTTTCTCCCTCCCCCCTCTTCAGAACATAGTAGGCAGTTTGATATAGTTTATACATGTGTTATGTAAAAAATATTTATAAGTAAGTCACAGTTGTGAAAGAAAAAACAGATTTAAAAAACATAAGGAAGAATAAATTATGTGAAAAAAATGCTTTGATCTGTATTCAGATTCCATCAGTTCTTTATCTGGATATGGATAGCATTTTCCCTCATGACTCTTTTGTATTTGTTTTGGATCATTGTGTTGCTGAGAAGAGACGAGTCATACATAGTTGATCATCACAAAATGTTGCTGATGCTGCATACAATGTTTTCCTGCTTCTGCTCTTTCACTTTGTTGGAGTTAGCATAAGTCTTTCCAGGATTTTCTGAAATCTGCTTGTTCATCATTTCTTATTGAATGATAGCATTCCATTATATTCATATGCCACAGGTTGTTCAACCATTTCCCAACTGATGGGCATCCCCTCAATTTCCAGTATTTTGCCACCACAAAAAAGGAATGCTGTAAATATTTTTGCACATATAGATCCTTTTCCCTTTTTCATGTTCTTTTTTGATATGCAGACCTGGTAATGGTGTTGCTGGATCAAAAGGAATGCACAGTTCAGCAGTGTCCCAATTTTCCCACGTACTCTCCAACATTTTACATTTTTGTCATACTAGCCAATCTAACAGATGTGAGGTGGTATTTAGAGCACTCTTCGTATGCCAATAGATAGCTTTGATATCTTCATCTGAAAACTGCCTGTTCATATCTTTTGACCATTTGTCAATTGGGGTGGGGACTGGACTGTATTCTTATAAATTTGACTCGGTTCTCCATATATTTGAGAAATGAGACCTTTATCAGAGATACCTGCTGTAAAAAGATTGTTTTCCAGCTTTCTGCTTTTCTTCTAATCTTGATTGAATTGATTTTGTTTGTGCAAAAGCTTTTTAATTTAATATAATCAAAATGATCTATTTTACATTTTGTAATTTTCTCTATCTTTTGTTTGGTCATGAATTCTTCCCCTCCTGATAATCTGACAGGCAGACTATTCCTTGCCCTTCTTATTTGCTTATGGTATTACCCCTATGTCTAAATCATGCACTCATTTTGACCTTACCTTGGTATGCGGGGTGAGATCTTAGTCTATACCTAGTTTGTGACCTATTGTTTTCCAGTTTTCCCAGCAGTTTTTATCGAATAGTGAGTTCTTATCCCAAAGACTAGAGTCTTTGGGTTTATCAAACACTGAATTACTATGGTCATTGAATACTGTGGCTTGTCTACCTAATCAGTTCCATTGATACACCACTCTATTTCTTAGCCAATACCAGATAGTTTTGATGATTACTGTTTTATAATATAATTTGAGATCTGGTATTCTTAGGCTACCTTCCTTTGTTTTTTTTTTTCATTAATATATATTGATATTTTTGACCTTCTGTTCTTCCAGATGAATTTTGTTATTATTTTTTCTAACTCTATAAAATTTATATATATTTAAGATATATATATATATATATATAAATATATATAATAATTTTGGGGTAGTTTCATTGGTATGACACTGAATAGGTCAATTAACTTAGGCAGAATTGTCATTTTTATTATATTAGCTTGGCCTACCTATGAGCAATTAATATTTTTCCAGGTGTTTAGATTTGACTTCATTTTTGTGAAAGATATTTTGTAGTTGTGTTCCTATAGATCCTGGGTTTATCTTGTTAGGTAGACTCCTAAGCATTTTATATTGTTTATAGTTTTCTCTTTTTATCTCTTGCTGTTGGGCTTTATTGGGCATATAAAAAATGCTGATGATTTATTTGAGTTTATCTTATACTTATACCCTTGCAACTTTGCTGAAGTTGTTAATTATTTCAGGTAATTTTTTTGGTTGTTGCTTTAGGGTTCTCTAAGTATACAATCATATCTGTAAAGAGTAATGAGGAAACACAACTAATACTTTCAATTTATTTTTCTTCTGTTATTGCTTAGCTAACATTTCTAGCACTGTATTAAATAACAGTGGTGACAATGGGCATCCTTACTTCACCCCTGATCTTATTGGTAATCCTTTTAGCTTATCTCCATTACAGATAATGCTTGCTGATGCTTTCTGATAGTTATCATTTTAAGGAATGCTCCATTATTGCTATGTACTCTAGTAGGAATGGGTGTTGTATTTTGTCAGCATCATTGAGATAGTCATATGATTTCTGTTGGTTTTGTCATTGATATGGTCAGTTTTGCTCATTGTTTTCCTAATATTGAACCAATCCTGTATTCCTGGTATAAATCCCACCTGATCATAGTGTATAATCTTTATGATTTATTACTTTAATTCCCTTGCTAAAATTTTTGCATCAATATTCTTTACAGTTTTCTTTCTCTATTTTAACTTTTCCTGCTTTAGGTATCAGCACCACATTTGTGTCATAAAATGAGTTTGGTAGGACTCCATCTATTTTTCCAAATAATTTATACAGTATTGGAATTTATTGTTCTTTAAATGTTTGGGAGAATTTGCTTGTGAACCCATCTGGTCCTAGAGATGTTCTCCTAGGGAGTTTGTTAATGGCTTGTTTAATTTCTTTTTCTAAGATGGGATTATATAGGCATTCTATTTCCTGATCTGTTAACCTAGGTGATTTATATTTTTGTAAATATTCATCCATTTCACTTACATTGTCAAATTTATTGGCATGCAGTTGGACAAAATAGATCCTAATTATTGTTTTAATTTCCTCTTTATTGGTGGTGAATTTTCACCCTTTTCATTTTTTATTCTGGTAACTTGGTTTTCTTCTTTCTTTTTTTAAATCAGATTAACCAATGACTTATCTGTCTTAGTGGTTTTTTTCATAAAATCAGCTCTTAGATTTATTTATTAACTCAGTAGTTTTTTCTTTTAATTTTCAATCTTATTAATACTTATCTTTGATTTTCAGTATTTCCAAGTTGGTGCTCAATTGGGGATTTTTAATTTGTTCTCTTTCTAGTTTTTTATAGTTGCATGCCCAATTCACTGATCTGTTCTTTTTCCATTTTGTTGATATAAAAATTTAGAGAAATAAATTTTCCCCTAAGTATTACTTTGGCTGCACCCCATAAATTTTGGTAGGTTGTCTCATTGTTGTCATTCTCTTTAATGAAATTATTGTTTGTTTCTTTAGTTTGTTCTTTGACCCACTTATTCTTTTGGATTAGACTATTTATTTTCCAGTTAATTTTTTATCTAGATTTGCACTACCTTTTGTTGAGTGTAATTTTTATTGCAGTATAATCCAAAAAAATTTTGCTATCTCTGCCTTTTTGCATTTGATTTTGAAGTTTTTATTCCTTATTACATTGTCAGTTTTTGTGTAGGTGCCATGTGCTGCTAAGAAAAAGTTATATCCCTTTCTGTTCCCATTCAGTTTTCTCCAGAGGTTTGTCATATCTAACTTTTCTAATATTCTGTTTACCTCCTTAGTTTCTTTCATACTTCTTTTTTGGTTGTATTTATCAAGTTCTGAGAGGGGATAGTTGAGGTCCCCCACTATTATAGTTTTGTTGTCTGTTTCTTCTTGTAACTCATTTAATTTAAGAATTTGGATGCTATACCACTCAGTGCATGTATATTTTGTATTGATATTGCTTCATTGTCTATGGTACGTTTTAGCAAGACATAGTTTCCTTCTTCATCTCTTTTAATTAGATTTGTTTTTGCTTTTACTTTGTCCAAGATCAGGTTTGGTACCCCTGCTTTTTTTTTTTTGTCAGCTGAAGCATAATATATTCTACTCTAGCCTTTTACCTTTACTCAATGTATATTTCTCTGCTTCAAGTGTGTTTCTTGTAAACAACATTTTTTAGGATTCTGGTTTTTGATCCACTTGGCTATCTGCTTCCATTTTATGAGAGTTCATCCCCTTCACATTCTCAGTTAGGACTACTGTCTGTGCCTTTCCTTCCATCCTATTCTCCTTTTCATTCCTTTTTCCCTTTCCCTCCTCACCAGTGTTTTGCTTCTGTCTACCACGTTCCCTGATCTGCCTTTATTTATGTCAGTTCCCACCCGCCCCTTAACTTGATCTTCTTCTCTCCTCCTTGCCTGTTGGGTAAGATTTTGGGTAGGATAGATTTCTATATTCAACTGATTGTATGCATTATTCCCTCGTTGAGCCAATGCTGATGAGGGTAAGGTTCAAGCAATTCTCATCACCCACCCTCCCATTTTTCCCTCCACTGTAATAGGTCTTTAGCAACTCTTCATGTGAAATAATTTACCCCATTCTTCCTCTTCCTTCTTTCTGCACCCATTGTACTCCTCTTCCTCACCCCTTAATTTTTTTTTTTATATCATTGCCTCTAATTCAACTTATACCTCTACTCTCTGTCTCCATATTACTTCTAGCTGTACTATTAATGGTACAGTTTTTAAGAATTACAAGTATCCTCTTCCCATGTGGGTACATAAATAGTTTATCTCTGTTGAATCCATTATGTTTTCTTTTCCCTTTTTACTTTTTTTAGACTTCTCTAGGATTTTGATATTGGAGGCCAAAATTTTGGTTTAGTTCTGGTTGTTTTATGAAAGGTTGAAATCCCTCTATTTTGCTGAATGACCATTTTGTCCGTTGATATATTATGCTTAATTTTGCCAGTAAGTGATTCTTGGTTGTAGTACTAGCTCCTTTGCCTTCTGGAATACCATATTCTGTTACCTCTGATCCTTTCATGTTGCACCTGCCAAGTCCCTGTGTAATCCTGATTGTGACTCCCCAATATTTGAATTGTTTCTTTCTGGCCACTTGTAATATTTTTTTCCTTGACCTGATAGTTCTGAAATTTAGCAACAATGTTCCTTGGAATGTTTATTTTGGGATGTCTTTCCTGAAGTGATCAGTGGATTCTTTCAGTGCTCATTTTGCTCTCTGATTCCAGGACATTAGAACAGTTCTCCTTGATAATTTCTTACCTTTTTTTTTGTTTGTTAATTTTTACATTAGTCATGTTGTAAAGAAGTATTAGAACCAATGGGAGGAACCATGAGGAAGAAGAAACAAAACAAAACAATAAAAGAAAAAAAGAGCAAATAGTATGCTTTGCTCTGCATTCAGACTCGATAGTTCTTTCTCTGGATTTGGATTTCATTTTGTGTCATGATAATTTTTTTGAAAGATATTGTCCAAATCCTCCTTTTGATTATGGCTTTTAGGTAGTCCAATGATTCTGATATTGTCTTTCCTGGATCTATTTTTCAGGTCAGTTGTTTTTTCCATTTTCTTTCATTTTTCATTCTTTTGATTTTGTTTGATTGATTCTTGTTGTTTCATAGAGTCATTAGCTTCCATTTGCCCAATTTTAAGTTTTAAGGTGATGTTTTCCTCAATTAGCTTTTGTATTTTCTTTTCCATATGGCCAGTTGTACGCTTTAAGGAGTTGTTTTCTTCAGTGGATTTTTGTATCTCCTTTTCCATTTGACCAGTTCCACTTTTTAAGCAGTTTTCCAAGCTGTTGACTCTTTTTTTCATAATTCTCTTGCATCACACCTATTTCTTTTCCCCATTTTTCTTCTACCTCTCTTATATGATTTTTAAATGGGGCTTGAGACCACTTCCTGTTTTTCTTGGGGGTTTTACCCATAGGTGTTTTGACATTGTTGCCCTGTTCTGAGTTTGTTCTTCGTCTTCCCTGTCATCATAGTAACTTTCTATGGTTAGATTATTTTGTTGGTATTGTTTTTTGCTCATCTTTTTTGTGAAACTTTCCCCTTTCTTCTAAATTTGATATTTGGTACTAGGGTTGAAGGGGTACTGTCTTAGTCTTCTTTGTGCAAGTGACTGCAGGCCCTGGCTGTTTACCTGGTGCTGCACTAATGTTGCCTTGAGGTCCATGGGGGACCCTCATGTCTTGTGCTGTGTTGAGGGGCAGGCTAAGGGGAGTGACTGATGCTGCTAGAGGCCTTAGGGGTCTGGCAGCTTACCTGGTGCTGAATTGTGGTCCTAGTGGTAGTGTTTGCTGTGTACTGAGACTGGTGGAGTTTTTCTGTGTTTACCTGGGACTACACTGAAGTCCGTGGAGGTCTGGCCACTGCAGGGTGTCTATTTTCCTTGGATAGTCCTGAAACATGTAGAGGGAGGTCCAGCCACTGGAGGATGCTTGGCCCACCTGAAGTAACTCTGAAGCACATCGAGGTCCAGCCATTGGAAGATGTATGTTTGCTTGGGGCCATGCTGAAGCACGGGGTGGTTCTTAAAGCTGTATTCCACTGGTTTTCACAGCAATTCTGAGGCACATGGGGGATCCTGATGCTGTTGTTTGCCTGTTCCACCACAGGACTCAGGTTCTTCTGCTTACTGTTCTGGAACGTATGCTCTCCTTTTACCTGAGTGAGAGGTACCTTTCTTGACAATCCTCTAAGTCTATCTGACTAAAAGATTGCATCTTTCCTCTGATTCCATTGTTCCAGGATTTGTTTTGGGGCACTACAGTGTTTGGAGATGAATATGGGAGAATTACAGCAATTTGCTGCTTACTCCACCATCTTGGCTCTAGATGTATAATTCCTCTTTTTATTTAATTAATTTTTTAAAAAATTAATAGTTTCTTTCCCCCTATATTGGAAGAAAAAAAGGAAAAAACTCTTATAATATATGCATAGTGAAACCAAGCAAATTTGCGCATTGGTTGTCTCCAAAAATATATATCTTATTCTGTATACTTAAACAATCACCTCCGTGTGAAGGGATCAGTAGCATGCTTAATTATGGTCCTCTGGAACTGAGGTTGGTCATTGTGTTAATTAGTTCTTAAGGCTTGCAATATTGTTTGCTTTTACAATATTTTTATTATGGTATAATTTTTCTCCTTATTTTGCTTATTCACTGTACATTAATTCATAGAATTTTTCCTAGGTTTCGTTAAATGCATCCCTTTAGACATTTCTTATGGCACAATAGTATTGCATTACATTCATATACCATAATTTGTTTCATAAGATATAATTTGCAACAGATATCTCCTGTTTTCAGGTCTTTCCTTTTACAAGAACACCTGCCGTAATTTGTGTGTGTGTGTGTGTGTGTGTGTGTGTATGTTTATATATGTGTATACATATGCATACATACACATATATGTTTATCACCTTGTCTTTGATCTTTTTGGGGTATGGACCTAATAATGATATTTCTAAGGCATGTATACATTTTGTATACAGTTAGTCACATTTGGGGCAGCATCATTCCATATTGTTTTTCAGAATGGCTGGATCAATGCAGTTCTACCAACAGTTCATCAAGGTGTCTGTTTTTCTACAACCTATCTTATATTTGTCATTTCCTTTTTTTCATCACCCTTGTCCATGTGAGGAAGAACTTCAAAGTTGCTTTAATTTCACATTTCTTTTATAAGCGATTTGGTACATTTTTTCATATTGCTGTTGATAATTTTGATTTTCTTCTATTGAAAACTGCTTATTCATCATTTTTAGAATATAATTTGTTTAGATATAATAGCCAACCCTTTTTTGGCTGCAGAAATGTCATGATTTTCAGGAAATCCCATGATCTCACATTCTCTCTTCTTGACTGACTTTCCATCTCAGTTGTTTTTGTTAATTATAGTTTTTATATTTTCTTCTGTTTTTTTCTTCCCTCTTTTGCTTTTATTTTTTAGTAATTATTGTTCTCTCATTGAGTTGTTTTCTGTTGGACTCATTCTAATTTTTAGGGAGTTCAGTTTTTTGGTAAGGTGTACTGCCATCTGTTCTAAAGTGATCTTAATTTTTCTTGCCATTCTTTCTCCCTCTTACTGTTCGATTTTGTATTTTGTTTAATATCTTCCAGGTGTTTTGTAGTCCTTGTGGTCAGGGCATTTTCTAATTGTGGTTCTACTTGGACTTCTTGTGGAGTTATTACTTCTTGAATTAGCCCTTAGGCTTCTGTTAGTCCAAGGTATTTCTTCATTGAGTTTGCCTTTTTCTTCTGTTTTCCTCTCTCTCCCTTCCCCTGCCCCCAAGTCCCTACCATATCACTAAAATTGGTGGATTATGCTCAGGTCAAGCTCTGCTCTGGTATTTTTGGATGATGTTGGCAGTTAATACTTAGTCCTGAATGTTTTTTATTACTACTAGACACCATCTTCTGTAGATACTGTTTATTCTTGTCATCTACTGTGGTTCAGATCCTGGCTGCTGGATCCTGTATTGGCTACGGGCTGCCTGGATACTGTCTCAGATGTGGTCTATCTAGATCCTTTGTTGGCCTTTAAAATTTTTTTTATAATTAATTTATTTGTTTTCAGTTTTCTACAATCACTTCCATAAGTATTACATTTTTTTCCCCTCTCCCTCCTTATGCCCTCACCAAGATGGCATGCAGTCTCATATGGGTTCTACACATACAGTCTGATTAAAGACGTTTTCATATTAGTCATGTTGCAAAGAAGAATTAAAACGAATGGGAGAAACCACGAGAAAAACCCAAACAAAACATAACACAAGAGAAATATTCTACTTCATTCTGCATTCCAGTTCTGTAGTTCTTTCTCTGGATGTGGATAGCATTTTGCCTCAATGGTCCTTTGGGAATGTTTTAGGTCCTTGCATTGCTATGAAGGGTTAGATCTACCAGAAAAATTCCTCACACACTGTGGCTGATACTGTGTACAACGTCTCCTGATTCTGCTCCTTTCACTCAACATCAGTTCATTTAAGTCGTTCCAGGCCTCTCTTTAAGTCTTCCTGTTTGTCATTTCTTACAGCAAAATAGTATTCCATTACATTCATGTACTATAACTTGTTCAGCCATTCCCCAATTGATGGGCATCCCCTTGATTTCCAGTTCTCGGCTACCACAAAGAAAGCTGCTATAAATATTTTTGTACATGTTGGGACCCTTTCCCATTTTATGATCTCTTTGGGATACAGTTCTAGAAGTGATATTGCTGGGTCAAAGGGTATGCACATTTTCATAGCCCTTTGAGCATAGTTCCACTTTGCTCTCCAGAATGGTTGGATCAGCTCACAGCTCCACCAACAATGCATTTGTGTTCCAACTCTCCCATGTCTTCTCCAGCATTTATTATGTTTCTGGTTTGTCATGTTAGTCAATCTGATAGGTGTGATGTGGTACCTCAGAGTTGTTTTGATTTTGCAGCTCTCTAATCAGTAGTGATTTAGAGCATTTTTCATATGACTAGATAACTTTAATTTCTTCCTCTGAAAACTGCCTGTTCATATGCTTTGATGATTTATCAATTGGGGAATGACTTGTATTGTTGTACATTTGACTCAGTTCTCTATATTAATTTTAGAAATGAGGCCTTTATCACAGACACTAGTTGCAAAACTTCTTTCCCAGTTTTATGCTTCCCTCCTAATCTTAGTTGCATTGGGTTTGTTTGTACAAAACCTTTTAAATTTCATGTAATCAAAATTATCCATTTTGCACTTCATAATGTTCTCTATCTTTTGTTTGGTCAAAAATTTCTCCATTCTCCATAAATCTGACAAATACGCTATTTTTTACTCCCCTAATTTATTTATAGTATCAATCTTTATACCTAGATCATGTATCCATTTGGACTTTATTCTTGTGTACAGTGTCAGGCATTGGTCTATGCCCAGTTTCCACCACACTGTTATCTAATTTTCCCAGCAGTTTTTGTCAAACAGTGAGTTCTTATCCCAGAAGCTGGGGTCCTTGAGTTTATTAAACAGTAGACTGCTATATTCATTGACTACTGTGTCATGAGTACCTAACCTATTCCACTGATATACCCCCCTATTTCTTAGCCAGTATGAAGTGGTTTTGATGATTTGCTGCTTTATAATACAATTTGAGATCTGGTAGGGCTAGGCCACCTTCCCTAGCATTTGTTTTCATTAGTACCCTTGATATTCTGGACCTTTTGTTCTTCCAGATGAATTTTAATATTATTTTTTTCTAGCTCTAGAAAATAATTATCTGGTAGTTTGAGTGGTATGACACTGAGTAAGTAAATTAATTTAGGTAGAATTGTAATTTTTATTATATTGGCTCACCTTAACCACAAGCAACTGATGTTTTTCTACTTACATAGATCTGACTTTATTTGTGCGAAATGTTTTATAATTATATTCATGTAGTTGCTGGATTTGTTTTGACAGGTAGACGCCCAGATATTTTATAGTGTCTGCCATAGCTTTAAATGGGATTTATCTTTCTATCTCTTGCTGTTGGTCTTTGTTAGTAATATATAGAAATGCAGATGATTTATGTGGGTTTATTTTGTAATCTGTAACTTTGTCAAAGTTGTTTATTATTTCAAGTATTTCTTTTTTACTTGATTCTCTGAAATTTTCTAAGTATATCATCATATCATCTGCAAAGAGCGATAACTTAGTTTCTTCTTTGCCTATTCTAATCTTCAGTTAACTTTTGCATCGCCTTTTCCATTTGTCCAGTTGTTCCTTTTAAGGAGTTATTTTCTCCAGTTAGGTTTTGCGCTTCCATTTGTCCAATTTTTCCCTGTTAGGTTTTGTGCTTCCTTTTCCATTTGTCCAGTTTTCCTTTTTAAGGAGCTGTTCTCTTCAGTGAATTCTTTTTTCATAATTTTAAAATCATTGGCCAGTTTTTCTTCTACTTCTCTAATTTGGTTTCAGAATCTTTCTTGAGCTCTTCAGCAATGCTCTTTGGGCTTGAGACCAGTTCGTATTATCTTCTGAAGTTTCACATGGGAATTTAATCTCAATGCTGACCTCTTCAGTATTCATGTTTTGGTCCTTGTCCCCGTAGTAAGATTCTATGGTCTTTTCTTTTCTAGTTTGCTTCTTGCTCGTGATGATTGCCTTTTTCCTGACTTTTAAAGTGGATCTCTGCTTCTGGGGCACAGATGCCTCTGTCCCACGGTTCTTGTCCTTGGAGCTTGAGGCTTTGTGTATTGTGGCTTCTGGTTCTTTTAGCTAGAAGCTAAAATGGTTCAGTTTACCTGGTGTTGAACTGACTGGTGTGCCAAAGCAGAAGCCAGGTGAAGTCTTTCTGAATTTCCCTGGAGTTATCCTGGAGCTTGTTCAGTGAGGTGTGGGGGAGGGGTATTCCATCCACAGGAGGTCTAGTCTCCTGAACTTGAACATAGGCAGGCTCAGCTGCTGGTGAACCTCGTCTGCAATAGTATCTTCCCTATTCCTCTGTCTGTGCTGAGACTTGCCTGGGGTCCTCGTGTTGGTGCTTATGGGCTCCATCCCTCTCGGGCTCAGGATCTCTTCCCAGTTTGCCGAGGTGGGGCTGTCTGGGACAGCTCTGGTCCTACACTGGTTCCCATCAGCTACTACAGGAGGGACCCCCCTTTGTGATTCTCCTTGCCTTATGGGCTAAGAGACTGTTTACACCTTCAGCTGATCCCACTATTCCAGGATTTTTCCTGGGGAAATATTCTCTGGGTTTTTCAAGGTGAATAATGGGAGGGGGAGAACATTTACAGATCATTCTGCCATCTTGGCTCCCAGAAATTCAAGTAGATGACTTATAGATATTTAATCTGCAGGCTGATAGTTTTTGGAGCAGTTGTTGCTGTTACCTTGGGTTCTGGGCTTCTCTCTCACTCAGTTCTACTCTTGTGCTCGGCTGATGTGTTTGAGAACCCACACTGTTGCTACTGTTTCAGAACACCTGTGGTTCCTGCTTGGCATTGCTGTGGAGGGGTCTGCGCTGGTACAGCCTGTGTACTGTTTGCTCCTCCAACCCAATGCAACAGATCCTTCCTGTTGACCTTCCAGGCTGTCCTGGGCTGGAAATTTGCCACATTCTGTCTCCAGTTGGATTCTGCCACTCTAAAATTTGTTCAGATTCTCTCTTTAGAGGCATCTGAAGAAATTTGTCTTAGAGCTTAGCTAAATACTTGCTCTCACTCCACCATTTTGGCTCTGCCCCCTCACACACACCCCTTTTTTAAGTGTCACTATTGGTAACTATTGTCTCCTAAATTCTCACCCCAACATAGTTAGGCAAAAGGAGGCCGTGTAGTGACCATGTTCAAAAACATCATCTCTGCCTGTCTATCTATACTTTGTGTCTAGCACTGCTTCATCTTAGGTTTTCTGGAGGTATGACTGGTTATTGCAAGGATCTGAGTTCTTAATTCTTACGAAGTTGCTTTTCTTCACAGTGTTGCTGACCTTACATATTTTCCTTATTCTTCTTACTTCACTGCATCAGTGAAGCATTTGTTAGTATTCTCTGAAACTATTTTCCCCCATCATTTCTTATACCACAGTAATATTCTCTTATATTCATTTACTACAATTTGTACAGCCATTACCCAGGTCTCTAAATACTGGTATGAAATATTTCCTTAGGTTCTAGTTCTTTTTTTCCCATTTTTTCTCCTTTAAATCAGAACATTTATTTTGTTTATTACTAGACATTTCCCAATATTATCTTTTTCCCCTCCCCCATTTTACTTGTTTCCCTTGTGAGTTTGTTGTATTTCTATATCAAACTCTGTGTGTGTGTGTGTGTGTGTGTGTGTGTGTGTGCGCGCGTTAAACACTACTTTGTTCATTTTATGTGAGGGAGGTTCATTTGATATTCACTATCCCTACCCCTTCCACCATATTTATATATTTTTCTCATGTACCACAGTTATGGAAAATATATATTTCCTTTCAGTTATACAAATAAGTTTTCTAGGTTTTTCTGGACTCTTGGCTCCTCTGTGGTCTTTTAGTCAAAAAATGCTTGAAAGTCTTCTACCATTAAAGGTTCATTTTTTTATCTTTGTAGAATTATGCTTAGCTTTGCAGAATGTTATTATTTATAAGCCCGTCTATTTTGTCTTTTGGCATATTATATTCTCATAGCTCCTCTTGTAATAAATACAAACTGCTAGGTTTCTTTTTGATCCTGGCAGTAGTTCCTTGGTACTTTAACTGCTTTTATCCAGGTGCTTGCAACAGTTTTGCTTCGTTGTGAGAGTTCTGCATTTTGATTATGACATTAGTCAAAGGAGTCAGAGTCAGTTAACATTTATTAAGTGTCTCCAATGTTCCAGGCACTGTCCTTAGGATACAAAGAAAGGCCCTTGTGCTCAAGGAGCTCGTTATCTAATGGAGGAAGGTAACACATAAAAAGAAGCTTAAAAGGTGAGCAGGATAAATTAAGAGGAGTAGAGGTTACTGATATGGAGGGTATGATGAAATCCTGTAGCTCTTAGGTGAGAGGGGTCTTTTAGCTCCATTTTTCAACCTGGGATTTGATCAGAAGACAGTGGATGGTAGAAGCATTCCAAGGTTGGGGTTTCATAAGGCATAAATTGATGATAGGTCAAAGGGGAAAGAAATTCAAATGTGAAGGAAAGTTTGGAAGTTGAACTGATTGACCAAGGAGTCAAGATTCGGAAGGGTGAAGAACTTAGCCATTTCAAGAGTGCTGGCCTGGAAAAGATATAAAGGGGTGGTGAAGCTATTGGAGGTTAGAGTGAGTACAAAGGACAGGGTTAGGGGTTATAAGGCAGTGGGAATGATGATGTGATGAAAAGCTATAATCAGGTAAGGAATCTGGGAATTTATGAACATGGAGGTAGAACACTTGTGGGTGAAGGCACAAGCAAGAGTTTCATTATCCCTGTTTAGTTAAGGTGAAATGGAGAAGTAGGTCATAAAAACTGAGTAGACTGAGAAACTGTAAAGTTAGAGTATTTGACGGTGTCAATATGTATGTATGTCTCCTTCCATTTTTAAGCTACCCTCCTTGAGAAAACAGTCTACATTCCTACATCCTCTTCCTCTCTCTCACTGTCTCTCTCACTCCTCACTCTCACAGAAGCATTCTGGCTTCTGATCTTGGGATGATTCGTTTTATATAAAGAAGTCACATGTAGTCAATAAAATATAGATATTTCATGCCCCCACTAGTAATAGTACTTGCTCTTCTACCTGAAGAAGTTTTGCCAGTCTGTTTCTTTCACCCTCAAACAAGTTTTGTTTGTCTTTGTTTTGGGTATTGTTTTATTCAGATTGTAAAGTCTAACGTAGAAGATATTTTCAGTGTATATTTAATAGGGACAGCTATGTGGTACAGTGGATAGAATGCTGGGCCTGGATTTTGGAAGACATGAGTTCATGTCCAGCCTGACATTTATTAGCTGTGTGACGCTGGGCAGGTATTTAACCTCTGCCTCAATTTCCTACTCTGTAAAATAGGAATGATAAAGCACCAGTGTTGTTATCCCAAGGTTGTTGTGAGGATCAAATGAGGTAATAATTATAAAGTACTTAGCACAGTTCTTGACACATAGTAAGTGTTATAGAAATGTTAGTTATTTTTATTATTAGCTTCTCCAGAAATTTATAATTTTATATGAATAAATACAATGAGGGTCTGTTCTTTTTTGTATAAATATTGAACTACAAATAATGATGCAGTTTACTAACTCATGGATTGAATTACCATTCATTTTGCTCATATAATTTCAGTTGATGGTGGACTATGGATTTTTAAGAATAGCTCACTGGTATAATGCATATTGAATTATTTTCAAGATAAAAATAATATAATAAAAAGTATATGACAGGGATTGAATGGAAGTAACATTTCTGCTGTGCTTTCTCATGAGACTAATAGACACACACATTTATTATTATTTTTTTTGTAGGCTCATAGTTGGCAACCTGGAATAAAAAATCCTTACCGTGGTGTGGTTGTTTGGCCTGTTCCTGAAAACATTGAAATCACTGTGACTCTGTTTAAGGTAAGTTTCATTTGTACATTTTGTTTTTCCTAATAGAATGTGTGACATTTAAAAAGTTCAAGAGACGTAATTTCTGGATAATTTAATCATTTTGTTAATAATACCAGCATGTTTGTTAATGAAAGGATAGTCATTTGGTCATCTTCCTTAAACCAAAAACCCTGCATGGCAGGGGTCTCACAGTTTCTATGCCTTTGAAATAGCAGGTGTTCCTGTGGGTGGCAATGAACTCTGATTGGTTACAATTAATGATAAAATGAATATTACAATGAGAAGCTGGGCTGTATTACAATGAGGATCTTAGAGTAGTGACTTGGGTCACCCAAATCTGGGTCAAAGAGACTTATCAATTTACATATCACCTGTCTGACAAAAAGGAGAATCAATAATTTCCCAGACCTGTCTGAGCAGGAATGCACCCATTAGCCTAAATTAGAATTTCCTTTACTGCCTGATTAGATCTTGGCCTGGGTAAATCTTTTAGAAAGGTTTTCTACACTGTTTGATTTCTGGAGAAAGAAGTAGAGAAAGGAAAAAAATTTGGTTCTAATACAATAATTGGTTATTAATACAAGAGAGAAATAATTGTTTCAAATGTAAGTTTCTTAAGGGCTGTGACTGTATAATTTTTGTCGTTATGTGATCAGCTTCTTAGCTTAGTTTTTAGCATGTAGTAGATGCTTATTAAATGTGTGCTGTTTGATTGATTTGATACATTACAAAATGTATTATCCCAGAATTATGATTCTTTCTCAGTATTGTAACAGTTTGTTCTTCCTTGTGAAGCCGAGCCATTATGATGAATATAATTGCTGTAAAAGACATCTGCAAAAGGGAGGAATATAATATATTGTTTTTAGGTTTACCTTCTTTCCTGGCACCTACATGTGTATGTGTGTGTGAACCTGGATATATTTATACACATAAACTCATATGTGTGCATGTACTTGTATACATGCATGTATTTATCTCATATACTCATACATATGTAAGAATATGTGTGTATGTATGTATGTATGTATGCATACATACTCTGGTGTCCTGGTTAAGTAGATCCTCATTCTGCTGACTCTGATAATCTGGTATAAGGTGTATGTTTCAAATTTAGCATTTTATATTTTGATATATACCATTTGTTGCTGCTTTATGTAATATATTTATGCAATTAAAGTAGTTGCTTTTTTTCTTTTAATTAAAGTTAAGAGGCAGTATGGAATAATGAATTGAGAAATAGGCTTGAAGTTATTAGAAAGGCCTGTGTTCCATTCTTGCCTCTGATTCATAATCTGATTGTAGATAAATCACTTAACCCCTCAGAGTGCTGGGCAGTTCTTTGAAATTATTACATATATACTAGTTGTTAATCTGCATTTAGTAAAGGAAGTTTTTATACCAGGAGTTCCTTAAAATGATAAAAATCACAGGTCCAGACCCTGGCGTCCCCAGCAAGTTGTTGATTAAAAAAAACAACCTTCAGATTAAACTTATATTTTAATCTTTTGTGCTATGAAAAAAGGAAAGAACTAATTTTATGCATGCATGCGTGCATGTGTGTGTATATATGTGTGTGTGTGTGCACACGCTTTAGGAAAAGAAGGGTTTATCATTTGGGTCAAAGAGAAGTACATTTTTTCCACGATGAATTAGGTCAATCCTGCAAACAAAAGCAGTAGAATATTTAAGATATTGGAAATATTTTAAAAATAAGCATGTATTGGTCATTCCATATCACATAACATTAGTTCTTTATTTTGTTTTCATGGAAATAGACTAAGAAAAAAATGGATGATAGTTTCTTGCTATTTTATTTATTATTATATCATAGAATCTTGACATGTATTACAGAAACAGAGAAGGATATATTTCCAGTGTGTCTTCTGGAATGTCTGTTCTATAAGCAACAAACTACCCTTCATCTTAAATCTGTTCCTTTTCCACTCCTTCCATCTGCTAGCTTTTACTAAATCTTGACTTTCCTTTGATGACATAGCTTTCTTTTCCAGTATTGACTGTACCTTCACTCATTCTCAGCTTACTGATTGAGGCAGAGGAATTAGAATACTGTTTCACATTGCCACTTCCAGATTCTCCCCTTTCTCCTTTACTCAGTAACTTCTCTTCTTTTAAATTTCATGCTATTCATATCTGGTACCCAATCAGAATTCAGTAGTGTTGCCTACAGACCCCCAGGTTACTCCCCTTCTTTCCTTATTGAGTTAGACATCTGGCTTACAATTCTTCTCTCTTCTGCAATGCTTGCCCTCATACGAGGGGACTTAACATACATACTGTTTCTCCCTAAAGTGCCCTGGCCTCTCAGTTCCTTAACCTACTCACTTCCCATTAGCTACTTCTCCAGCCACCATAGCCGCACAGAAAAATGGCCGTGCCTTTTATCTTACCATTATCACAAATGTACCACCTCCATGTTCAAGAATTCTGGAATCCCCTTATTTGACCATAATCTATTGGCTTTTTACCTTTCCCTCTTACTTCCTTTACATAACCTTACTCTTCATTCTCACCATGACCTCCAGTCTCTTGACCCCTATTAATAGGCTGAACTCCATCAAATGTCAAAGACTTACAATTTCATCGGTGTGGGCACTCCTTTTACTTTAGAGTGTAGAGTGCAGTGTATCTAAAACGTGTAGTCTTGGAATGTTCCCTGAATATCAGAGAAGTCATTTGATTGGCCTAAGGCCACATAGCTGGTGTCAGAGATAGGATTTGAACTCAGGTCTTCCTAAATCCAAGTCCAGCACAATCCACCATGTCATATTGCATTTCTCTCGGGTTTCTTATCCAGAAGCATAGCATCATATTTTTGAGACAAAAAGGATTCTTAAAGATGATCTATTCTAACTTCTCCATTGTACAAATTAGAAAACAGTTTCAGAAAAAAAAGATGATTTGTCCAAGGTTTGGTGGTAGGGAGCTCAGAATAAGTAATAGATCTCCTGACTTGTAGCCTGCTGGGCAGTGCTCTTTCTACTACTTAAAAAATACATACACACACACACACACACACACACACACACACACACACACACACACACACGAATGCACGCACACAGAATTTTTTCTTGCCACTACAGTATTAGGATAAGGACTGTTTTTGCTTTTTTTTATAAGTATCATACTTTACCTAGCATAGTGCCTGGCCTGTATAATTGCTTAATAAATGCTGATTTTTCAGATTGATTAAAGGCTTTTTTTTTTGTTTCACAATTTGCTAAAATTTTATAACATTGGAATTGTTTCAGTAATTTAAATAATATTTGAGGCAAAGTGATATGCTATACTGTACTTGTGGTAGAGAGTAAATGTGGGTTTTTCCCGATTTCACTGTTTCTTTAGCAAAGAACTAAAAATCGAAGTTATGTATTTATTGCTGATTATGGAAATGTCATCAACTAAAGAGTGTTTTTAGGAAGGTAGAAACCACTTTGGCAGCTTGTCGTGGACAGCTATCATATAAGTAAGGGTACATAAGGAGCATCTTAATTTTAATTCTAATACTTTGAGTAATTTAATATAATTATTTGTGCCTAATAAAGAGCAAGTGTGAAACCATTCATGTTACAAGATTATATTTGCAAAGGGAGACAGCATATACATATATTATTATGTGCAACATATGTACAAAATAAATTCAACTTGATTTTGCGGGAGAAAGTACTAATACATTGGAGGACCAGCAAGGCTTCATGTAAAAGGTGTTACTTGAGTTGAGTATATTTTTTTGCCTTTTAAAAATTATTTTTATTTCATTAAATATTACCAAATTACATGTAATTTTTAATTTTTTAAATTTTTTTAAATTTTAAGTTTTATTTATTTTTAGATTTCGACATTCATTTCCACAAAATTTTGAGTTCCAATTTTTCTCTCCATCTCTCCCCTCGCCCCCTCCATAACACATTGCATTCTGAATACCCCTTCCCTCAATGAGCCTTCCTTTCTATCACACCCCACTCTTCCCTTATCCCCATCTTCTCTCTTTTATCATAGGGCAAAATAAATTTCTGTGCCCCATTACCTGTATTTCTTATTTCCCAGTTATATGCAGTAGCAATTCTCAACGTTCATTTCTAATACTTTGGGTTCCAATTTATCTCCCTCCCTCCCTCCCTCCCCACCTATCCCCACTGAGAAGGCAGGCAATTCAATACAGGCTATATATGTGTCATTTTGCAAAAGACTTCCATAATAGTCATGTTGTGTAAGACTAACTATATTGCTCTCCATCCTGCCCTGTTCCCCCCTTTTTTCTCTCTCATTTGACCTTATCCCTTCCCAAAAGTGTTTACTTCTAATTACTCCCTTCTCCCATTTGCCCTCCCTTCTATCATCCCTCCTCACCCCAGTTGTCCCTTTCTCTCCTACTTTCCTGTAGTGTAAGATAGATTTTCATACCAAATTTAATGAGCATGTTATTCCCTCCTGAAGCCATATGTGAAGAGAGTAAGCTTCACTTTTCCCCTCTCACCTCCTCCCTTTTCTCCTCCACTGAAAAAGATTTTTCTTATCTCTTTTATGAGTGATAATTTAATTTGCCCCATTCCATTTCTCCCTTTCTCCTCCCAAAATATTCCTCTCTTCCCCCTTAATTTTATTTTTTATAACTATCTTCCCTTCTGATTCAACTCAACCTGTACTCTCTGTCTACGTGTGTGTGTGTGTGTGCGTGTGTGTATGTGTGTGAGATCCCTCCACCTACCCAAATACTGAGAAAAGTCTCAAGAGTTACAAATATTATCTTTCCATATAGGAATGTAAACAGTTCAGCTTTAGGAAGTCCTTTATGATTTGTCTTTCTTGTTTACCTTTTCATGCTTCTCTTGATTCTTGTGTTTGAAAGTCAGATTTTCTATTCAGTTCTGGTCTTTTCTTCATGAATGCTTGAAAGTCCTCTATATCATTGAATTACCATTTTTTCCCTTGAAGTATTATACTCAGTTTTGCTGGGTAGATAATTCTTGGTTTTTAATCCCAGTTCCTTTGACTTCTGGAATATCCTATTCCAAGCCCTTCAATCCCTTAATGTAGAAGCTGCTACATCCTGTGTTATCCTGATTGTATTTCCACAATACTAGAATTATTTCTTTCTGGCTGCTTGCGATATTTTCTCCTTGAGCTGGGAACTCTGAAATTTGGCCACAATATTCCTGGGAGTTTCTCCTTTCAGGTCTCTTTCAGGAAGTGATCAGTGGATTCTTTCAATATTTATTTTGCCCCGTGGTTCTAAAATATTAGAGAAGTTTTCCTTGATAATTTCATGAGAGATAATGTCTAGGCTCTTTTTTGATCATGGCGTTCAGGTAGTCCCATAATTTTTAAATTGTCTCTCCTAGATCTGTTTTCCAGGTCAGTTGTTTTTTCAATGAGATATTTCACATTATCTTCTATTTTTTCAATCTTTTGGTTTTGTTTTGTAACTTCTTGATTTATTGCATAGTCATTAGCTTCCCTGAACTCCACTCTCATTTTTTAAAAATTAATTTTATTTTCAGTGTTCTACAATCACTACCATATAACTTAGATTTTTTTTCCCCTTGCTCCCCGCTACCTTCCCCTTTCCTCCCTGATACAGCATGCAAATTTATATAGGTTCTTCACATACATTCCGATTAAATACATTTTCGCTATAGTCGTGCTGTGCAGAAGAATTAAACTGAATGGGAGAAATCATATAACAAACCAAAACATAATACACACACACAAAATTATATGCTACATTCTATGATTGAATTCCATAGTTCTTTGTCTATATGTGGAATGCAATTTGCCTTAAAAGACCATGGGGAATTTTGTTAAGTCCTTGTATTGCAATGAAGTTCCAAGTCTACCAGAAAAAACTCTCACACACTGTGGTCACTGCTGTGCACAAAGTTCTCCTAGTTCTGCTTCTTTTGCTCAGCATCAGATCATATAAGTCTTTCCAGGCCTCTCTGAAGTCTTCCTGTTCATCATTTCTTTATAGCATAATTGTATTCCATTACATTCATGTACCATAATTTTTTCAACCATTCCCCAATTGATGTACATCCCCTTGATTTCCAGTTTTTAGCCACCACAAAGAGTGCTGCTATAAATATTTTTGAACATGTGGGACCCTTTCCCATTTTTATAATCTCTTGGGGAGAAGTGATATTGCTGGGTCAAAGGGTATGCAAATTTTTGTAACCCTTTGAGCATAGTTCCAGATTGCTCTCTAGAATGGTTGGATGAGCTCACAGCTCCACCAACAATGAATTAGTGTTCCAACTCTCCCACATCCTCTCCAATATTTATCATCTTCCTGTTCTGTCATGTTTGCCAATCTGATAGGTATGATGTGGTACCTCAGAGTTTTTTTGATTTACCTCTCTCTAATAAATAGTGATTTAGAGCATTTTTTCATTTGACTATAGATAGCTTTAATTTCTGTTCATATCCTTTGCCAATTTATCAATTGGGGAATGACTTGTATTGTTGTACATTTGACTCAGTTCTCTATATATTCTAGAAATGAGGCCTTTATCCCCAAGATTAGTTGTAAAAATTCTTTCCCAATATACTACATCCCTCCAAATTTTGGTTGCATTGGGTTTGGTTGTGCAAAAACTTTTCAGTTTAATGTAATCAAAATTATCTATCTTGCATAATGCTTTCTATCTCTTCTTCAGTCAAAAATTCTTCCCTTCTCCATAAATCTGATAAATACACTATTCCTTGCTCCTCCAATTTGTCCATAGTATCAATCTTTATACTTATCTCATGTATCCATTTGGACTTTATTCTTGTGTACTGTGTCAGGCATTGGTATATTAACCAGTCTGTTAACCAGTTTTCCCAGCAATTTTTTTTTTTGCACAGTGAGTTCTTATCCCAGAAGCTGGGGTCCTTGGGTTTATCAAACAGTAGGTTGCTATATTCATTGCCTACTGTGTCTTGAGTACCTAGCCTGTTCGACTTGTCTAGCCTTCTGTTTCTTAGCCAGTACCAAGTGGTTTTGATAATTGCTGCTTTATAATGCCATTTGAGATATGATAGGGCTAGGCCATCTTCCTTAGCTTTTCTTTTCATTAGTCCCTTTGGTATTCTGGACCTTTTGTTCTTCCAGATGAATTTTGATATTATTTTATCCAGCTCTAGAAAATAATTATCTGACAGTTTAATTGGTATGTCACTAAATAAGTAAATTAATTTAGGTAGAATTGTCATTTTTATTATATTGGCTCGGCCTACCCATGTTCAACTGATGTTTTTCTACTTACTTAGGTCTGACTTTATTTGTGTGAAAAGTGTCTTGTAATTGTGTTCATATAGTCCCTGGGTTTGTTTTGGCAAGTAAACTCCCAAACATTTTATAGTGTCTACCCTAACTTTAAATGGGATTTCTCTTTCTATCTCTTGCTGTTGGACTTTGTTACTAATATGTAGGAATGCAGAAAATTTGTGTGGGTTTATTTTGTAACCTGCAACTTTTCCAGAGTTGTTTATTATTTCAAGTAATTTTTTACTTGAATCTCTGGGATTCCCTAAGTATATCATCATATCATCTGCAAAGAGTGATAACTTAGATTCTTCTTTGCCTGTTCTAATTCCTTCAATTTCTTTGTCTTGTCTAATTGCTACAGCTAACATTTTTAGTACCCTATTGAATAATAGTGGTGATAATGGACATCTTTGTTTCACCCCTGAGCTTATTGGAAATGCATCTTAATGCTTGCTGAAGGTTTTAGGTAGATAATGCTTATTATTTTATGGAAAGTTCCCTTTGTTCCTATGCTCTCTTGTGTTTTTCATAGGAATGGGTGTTGTATTTTGTCAAAAGCTTTTTCTGCATCCATTGAGATAATCATATGGTTTCTGTTAGTTTTGTTATTGATATGATCGAAAATGCTAAGAGTTTTCCTAATTTTGAACCAGCCCTGCATTCCTGGTATGAATCCTACCTGATCATAATGTATTATTCTCGTGATAAGATGCTGTATTCGTTTTGCTAAAATCTTGTTTAAAATTTTTGCGTCTATATTCATTGGAGAAATTGGTCTATAATTTTCTTCCTCTGTTTTGTCTCTTCCTGGTTTAGGTATCAAAATCTTATCTGTATCATAAAAAGAATTTTGGAGGACTCCTTCCCCAATTTTCCCAAATAGTCTATGTAGTATTGGAATTAACTATTCTTTAAATATTTGATAGAATTCACTTGTAAATCCATCCAGCCCTGGAGATTTTTTCCTAGGGAGTTCATTGATGGCTTGTTCAATTTGTTTTTCTGAGATGGGGTTGTACTCAACTTCCTCTTCTGTTAGTCTGGGCCATTTATATTTTTTAAAATACTAATCCATCTCATTTACATTGTTGAATTTATGGGCATAAATTTGGGCAAAGTAATTTCTAATTATTGTTTTAATTTCCTCCTCATTGGAGGTGAGTTCACCCCTTTCATTTTTGATATTGGTAATTTGGTTTTCTTTCTTTTTTTAAATCAAATTGACTAAAGGTTTATCAATTTTATTAGTTTTTTCATAAAACCAACTATTAGTTTTATTTATTAGTTCTACAGTTTTCTTAATTTTAATTTTATTACTCTCTCCTTTGGTTTTCATTATTTCTAATTTGGTATTTACCTTGGGGGTTTTCAATTTGTTCTTTTTCTAGCTTTTTCAGCTGCATGCCCAAGTTATTGAGCTCCTCTTTCTCTATTTTATTCATGTAGGCATTCAAAGATATAAAACTTCCCCTAAGAACTGCTTTTGCAGTATCCCATAA
Source organism: Notamacropus eugenii (assembly GCF_028372415.1). Taxonomy (NCBI): domain Eukaryota; kingdom Metazoa; phylum Chordata; class Mammalia; order Diprotodontia; family Macropodidae; genus Notamacropus; species Notamacropus eugenii. The sequence goes on along the minus strand of NC_092872.1, from coordinate 641,853,114 downwards.
GATTTGATATGTTGCCTCATTATTGTCATTCTCTTGAATGAAGTTGTTGATTGTTTCTGTGATTTATTGTTTAACCCACTCCTTCTTTAGGATTAGATTATTTAGTTTCCAATTAATTTTTGGTTTATCCTTCCATGGCCTTTTATTAAATGTAATTTTTATTGCATTATGATCTGAGAAGGATGCATTGGCTATCTCTGCCTTTCTGCACTGGATTGTGAGGTTTTTATGCCCTAGAACATGATCACTTTTTGTATATGTGCCATGTACTGCTAAGAAAAAGGTATATTCCTTTCTATTCCCATTCAGTTTCTCCAGAGATCTATCATATCTACCTTATCCAGAGTTTTATTTACCTCCTTAACTTCTTTCTTGTTTATTTTGAGATTAGATTTATCCAGTTCGCTAGCATAGTTTTGATATCTCTTTTTTCCTGCAACTCCCCCAACCTCTCCTCTAAGAATCTGGATGCTATACCACTTGGAGCATACGTGTTTAGTAATGATATTACTTCATTGTCTATGGTGCTTTTTAGCAGGATATAGTTTCCTTCCTCATCTCTTTTGATCAGATCTATTTCTGCTTTTGCTGTGTCTGAGATAAGGATTGCTACCCCTGCTTTTCTTACATCAGCTGAAGCACAATATATTCTACTCCAGCCTTTTACCTTTACCCTGTGTATCTCCCCGTTTTAAATATGTTTCTTGTAAACAGCATGTTTTTGGATTATGGCTTTCAATCTATTCTGCTATCCGTCTGTGTTTTATGGGAGAGTTCACTACATTCTCATTCACAGTTTTGATTACAATCTATGTCTTTTCTTCCATACTCTTTCCTGCTCTTTGTGCTTTTAGTTCTCCCGTCTCCCTTCCCCTTCTCAATAGAGTTTTCACTTTTGCCCACCACCTCCTGTGGTCTTCCCTTCCTTTCTTCAGCCCCCCTCCTTTTTCCTCCCCTGTATCCTTACAACTTTTTCCCTCCCTTTTAGCTTCCCATCCCCTTTCTTCCCCCCCTCCTCTCCTACCTATAGAGTTAGTTAGATTTATATACTTAATTAAGTTTATTGTTTCCTCCTTGAACCAAATCAGATGAGAGTACTTCTCAATGTCCATCTCCCTCCCCTCTTTTCCTCTACTATAATTTTGTACTTCTTCCAGTGATGTAATTTACCATTTTCTGCTTCCTCCTTTTCATGTCTCTTGTTACAATTCCTTCGCATGCTTAAATTACATTTTTATCATCACATCATTTACTTTATACCTGTTCCCTCTATCTACGTATGTCCCTTTTGTATTTCATAATAGATGTGCAATTCTCAAGATTAACAGGTATCATCTTCCCTTATAGGGAGGTAAAGTTTGCCCAAATTTAGTAAGAAGTTTTTCTTTTCCCCTGTTAACCTTTTTATGCCTCTCTTGAGACCTGCGTTTGAAGATCGAATTTCTATAGAGTTCTGTTGAGGTTTTATCAGGAAAGTCTGGAAATCCCTTATTTCCTTCAGGGTCCATCTCCTTGCCTGAAATGTTATTCTGAACTTTGCTGAGTAATTGATCTTTGTTTGTAGTCACAGCTCCTTTGCCTTATGGAATATCATATTCCAATTCCTTCAATCTTTTAATATAGAAGCTGCAAGGTCCTGTGTGATCCTGACTGTACCTTCTCAATATTTGAATGGTTTCTTTCTGGCTGCCTGTAGTATTTTCTCCTTCACTTGATAGTTCTGGAATTTGGTAACAATATTTCTTTGTATTTTTAGTTTGGGATCCCTTTTGGCAGGTGAATAGTGGATTCTTTTGATGACTATTTTGCCCTCTGGATATAGCAGTTCTGGGCAGTTTTCCTTGATGGTATCTTGGAAGATATTGTCCAGACTGTTTTTTCATCGTGGCTTTCTGGTAGGCCAGTTGTTCTTAAATTTTCTCTCCTTCATCTATTTTCCAGGTCAGTTGTTTTTCCAGTTAGATATTTTACATTTTCTTCTATCTTTTCATTCTTTAGATTTTGTTTGACTGATTCTTGATGTCTCATAGAGTCCTCAGTTTCTACCTGTCTAATTCTAGTTTTTATCAAACTGTTTTCTTCAGTTAACTTTTGCACATCCTTTTTCATTTTTCCAATTATTCCTTTTAAGGAATTATTTTCTGCAGTGAGTTTTTGTACTTTCTTTTCCATTTGTCAAATTTTGCCAGTTAGGTTTTGTGCTTCCTTTTCTATTTGTCCAATTTTCTCAGTTACGTTTTGTGATTCCTTTTCCATTTGTCTAATTTTCCGTTAGGTTTTGTACTTCCTTTCCCATTTGTTCAGTTTTCCTTTGTAAAGAGCTGTTCTTTTCAGTGAGTTTTTTTTTCATACTTTTACAATCATTGGCCAGTTTTTTCTTCTGTTTCCTTCTTCAGCTGTTCTAGGAGAAATGTTTGTGCATGCGAACAGTTCATAGTCCCTTCTGAAGTTTCAGATGGGAGTACAGTCTGAATACTGACCTCTCTGGTATTTTTGTTTTCGTTCTTGTCCCCATAGAAAGATTCTATGACCTTTTCCTGCTTGCTTTGCTTCTTCTTGCTCATGATGGTGAGACTTTGTGTGTTGTGGTGTCTGTTTCTTTCAGCTAGAAGCTGGAGAATTTGGTGTAGAGCTGACTGGTGTGAAAAAGCAAAGAGCCAGGTGCCCTTTTTTTCTTTTTGCTTTGTGTTTCCCCGCATCATCCTTGAGGTAGCTTGTTCAGTGTGGGGGAGGGGTGGTATGGTCATGGGAGATCTCCTGAATCCAGTTAGAGCAAAGGTAAGCTCAGGGGTTGGTGATCTTGGCTGCTCTATTGTCTTCCCGTTTCCTCTGGAGCACTTAGGCACCACTGGGTCCTAGTGAGAGTTTCTACCCACCTGGGGCTCGTGTCCTTCCAGTTCAACTCTGCCACAGTAAGAGGAATCCCCTTTAGCTTTTATCCTACCCTCAGGTGCTACGAGACTGTTTGCCCCTTCCGCTGTTCCCACTGATCCAGGATTTTTCTCAGGAAATATTTTATGGTTCTTTCGAGGTTAACAAGGGGAGGGGGAGAGAGCATTTACTGATCCCTCTGCCATTTTGGCTCCAGGAAGTTCAAGTAGGTGACTTTAATCTGCGGGCTGAAAATTGCAGGAGCAACTGTGGCTGATAACTGGGGCTCAGCGGCTGCCATTTACTCGGCTCCACTGGTCTCCCACCCTGGGCTGCCACTCCATTGTTCTGACATGCTGCCGTTGGCTCAGGCTACTCCGGGGCTTTCCTGCTCAGCCATGCTTCTGCGGTGGGACCTGCTGTCCTGTGTGCTGTGGGCTCACCCCAGCGGAACACATCCTTCCCGTTGACCTTCTAGTCTGTCCTGGGCTGTGAATCTGTCACAGTCTGTCTGCTATTGGATTCTGCACCTCCAAAATGTGCTCAGGTTCTCTTTTTAGAAGTATCTGAAGGAATTTGTCTAAGAGCTTAGGTGAGTAGTTGCTCTCATTCTGCCATCTTTGCTCCATCCCGCTCCATTCTCATTTTTAGAGAACTATTTTGTTCAGTGAACTTTTGAACCTCCTTTTCCATTTGGCTAATTCTGCTTTTTAAAGACTTATTCTCCTCATTGGCTTTTTGGACCTCTTATTCCAGTTGAGTTAACCCATTTTTAAAGGTGTTATTTTCTTCAGCATTTTTTTGGTTCTCCTTTAGCAAGCTGCTGACTCACTTTTCAAGCTCTTCTATGGCCTGAGCCCATTTCATGTTCTTTTTGGAGGTACTGGAGACAGAAGCTTTGACTTCCTCTGACAATATGCATTGTTCTTTCTCATCAGAAAGGATGGAAGGGGGTACCTCTTCACCAAGAAAGTAACCTTCTATGGTCTTATTTTTTTCCCTTTTTTGGGCATTTTCCCAGCCAGTTACTTGACTTCTGAATCCTTTGTCAAGAGGAGAGTCCTAGTGCTCTTCTACCCCCAGGACTGTACACATGGCTGAGTTTCATATCAGCTGCTCAATTCTCCCAGGGGCTTTAGGTGGGTGCAGGGCTACCACTGAGGCCTGAGTTTCAATCCCCTACTCAATTCCCCCAGAGGCTTCAAGCTGAGCAGCTCAGACAGTGGACCTGCTGCTTTTGTAGATACTTTGTGGGCTGTGGCAGAAGTGCTAGAGTATATGCATCTTTCTACTCCACCATCTTGGCTCCTCCCTGAGTTGAGTCCTTTTTGAAAGAAACTAGGAATTCTAAGAAATGGAAGAAGGAGAGCATTGCAGGCATTGGGGGAGGGCGGGATGTGCAAAGGTACAAAGTTGGGAAGTGTAACATTCTGTGTGAATGTAAATGCCCCTTTGGTTATTTCTCCCTTCCCTCACCCCTGTCTGTAGATTCAGGGTACTTTGTGAACTTCCAGTTTTAAAACTATAAGTTTCACTTACTATATGTCAAAGCTACTATTAATAGAATTACAGATCTCTTGAAGTACCAAAGTAAGACTTTGAAATATCTTTATAACTTCCTATAAATCAGGAGATGATTTCAGAACATGCCTTTGATTTTTTTTTTTTTTTTACATTGTTTTCTAAATTTATCAATCAGCTTAATCACTATACAGGACTATTTTAGGCTTTCTGGTAAAACAAAAACATTGTATGAAAAAAAAATCTGAAAAATTTTTAGTGCAAAAAGTAATGTATTATTTTAATTAGAAGAAGGCTATTAGGGTAAAAGAAAAAAAGTAAGGTCATTTTGGGTTTCCCATTTTGTTACCTATGGGACCAAGCACAAAAAGTATTGGTAAAAAAAAGAATTAGCTTTATTTATTAGCTTAAAAAAAACCCCAAAGCAACTTAAAATTTTTTTTTAACTATTTATATTCAATTTTTGTTTTAGGATCCACATGCTGAGGAGTTTGAAGATAAAGAATGGACATTTGTCATAGAAAATGTAAGTTGGTCAAAAATTCATACCTCAGATGTATGATTCACTGTTAAGTAATGTCACATTTGAATGTAATTTCTGGAGTTGAGCTGTTTTTTAAGTTTGTGATAAATGATTTAAGGTGCAGAAGTGGTCTGTGCTGATGAAAACCTCATGGAAATAGGATCTGTAACTTAGAATTTTCCTGCTTAAATGTGTAGAAGCAAAGAATATTATGGTATTGAATTATGCTTTCAAATAGCTTTATGTGACTTTTGCAGTCTTTCATACATTTTAAGGTTTGATGAGTCAGATATGTCTATTCTTAAGTCATAGATCTTCATAGTTGTTGTACATTGTTATTTTTCAGGTTGGCTCATAAATTGAATTATTAATGGGTTGATATTGACCTGATTGAATCAATGGAAAAGCATATAATAAAGCTTTACCAACCACTAGGATGAGTGATGGAAATACAAAAACAAAATGAAACATTGCCTGAAATAATAAGATGATACTTAGAAATAGGGGCTGGATTCATTGTGTCATTGGTATAGAGACCCCACAGGTGACACAATTCAGAGGGGACAGCAGTACTAACAAGAGGGACCAGAAAAGACATCTTGGAAAAGAGATTTTTCTGAGTCTTGAAGTAAGCCAAGAAAACTGGGGGGTAGAGTTGAGGAGGGAAGCATGTGAGCAATGGGGAAGAACTAATTAGTGAGAAGGTGTGAGGATGGGGAATGGAGTGTCCTGTAAGGAACAACAAGTAGGTTAGTATTGCTGAATCTTAGAGTTCACAGAGGGGAGGAGAGTAGCCAGCCTGAAAAGGTAGGAAGGGCTGAGTTATGAAAAGCCTTAAATATATTTTTATATGTTTTGTTATATATTTCCTAGTTACATGTAAAACTTTTTCACATTTATTTTTTTAAAGTTTGAGTTCCAAATTCTGCCTTTCTCCCTCTAAACCATCTCTCATCCCTTGAGAAGGCAAGCAATATGATATTGAGTGTGTGTATATGTATGTATGTATATATGTATGTATGTGAAGTCATACAAAACTTATTTCCATACTAGTTATGTTGCAAAAGAAAACACAAACAAGAAAAATAAAGTTTTAAAAAGTATGCTTCAATGTGCACTCAGAGTTCATCAGTTTTCTCTCTAGAAGTGGTTAACATTTTTCATCATGAATCCTTTGGAATTTTGTTAGATTACTTGATCATTTGTTGATAAAAAATAGCTAAATCTTTCACAGCTGATCATCCTTACAATATTGCTGTTACTGTGTTACAATGTTCTCCTAGTTCTGCTCATTTAATTTTGCATAAATTCATAAAAATCTTCCTGGGTTTTTTTTTTGCTACCCTGCCTTTTTTCCTTCAGCTAAAGCAAAATAAATTCTGCTCCAACCCCCAACACTTTTATGTGTCCCTTTGTTTCAGGTGTATTTCTTGTAAATAAGATATTATTGAATTCTGATTTCTAATCCATTCAGCTATCTGCATCCATTTTTATGGATCTTATTTACATTCACAGCTGTAATTACTAATTGTGCATTTCCCTCCATCCTATTTTTTCCTGTTTATCTTTCTTTTTTGCTTTTTGATCCTATCTGTCTTCCTCGTAAGTATGTTTTGCTTCTTACCACTGCTTTGATGTACCTTCCCTTTTCTTACTCCCTCCTGGCATTATTTTTTTCCTCCTATCCTACTTCCCTGTTGGGTAAGAGAAACTTGAGACAGAGAGACCAATTGAGTGGCTATTGCTACATAGTACAGATGAGAGGTGAAGAGAGCCTGAATTGGAATAGTGCCCAGGCAGATAACCTGTGACAGGACAGGAAAATTCACTTCAAATTAGCTTCAAATCTAGTGTTCTTCCTACTAACAAGCTACTTCTCAAGTAGTCTGTAAGAGTTTTTCCAGCTGATATTGTGTGATGTCTTTGAAATCTGACATGTTTTGGGCAGATTCTCATTTTACATATGAGGATACAGGTAAACCAAAGAAGAGCAGGTATTATCATCATATTATATTTCTTTTAAATATATTAACTATGGAACATAGAGAGGAGGGGTAACATGGTAAGTCACTGGTAGAACTGACATCTGTTATTCCTGATTTTTAATGCAGTGCTCTCCCCTGTACTGTATATCATATTGCCTCAACACTGGCACCTCCTCATAACCAACAGCCATAATTAGAGCAAGACACCCATGGCTTGACCCTATGATGCTGAAATTTAGAGGACATGGACAACTTTGCAATCCTTCAGAATCATAGAAACAACTGAGCTTAACACTTAGCTAGCAAGAAGGTAGAATTTAAAAAGGATCTACCAGATAATAAGACTAGCTTCTCCTCCCATAAGCTCTTCCTCAGCCTTTTTCTTCTCCCTTTCATGGCTTTTCTAGCAGCATTTGAGATTGTAGGTGTTGTTTTTAAACTGTTTTTCCCATGTGTACTATTTGCCCTTTATCCAAGATGTGCACATTGCTAGTACTACTTTATAGGAATATTTATTTTATTTATTCTACCACTTTATTGGAGTGGTAGAAAGGAAGGGAAGGGGGAAAGAATAAGCATTTGTTAAACACCTAATATGTGTCAGGCATTGTACTAAACACTTCACAAATATCTCATTTTATCTTTATAACAACCTTGGAAAATAGGTGCTATTATTCTCCCCATCTTACATTTGAGGAACCTGAGACTGACAGAGGTTCAATGACTTGCCCAGTGTCACACAGCTATTAAGTGTCTGAGGCCAGACTTGAACTCAGGTCTTCCTAACTCTAGGCCTATTGAGCTATCCACTGTACCATCTAACTCTATATGAATTGTGCTCATTTAATTGACACATTTTTGGAAAATTACTTCATTACCTATTTATAGCTTTGTAAACATTATGAACTTCCAAGTCCCGGGAAATTTTCTTTTTCTTGTTTATTTAATTTTTAATTTATGGGATAAAGCAAGCATTTTCATAACATTGTATAATTTAAAAATGATTACACATGGAATTGCCAGTCTATTATATATAACTTGCTATTCCTTTTAAATATATAATAATATTATCATGTCCATATTTTTTCTTCCCTCCTTGGCCTCCCACCCTAAAGAAGACTGCCATAAGACACAGTTTTTATATATATATATATACATACATATATATATATGTAAAATCATTTAGTTCATACCTCCATTTATCAGTTATTTCTCTCAGTACAGATAGTATTTTTCTTCATATGTCCTTTGCAGTTAATTTGGGTATTTATAATAGTCATAGTGTCTTACTTGCTTATCATTGTTCTTAAAACATATTGCTGTGACCATATAAAGATGTTCTCATGGTTCTGCAATTTTCTTTTAAGAAAATTGATACATGTATAATAATTTAAGGGCAGTTCAGTTTTTAAAAGAGATTGTTAAATATGTTTTAGATATATATATAATGCATAATAGTATATAATTAATACATATGTGTACATATACATATCTATATCTATATACATACATAATACATATTTGGAGCAGCTAAGTGGGACAATGTATAGAGCACTAGGCTGGAGTCAGAAAGATTTGAGTTTAAATCTGGCCTCAGACACTGAGTCATGTAAGTTTTGCCTGCCTCAGTTTCCTCAATTGTGAAATAATAGTACCTACTTCACATGATTATCATGAGGATCAAATGATATTTTTAAAGTGCTCATTTACTGGCACCCAACAGGCACTATATAAATGTTAGTTCTTATTAATTTGGTAAAAAGTCTCCATGGTATTGTAGAGTGGCCAGATGAAGCTGGGTTCTAGTTCTGGCTGTTATACTAACTTGCTTGTGACCTTGGAGAAATCATTTCATTTCATTAGGCCTCAATTTCCTCATCTGTAAAATGAGGATGATAATCTTAATGTTACGATGTTCTATGATCCTGTCAAAAGAAGGCTTAAAGGCTAACCTTGAAAAGTCGTGTCAACCTTTTTCAAGGTTAGCAGCTCCACTCAGTGGTGAATAATGAAATTTATTCTTATGTATGAAACTGTCATCTTACCTCATACATCCCTAACAGCTTTGAGTTATTAAGTAGAGAACTAATCTCAACATACATGTACTGAAGCTACTTTAAGCTTTCTGTTCTCTTTTAAGGCCTGTCTTTTGTTTGAATTTCTGAGGCATTTGTGTTTTACTTTTTAAAGTTGTTTTCTTAGAATGGAATGTAAATTATGTGGTGTATTTCTCTCCCCTTTCCCCTTCCCCCACATTGTATGTATCTCAGTATCCTTACTCATACTGAAATCTGTGGTAGATAATAAAGAAGATCTGAAATTTAATGCTGTTGTGTTCTGTTATAATCTTGTTTGGGGAAGGGATGAGGGCAGAGATGGGTAGAACTTTCTAGAACTTTATTCTAGAATAGTTTTCTTAGCATAAATATTCTTTTATACTTGAGGATTTTTCAAAATAACAATGTCATTTACTAGTGTGAAATCTTACTAATTAAAAATATATTCTAAATAAGTTAGGTAAGTTATTTGCCATTTTGTAGTAGATGAGATAATGAGAGGAGATAATTTGAAAAAGTTAGGATGGCTATTTTTGTGACAAAACCTTTCAATTAGCCTTTTAAATCCTAGCCTGTTTTAGTACATGGGTCATGGAAGTCTTTATCCTCATTGCAGTTCATATCTAGTGTGAAAGAGTTACTTTATTATTAGGTTGTTTTTTTTACTTGGTTATTGTTGAACATTGATATATGTATAATGATTTAAGTGGAGGACAATTTTTAAGATTTAATACTATTACATATATGTTATGCAAAAATGCTATTTTTTGTTGCAATTAAAGATGTCTTTATTCGATTGGCTATTTTTGATTTTTGATCAGAGAACATATTTTCCTAGTATTTATTCTTTTTTTTTTTAATTTATTTAACTTTTAACATTCATTTTCACAAAATTTTGAGTTCCAAATTTTCTCCCCATTTGTCCCCTCCCCCCACCCCAAAACACCAGGCATTCTAATTGCCCCTATCACCAATCTGCCCTCTCTTCTAACATCCCTCACTTCCCTTGTCTCCCCATCTTCTCTTTTGTCCTGTAGGGCCAGATAACTTTCTATATCCCATTGCCTGTATTTCTTATTTCCTAGTAGCAAGAACAATACTTGACAGTTGTTCCTAAAACTTTGACTTCCAAATTCTCTTCATTCCTCCCTCCCCTCCCATTCCCTTTAGGAAGGCAAGCAATTCCATATAGGCCATATCTGTGTAGTTTTGCAAATGACTTCCATAATAGTCGTGTTGCGTTAGACTATATTTCCCTCCATCCTGCCCCCCATTGCTTCTATTATCTCTTTTGATCCTGTCCCTCCCCGAGTGTTGACTTCAAATTGTTCCCTCTTCCCACTGCCCTTCCTTCCATCATCCCCCCCACCCTGCTTATCCCCTTCTCCCCAACTTTGCTGAATTGTAAGATAGGTTTTCATACCAAAATGAGTGTGCATTTTATTCCTTCCTTTAGTGGAATGTGATGAGAGTAAGCTTCATGTTTTTCTCTCACCTCCCCTCTTTTTCCCTCCACTGAAAAGTCTTTTGCTTGCCTCTTTTATGAGAGATAATTTATTTCATTTCTCCCTTTCTTCTCCCAAAATATTTCTCTCTCACCACTTAATTTCATTTTTTTAAGATATGATCCCATCCTATTCAATTCACTCTGTGCTCTTTGTCTCTGTGTGTGTATGTGTGTGTGTGTGTGTGTGTGTGTGTGTGTGTAATCCCACCCACTATCCAGATACTGAAAAGTTTCAAGAGTTACAAATATTGTCTTTCCATGTAGGAATGTAAACAGTTCAACTTTGGTAAGTCCCTTATGACTTCTCTTTGCTGTGTACCTATTCATGCTTCTCTTCATTCTTGTGTTTGAAAGTCAAATTTTCTTTTCAGCTCTGGTCTTTTCATCAAGAATGCTTGAAAGTCCTCTATTTCATTGAAAGACCAATTTTTCCCCTGAAGTATTATACTCAGTTTTTCTGGGTAGGTGATTCTTGGTTTTAGTCCTAGTTCCTTTGACTTCTGGAATATCCTATTCCATGCCCTTCGATCCCTTAATGTAGAAGCTGCTAGATCTTGTGTTATCCTGATTGTATTTCCACAATACTTGAATTGTTTCTTTTTAGCTGCTTGCAATATTTTCTCCTTGACCTGGGAACTCTGGAATTTGGCCACAATGTTCCTAGGAGTTTCTCTTTTTGGGTCTCTTTCAGGATTTCAGGATTCTGTGGATTATTTCAATATTTATTTTGCCCTTTGGTTCTAGAATATCAGGGAAGTTTTCCTTGATAATTTCATGAAAGATGATGTCTGGGCTCTTTTTTTGATCATGGCTTTCAGGTAGTCCCATAATTTTTAAATTATCTCTCCTGGATCTATTTTCCAGGTCAGTTGTTTTTCCAATGAGATATTTCACATTATCTTCCATTTTTTCATTCTTTTGGTTTTGTTTTGTCATTTTTTGGTTTCTCTTAAAGTCATTAGCCTCCATCTGTCCCATTCTAATTTTGAAAGAACTATTTTGTTCAGTGAGCTTTTGAACCTCCTTTTCCATTTGGTTAATTCTGCTTTTTAAAGCATTCTTCTCCTCATTAGCTTTTTAAACCTCTTTTGCCAGTTGAGTTAGCCTATTTTTCAAGGTGTTATTTTCTTAAGCATTTTTTTGGCTCTCCTTTAGCAAGGGGTTGACCTGCTTTTCATGCTTTTCTTGCATCTCTCTCATATCTCTTCCCAGTTTTTTCTCCACCTCTCTAACTTGATTTTCAAATTCCTTTTTGAGTTCTTCCATGGCCAGAGCCCATTGAATATTTATTTTGGATGTTTGGGATACAGAAGCCTTGACTTCTATGTTTTTCCCTGATGGTAAGCATTGTTCTTCCTGATCCGAAAGGATGGGAGGAGATATCTGTTCACCAAGAAAGTTACCTTCTGTGGTCTTATTTTTTTTCCCTTTTTTGGGCATTTTCCCAACCAGTTACTGGACTTTTGGGTTCTTTGTCAAGAGTAGGGTATACTCTGGAAATCTGTGAGATCTCGGTTCCTCCAAGGTGGCACAATCAAGCGTGTACTGGTCTGGATGCAGAGAGGGATTTTTATGCCCAGAATCTTAGCATTTACCTCTCCACAGTCACCTGGCCTCCAGTTTCACTAAGTCAGCACTAGGGGCTGATTTTCAGATAAGCTGGATGGGCAGGGCCGCCATTCAGTGTGAGACAAAGACTAGCTCCTCCAGAGCCTCCACCCAAGGTTTAGGTAAGACTCAGCTATTCAGTGCCCCCAGGGGTTTTTATGCTCCAATAATGGCGCTTCAGTATGGGCTGCTCCCCTGCCTCTGTGGCTGCTGCCTGCTGCTGGAGCTATGGGAAGGCCCTTCTCCCTTCCTGGGCAGCTGATAACACCCTGTCACTGAACTTTGGCATCTGTGGGTTGAGGGATTAGAGGACCCTCCGCTGGGACTGGAGATTCCAACCCCGAGGTGTCCTCCTCCCAGAGTCTTGCCCACGGTCTGAGCTTGGCTCTGTGTCCGGTGCAACCGATGTTTCCGTGGGCCTTTCAGGTCACCATGGGCTGGAAATCTCCTCCACTCTGTTTTTCTCCACTTCTGCTACTCCAAAATTTGTTGAGAGTCCCTCTCTACAGGTATTTTATGGGCTGTGGAGGTAGACCCTGCATAAATGTGTCTTTCTAGTCTGCCATCTTGGCTCTGCCCCCCCCCCCCCCCCCCCCAGTATTTATTCTAAGCTTTCTTCTTGAGGGTTTTTTTTTCTTTCAAAGGAAATGAAAAAATATTTCCCACCCCGGGCCCCAAATATCAGAGTTTCCAGCTTCAAAAAAGAAAAACTTAATGTAGAAATCTATTTTGTCATTCTATATATCTTTCTTACCTCAAAGAAATCATTGGGGAAAATGCTAATCACAATATAATTGCTAGTAGAAAGAGACTTGAAAACATTTTGAGTTCACTAGAATTTTCAATTCATCTTCCCCCATGTAAATAAGTTTAAGGTTAATTAATATCCACTTCTTTAACAAAATATGTAATTAGTTCATTATCTTTTTTTTCTCTGTGTGTGTACTGCTTTCACTGAACCAAAGCTGCCTTTTCTGGGTCTAGCTGTGTCTACTGTGTGTGTGTGTGTGTGTGTGTGTGTGTGTGTGTGTGTGCGCGCGCGCGCGCACACGCATGCAAAAGCGCCCCTACTATCGTGTGTGCCATTTGTTAAATTTAAAAATTCACCAAAATAAATGTAAAAGAATTTGAATTTGCCTTTTTTTCCCCTAACGCCTATTATTCTTCTAGAATAATTAGCTTTAACAAATAGACTTTCTTTTTATGAATGTAATTCAATAGATAAGGTAAAATCATCTAAAATTTAATAATTCCTAGATATGTTTACCGGCTCTGTGCTCTTCTACTTTATGTTCTACTTCTATTTCTGCAATATAAATTAAAGCAATATTTTTATTTGTTTCCAGAATGAAATACTTTAGTTATATATCTATCTCTGTTTCTGTCTGACTCTCCTTTATTCCTATAATACTAAATGACTACAGCCTAAGGAGTAAATTCCTTTAATCTCATTTTGGTTGATCATTGCTCCACAGCCCTTATGCTTGCTTAACCATTCCATTGTTGAAACTCTTCTAAACTGTCAACTAACTGCCCTTTATTCTTTTGTACTTCTTGGAATTAAATCTTTCTCAGCTTTTTCCCTTAGGATATTACATACCTTAAAACATTCTCTACTTCTAGTCACTGCTTTCTTTACACCTCTTACTTCACTTCAAGATTTATTATCCTTCTTATCCATCAGTGCCATTTCCATACCTTTTTTGTCATAATAACTAAACAATATCTCTTTAACCTTCATGCTGTCTAATTTCCTGATCCTTCTTGATGTCTTCTATTGAAATATTAGCTTTCTCTTCCTTGTCTGGCTCAGCTGAACTTACCTGATCCCCACAAAGGGTATTAACCATAGAATCCCTAGGGATTCCTTACCACCTAACTGCCTCCCTTAAACTCTATTTCCAACCTGTTTCACATTACTCCTTTTCTTATTCCTGTACTTAAGCCAAACTAGACCACTTACTATGTTCTCCTACCCTTATCCATTTATTTATAAGCACCACCCCAACACTTGCCACAATTGTTCCTCTCATCTCTGCTTGTTGATATCATTCTTATTTTAGCTGTCACCCCCAAAGAATTCCCTGATCCTCCCAATTAGAACTTTAAATCTCTTATTTTAATTTGACCTATGTCTTGCATTTTGTCTTACATTACTTATGTGTTTCAGTCCCCTTCCATAATTTTAAGCTTCTTGGATAGCATTTTTTTCTTAACTTGCCATTATTTTCAATAAATAGCAAGAGTCAGGAATTTATGTTATATATGTATGCATGTATGTGTACACAGAAGTACACATATACACATATGTCTATGTTAAACTGATGAGACACTTTAAAAGTAGCCTTTTAAATTGAGTCAGAGGTTGAATTGAATTGTATATTTTATCTGAAAGACTCTGGGTGAAAGAAGTGGAACAAAATAGTACAATAATAGATAAAGCACTTAAACTTAAAATGAACAGCATTGTAGAAAAGGTTTAAATTTTTTCTATATTCTAATTATGCAGCCCTCAAGATGGAAATCAGAATTCTGGGATTTAAACACAGTAGTACAATCTTATTACATTCTAGTTTTATAAGCCCAAAGAATGTTATAAATTGAAACGTTTATACAGGTATGAATTTGACAAGATACAAGTTGTACAGTTATTACTGATTCACAGAATAGTAAGATACAATTTACCTTCTAAATTGCTAGTACTGTTTTGTTTACTTTATTCTTCTTACTTTCTGCTAGTTAACTGCAAGTGTCTTTTAGATAAAAATGAAAGAGAAGGCTAATCATAGTTGTTTACAATAGTTGTTATTCTTTGTCAGCTAGAGGGAAGAAATCAATGAGCAAGTCTGTCAGTTCAGGAAGCAAACCTCTTATAGTATGTTAAATGTATTTAAAACCAGCAGTCTGAGCAATTTTTTTTTTTACTATATGTTTATTCACAGGAAATCAGCAGTGAAATATTATTACCAGTGCACAAGAGGCTCTGAGTCTGCATGAGATCTTTTATTTTTCATACATCAAATATCAAAACAGAGCCTTGGTAATTGTTTTACAGTAGGATTCTAATGATACTCCAAACATAAGAACTTGACTTTTAATAGGAAAGTATTTGTTTTAAGATTTGTTCAATTTGCTACTTATTTTACTTTCTCCTGTATATTCTTGTCTGTATGTAAATAAAAATTCTAAATCTAGTAGTGAAATAGCTTTTTGGCATTAAATTTGTCTGTATTGCCATCCCTAAGTCCACTCCTACCCACCCCAGGAAAAGGAAATCCCTGGGATGTCAATTGGTCATTTTCCTCCGATAATTTTTTGATAAAAAAAATGAAGAAAAGTGGGGGATTAAAAAAACAACAGCCTTAAAGACAAATAGCCTAAAGCTAAGATATTCATCATTGTATAATATTGAAGCTTGGCATTTTGTAATTGGGTGTAGGTACAGTGGTTGTGGTCCTTCATTCTCTCGAAGAGGACCAAAATGACATCACTATGCTAGAGCCAGGTTTTATTGTGTTCGACTGTGGCTGATCAGACCAATGCCAGCTCGGAATGTTCTACCACAGGTTGGGCACAGTCCATGTGAATATTTGGGTGGATTCTCTAAATTTATGCATCCTGCGTTTCCTTTGAGCTGTTTCAATTCTAGTTTGCTCATAGAGCACAGCACCTTCTCTGATGTGAGCATTCCATGCTGAGCAATCCTGTGCCAGTGTCTCTCATGTCACATAATCAATTCCAAAGTTCTTAATCAAGACCTTGAGAATGTCTTTGTATCACTTCTTCTCATCATCTTGTGAAACTCAAGTGTACATTTTGCATTTGAACGAAGAGGTGGGTAGACACCCAGAACTTTTTTCCTTAAAAAGTACTCTATTAAAAATAGAATTAAACTTTTTTGCTGACCATTACAAAGAGTGATCTTTTAAAATTGATTGGAGGAATGTCGTTTACATGTGTGCTTCAGTCAGATACTTTGTTGAAAGTATTATCAGTTGACATTGTTTCAGCATTGTCAGTATGCTTGCATGATATTTATGAGGCATCTAATAATTTAGCTTTTGAATAGTTAAATTTAGTTAAAAAATTTTGGGGGGATTTCCTTTCTGTTTGTGATGACACATTTTCTGTGAGCTCCTCTTTTGTGTATGTTTGTACTGTCTCATTCTATTTCTTAATCTCTGTATACCATGCTCTCCCCCATAATTTTTCCAATTAGCAAGACAGGTAGGACATTTCTTTATTGTTTTTTTTTTTTCTTGTATGATAAATCAGTCAGGGAAAGACTGTAATTAAAAATTTTTGCACTTGGGGTAAGAGGAAGGAAAAAAATCCTCAGTCTTTTCTTAAGGAGTGGTGGAAAGATACTAGTACAAAGTGACAGGAGAAACCTGTCCATGCCAATTATCTAGTAACTTTCAACAATTCAGTCCACTTCTTGGTAAGAGAGCAATTGTCCAGAATCCTCTGCTGAGACCTGAATGTGGGGAGAATGGAGTTAAAGTAGGACCTTACTGACAGAACATAGTCCTAACAGATGGTTGCTTGAATGATCACACTCCCTACATGTGGGGGAGTAAAGGAGAGAATGTTGGAAGGGAGAATATTCTACTGGGCCTTTTTCTCCTTCCACTTTTTGGCAGGGCTGATTGTAGGAGGAGGAGTGGAATTTATGGTAACTCTCCTTCATTTTGATCTTATGTACCCTTCCACTATAATCTGTCCATTGGGGGTTCTTTGATCCTGTCTTTCTTTATATCCCCATGTGATCCTCCTTGACGTCCTATCTAAAGAGTCAGGGTGATTGATTACTGAAGCCACTGTTTGAGCCTGTTACTAAAAAGTAGCTCAGCCTTCCTTTTCTTCTTATGCCTTTGTATACTGGAATCCATTTCATCTCCAGTGGGATGTTTAAAGATTGAGAACCACAATAAAATCTATAATTTTGACTACATGAAATTGAAAAGACTTTGCACAACCAAAATTAACATGTACAGGATAAGAAAGGATAATTAGATTGAGAAAAACATCTTTTAATCATACATATATCCAAATATACATACATATATACACATATGTATATCTGCTATAGGTTTTATGTTCAAGATACATATATAGCAGGTATATAAGACTGCAGTCCATTCCCACTGAAGAAATGGTCAACAAATATGAGAAAACACTTCTTGAAAAATCATAACAATGATGAAAAACAGTGCTCTAGCCTAAATCATTAATAATAGGAGAAATATGAATCAGAACAACTCTGTGGTTTCACTTCACACTTGGCAAATTGACAAAGGATGAGAATACTATAGCCAATGTTAAGAGGGATTATGGAAAGGCACTCCCACTAAATGCATTGTTTTGTAGAACTGTGAATTAGTTGGAACAACTATTTTGGAAAAGTCTGGAATTAAGCAAATAAATTGGCTTAAATACCCATACCCTGTGTGACCTATAGATTTCACTGCTAGGCATATACCCTCAGGAAGTCATTGACAAAAAGAAAGGCTCCATATGCATCAAAATATTTATAGCATTACTTTTCATGGTAGCAAAAGAACTAGAAATAAAGTACATAGCCATTAGTTGGGGGAATGGCCAAATAAGTTGTGGTACATGAATATAATGCAATATTACTACATTGTAAGAGTCAACAAATATGATAAATATAGAGAAGCCTGGAAAAGCTTGCATGAACTGATTCAAAATGAAGTAAGTAGAGCCAGGAAAATAGAATACACAATGACTACTGCAATATAAATGAAAAAATCCAACAACCTACAAAACAATCAAAGCTGAATTTTACAGAATTATAAAGTACAAGCTTGGCTGTAAAGAAAAGGTATGAAAAGATATTTCATCTCTTTTGTAGAAGTAGAGATCCTTGGGTGTGCTACATTGCATGTAAGATCAGACTTTTTCATTATATTGATTGGTTTTGCTGCATTTTTTTCTCTTTTAAAAAGTCATTTGGCATAAGGGATGACCCTCTTGGAGAGGGAAGAATATAGAAGAAATTCTAGGCATATAAAAAGATATAAATAAAAATACCTTGGCTTTGTCAAGAAGCTTCCAAAGTAACTATACATAAGTGGCTCAAGGGAAATGACAATACCTGGCTCCTTTTTCTCAGATGCTGATGGAGAAGAGCCTGAAGTGTCAGTGCTCTTACCCCTCAGTAGTCACTCTTATGAATGCAGACCATAACCTCTCTTTTCATACCTGTGGTACCAGCTTGGTACTCTGTAGTGTTGTAGTTCAAGTCCTTTGTACTTGAAGAGGGCCAGCAACATCATAACTTTGGTGTTAAGGTACAGTGTGTTCAGCTCTGACTGATGAATCGCATATGAGTGTGAGAGGCTGTACCATAGTTCAGGTACAAATATCTGTTTGAACATTTGGGATGGAGTTGTCTCTAGATTTGCACATCTCAATTTCCTTTGTGTTATTATGATTCTTTTTTGCTCATAGAACACTTTGCCTTCTTTGAAGTGGTCCCACCATGCTGGGCAGTCCTGTGCCAGCATCTCCCTTGTCTTAACAATTGATATAAAAGTTCTTCACAGAGACTTTTAGAATGTTCGTATATCACTTGTCCTGATCTCCAAGTGAGGGTTTGCTTTGTGAGAGTTCTCCATGAAATATAATCTTTTAGGTAAACATATATTTGGCATTTGGGTTACATAGCCCATTGAAGTTGTGCTTTCTGAAATAGTTTGAATGCTTGGTAGTTCAGCTCAAGAGAGGGCCTCAGTTTCTAATACCTTATCTTATTGAGTGATGTTCAGAATCTTCCAAAGATAATTCAAATGGAGGCAATTTACTTTCCTGGCATGGCACTGGTAGACTGTCCTTATTTTACAAGCATACAACAATGAAGTCAGCCCAATAGCTCTGTAGACCTTCAGTTTGGTAGGTAGCCTAATACCTTTTCTCTTCCATGCTTTCTTTAAGAGCCTCACAAACACTGAGCTAGCCCTGGCAACAAGTGTGTCAACCTCATCATCTATGTGTAAATCCCTGGAATATACTGTCAAGTTAAGTGAACTTATCCACAACTTTCAAAAATTTTCCATTTGCTGTAACTATGTATGGATGGTGTGGTACTGGCTAGTGGAGAACTTCTGTTTTCTTGGTGTTGATAGTCAGGACAAAATTAGACAACAACAGAGAATCAGTCTATACACTTTTATATCTCAGCCTCAGTTATTTGCAAACCAAAAACTTGCACCAACTCTTGCTCCACTTTAGTCTTGCCTTGTAGATTTTTCAAGTTAAATAGTTTATGATTACTGTGGTGTACTTTTTTTGTCCTTATTAAAGACTTCGGACAGCATTGCTGAAAACATCAGGCTAAAAAGGCATGGAAACAAGCACATATCCCTGCTCCACTCCATTATTGACTAGGAAAGTGTGAGAATGTCTTCCTTTATTCTGAACCCATGCGAGCATGCCATCATGAAACTGGCCTACAATACTGATGAAATTCTCTGGGCAATCAAATTGTGCCATGATCTTCCATAAGCCCTCTCAAAATAGACAGTATCGAAGTATCAGAGACCTTGGCCAGGTTGATGAATGTTGTATGCAGGCCTGTGTTCTGATCCTCCTATTTCTCCTGGAATTGTCAGATAGCAAATACTATGTCAGCCATTCTTCAGCCTTTTATGAAGCCATAGGCTCTCAGGTAGATGATCTTTCAGGTGAAAGCTCAGCTGATTAAGGAGGACTCTGGCAAGAATCTTGCCAGCAATGTCTAAGAGAGAGATTCCCCCTACCCACCCACCCCGTGATGGTCATAGGACAAACTGTTTTCCTTTTCCTTCCTAGAAATGGACAGTGTAGGCATTATTGATCTCCTGGGCGATAACTTCCTTTTGCCATATAACTGGGAAGATTTCAGTCAGCTTCAGTATGAGCAGTGAAAAGTGAGCCTTGTAGATCTCTGCTGGGATAGAAATCAGCACAAGTTGCTTTGCCAAACAGGAGGAGTCTAATAGCATTCAATACCTCTTCTTCATTTGAAAGTTCCGCTAGAGAGGGATTGACTTCAACTTGAAGTATATGGTCAGTCTCTTCAGCACTGGTTGATGATAGGTCTATTGAGAACACCGTGGAAGTGTTAAGCCAATCTCTCCAGCATCCTGTCTGTGTAACTGATCAGTGTAGCTCCATGATTGCTGAGTAGTTGAGATGCACCTTAAATCTTTGACCCATAAATAATTTTCAGGGCATTGTAGAAGCACTCTGGATTATTGCTATCAGTGTAAAACTGAATCTCATCTAGCTTCTTAGTGAGCCAAGAATCCTACATCTCTCTGAGTTTTTCTTACACTTTACTTTTGGTGGAGTTCAATGCTGACTTCTTGGAGACAGATAAACTGTCTTGCTGGCAATTCCTGTGGAGTTCTAGTTTTTCATTTAGCAGCTTCTGAATTTCATCATCTTTTTCATCAGACCAGTGCTGATGTTTGCAAGTGTTCTGGCCCAGACAAGCAAGTGCAGTGTTGTACACCAACACTCTGAAAGCCACCCACTCCTTTTCTGTTGCACTGTTGCTATATGCTGACTCAGCTTTCTCTCTCGGTCAGCAATAAACTGCTTACACATGGGAGAAGTACCTTAATCTGTATTGGTGATATCATAATTGCACTATACAAAGTCTTCAACCTCCCTCTCTTCCTGATGCATCCAAGTCCAGTGGCAAGACCAGAGTCAAGAGGACTCTTGATGGCCTAGGAAGCAGTGAATGACCTTGGTGTCTTCAGTGTCTAACCAAAGTCAGAGCACTCCATAGCACCTGTTTCTGCCACTTTCATGGCCTGTTGCAACAAATTGTTCTCATCTTCCCATTCCTCTGGGCAAAGTCTCCACATCATTGCAGTAGATACCCAACTCAACCAACAGGCTTGAGACTCTTTGGGTTACCCTCAACCTGGTGTAGCCTGTCTGCTGAAACAGTTTTACTGGGGCCTGGCTACTGCTCATGCTGCAGCTTCTTGGAGCCACAGATGAGAGAGCTGGGTGACAGGTCAAATACCTAAGGTAGATGAGCAGTTCTGAAAAGGGCCCAGCAAGCCGTCATACTAGAGGTGTGCCAGTCCTCCTCTGAACACCCCATATATCCTCTGTAAGTCTGGTTATTACAGGCATAAAGTTCCCTTGCCCCACACAGATTATAGTGAGTCTTTTTTTTTTTTTTTTGGCCTTTATATTAGATAGGGTTGTATATACTTTGAGTTTAATCTATACGGTTTTTTTAAATCAATGTTGATACTTAGAAATTAATGAAAGAATACTTAGCCCTTTTTCATTTAGTAGAAGTTGAAGTAGAATTGTAGACTCTTAATTCACCATTTTCTGTTAAGGCAATGTGTTAGGCAATGAGAATTTAAATAGAAAAGTGAGCCAATTCTTACTGTCAAGAAACCCAGATTTTGTTGGTAAGAGGAATATAATACATTCATAGGTAAATAGGGTCTGTACAATACAAATATAAAATGATTTGGTGAAGGGTAATAACAACTAGGGGAATTAGAAAAGGCCTCCTGAAGAAAGTGATACTTGAGCTATGACATTACAAGAGGGAGCTGTTTTTTAGGAATATTGATTTACTTGGTATAGAACAGATTATAGAAAGGAGAGTCTAAATCCATGTTCATCAATTAAGAAGTCATTCTTAATTAATCTCGGCAAGAAGTCTAGACAAATCTAGGCCAAAAGACTAGACAAGAAGTACTAATGTTCAGGCAGACAAGGATGATTATGGTGTGAGAGTGGAGAGAAAGGGTAGGTGAAAGACACTGAGATAGTGGAAGTAACAAGACTTTGTCAATATGAGGGTGGGAATGAAGAGTCAGAGATGATAATAGTAGCAGCAGCAGCCAACTATGTACTATGTGTTAGCTACAACACTTACATAGTGTTGTATAGCTGTAACACTTATATAACACCTAGAGCCACATACTGTGCTAAGCCCTATACAAATATTATATCTTTTGATCCTTACAATAACCTTGGGAGGTAAGTGCTTTTACCATTCCCATTTTATAGATGAAGAAATAGAAGGAAACAAATTAAATGATTTGTCCAGGGTCACACAGCTAGTCTAAGACTGGCTTTGAATTCAGATCTTCCTGTCTCCAGGACTAGTGCTCTGTTTGTTGTTTTACCTAGATTTCTAAGTTTTAAATAAGTGAGAATGGTGGTTCCATTGATTGTGTTTGTCCATCATTCTCAAAGAGGACCATGACATCAAAATGATGACATGTCTTGCATTTGACTTTGATTTGAGTGAGGGAAGGCTGTGCAAGGTCCTTACTTTCTTTACAAGGACCTTTCTTTCTTCTGAGCCTTCTGGGTGCAGTGGCCTGATATTCATCAGTAGTACTGGAGATGGCCTGGGATGCAATGGAAGACCCTGACCTTTTCAGGCTGAGGTCTTACCACATTCTCACTTTGAGTGAGGTACACCTATTCAAAGAATAGGTTTCTTTAAATAGTTACTCAAGGGATGGCCCCTTTAATAAAAAAAAAAAAGTCAAACTGGGAGGGGAAGACCCTCAGGATTCCTAGGTAAAAGAGAAGCAATTACTATTTAGTAATTACATTAACTCTGTGCTAGGTGGGTGGGGTCTTGTTGTCCAGTCTATGAGCTCCAGAGTGAATTGGGTTTAAGTCTTGAGCAAGAAATGTAGCCAGTAAACCCAGAGGAAAAAAAGGCAGCTTTTGGGCATGGAGTATACCTTCCCCTGGGTAGAATACCAGAGGAGAGGAGAGAAGAGGAGGAGAAAGGGGCTGCTGCTCACTCACAGGTTCTGTTTGTCCTTCATTATTGAAGAAGACCATGATGTCAAGATGATGACATGACTTTCAGTTGACTTTGATTTGAGTGAGGGAAGGGTGTGTGAGGTCACCAACCACACTTTCTTCTCCTGAGCCATCAGTTCCCTTGATAGAAATAATTATGAGGAGTGGATTTCAAGGGAAAGACAATAATTCTTTTATTGACAAGTTAAATTTGAGATAACCTGTGGTAGTTGGAGATGTGGGGTTAGAATTTAGGAGAAAGATTTTTATAGACATTGTAGTTGAATTCCTGAAGGCTGATGTGATCACCAAGATCAGAAGTGAGGAAGGGAAGGAGAGAAAGGGAGAGATAGAGAGAGACAGAGAAAAGAAAAGAAAAGAGGGCCTAGGAAAAAAGAACAAGAGTACATACACCCACAAGTATGTGGAGTGCCATGGATATTATAAATCTGTAGAGGAGACCAAGAAAAGTTTGTTCAACAAAAGGAGAACTATAACTGAGTAGGATCACAAAAACACAGGGAGGGCAAAGCATCCAGATGGGTAGTCTGGCATCCTCTGAATATGAGCTTAAAAAAAATATATGCCAAAGATACACACACACACACACACACACACACACACACACACACACACAAACTTACAAATTCTTTAATACTCATATATCTGTCTACCTAGGGGCAGCTAGATAGTGCAGTGGATAGAGCACCAGTGCAGGAGTCTGGAGGATATGAGTCCAAATCTCACCTCAGACACTTGATACTTACTAGCTGTGTGACCTTGGGCAAGTCACTTAACCCCAATGGCCACATCCTGGGTCATCTCCAGTCATTCTGATGAATATCTGGTCACTGGATTCAGATGGCTCTGGAGGAGAAGTGAGGTTGGTGACTTGCACAGCCCTCCCACACTCAAAACAAAGTCAAGTGCAAGTCATGTCATTATTTCTCTGATGGCATGGTCTTCTTCATAAACGAAGGACGAACACACGTCTATCTACCTATCTATTTAGATATAGATATATATTCTTTAATGCTCACATTCAGAGGCTGCTAGATTATCTTGTAGCTGGATGCTCTCTTCCTCCTGGTGTGAGATATCATCAAATCCAATGTTACCCCTATTTTGTGTGTGTGTTTTTGTGATCCTTCTCATATATTTTTAACACACACATAAACATGTGTATGTGTATATATGCATATATGTATGTATGTATATGTGTATATATAACACATAGTTCTTAGTTCCCTGTGATATCTTTACAAAAATAGACCATGTGCTGGGACATAGAAAAAATTGAAAGAAACATAAAAGATTAAATGGTATAGTAGATAAGAGTGGTGGGCCTGGAGTCAGGAAAAATTCATCTTCCTGAATTCAAATCCAACCCCAGACACTTACTAGTTGTGTTACCCTGGGTAAGTCACTTAACGCTGTTTACCTCAATTTCTTCATCTGTAAAAGGAGAGGATTCTGGAAAGATATCAGACTAGGTCAGAAAATTCCAAGCTCTCCAGATTTCCCCCACAAACAAGGCAAAACATTACCTCACTGCAAATGTAAAGTTGTCAAAAATAAATAAGAGTAGGGGCAGAAGAGTGGTCCTCCTGGGGTTTGGTCCCTGTGAAGTATAAATACCTCCTGGTTCCAACAAAACAATAAGCAGCAAGCCCTGAGGCTGTTTGGGTTGGGAGGTAACTTAATCTCAGCCACAGGAACTTTCACCTCCTGAATAGTGTGGGGAGTTAGGCATCTGAGTCTGGGAAGATTGAGGGAACCTTTGCTGATAAGGGACACAAGCTCCAGTTGTACTGCCCTGATGGGAGGTGAGAAGGAACCTCCCTGGGTGAATGCAGAAGCAGGGGGGCAGGACACTGCTACCTGTGGGCACTTACAGAAGGATGGAATCCTTGGTTTCTGTTCTAAGAAGATTATGAAAAGAAAGTCAATCAGCTAGAAATGGAGATCCATAATCTTCAGGAAGAAAACATGTCCTTGAAAATTACAATTGGGCAGGGGGAAGCCAGTGAAGTTATTTTTTTATCTGGGAATATAATTTTATTTATAAAAATTATATTTACACACAGCCTTTTAGTAACATACCACTAGAATGACATAGCATAGAATGGCAAGGCATGCTTACAATAACAATAACAAAAATATTTTTTGTTTCTATAGTACTTTTCACTTGTAGTATTTTATTTTGCCTTCACACACACACAGATACACACACACACATACACACACACACTGAGATAAAGTAGAAGAACTGTCTTCCAAATTTTATAGATGGAAAAATTGACAAAGAGGTAAAGTGATATAAGAACACAGTTATCAAACTGGAAAGTCATCTAATTTTACAGGTGGGGAGATTGAGGCCCATTTAACTGAAAGTTAAATGACTTGCCCAAGGTTTTAAAGGTAGAATCTGACCCCGGGTCCTTTGACTATAAAGATTCTTTCTCTGTACTATATTTGTGATTATCAGTATGCTCAAGGTCATATGCTATAGAGTTTTAGTCCGCAGGTCTATAGAATTATACAAGTCAGGGCTTCTTCAAATAGACTGAGTGGTGCCATCCTAAATCATTACCTAAGGAATCTAGAAATGCCAGTCTCCCAAGGATCCTGCTTGATGCAAGGTGCACCCTGCTCATATGCAGGAGTCTTTGAGAAAAGCTGGATGAAGGCATCATTTATAAGGGGACCTACTATGTGCTGTGTACTATGCTAAGCGTTTTATAAATATTATCTCCTTTGATCCTTACAATTACCTTGGAGGAAAAGTTCTAACATTATCCTCATTTTAAAGATGAGGAAACTGAGGAATACAGTGATCAAGGGACTTATCTAAGGTCACATAGGTAAGAAGTGTCTAAGGCTGGATTTCTGATGCCAGGCTCAGTGCTATGTCCATTACATTACCTAGTTGCTTAGGTAATTGAAGCTAGACCTTCCGCAGAAAGGGAAAGTGCTCAAGAGAAATCAGGCCAGGTTATAAAGTAGGAAAGCATCAAATAAGTATAAATTTTAATTAAAACAAAAAATACAACTGCATTTTCAGCAGCTGAAGCTTCCAACTCATATTCAGTTTTCCCCTTACCTTATGCATTTACTCAGCTGTCAGATCATTTCCCACATTCACTGCTTTCTTTCCACTCAGATGGCCAGCACCCTAGTTTAGGATTTTATGACCTCTCTTCTGGACTATTGGAACAATCTCCTAATTGGCCTCCCTGATTCCCCTCTGTTCACCTGAACATCCTCCACATAGCTATTTCCTACTTCTTAGATCTAACCCTGCTCAAACAAATTGAGAGGTTCCCTATTACTAAAAATTAAATATTTACTAGTAGCCAAGTCTGTTTACAAACCCACTCCAGCCTACATTTCTAGTCTTTTTCCCCCAATTTATTTATTTATTTTTATTTTTCAACATTCATTTCCACAAAATTTTGAGTTCCGATTTTTTTCACCATATCTTCCTTCCCCTGATCCCAAAATGCCTTTGCATTCTGATTACCCCTTCCCCCAATCTACCCTTCTCTTCTATGACACCCCTCCCTTTCCTTATCCCCATCTTATCTCTTTTCTTGTAGGGCAAGATAGATTTTTATACTCCATTACCTGTATTTCTTATTTCCCAGTTAAATGCAAAAACAATTCTCAACATTTGTTCTTAAGACTTTGAGTTTCAACGTCTCTCCCTTCCTCCCTCCCCATCCATCCCCACTGAGAAGGCAAGCAATTCAATATAGGCTATGTATGTGTAGTTTTGCTAAAGACTTCCATAATAGTCATGTTGTGAAAGACTACCTATGTTTCCCTCCATCCTATCCTGCGCCCCCATTTATTCTAGTCTCTCTTTTGACCTTATCCCTCCCCAAAAGTGTTTACTTCTAATTACCCCCCTCCTCTCATTTGCCCTCCCTTCTATCATCCTCCCCACACCCCACTTATCCCTTTCTCCCCTACTTTCCTGTAGTGTAAGATAGATTTTCATACCAAATTGAGTGTGCATGCTATTCCCTCTTTAAACCAAATGTGATGAGAGTAAGCTTCACTTTTTCCCTCTCACCTTCCCCTTTTCCCCTCCATTGAAAAAGCTTTTTCTTGCCTCCTTTATGAGAGATAATTTGCCCCATTCCATTTCTCCCTTTCTCCTCCCAATATATTCCTCTCTTACCCCTTAATTTTATTTTTTTAGATATCATCCCTTCCTATTCAACTCAGCCTGTGCCCTTTGTCGATATGTGTGTGTATGTGTGTGTGTGCATGTGTGTGTGTGTGTATGTGTGTATGTATGATCCCTCTAACTACCCAAATACTGAGAAAAGTTTCAAGAGTTACAAATATTATCTTTCCATGTAGGAACATAAACAGTTCAGTTTTATTTAGTACATCCTTTATGATTTCTCTTTCCTGTTCACCTTTTCATGCTTCTCTTGATTCTTGTGTTTGAAAGTCAAATTTTGTATTCAGCTCTGGTCTTTTCATCAAGAATGCTTGAAAGTCCTCTATTTCATTGAATGACCATTTTTTTCCCTTGAAGTATTAGCCAGAGAAGTTATAACAGAGTAAGAAATAACAAAACAAAATATAAAGAATGGAAAAATACAAGGTAAAGTGAAACATCTCATAAGAAAACAACTGATCTGGAGAATCGATCAAGAAGAGAAAAACATTAAAATGATCAGACTGCCTGAAAGCTATAATCAGAAAACGAATCTTGATACAATAATACAAGAAATTGTCCTGAAGTGTTTGAATGAGGGAAAAGTAGAAATAGAAAAATCCAGTAATCACCAGCTGAAAGAAATCCCATGAGAAAAATCTACAGGAATATTATAGCTAGAGTCTGAAACCCCCAGACCAAGGAGAAAACATTATGAACAACAAAGGAAAAAAATTTAGACATGGAGGAGCCACAATAAAAATCACACAAGATGTAGCAGCCACTGGACTGCAGGTCTTGGAACACTGTATATCTAAGAGCAAAAGAACTGGGGCTGTGGCCGAAATTATCATACCCTGCAAAGTTAAGTATAATCCTGAATGAAAAAAAAACACGTTCAGTGAATTTTCAGACTTTAAGGATTTTGTTGCAAAAAAACCTGAAATCAATAGAAAATTTGACATACAAAAGCCAAGAAAAATATGAGGTAAACATCAAAGACTAATTTCAAAGAACTCAATAAGGACAGACAGTTCACCTTTTATACGAGGAAATATAAATTGTATGTCTAAGATTGTTATTAGTGGTTGGGTAGTTTGAAAGAAAGATTGTGAGTAGAGTTGAATATGATGTGTTACTAAAAAGTAAGCCTTCTAGGAAAAGATAAAGAATAATTATCTCATAGAAATGAGGTGTGAGAGAAAGAACTAGATGGGAGAGGAGGGCTGGTAGTTCTGAAACCTTACTCTCATTGGGAATGGGGTATAGAGGGAACAATTCATTTATATCCAGAAAGATGTAAAAATCTTGTAAATTCAGAAAGAAATAAAAGGCTTAGGGCATGGGGGGGAGAGGAGAAGGGAGGAATTTCAGGGTAGGGGAGAGAATAAGGGAAGAATATTTGGTGGGGGGATGGTCTAAGTAATAGGGCAAGATAGCTGGTAGAAATAAAGTAACAGGAGTCAGGAGGAATAGGAAAGAGGAGATACAGACCAACATAAAGATCAGGAGTAGAATTTATTAGGGAAAAGTAAGCAGGGTTAGTAGTGATTTCAGACAAAATTAAAGCTAAAATAGATTTGATCAGAAGAGAAAAATGGAGAAACTATTACTGTGTCAGCCATATT
The DNA here is from genome assembly GCF_028372415.1 of Notamacropus eugenii. Classification (NCBI taxonomy): domain Eukaryota; kingdom Metazoa; phylum Chordata; class Mammalia; order Diprotodontia; family Macropodidae; genus Notamacropus; species Notamacropus eugenii. The sequence continues at coordinate 641,824,428 of NC_092872.1, read as the reverse complement.
AATCCATATTGTTTTTGGACTATTTAAAATTATTACACTGTATAAGGTTGGAATATAGCTATGCTATAGAAAATGATGAATTGGTGGACTTAGAAAAATAGTGAAAGACTTGGACCTACAAAGGAAGATGTTATTTACCCTCAGAGAAACAGAGGACAAATAAGTGTAGTACATTCTTACATAGAGACATATGAATATATCTGTCCATCAGTATGATTATAGTGTATATATGTGTATGTGTATATATACATATATATGTATGTATATATATATGCATGTATTTATATAGGTATATATATGTGTCTAAATTTAGCATGTTATTTTTTTTCTTTTCTTATTGTATATTTAAGTTTAAAATAATTTAATATGAAAAAAGAAAAAACAAGCTGGAGAATGAAATGGCAGATGACTAGTATCTTTGCCAGGAAAACCCCAAATGGAGTCAATGAAGAGTCAGACATGACTAAAAAATGACTGAAGAGATATATGATTTCACTGGTATTGAACTCTCAGTAGAGAAAATATCTTCTCTAGTTCAAGATTTCTGCTCTGTAACTTAATGGCTTAGTTGCCTTAGAGCAGTGGTGTCAGACTCCAGTAGACCACTACACCTAAGAATCCTTGATGTCTATAGGTTGACTTAGAAAATCACATGTTGACAGTACCTAAGTTCTGTTGCATTTTTATTTGTTTTGTTAAATATTCCCTAAGTACATTTTAATCTGGTTCCAGAACACTCAGATCTTTGTCAGTTGTTTGACGCCTCTGGTTTAGAGTACTCACAGTTAAGTGATTTCTCCAAAGTCACACAGCCACTGTGTGTCAAAGGTGGCTCTGAGGCCAACTTTCTATTTATGCTGCTATGCTGTCTCTCCAATAATAACAATAAATATTTTATAATTAGTATAAAAATACCAAAAATGTTGCACACATCTTTGGTAATAAATACAAAGAACACAAGCAAGTGATACATACCTAAATGTAAAGTTAACAGTGACTATGAATGAGTAGGCCTCAAAAAACAAATCATAGAAATAATGAACAACTCCGGGAAAGAGAGGAATAATGATAACATGAAGACAGCATATAAGTATTTTGGAGACATTTCCAAAGCAGTATTGAGAGGAAAACTTTTAAATGCTGTTAGTTATTGTTATTTTTAAAAACATACATTAACAAAATAGAAAATGAGAGGAGTAATGAACTGATCATGCATTTTTGTAAAAATTAAGAATCAAGAAATCCAAAGTAATGCAAAATAAGAAATCTTGAAAAATTAAGAGGAGCAATAAATAAAATGGAAAACAGACTATAGAAGTAAGAACATAAGCAAAAGCTAGTTCATTGAAAAGACTAGCAACTGATAAACTTTTACCTAATCTCAATCAAAAAAGAGAAGAGAAGCAAAATATCAAAATTTTCAAAATGAAAAGTGAAATTTCAGTAAAGAAAACGATTATAACTTTTCTATTCATAATTATGACAGCAAAATTGAGAATTTAAAAGAAAATCATTGCGTACAAAAAATATAAAATAACAAAATTAATAGAAAATGGAAATCTTAAAAAGCCTAATCTTAGAGAATGAAATTAAATAAGCCTTAAAGTGATTGCCAAAATAAACAGAACAAAACAAAACCCTGCTCTAGATGTACTAACATAGGCATTCTATCAAATGTTTAAAGCTCTGTAACTACTTAAGAAAATTATTTTTTATTCTGAACTTAAACATCAGAAAAGGAGAGTACTTTTATTCCCATAGCATGATGTAAGAGGATTGTATATGAAAGAAAAAATTTCCATTTCATACTCCTTGCTTTTAAATAAAAGTATATAATAAATTACACAATGTTACTTTTCAGACTGTTGCTTGTCTGTGATTCCTTCTGAAATTCCTTATTCTCTTCCTTGCATTTTTTCAAATGTATCAGTGATCATCTTTAAAAAATATATATCACTATTGCTATCCTCTTCTCTCAACCTTTCACCCCACCGAAAAATATAAATGGGGGAAATCATTGTAACCTTTAAGCATACTCAAGTAAAACAAATGCACATAGTGAACTTCTTTCTGCATCTTGATGATCAGTTCTCTATTATGAACTGGGTAAAATGTTTCATTATGGTTCCTCTGGAGACATGGTTGGTCATTGCATTAATCAGCCATAAGTTTTTTAGTATTGTGTGTCTTTACAATGTTGTGGTCCTTCTTTAAGTTTGTTTCCTGTTTATGTTTACTTTGTTTTGCATCAGTTCATAGAGCTAATATTCTCTGAAATCTCTTGTCATTTCTTACTGTTTAGTAGTATTCTATTATGTCCATATACCTTTCACATTTTATTTAGCCATTTTCTAATTTTTGAGCTCTCTCTTAAATTTTAGTTGTTTTCTTTCTCTTATTTTGTTTGCCAGTGTTCTCTCCCCATTATTCTTTTTAATCCTCTTCTCATCATACTTTCCTCTTCTTGTTTAGTTTAGTTTAATGTATTTTTTGATATAGAAATGTCAACTTGGTTTGCATGTCTGTTCAGCTCTCCTTTGTTTATTTCAGATAAAAGTGAGGTCTTCTACCCCTTTTTCCAAATGTATATGTTCTTTTCATACAACCCAATTATGAGAAACAGCAAGTTCTGCTATTCCCTTCTTCCACTTTTCTGTACTAATTTTAACCTTTTCACCTCCTTCTGTTCTTAAAACACTCAAACCAGAAATAATCCCACCTTCTCAGTATCCTTTTTGGAAATGATAAAATTGAAAAACCATTACTGAATTGTATATAAAAGGAGAAATTCAAATTATCAATAGCAAAAATAAATAGAAAAATCCACAACTAGCAAATAAAGTAAATTATTGGAAACTATTTTGCCCAGTTTTATGCAAGCAAAACTGACAGCTTTAGCGAAATGGTTAAATATTTACAAAAATATAAAATGACCACAGTAATAAGATATGAAATACAGAATTTAAATTGCCCAATTGCGGAAAAAGAAATTAAGTAAACCACAAATAAACTTTCAGGATGGGGGCAGGGGGAGAGGAGAGGGATCAAACTTGGGACGAGATGATCCCATGAATTCTATCAAATATTTAAGGAAGAAATGATTATAACATTACTGAAGATATCTTTAAAATAGGAAAAGAAGAGATCTTACCAAATTCCTTATATCAATATGGCCTTGGCACCTTAATCAGGTACTGAGTAACCGGTTTCAAAATAAAGAGAAAAAACTATTGACCTCATAATGAATATCAGCTAAAATAAATTAATTTTGCAAAAAAAGTGACAAAAACATAATAAAAAGACCCACACTATGAGTAGGTTACATTTATATAAAAATGTGAAAACCGCAAATATAGCTGACCACATTAATAGTAAGAACAACAAAAATCATTTTTACATCTATAGATAAATAAAAAGTTTCGAACAAAACACAAGGTCTATTTCTGTTAGAAACACTAGAAAACATAGGAATAAATGAAGCTTTCTAAATATGATAAGTAAGACAGTATTATATATAATGGATATAAACTAGAGTCCTTTCCAGTAAAATCAAGGGTAAAGCAAGGATGTTTACTATCTTCATTACTATTTGATATAGTGGGCAGCTAGGTGGTGTAGTGGATAGAATGTCAGACCTGGACTTGGGACAATTCATCTTCCTGAGTTCAGATCTGGCCTCAGACACTTACTAGCTGTGTGACCAGGCAAGTCACTTCACCCTGTTTGCCTCAGTTCCTCATCTGTAAAATGAGCTAGAGAAGGATATAGAAAGCCACTCCAGTATCTTGGCCAAGGAAACTCCAAATGGGCTCACAAAGAGTCGGACATGGCTGAAATGACTGAACAACAAAAAATGGATATAGTGTTCTCTGTATTTATAGCTAGCTATAGCCATAAGAAAAAAATTGAGAAAACAAGCATAGGCAAAGAAGAAACAGAATTAATACTTTTTTGCAGATGGTAGTCAAAAGTTATTTGGAGCAGAAAGTCAATTCAACCTATATCCTAAGTTATCTATCATGTGCCAAATACAGTGGTTAGTGCTAGAGAAACTCTCAAGAGGGAAAGACATTAACATTAACAGGGATTGGGAAAAGTTTCTTAGAGAAGCTTAGATTTTAGTTAGCCCTTGAAGGAAGCCAGGGAAGCCAGGAGATGGAGATGAGGAAGAAGAGAATTACAGCATGTGGGACATACAGTGAAATGCTCAGTGACAGGAGATAAAGTGTCTTGTATAAGTAACAGCAAGGAGGTCAATGTCATTGGTTCATAGAGTAGGTGTAGGAAGACTGGAAAGAACCAAGTGGTGAAGGGCTTTGAACGTGTTAATAAAAGACCCCAGACCCCAAAATAAAACAGTTCTATCACAGATTACAAAGCATTCATTGCCTGAGAAGAGCTTACAGGAAAAAAGTCGAGAGAGAGAGAGAGAGAGAGAGAGAGAGAGAGAGAGAGAGAGAGAGAGAGAGAGAGAGGAGAAAAAAGGAAGGGATGGGAGGAGGGGGAAAGGAAAGAGAGTTTTCAGCTGCTCAAAAAGGGGTATGGAAAAGGATGACATAGTAATAGTTTCTAGAGACTTTTGGGCAACGAGTAGGGATTGAAAGAAGACATATATATAGACACAGTAAGCCAGGGAGCAGGATGTTTAGAAACTCCTCAGCAAGGTTTCAAGTCTGCTGCTGCTGCTGATCAAGACTGGTTGTGTGGTTTCTGGCAGCTACAGGCATCTCCATATTTGGCTAGAGTTCATTTGCAAAGGATCACTGGTATGTCAAGCAACTCTGAGCCTCAGAAATCCTTCTAATTGGCTGGTTGTTGTGTAACTCCATATTCCTGCTCCCCACGAAGAAAGAAGTTCTAACATGTCATTAGCACATTTTCACATTCCCTTCTTTTGGTCAAGAGAGTTGCTAGACCCCCTGAAGACCAATAAGAATAATCCATATTTTTCATGCTGGTCAGTGTTTGGTATCCTAAAGAGGCAGGGAACACGATGAAAAGTCCAGTGGCTCTAAGGTGATGGGACACAAAGTCAGTGAGGCACCAGAAGATAACGGGACCAAGGAGAAAAAGAAGTATAAGCAAGGGAGAGATGTACATATCAACAAGTCACCAAGAAAACAGTAAACAAATACCATGAAACAAAAGACCACAATAATACAGTAATAGTACATTAACAATGGAACCCAGTAACCCACAGGATTCCGTATTTGATTTGAGTTAATCAGGAGTCCCTGGAATTTATTGAATTGTGGAAGGATGCAGGGTTACATGGTCAGACACTTTAGGAAGCTTTGATAGCTTTTATATCAGTTTTGATAACTTAATGGAGGATGACTGGAGTGAGGAGAGACTTGAGGCAGGGAGACCAACTGGAAAGTCTGTTGCAGTAGTTTAGGTGTGAGGCGAGGGACTGCACTTGTGCAGCCTTGGCTGATGGTATCTTCAGAAGAGAGAAGGGGGCATGTATGAGAGCATGTTGTGAAGATAGAATTGACAGGACTTGGCAACAGATTGAATATAAAATAAATCTACATAAGGCACCACATTTCTGTTTATTAGCAAGAAAACATAACAGGGAGATACAAAAATTCCCTTTCAAGTAAATGTACAGATTATATAAAATACCTGGTAGAATGTATTGTGATACATGAATATTGAAATATTATTGAGCTGTAGGAACTGATGAAAGGAGGCAGAGTTTCAGAGACTTGGGAAGATTTTTACCAGCTGATACAGAACAAAGTGAGTAGAACCAGAAGAACCAATTTATATGATAACAGTATGACAAGTGATTCCAAGGGAATATTGATAAAACATACTGTCTACCTCTTTGCAACAGGGTGATGTCCTCAGCATGCAAAATGATACATATTTTTGGATGGGACCAATGTGGAAATTTGTTTTATTTGCGTATATGTGTGTTTGTATATATGTGTATGTGTATGTATATATATATATATTTAGTACAAGTGTTTTTCTTCTAGAGGAAGCCTTTTCCAATCCCTTTTAATTCTAGTGTTTTCTGTTAATTATTTTCTATTTTTCTATATATAACTTCATTTGTATATATTTGTTTTTGGGTTTTCTCCTCCATTAGACTGTAAGCTCCTTGAAGGCAAGATCTTTTTTCTCTTTTTGTATACCTAGTGGGTATACCAGTGCCTGGTTCATAGTAGGTACTTAATAAATATTTTTTGATTGCTTTTTTCTTTTTTTTCAGTTCGAGGGGAGGAGGAAGGGAAAGAATAAAATTTTTATTGGAAAAAATTCAGTTCTATTTTTAAAAAGACAATCACTAATAAACCTTTTTTGGACATATGAATTTGTCTAACCTTTCTGGATAGTGTTTTTTCAATTATGCAAAAAAAAATTAAAATGTCCTTTTTATCTTGAGATCCCATTGCTAGTTTATCTCCCAGTGAAGTCAAAGATAGAAAGAAAAATCCCTCAGATAAAATATTTTTGTGGTAACAGAATTTGAAAGAAATTAGCTATCTATTGGTTGGAGAATGGTTAAATTATGGTGCATTAATGTAATGAAATTTTCTGATGACAGTACATCTCAAATATGAAGATTGAAGAGAAACATGGGAAACCTTATGAACTGATTTTATAATAAAATAAGCAAAACTAGACACAGTATGACTGAAATAATGCTAACAGAAAGAACAAAAGCCCTGAAACTGAATGCTTTGTAATTATAATTACCAAAAGTCTTGGTTGAATAGAAGGCTTAAGAAACTTCATCTTTGTCCTTTAATTACAGTAATGGGGAACTATTGTTTTTTTAATGCTTTATTATCAGAAGTAGTTTATGGGTTGGCAAGAGAAGCTTCATTGGATAGAGAAGAGGGGAAGGATATACTATACCTAGAAATGGATGCAATAAAAAGCAGAAGGCATCAATTTTTTTAAAAAAAGATAAACCACAAAAACAACCTGTCTACAAATAAGTAAAAGAGATAATTGTCCGTCTCTCTCTCTCTCTCTCTCTCTCCCCCCCCGCCACGTACATTTTGTATAATACATAATGTTACTAACTGGTTAAATCGAGATGCTACCTAATAGATGCCAGAGAAAGGTGGTGATAATGAGGAGGAGGGAGAGAGAAACATGGAATATATTCCATATTGGAAGAAAACAAGAGAAAAATTTTCAAATAATGTGGAAAACATTCCTACATTATGTGTGACCTGGAGGAGAACAGATTTAAATCTAGGGAAATAAATAGATAATAGAATTCTATAGTTTGACTTCCATGTCATCTTGGTATACATTAATATAGAAGCAGAATTAAGACCACAAATGAGGTCCCCTAACATTAGGAGTACCACATAGATACGACAATAACTTATTCCATTGCTCCAAGAAAGACCCTGAATATGGAATCAGAAAATCTGACCACTGCACAAGATTCTGACCCCTCTTTCAGGGCTTGGGCTCCTCTTCCTGTTAGGTTATCTACTCCAATTCAGGAAATTCCTCCTTCTGTTATTTGGCCACCAAGCTGCCACTGAATCTATCTCAGGGTCACCCACATTTGGCAGTGGAAAAATACAAAACAATTGATTATTAAATAAACATTTGTTAAGCACTAACTGTGTGCCAAGCATTGTATGCTGGGGATTCAAAAAGGAGGCGGAAGATAGATCCTACCCTCAAGGAGCTTACAGTCTAATAGAACATGCAAACAAATATATACAAAGCGAGCTATGTACAGGATAAAGAGGAGATAATTAAAAGAGGGATGGCACTAGAATAAAAGGGAATGCCAAGTCTTCCAGTGAAAGAGGGATTTAAGTTGAGACTTAAAAGAAGCTAGAAACGTAAGTAGAAAGAGCAGAAGAGGAAGAGCACTCCAAGCAGGAAGGACAGCTAGAGAGTATATCTGGAGCTGAGAGTTGAAGTGTCTTGTTTGTGAAATAGCCAGGAGACTATTGTCACTGAATCAAAGACTATTTGTTGGGGAGTAATAGTAAGAAAATTGAATAGGTAGGAGAGGGATTAGGTTATAAAGGACTAGAGATTCCTGAAGGCCAGTACATGTGCTCTGTTTGCAGTGTGCTAGTCTTACTCATTTTTCTTGCAATAGGGTGGGAGTATGTCTAGGGTTTGAACTCTTTAGGTTCTTTTACTGGAAGTTCACAGTTGGTATGTAAGAATGGAAACTTTTTAAAAACTGCTGAAGTACCTCTGCAGATGAATACATGTTGGTACAGTTGTTTAACGTAAGTCATTTTCTCATCATGTCATGTCTCTCTGTGACCCCATTTACGGGTTTCTTGTCAGATACTAGAATGGTTTGCCATTTTCTTCTCCAGCTCCTTTTAAAGATGAGGGAACTAAGACAAATAAGGTTAAGTGACTTGTCCAGGGTCACACAGCTAGATTTGAACTCACAAACTGGCTTCAGGCCTGGCATTTTCTGTGCTACCTAGCTGCCCCCTAGCACATTTGTCCAAGTCCCTAATTCCAGAAATGTCTCTGGACTCAGCATTGTCTTTTTATTCATGCATTCCCCATTGGCTTGTACCAGTAATTCATAGCAAAATCTAGGTGTTATAATTCTGGTTGGCCTTTTAGACCAATTAAAAAACAAGCAACAGACATTTCTCAAAAAACTCTTAAGAGCATACCTTGGCTTGCTTTTGTCCTTGGATCCCTCATACCAACCCTCAACTGGCTGCCTACATCTTATATACAGTTGTAGAACTAAGGAAGATGAGTTCAGCTGCATTGTCATTTCCAGGAATCTCTAGTCCTTTATAACCTAATCCCTCTCCTACCTATTCAATTTTCTTACTATTACTCCCCAACAAATAGTCTTTGATTCAGTGACAATAGTCTCCTGGCTATTTCACAAACAAGACACTTCAACTCTCAGCTCCAGATATACTCTCTAGCTGTCCTTCCTGCTTGGAGTGCTCTTCCTCTTCTGCTCTTTCTACTTACGTTTCTAGCTTCTTTTAAGTCTCAACTTAAAACCAGTTATTTCCTCATTCATACACATATGTGATTTTCTTAAAGGTAGGAGGGGCATTTTTCAGCAATCTTTTTTCTGAGGCGGTTTAACCATTAATTTTATAAAGTCCCAGCATTGGGAGAGCATTTATTTATTCGTCATTTCCTTTTTAGTGAAGGGAAAAATTGCTTCCAATCCCCACAAATTCAATCCCTCCTGGCTGCTTTTAAAGTAAACTGAATTTTGAGGAAATCCTTTTGTAGAATTTAGAGGAGGTTTAAAGTGTTAGGTTGGAAGGCCCAGGGAAGCCCAATATAGCTGGTGGGCCTAAAATAGTTTGCTGAAATTATCTTCCAGGTACAATTTTTTAGTATGCAGATCATATTCACATTAGTTTCTCCTTTCTGAATAGCCACAAGCAGTTTATGCTCTAATCTTCTAGATGTAAGAGGTATTCCGGGGGTGCTGGCATCAGATTCCTGCTCCAGCCAGATTTTATTATTTTCATGTGAGCATTTACATCTTGGAAGTTGGCAAAACAAGGGTTACTTTATTGTTTTATTGATTGTCTAGACTTAAGAAAATGATGGAGAACATTTTAATAATGCTGATTATTAAAAGTGTGTTGTTTTTGAACACACTCCTGGGAATTCCTCACAACAAATAGCCACCATCTTTAGAACTATCATCAGAAGAACCATTAGCAGCATTAAAGCCAATCAGGGTTCATTCTTCTTCGCACTTTGTATATATTATCTCATTTGATCTTTAGAACAACTGTCTGAATTAGGGTCTTAATAATGACATACTGATTTTGAGCATTCCTTTTCCAGATCTTTAGTCACCATCCCTTTAAGAATTCATCCTAAAATTTTGCTAGGAATCAAAGTGAAGCTTATTGCCCAGAATAATACTTTATTTAGATTTGTTTAACAATGGATGTTTGATTTATACCAGTGGCTTTATTATAGTTTTAATTTAGCATTAGAAACAAATAGAATGCAGTCTTTTAGTATTGGAATATCATCCTCACTAATAATTCCCATTCACTCTATCATCAGTAGAGCCTAAATACATCTCAGAGAATCTTAGACTTAGACGTTAGAGGGACCTCAGAGGTCATTTAGTTAAATCCCTTCATTTTATAAATGAAGAAGGAGAGACCCAGTGAGAGTAATACTTGCCCAAGGTCAAACTATTAGTTAGAGGAAGATCTGGAATGATTTCATTTCAATAATCAGAAAAGCATTTAAGTACCTAATTTTATGCAGTATTCTCAATGGTGTTAAAACAGATTTTGGGCTTTGCTGCCCTGGGTACAGAGACTGAAGGCTAGATAGATGGAAAATACTGTTCTTATGTTTCTTAATTGTTATCAATACCATTCTCAAACTCTCCTTTCTCTCCACCTGATGCAACAGTAGCCATGAATATATAAGTAATTATGCCTTTTATTTAGGATTTGTCTTCATTACATTTTATTTATATTATTCACTCACTGAGCAGAAACTAAATCAACTATTACTTTTGTCTAAAGAATCCAAAACATTGTAGCATGGAATTCTCATTAAGATTAATCATTAATTCCTTAAACTATTTCAGAAAGAATATCGTTTAATGCTTCATGATTAGCATTGTGAGAACCATGCTAGATGAAAAATTAGTCCAGTATAATGATTTAAAATCAGATAAACTATTTTGAATAGTTATTTCCTTCCTTTCCTCCCTCCTTCCTTCCCTTCTCTCCCTCCCTCCCTTCCTTCCTTCCTTCCTTCCTTTTCCTTCCTCCCCACATTCTGAAAGAAAAGATTTTATCCCATAAAACTAAGATTTGTACTTTTTCTTTCAAAGACAAGGTGAACTGTAATGTTGTGCTTTGAGGCTTGACCCTGTCATCTGCGACTTTGTTATTTAACAGCTTTAGTTATCTTTCACTTATATGATTTTCCATCATTTCTGACTTGCTAATCCTCATCCCTGGGTAACCCTACCATCTGCTGCTTTCTCCACATGTGTTGATGTGGAGTATTCCTATCTACTGAGCATTAAATGAAAAAAAATCATGAAATCGATACAGATTTATGGTACAAAATCTCAAGTTGGCCCTTACTGATATTCTTTCTTATATTAGTCCATTCTTTGTCTTCTTCTCTATGCCAGAGTTCTAAACCATTTTTCCCTCCTAAGAACTCGTATTCTACTCCCTCCTTAAAACAGAGAATATTGAGGCAATCCAAGAAGAAACTCCTGCTACTTCCTTTACAGCCACTTTTTACCTATTCTGTTCCCACCATTCTATGCCCAGGGAATTTCCCTAGTATTGCTGAGATTTATGTTTCTATAGCTCAATATGTTTATAGTCTTGTGGGAAAATATGACATGTATGCAAATAAATATAATGCAAGATGGAGTAGGAAGGAAGGAAAAAAAAAAGAAAAGCCCCCCAGAGGGCAACTCCTTTTCTACTCATAGAGGTTGTCGTTTGTCCTTTGTTCTCAAAGAAGACCATGACATCAGGAAGGTGATGCCATGACATGCAAGTGAATTGGATTTAAGTGAGGGAGGGCTGTGCAAAGTCACCAGTCTCACTTTCTCCCCCAGAGCCATCTGGGTACAGTGGCCAGATATGAATCAGTACAACTGGGGTTGGCCCAGGATGCAGTGAGGGACCTTGGCCTTTTCAAGCTAAGGTCTTTAACAGATCTCAGGATAAGGGTTAGATTTAGGGGGAAAGAGAATTAATTTGGATATGTTGTATTTGAAGTGACAGCAGATCATAAGTCTGGAAATGTCCAGTGGACATTTAGAGAGATAGGCTTATGTGTTAGGGAAAAGATTAACATAGGAAATGTCAGTTTGAGAGTTCATAGCATTACAGATCTAAAACTAGAAGGGACTCCATTCCCCTTATATTAAAGGTGAGGAAACTCATCTTTAATTCTATAGTTCAAATGACTTGCCTAAGATCTCACAGATAGTAAACATTAAAAACAGGACTTTACACTAAGTCCTCTGATTACAGAGCTTGTGCTTTTTTGACCATACCATTATAGATTCATAATTGAATCCATGAAAATAGATGAACTCATGAGATCATAACTTTTTGTGAGTTTATTCTCTTCTGTAATTCAAAACTTCCCTCCTTTGTTGTATTCTCTAACAAAGAGGTGGTTTGTTGACAAGACATTGTCAAGGCCATCTCTTATCTTCATGCACTTCATCCCACTCCTTTCTTCTCTGAAAGGTTGACGCTTAATACTGTGTCCTATCCCCCACTTTTTTTCTTTTCTTGAGTTACTTCAAAGTACTAATTTCTTCCCCACTATTTACAAATAGCCAAGAGCTGTCCCCCTCCTTAATACAAAACACTTTACTTGACCTTGCCATTCCCTCACAATAGAACCCTATTTTTCCTTCTTTTTTATAGTCTAACTATTACACTTACCACCTCTACTTCAGTTCGATTCAATAAACATTTATTAAGCACCTACTTGTGTACTATGTTAAGTGTGAGGGATACAAATAAAAAGAAAGACAATCCCTGCCCTCATGGAGCTCACAATTTAATGGGGAATGGGAGAGACAACACACAAAGGCAGCTAGAAAGTGGGGGGAAACAGATATTGAGTATCTAAGACTAAGTTAGTTGCATGGTGATGAGATCTGAAGTGATCAGCTTGTCCTGAGAGGGGTATCTTGTTCTGTAGAGTTGAAACCCAGCAGAGCTGCACTGGAAAGAGGAATAAATGTTACTTTTTCACCTCTCATTTCTCAGCCCCCTGCACTCCTTCACTCTGAATTCTGATCACTTACTCAACTAAAACTGCTTTCTTTAATGATGTTTTGAAACTATGAAATTGGATGACCCCTTTCCTGTCCTCATCCTACCTTTTTACGTTACTGATCATTTCTTCCTCCTTGCTATGACTCTAACTTAAGCCCTCTTCATATCTCTCTCCTCTCCTCTCTCCTTTGATGATCTCATTATTTACCACAAATTCAATTACCTATATGCAGATTACATTCATTTCTATATAACCTGGCCTAAGTGCTTTTTCAGAACTCTAGTCCTGCATTGCCAGTTGCTTGTTGGACATCTCTGACTATATTGTTGTTGTTTAGTTGATTAGTCATGTCTGAATCTTTGCTGTCCCATTTGGAGTTTTCTTGGCATAGATACTGGAGTGGTTTGTACTTTCCCTTCTCTAGCTCATTATACAGATAAGGAAATTGAGGCAAAGAGAGTTAAGTGACTTGCCCAGGGTCACACAGCTAGGAAAGTACCTGAGGTGGGATGGATTGGAACTCATGTCTTCCTGACTCTAAGCCTAGTGCTCTGTTCACTGTGCCACCTAGCTGCTGTATATCCCAAACTAAATAAGTACAAAAGAGAACTAAAACCTTGCTATTTCTGTTAAGGGTACCACCATCTTTCCAGTCACTCAGATTCCCCATTTTGGACTCATCTTTGACTTTTCACTCCTTTCTTTCCTTCCCCCTTCTCCACTAAATAATCAACTGTTGTCAAGTCTTCTAAATTTGAAATCTTTAATATCTGTCTTATACCTTTCTCTGCACTCATAATTAGTTACCTCTTTATTTCAGAACCCCTTGCCTGACTGTTCTCTGATTGGTTTCCCTGCTTTCATTTTCTCCCCTTTGTGCTTCATCTTTCATGAATACTGTCAAAATAATTTTAAAACATAAGTGTTACTATGTTACTCCTATAAAAATCTTCAGTGGTTCCCTGTGGCTTAAGCCTTCATTGTGATATTTAAAGTCCTTCATGATATGACTATCTTTCTATGCTTATCTCACATTACTAGACATCTTAAACAAGGCATCCAAAACTGACTTCATTACAGTTCCTCCCAAACCTCCACTTTTCCAGACTTCTCTGTTAGTATTGAGGGCACCACTATCCAGTTCACTCGGATTACAAGCTAAGTGTCTTCCTTTACTTCTCACTTTCACCCCCTGTCTAATCTGTGCCCAAGTGCTCTAGATTCTATCATCACAACATTCCTCATATGCTCTACCTTCTCTCTTCCTGCAGTGTTGCCACTTTGTTGCAGGCCCACATCACTGCATTCTGGGACCGTCACGATAACCTTCTGATGGGTCTACCAAAAATCTCTCTCTGCACTCCATCCAGTCTTCCACCTAGATATTAGCGATCTTCCTAAAATGTAGGTTTGACATTGTCAGCCCTTAAACCTTTAACTCAGACTTCAGTGGCTCCTTGTTACCTCTAAGATCAAATGTAAAATGCTTTGTTTAACTTTTTTGTTTAAAGTCCTTCACAACCTAGCCCTTTGTTGCCTTTTCAGTTTAATGCTTTATTCCCCTCCATATACTCTACTGTACAGCATCATTGGCTTCCTTGCTCTTCCTCACACAGGACACTTCATCCCCTGACTGCACTCTTCTTTCTCACTTTTACCACTAGGCTTCCTTAAATTTCAGCTTAAATCCTAGTTTCTGCAAGAAGCCTTTTGTAGTCCTCCTCAAGGCCAATTAATGCCCTTCCTCTGAGATTTTCTCCCATTTACTCTCTATATAACTTGTATGTATAGAGTCCTTTATATGTCATCATTCCCATTAGAACTGCTCACCTTGAGGGCAGGCATTTTTTTGTTTTGTTTTTTTGCTTAGCATGATGCCTTGTAGGATATAAATCCCTAATAAATGCTTATTGATTTGATTCTTCTTTTATGCACTTTAAGTTCCAGCCAAATTGGTCTGTTTGCTATTTTCTGCAACATTCCATCTACATCTCCTCTCTTCTTGCCTTTGCACAGGTTGTCTCTTACCCCTTTCTCCCCTCTCTCCCCACATGGTCTTTTTATCTTTACTTTAGAAAACCCTTAACTTTTCTCAGGACTTTCAGCCAAGCTGAACAACTTAATATTTTACCAGAATAGCTCCTACCGCCATAGTATGCATAGGTCTGCCCACCCTCAGCCTTTCCCCTCTCACCCTGAAATGCTCTCTTTCCTTACCTTGTTTTGTAGATTCCTGGTTCCCTTCAGAGCACATATGAGATGCTGCTTTTTACAGGAGGCCTTTTCTGATCACTCCAATTATTAGTGCTCTATTCTTTTATGAAATTTCTTTGTATGTACTCTGAAGTTAGGTGGCATAATACATAGAGTTCAGTCTGGAGTCAGGAAGGCCTGACTTCAAATTTGTCCTCAGCCACATGTTGGCAATGTGACCCTGGGTAAGTAGCTGAACCTCTCTGTCTGCTTCTGAGAATATGAAAATAATATTAGCACCTATCTCTCAGGGTTTTTTGCTAGGATCAAATGATTTGTAACAGTACTAAGTACTAAGCACTGTGCCTGGCATATAATAAAACACTTAATAAGTGCCTGTTTCTTGCTTGCACATGTTTTATACATACTTACCCTTGTGCATGTTGTTCCCATTCAGAAGGGAAGAGGAAATAAATAAGCATTTATTTGGCACATGCTATGTGCCAAGCACTGTGTTAAGTGTTTTACAAGTAGTATCAGTAGAATTCAAGTTCCTTGAGGGGAGAAAATGTTTTCATTTTGTTTTCGAATTCCCACCACCTAGCATGGTGTGTAGTACACAGAAAAAAATCCAATAAATGCTTTTTTTAACTAAATCAATTATTTAATCCCACTCATAAATTCTAACAAAACATTCTCTCTAGGATTCCTGAAATTCCTTCCATGTTCACTGGTACAATTCTACTTTAGGCTCTCATTGCCTATCCCCATGAGGTAATAGAGTTTTTGGTTCCCCCCCCAATAATAATCTGTCCTATACAATGTTGCTAGGTTGATCTCCCTAATGCACAGCTTTGATCATGTCATTATGCCACTCAGAAACTTCAGGTAGATCACCAACTATGACCGAATATGAATAAAGACCTAACTCCTTAAGATCCCTCTTAAGGTCTGTTAGAATCTGTCTACTTTTCCAGGTATATCTAACAATATTCCCCTTCAATTTCCCTTATATTTCATCCAAACTGGATTTACTCAGAATCACAGAATTGGAGATGCCTCTAATATTTGGCAAAGGAATCTGTGTCAGAGGATGTGGGTCTGAATCTTTCCTGACATCTACTATGTGTGTCACTTTAGAGAAGCCACCACTACTTTGGACCTTAGTTTCCTTATCTGTAAAATGAAGAAGTTGGACTAGATGATAACTAAGATCTTTTTCAGCTCCAAATCTAGGATCCTCTGACCTCCTTCAATAAAGGGTCACCCAACCTCATGACTTGAGAAAGTAGCTCACTCTATTTGTGGACAACTCTTAATTGTTTGTTTGGAGATTTCCCCTAAAAGCAAGTCTGGGACTTTTTTCTCTGCCTTTTCCACCACTGCTCCTAATCTTGTTCTCAGGTATGATAAGCAAAAGCCTAAATCTTTTTCCACTTAACAATCCTTCAAACACTTGAAAATAGCAATCCACTTGCCCCGCTGGGTGTTCTCATATTGAAACTATGTGTTCCCAGTTCTTCAAAAGATTTTTACATGCCAGTCACTGCCAGCTCCATCCCCCTCACTGTACTGGCCACTTTCGTATGATACAATATTTGTAAAGTTCCTAGTACAGTATCTGGCAAATAGTAAGCACTTAATAAATGTTTGCATCCCCTCCTTAATGTTTTTTTCTTTTCTTAATTTGTTTCCAGTTTTCAGCAATCATTTCCATTTGTTTTAAATTTTCTCCTCCTCTCTCTTCCCTCCCTCCCCAAGATGGCATACAATCTTATATGGGTTCTACACATACATTTTTATTAAACACATTTTCACATTAGTCATGTTGCACAGAAGAATTAAAATGAATGGGAGAAACCATGAGAAAAACCAAAACAAAACAAAACATAACTCAAGAGAAAATAGTTGGCTTCACTGTCTGTTCCAGTTCCATAGTTGTTTCTCTGGATGTGGATAGCATTATGCCTCAATAGTCCTTTGGGAATGTTTTAGATCCTTGCATTGATGTGAAGGGCTAAGTCTATCAGAAATTGTCCTGGTACACTGTGGCTATTACTGTGATAACGTTCTCCTGGTTGTGCTCATTTCACTCAGCATCAGTTCATATAAGTCTTTCCAGGTTTTTCGGAAGTCCACCTGTTCATCATTTCTTATAGCACAGTAGTATTCCATTATATGCATATACCACAACTTGTTCAGCCATTCCCCAATTGATGGGCATTCCCTCGATTTTCAGTTCTTGACCATCACAAAAAGAACTGCTATAAATATTTTTTTATATGTGGGACCTTTTCCCATTTTTATGATCTCTTTGGGATACAGTCCTAGAAGTACTATTGCTGGGTCAAAGGGTATGCACATTTTTGTAGTCCTTTGGGCACATTTCCAAATTGCTCTCCAGAATGGTTGGATCAGCTCACAGCTCCACCAACAATGCATTTGTGTTCCAACTCTCCCACATCTTCTCCAGCATTTATTATGTTCCTGTTTTGTCATGTAAGCCAATCTGATAGGTGTGATGTAGTACCTTAGAGTTGTTTTGATTTGCATCTCTCTAATCAATAGTGATTTAGAGCATTTTTCATATGACTATAGATAGTTTTAATTTCTTCCTCTGAAAGCTTCCTATTCATATCCTTTGACCATTTATCATTTGGGGAATAACTTGTATTCTTGTACATTTGACTCAGTTCTCTATATATTTTAGAAATGAGACCTTTATCACACACATTAGTTGTAAACATTGTTTCCTAGTTTTCTGCTTCCCTCCTAATCTTGGTTGCATTGGGTTTGTTTGTGCAAAATCTTTTCAATTTAATATAATCAAAATTATCCATTTTGCACTTCATAACATTCTCTATCTCTTGTTTGGTCGTAAATTTCTCCATTCTCCATAAATCTGACAAATACACTATCCGTTGCTCCCCTAATTTGTTTATAGTATTAGCCTTTATACCTATATTGTGTACCCATTTGGACTTTATTCTTGTGTATGGTGTCAGGCATTGGTCTATGCTCGGTTTCTACCACACTATTATCCAGTTTTCCCAGCAGTTTTTGTCAAACAGTGAATTATCATCCCAGAAGCTAGGTTCCTTGGGTTTATCAAACAGTAGACTGCTGTATTCATTGACTACTAAGTCTTGAGTACCTAACCTATTTCACTGATCTACCCCTCTATTTCTTAGCCAGTACCAAGTGGTTTTGATGATTGCTGCTTTATAATATAATTTGACATCTGGTATAGCTAAGTCACCTTCCCTAATATTTCTTTTCATTAATTCTTTTGATATTCTGAACCTTTTGTTCTTCCAGATAAATTTTGATATTATTTTTTCTAGCTCTAGAAAATAATTATCTGGTAGTTTGATTGGTATGGCACTGAATAAGTAAATTAATTTAGGTAGAATTGCAATTTTTATTATACTAGCTCGGCCTTCCCATGAGCAACTGTTTCTTCACTTACTTAGATCTGACTTTATTTGTGTGAGAAGTGTTTTGTAATTGTGTTCATGTAGTCCCTTTCTTTTGACAGGTAGACTCCCAGATATTTTATAGTGTCTGCTGTAGCTTTAAATGGAATTTCTCTTTCTATCTCTTGCTGTTGGGCTGAAAGTGTCAAATGATATTGAGGGAATTTGAGGTATAGTGTTGAGAAAAGGTAGCTCCTGATGGATATCTTCAGTTTTCTGTATAAAGTATGAGGTGAAATCCTTTGCTGAGGGGAAGAGAGATGATATAAGTAGCTTTAGAAGAAAAGATTTGGAAGAGATACTATGGAAAGTAGAGTCGGGGTTCAGTTGAATAAGAGTAAAAAAGAATGATGAAATGCAATTTATTTTTCTATGTTGAATAGCCCAGTCAAGTCTTAATTACCGTTTTCATGATTTGCCAGTACAATTGATTGTATACTATTGAATACATTTTGAGTTTTCAAAAAGTGATTTTTTAAAATAAAATTGTGAATTATAGCCCAACTTCTTCCCCTTAGGGGGCAGAATATGGACCAGGCAAAGCACTTTCTTTGTGTGTGCACTATTCTTGCTCATTTTCCCAAAATGAGCTCCTCTGAAATTTCATAAACTTTTGTTTACTTCCTGGTTCAATGCCCTTCCTAAGTTAATGCTTAACAGATTTTATTTGTGTTTTTGCTTTAAATATTAATGTTAGTTGGTGTACCAAAAAGGGTTGATATTTAATATGGAAAAGTGATCACTGAAATAGTAGTGAATGAATAGAAAGAAATTTAATGTGGCCTGCTGGTAGTAGTGTTGTTTGTAAGGTGTTTTCCTATGAACATGGACTTTTTCTAAGTGACAAAGTTTGTCTCTCCTAGTGAAAGTCCATCTGAGAGAGTAACTTTGCTGTTTAGTGTATTATAACCACTTGATGGCACCCTTTGATTTGATACGAACCTCATTAGCTATACCATAGTGCAGTGTTGTATTTGTAATAGAATAACATAAGAACTAAAGACTGCAAGGTATCTGGTTAATGTAGAGATGAAATGAATGCAACAGCAAGGCTAAGCTTTCCTGACCCTTCATGAGAGAATAGATGAGAAAAAGAAGAATAAGCTATTGTGCCGAAGGGAGATGATGAAATTCAAGATCCACACGCATAATCTCTGGCTCAGCCTCTGAAATGTTAATCCCTGGGTAGAATTATTTGAGCTATAGATTGCATTTTATTATCAAAATGGCACTATGTCAAACAATACTTTTTGTATGTGTGATGTTTAGAGCTATCCAATTTTAATATAAAACGGTTCACAGAACACTAGCTAATGTTTAAGTAGGAACTCTGTAAGGTCGTGACTTTTTTTGCTGGTTTCATTACATCAAAATATTAAGTGTATTTTAGAAAGAGAAGGTCACTTGGGGAAACTCACATTCTGATTTTATGGGAGTTCAGTTTTTCTCTTAGGAAATCTTTTTGTTTGCTTTTTTGTTTTTAATGTTTATGGTTTGGAATTGTTTTCTTGTAGTGAGTGCATGTGTGTGTGTGTGTGTTTACACATGTACAAATATAGATACGTATATGTGTATATATATACATTATATTATATATACACATTATATATATGTACATATATGTATAATAACTACAGAGGATCAGTGTCCTAGGTTCTTTGTTGATATATATGGCTATCCCATGATTGCTTTTCAGCAGGCATACGTGCTAGCTTGGTGCTCAATAGGATGAATCCTATTTCAGTGACAATGATGGAAAATGCTTAGGCTAATGAATTGGTGTTCTTTTAAGAGTTGGTGTAGATGTTTACCCCTACTATGATATGGTTCTGAGAGAAAATGCTTGTATTAGCTTTAAAACTTAAATATTTGGAGTTTTTTTCTGACCAAACTAACTAAATTTTGTCCATTAGGTGTCAGTACCATTCCTATAAGTGTGTTTGTGTGTCATTCTTTTTAAAAACCAAACTTTGTCAGCAGGATTATGTCAGTTATTGCTGTGTCACTTGGGGTAGGATACTTATTAAGGATTTCTTCGTTGTAAAAATCTGACTTTTAAAGAAAGTTAAGAAACCTGAATGACTTCCTAAAAGCCTGACATTCATGTTTTACTATACAAATTGTCTTCTTAATTTAACCTACTTGTGGAATTAATTAATGATTAATCATTTTGTATTAGTCCATTTGGGAAAAACAAATGTTATTAATTCAGAAGAGAAGATTAAAACATTTTGGTACCTATTTTTAACCATTCTGTTTTATCTGCAAAAGCATCATAAAGGCCAATTAGTCACCATGAACAAAATGTTAACTGTTCATGTTTCTGGTCTGTAACAAAACTTCCCTTTCTTAAATTGTGGGTGGTTTTAATTATTTAATCATCAAAATCCTATTATGGGTCTACTTTATGTTTCACATTGTTCTAGGTATTCTTAAATATCATTTACTGTAGGAAGTTGTATTTGTCAAATGTAGCAAATTTGTGTGTGGTTAATGCCCCATCACTGAACAGTGAGAGCAAAGCCATCAGTAATTGTTGACTTGTGTGCACCCAGACCTGTAGGCCCTGCTATCATGCATCTTTGATCCACTGGCGGGATGGAAGAAAGTGGGGATTAAAGTTGACTAGAACAAGTAACAAGGAAAGTATCCATCCTATTGGAAATTACACTGGCTGCCACCACTGGCCAGAGATTTGTTAAGATATTCATTGTTAGAGATTACACCTTATGGAAGGTGATTGAAAGTATACATTAGAAGCAAAAAAACCCCACACAGACTAGATAAAGAACTTTGAAGGGTGTTTATACGCTTATATTCAATTTATATAAAAGAGGTTAATCATTCATAGAAATCAGCTATTTCTTACCTGAATATTGTGGTATGTGACACCTTAGTGACCCCCTAAATAACAAATATATTTCAAGGTCTCAGCGCTTAAGTACAGAATGTAAAAATGATGGGCAGTGCCTGAAACATGAGCTACTGTAGGTATACATAGGCGTAACTCTGGATCAGACTGACGCTTCATGAGCATTTAAAGAAGAGAGCTGCCAAAGTCAAGACACAAAATAACCTTTTCAGTCATGACACGCAATAACCTTTTAAAGTAAGCTTACTGGCTCAGCATGGAGTGCCAACGCACACATCTTCCAATCCACTGCACATCTTCTACCTAACTGCAGAATATAGTGTTCCAAGTTTGGTGCCTTTCAGCATACACAAAACTGGTCAGTATCCAACTTTATCCTAACACCTACACAAAATCAGAAACATCATGAGACTGTTGTCTGCAAAATAGCACTAATATAGATTTAGAAAATGAGAATTTTTAAGCTGGTAGAGAAATCTATGCATAGACTTAGCTGTCTAATTGTATTTCACATGTTTTTTCAAGGATCTCCCTTGACTTTTGTTATAACATGTTATAAAATAAAAATTTGAAAATAATGCAGCAAGAAGATTTGTATTTATCATTTCAACTTTCCCAGTACTAGCTTGGTTTTACAGTTTCTATTAAACAGATTTTGACCAGTCTTTTAAATAATGTTAGTGTTTAAATATATATAGTACATTCATAGCAGTAACCTGAATTACTGATTATTGACCTTTGCGCTGGCATAACTTAGTCTTGTCACATTGAAAGAAATAAATAAGAGTATCTGACACTTGGCTTGATTAATATTGGCAGAAGAAAGCAAACAGAGTGGTTTGTCAGGTTGGCAAAATATGGTCCAAGAATGATTTCTACTGCAAAAGTCTGCCTGCCTTCCTGTGTAGGTGGTTGGCTGTGCTTTGAAAAACCACACCTTTGGAAGAAAATTGAATTCTTGTGTTTTGGATTTGCCATAATTGGTGAAAAAAATTGCTTAAGATTCTATTCTGTTTATCAGTTTTGTATTTATATCATGTAATGACTGATTTCACAGTTATCAATTGAAAACAATTTTAATACCTTTTTACATTTTACTAAAAAAACAACTTAGCATTCTTTCATAGGCACTACTGTTATTCAGTAATTTAAAATACTATTTTATTATAAATGTCATTAGTTTTTATATTTATTACACAGCACAGGATTCTGTTTTAAAGGTATTATCTAATCAGCAGAAACACATATCACTAAAATATCTTATAAAACTGTGTCATAGAATACAATTCAGGAAGTATGTGTATAATTACATATTATACACGTACATATTTGTTTTCACTACCCAGTTTCATATGAAAGTATTGTTATCAATATTTTAACATCAGAAAACCTCAGTGCTTGTATTGTTACTTTGCAGAACAGTTTTGTAATATTCTCATATCCTTTTTCCTTAAAATTTCATTTGCTATGTTACTGAAATAATGAAATCATGGAATTTTAAAGCCGAAAGTAATACTTAAAATCATCTAGTCTAGTCTAATTGCTTCACTTAAAGATGAGAAAATGAAGACCCAAGTTAAGTGGTTTGCCTGCCCAAGGTTATACAGCTTGGCAGAGCCAGAACAAGGATCTCCAAGTGCTACCTGGTTATGGTGATTATTGCAATAAACTGCACTGCTTCCAAGCATTTTAGTAACCAAATATTAGGTTATATTAGCATGTAATAATGTAATTTTAATATTGATTTTATAGCTTTCAGGTAGAGTAGTCTTGTTCCACTCTTGGACAGTCTTGAAAATTTGGATTTGATTCATTTTGGGAAAGATATTTTGTGGCAGTCTATGTTTATTTTGGATTTCAAGACAATTTTTATAAGACAGAATCAATTGTATTTGAATAAATTATTTTGATACTGTTTTAGTTTAAAATGGAACAGGTTTGTGATATAATAGTATCTAATTCAACATTTATAATCTTTTATTTGTAAGCTCAGTACTAAAATTAACTTAAAAACATACTGGGCTATGCCTTCATATTGTTTTTTGTTTAAAGTTTTTGTTTAATTGTGTGCTCTTCAATGTTGTGAAGAAATATATAATTTACAATATGAATGACAATTTTAGCTCTTTGTTAGAAATTTATATGATAGAATTTTATTATTATAATTCTGTATCAATCATCAGAGAAGAATTTATTAAGTACTTAATGTATGCTAGGGCACTATACTAGATATGGAGATACAAAGAAAGGCAAAAACAGTTCCTGTCCTCAAGGAGACATGCATATAAGTAATTTGGCATATACATAAAATATAATCTTACATAGATAGAAAACCACTAGCAGTTAGGGGGAATAAGAAAGTTCTCCTGCAGAAAACGGGATTTGAGCTAAAACTTCAGAGTTGCCAGGGAAACTAAGAGATAAGGAGGAAGAGCATTCTCTGCACGTACAGACAGTGAAGAAGCATGGAGACAGGAGACGGGGTATCCTTTGTGGCTTCTTTACAGAATATATGAAGGAGAGCAAAGTATAAGAAAAGTACTAAGTGATCAAGCTGTGAAGGGCTTTTAGATGCCAAGCAGAGGAATTTATATTTGATTGTGGAAGTAATAGGGAGCCATTGGAATTTATTAAGTGATGGTAGTGGTGGTGGTAGTGGTGGTTGTGAAATGGTCAGAACAACACTTTAAGAAAATCACTTTGGCCTCTGAAAAGAGAATTTATTAAATAGAGCAGTGAGAGACGAGATAGGAAGACCAATTAGAAGGCTATTAAAACAGTACATGTGAGAAATGAGGAAGAAATGATTTGCTAGTTAAAAGGCTTTGAAAAAGGGAAACATATGAGAGATATTGTAAAGGTAGAAATGACAGGCTTAATTATAACTAGAATATGAAGATAAGTGTCAAATTGTGGCGGGGGAATCTTCATATCAAATATCTTTGTTAATAGACAACTAATGGAAATGTACAAAACCAAAAAATATATTCCCCTGTTGGGGTTGGAAGCTCAATTCCGTGTGGACAGTCTCGGGCGGGTAAAGGTGGGAACTTCTAAATCTTAGAGCTCTCACGAGACCCCCCCCCCCCCCCCCCCCCCCCCAGGAAACGGCTGGGAATCGAGGTGAACCGAGCTATCTCGTGTATTTCCGCCTCTTCCCGTGAGAAACGTGATGGGAGAGAGATCTCCCCGCCCTCGAGATTGTCCCGGATCTGGGCACACTATTGTTATCTAACAGCACGGTATTTAGATGCAAACTATGCGACTGGAGAGTTAAGTAGGATCAGGGAAGCCTGAAAGCTCTCTTAGCACGTGAGGAGCCAAAGAGGACACAAGGCTCCGCTTTTCCTCTTCTCCTTCTCTCCCCTCCCCCTCTCTCCCCGCTTGTACTTCTACTTCCAATCTCTTATTGTAAGATCTTTGCCTCCTTGGGAGATTCTTCTATCCCTCCTAAGGAAGAATCCCCTGCACTTGTAACTAGACCCTGAAATAAAGCTCAAGCCTTGTTCAACTCTGGAACGTCCTTTCTCTCATACGAGTATCCGGTTTGGCCAACCGAAGACCTCGGGAGGTGAGGTAAGAAGACTCGGGTAGCCCACAGGCCTCTAGGCCTGGCATTCCCCAACAGATGTGATCAAAGAATTGAAAAGTTAGGTCTCAAAAGAATGGTAAACTATTAATAACAATATGAAAGAATGATACATATATTGATAAGAGAAATGGAAATCACAGCAATTCTGAGATTTTACCTCTTACCCAGGAAATTGGCAAAGATTATGAAAGACGAATATAGTTAATGTTAAAGAAAGTTGTGGAGAGTTGGCACACTAGTGCTTAGTTGGTAGATTTTGGAATTGGTCCAACTGTTCTGGAAATTAATTTGGAATTATTTGAAGAATGTAACCAGAATGCCCATACCCTTTGTCTCATAGATTCTGAAGCTAAAAGCAAACCCTTCATGTGCTAGAGACATATGCCCTTGTCTCTTCCATACTGAAAAAACCTTCACTTGATCCTTCCATCCTTACTATCATTCTGTATCTCCTCTGCTCTTTGCAGCTGAACTAAAAAGGCCATCTACAATAGGTGCCTTCACTTTCTTTCCTCTCTCTCCCTAATTCTTCCAACCTTCCAGCCTATCCAGAAATTGTTCTATCTAAAGGTTCTGAGTAAAAAAGTTATTTCCCCATATCTAATCTATTGTCAAGGCCTGTTGATTTCAACATATCTTTGTGACATCTCTCTGATACGCCTTTTCTCTTCTCTGACACTTCCAACACGCTTGTGTCGGCTCTAATCACCATAATGCCTAGATTATTGTTGTAGTTTGCTGGTGGATCTTCGTGCTTCGGGTCTGTCCCCACTTCATTCCATCTTCCATTCAGCCTCTAAAGTGATTTTCCTAAAGTGCAGGTCTGATGTCAACTCCCCATCCTCACCCTTACTCAGTAAACTCCAGTGGATCCTAATGGCCTCTAGGATCAAATACAAAATGCCCTGTTTGTCATTCAAAGCCCTTCATAACCTAGTCCCCTCATCCGCTAACAGTCTTTTTGCATATTACTCTGGACTATGTGGACAGCTAGGTGGCACTGGAGGCACTAGAGGCCTGGGTTTGGAATCAGGAAAATGCATCTTCCTGCATTCAAATCTGGCCTCATTTACTTGCTGTGTAACCTTGTGCATGTCACTTAACACTTTTTGTGCCTCAGTTTCCTCATCTGTAAAATGAGTTGGAGAAGGAAATGACAAACTATTCCATTATCCTTGGCTAGGAAACCTCAAGCAGGGTCCCAAAGAGTCAGATATAACAGAAAGGACTGAACAAAAACAACCCCACTATTTATTCTTAGATCCAGTGACCTTGCCTCCTAGTTGTTCTAGGAACAAGACATTCTGTCTCTCTGTTGTGGACTTTTTCTCTGGTTGTTCCTTTTGCCTGGAATACTCTCCTTCTTCATCTTTGCTTTCTGGCTTCCCTGGTTCCCTATTAGTCCCAACTAAAAGGCCATCTTCTACAGGAAGCTTTTCCAACTTCGTTTAATTTTACTGCCCTCTGAGTGTTAATTATTTCTTACTTATACTGTATATAGCTTGATATAGATATGTAGATCAGTCTGTTTGTCTGTCTAATCTGTCCATCCATCCATCCATCTATCTATATATCTGTGTGTTGTCTCCTCTATGACACTGTAAGTTCTTTGATGTCAGGGACTATCTTCTGCCTCTTTTTGTATCCTCAATGGTTAGCACAGTGCCTGGCACAGAGCAGGTGCTTAATATATGTTTATTGATTGATTGAAGTATGAAAGTAATGAAATATTTACTTTACCATAAGAAATGATCAATATGATGAATACAGTGAAGGGAATTTATGAGAACTGATGTAAAATGAAGTAAACATAATCAGGAAAACAATATACAGAGTGACTACAACAATGTAAGTGGTGATAATAGCAACCACAAATTGATAGAAAATTAATGCTGTGAAATTATAACAGGGCTTGACCTCCCTTCCCCCACCCCCCCGATCCCCCGCAGAAGATGTAGGAGACAGTAGCTCATTTCTGATGGAGGATTGTGGTTGTGGAATGCTACAGATGATTTCTTACTTTTCAATGTGTTGGTTAACTTTTTTTTTAAGGTACTGTTCTCTGAGAGGGGATGAGGAGAAGGATACATTAGGAAATTTAAAGATATTAAAACAAAAGATATTTGCAAAAAGTTATTCATTTCAGTAGAGGAAACAGTGAACTTTTTAGGTTTCCTTCTTATGAAATGTGAATATAGTTTTATTTCCAATTTAAGCGTTATAGCTGTTCTTAAATTATTATCGTAAGATTTATTTTATGTGATTTCCTAGAAATTTTAATATTGACCTTGGACATACTGACTTTCTGAAGACCAGGGCTTTGTTTCTTTCATTTTTAACACTCTTCAGTGAAATATGGAAACTCGGGAATTGGTTAAACCTTTATCACAACCATGTGTTGCTTTTAAATCCTTGCTAATATATGGAGGAATAATTTTAATTTTAAATTATAATTCTCTTTAAAGTGTTATTTTGTACATCAGAATCATACATATAATTAGTTATCTTTGCACAAAATAAGTGTTTTAAAAGTTAAAATATTGAGAGCATTTCAATTTCACTACAGTGAATTCCAGATTCCAGTTCAAGTTTAAGTTGTTATGTCAGATTGTCTCCTTGTAGTCCAAGTATACTGATGTACATTTTGTTATATTTAGGTTAAACTTGGATTAAATGTTGTCTTACAAGTACTACTTAAATTACATTATTTCAGATATGTGCATTTACTTTTAAGGTATGTCAATTGCTTTAATTAATTAAAGTGCTACAGATGCTGCTGTCTAAGCCAATTTAAAGAGTAGAGCATGAATTTCCAGTTATGTGAGCTACATTGTGGTTGCACCTTAGCATGGTAGTTGCCCTTGTGAGCCAATTATGCTTTTGAGAGCTAAGGTATATTTGTGGTTCATTTTCTCTTCCCTTACTCCCAAATACTACATCTTTTCCTCTCTGTTTTTTGTGTCAGAAGTCTGAGTCTGCATCACTGGGATGAAAGTGGTCCAACCGTCAGATTTTACTCCTGATAAATTTGGAGGCAGTCATCCAAACTGTGTTTGAAAATAATGACTTTCTTAGTTTCATTGTTTCTTGGTACAATTTTGCCATATTATCAGATTGTATATGGGATGCTTTGCTAGAAGTTGTTTGAATAATAAAGTAGGCATATTTGATTTTTTAGGTTAACATTCTTGCTTACATTTAGGATGATTTAATTTCTTTTGTGTATACATACTATGTTAGTAAATTTTGATTAATAGTAAAGTCAGTACTTGCCAAGCCTAGAGGCCTGTATTGGGCTACCCGAGTCTTTCTTACCTGTCCCAGGTCTTCGGTTGGCCAAACCGGATAAACGTATGAGAGAAAGGACGTTCCAGAGTCGAACAGGGGTTGAGCTTTATTACAGGGTCCAGGTTACAAATGCAGGGGGGTCTTCCTTAGGAGGAAGAGGGGGAGATTTCCTAAGGAGGCTAAGCTTAAGGGATTGGAAGTAGAAGTACAAGCGGGGAGAGAGGGGGAGGGGAGAGAGGAAAGAAAAGAAGCAGAGCCCTACTGTCCTCTTTGGCTCCACACGTGCTAAGAGAGAGCTTTCAGGCTTCCTCAATCCTACTTAACCTTCAGCCACACAGTTTGCATCTCAATACCGTGCTGTTAGGTAACTAGGTGTGCTCCAATCCGGGACGACCTCGAGGGCAGGGAGACTCCACCCATCACGTATCTCCCGGGGAGAGGCGGAAATACCCGAGCTAGCCGAGCTAGCTCAGTCTGACCTTCTCGAACCCCCACTGTTCATGGAGGGCCTCGTAAGACTCTAAGATTTAGAAGTCCCACTTTTACCCGCCCGAGACCATCCACACGGATTTGAGCTTCCAATCCCAACAAGTACTGTATATGTGTTTATAGATTTTTAATACCTTTTCCATACCACAATTTCGTGAAATTAATAAGGGATCTTTTTTTTTTTTTTTTTTAGAATTATATCCTTTGCACAGCGTTTTATATATTAACTGAATATTTTTATGAGGTCTGAGGAGTCTTCATAACTATTGGGAACCTCTTCAGGTCTGAGTTCTTAGGGGTCATAAGTTTTCATTGTGGTGAATCTTGCTTTGGAATTTCCTTGAGAAATGATCTGACCCAGTGACAATCTGTAGCAGTTCTTTTTTCTTGTAGCAAAGACTTGGAAATTGAGAGGATGCCTATCTATTGGGGAATGGCTGAAAAAGTTGTGGTATATAAATGTAATAGAATATTATTGTTCCATAAGAAATGATGAGCAGGCAGATTTCAGAAAAGCCTGGAAAGACTTGCATGAATTGATGCTGAGTGAGGTGAGCAGAACCAGGAGAACACTGTATACAGTAACAGCAATATTGTGCAATGACTGACTTTGTTAGAATTAGTTCATTGCTGAGAAGATCGAAGACAACTCCAAAAGACTCATGATGGAAAATGCTCTCCACATCCAGAGAAAGAATTGTGACATCTGCAGATTGAAGCATACTATTTTCTCTTTCTTTTTGTTTTCTGTTTTTTTCTTTCTCTTGGTTTTTCCCTTTTGTTCTGATTCTTCTTTCACAACCTGACTACTGTGGAAATTATGTTTAATATGATTGTACATGTATAGCCTATATCAGATTGCATGTAATCTTGGAGAGAGAGGGAAATTTTAGAATTCAAAATCTTATAAAAATGAATGTTGAAAATTAAAAATAAGGAAATAAATTTTTAAGAATGCAGTGTCTTCTGGAGTCTTAGAGTGGGAATATCTCTAGGAGAGACAAAGTGGAATTAATACTAGAGGAAGAAGTCTAAGATGAAGATAAGATTGTTAATGTTAAAGTAAGTATCCCAGGAGGCATGATGTAGGGTGGGAAGGAGAGGCAGAACTAAGTGATTGGGACTTTGAAGAAGTAGGGATAATGTGGAGAGGTCAAGAAGCTGTCCAGGGAAGGGATGTGTTTTTGATTAGGCAGAAAGGGATGCTGTTTCACTAGGACTAAAATAGTAAGAGAAGCTAGTCCTAGGTGATTTAGTGCCTTTTAATTGTGCTCACATCCTCAAGAATCCTAGGAATAGTAGATTTCAAATACTAAGGAATAAGAATGATTTATTTGACTTGGCATTATTGACTCTTCCTATAGGTGAGTTACTGGTGTCAAGACTCTGGTGTCTGAGTCTTTCATCCTGGACTAAGTTGTTAAGGTGAGGGTCAGTTGTTGGAAGCTCTGGTCCTGAAGGTAAGGGATATAGTGTCTAGAGTTCTGGTACTAGAAGTGAGGGGGCTACTGGCAATTGTGAAACATTGGATCCTAGAGGAGAAGGCCTGAAGCCTTGAAGTTCAGGTCCTGAGCTGAGTTCAGGAGGTGAAAGGTCAGGTATATGAAACTTTGCTTTTGGGCTGGGGGTCCAGCAACTTTTATGACTTACACAGATGTTATTGTAATAGCTGTCTTTCTAGAATCCAACATCTACTATATGCCTGGAATTATGTGGGATGCCAATATCTGCAATTCCCCAAACTAACCAGGTCATTTCTTGTTTTTGGAAGTGGGAAACCTGCAGTGTGCAACTTACCTTCCTGGAGAGCCAAATGAAGTTAATCAGGAGTCCATGTCTTCATTTATGCTTACAGTTATGAAAATGAAATAATATTAAGTCTTTTACCAAAGTATTCTAAAAAAACCAAGAAACTGAAATGTTTCTTCATGACAGCCTTTGTTTCTTAGTGCCTCTTTCTTTTCATCTGTCTGTGCCTTCTTATTGTATTCAAAAGTATATGTCTCTCCTCCGTCTTCCTTCTAATGTGTTTTTTGCTCATGAGCACTCTTGTGCACTACGGTTGGTTGGTTGCTGTCCTTCGTTCTTGAAGAGGATCAAAATGATATCACTATGTTAGAGACAAGTTACAGTGTGTCCAACTGTGGCTGATCAGATCAATTTGAACTCAGAATGCTTTACCACAGTTGGGCACAAATAGTCCATGTGAACATTTGGGGTGGATTCTCTAAATTTGCACATCTCACATTTCTTTTGAGCTGCTTCAATTCTGCTTTGGTCATAGAGCACAGCACCTTCTCTGAGGATGGCACGCCATGCTGGGTGGTTCTGTGCCAGTGTCTCCATGTCACAATCAGTTCTAAAGTTCTTTTTCCAAAGAACTTTTCCAAAGTTCTTAAGAGAGACCCTGGAGTATCACTTTTTTTTTTAAATTTTAAATTGTTTTATTGGTTTTCAGTTTTCTACAATCACTTCCTTATATCTTAGATTTTTTCCCTTCCCTCCCTTTTCTTCTCCCCTCCCCAAGACAGCATGCAATCTTATATAGGTTCTATACATACATTCCTATTAAATACATTTTCACTTTAGTCATGTTGAATGGGAGAAACCATAAAAGAAAACAAAACATTACACAAGAGGAAATGGTCTGCTTCATTCTGTGATCCAGTTTCATAGTTCTTTCTCTGGATGTGGAAGGCATTTTGCCTCAAGAGCTCATTGGAAATTTTTTAGGTCCTTGCATTGTTGTGAAAGACTAAGTCTACCATAAAAATTCCTTGCACATTGTGGTTGTTGCTGTATACAAAGTTCTCCTAGTTCTGTTCCTTTCACTCAGCATTGGTTCATATAAGTTCTTCCAGACTTCTCTGAAGTTTCCCTGTTCATCATTTCTTATAGCACAACAGTATTCCATTACATTCATATACCACAACTTCTTCAGCCATTCCTGAATTGATGGGTATTCCCTTGATTTCCAGTTTTGGGCCACCACAAAGAGAGCTACTATAAATATTTTTGTATGTGTGGGACCTTTTCCCATTTTTATGATCTCTTTGGGATACAGTCCTAGAAGCAACATTACTGGGTCAAAGGGTATGCACATTTTTTGTAGTCCTTTGGGCTTATTTCCAAATTGCTCTCCAGAATGGTTGCATCAGTTCAGAGCTCCACCAACAATGAATTAGTGTACCAACTCTCCCACATCTTCTCCAACATATATCATCATCCTGTTTTGTCATGTTAGCCAATCTGATAGGTGTGATATCTCAGAGTTGTTTTGATTTGCATCTCTCTAATCAATAGTGATTTAGAGCATTTTTTCTTATGACTATAGATAGCTTTAATTTCTTCCTCTGAGAACTGCCTGTTCATATCCTTTGACCATTTATCAATTGGGAAATGACTTGTACTCTTGTACATTTGAGTTAGTTCTCTGTATATTTTAGAAATGAGGCCCTTATCACAGACACTAGTTGCAAAATTTCTTTCCCAGTTTTCTGCCTCCCTCTTAATCTTGGTTGCATTGAGTTTGTTTGTACAAAAACTTTTCATTTTAATGTAATCAAAATTATCCATTTTGTACTTCATAACATTATCTCTTATTTAGTCAAAAATTTCTCCATTCTCCATAAATCTGGCAAATACAATATTCCTTACTCCCCCAATTTGTTTGTAGTATCTGTCTTTATACCTAGATCATGTATCCATTTGGACAAATATCACTTTTTCTGACCACCATGTGAACCTTTTCCCTGTGTAAGTTCCCATAAAATGCTCTTTTTGGCAAGTATGTGTTTTGCATTTAAACAACGTGTCCAGCCCATTAGAGTTGTGTTTTCTACAGTAGAATTTGAATGCTTGGCAGTTTAATTCAAGAAAGGACCTCAATATCTGGTATCTCATCCTACCAGGTGATCTTCAGAATCTTCCTTGGCATGGCGCTGGTTTCACATGTCAAGGTTCCACAGGCATACAACAATGAGGTCAGCACAACAGTCCCATAGATCTTCAGTTTGGTAGTCAGTCTAATACCTCTTCTCTCCCACACTTTCCCTCAAAGACTCCCAAACGTTGAACTGCCTCTGGCAATGCATGCCAGACATTTGACAACATGGCTGAAAACATTATGCTAAAAAAAAAGCTTGGGAGCAGACACACAGCTTTGTTTCACTCCATTGGTGACTGGAAAAGCACAAGAGCATTGTCCATTATCCAGAACCCCAGAAAAGCATGCCATCATGAAATTGGTGTATACAATAATGATGAACTTCTCTAAGCAACCAAATTTTGACATAATTTTCCCTGAGCCCTCATGACTGACAGTATCAAAGGCCTTGGTCAGACCTATAAATGTTGTGTACAGACCTCTGTTCTGCTCTTGGCATTTCTCCTGGAGTCTTCAGGTAGCAAACAACTTATCAACTGTTCCTCAGTCCTTTCTGAAGCCACACAGACTCTCAGGTAGATGACCCTTTTCCAGGTGAAGGATCAGCCTATTAAGGAGCACTCTGGCAAGAATTTTGCCATCAGTGACTAAGAGAAAGACCCCCTGTGATTGTCACAGGACAATATATTTCCTTTACTTTCAATAGAGATAGACAGTGGAGGCCTTCTTGAACTCCTGTGAGAATAACCTCCCCTTGTCATATAACCTGGAAAATTTCAGTCAGCTTTTGTATGACCTGTGGTCTCCCTACCTGTAAGTCTTAGCTGGAATAAAATCATCACCAGGTGCTTTGCCACCCGAAAGGAGCCTAATGGGGTTCAAAACCTCTTCTTCAATTGGAACTTCAATTAGGGAGGAAATAAGACTGGAAAGGTAGGATAAGGCCTGGTTGTGAAGAGCCTTAAATGTTAAACAGAGTAGTTTATATTTAATTCTAGAATTAAGGGGAAGGGCATTGGAATTTACTGAGTAAGGAGGTGACATGGTCAGATCTACACTTTAGGGAAATCACTGGGGCAGCTTCATGGAGAATAGATTTGGTGAGGGCATAGGCGAGCAGGCAGGCTATTGAAATAATCCAAACAAGAATTGCCTGGGATGATGGCCATGGGAATAGAGAGAAGGGAATGAATGCAAGAGATGTTGTGATACTAGCAGCAAGATTGGACAACAATTACATGGGATGATTGAGGAGTTGAGGATGACATGGGTTTCAAACGTGGGTTCCTGGTAGAATGGTGATATCCTTCACAGTAATAGGGAAGTGCAGAAGAAAGAGGGCTTTGGTGGGAAGGGAAGATAATGAACATACTGGACTTGAGATGCCTACAGGAATCCTATTTGGAATGTCCATTAGGCAGAAGAGTGCCTGAAACTAAGGAAATGCTAGAACTGGATATGGTTTCTGGTTCTGGTTGTTGTCCTTCATTCTTGAAGAGGACCACCATGACATCACTATGATAAAGTCAAGTTTTAGTGTGTCTGACTGTGGCTGATCAGACCAATACAAAGTTGAAGTGCTCTATCACAGGTTGGGCACAGATAGTCCGTGTGAACATTTGGGGTGGATACTCCAAATTTGTGCATTCTGCGTTTCCTTTGTACTGTCTCAATTCTGCTTTGCTCATACAGCATAGCACTCTTTCTGATGTGGGCATACCATGCTGAGCGGTCCTGTGCCAGTGTCTCCCATGTCACACAATCAAATCCAAAGTTCTTGAGAGAGACCTTGAGAGTGTCCTTGTATCATTTCTTCTAACCACCATGTGATTGACTGCACCATGCAAGTTCTCTATAAAATAGTCTTTTTGGCAGACGTATATTTTACATTCGAACAACGTGGCCAGCCCATTGGAGTTTGAAGTAAGTTTGAATGCTTGGCAGTTTAGTTCGAGTAAGGACCTCAGTGTCTGGTACCTTATCCTGCCAGGTGATCTTCAGAATCTTCCTAAAACAGTTCAGATGGAAGGAATTCAGTTTCCTGGCATGGAAATGGTAAATTGTCCATATTTCACAGGCATATAACAATGAGATCAACACATTGGCTCTGTAGACCCTCAGTTTGGAAGTCACTCTTATACCTCTTGTCTCCCAAACTTTTCTGGTCATGCATGCATCAACCTCCTTGTCAAGGTGTACATCTCTGAAAAGTGTACTACCAAGGTAAGTGAACTTATCCACAGCATTCAGAACTTCTTCATTTGT
The DNA here is from genome assembly GCF_028372415.1 of Notamacropus eugenii. Classification (NCBI taxonomy): domain Eukaryota; kingdom Metazoa; phylum Chordata; class Mammalia; order Diprotodontia; family Macropodidae; genus Notamacropus; species Notamacropus eugenii. The sequence goes on along the minus strand of NC_092872.1, from coordinate 641,789,617 downwards.
TGTAACCAATGGTTCCATGTATAGATGATGTGGTGGTGACTGATGGAGCACCTATGTTTTCTTGGTGTTAATTATTAGGCCAAAATTAGGACAGGCAGCAGAGAATTGATCCATACTTTGTTGCATCTCAGCTTCAGAGGCTACATTCAGTGCACAATCATCTGCAAACAGAAAATCATGCACCAACACTCCCTCTACTTTGGTCTTGGCTTGTAGCCTTTACAAATTGAAGAATTTACTATCGGTATGGCGGTTGACCCTTTCTTATTTTTATGTTCTCTTGAGGATATAGTCCTGGAAGCGATATTACTGGGTCAAAGGGTATGCATAGTTTTGTAATCCTTTGGGCATATTTCCAAATTGCTCTCCAGAATGGTTGGATCAGCTCCGAGCTCCACCAACAATGAATTAGTGTTCCAACTCTCCCACATCTTCTCCAACATTTATCATCATCCTGTTCTGTCATGTTAGCCAATCTGATAGGTGTGATATCTCAGAGTTGTTTTGATTTGCATCTCTCTAATCAGTAGTGATTTAGAGCATTTTTTCTTGTGACTACAGGTAGCTTTAATTTCTTCCTCTGAAAACTGCCTGTTCATATTCTTTGACCATTTATCAATTGGGGAATGACTTGTATTCTTGTACATTTGAGTCAGTTCTCTATATACTTTAGAAATGAGGCCTTTATTACAGACACTAGTTGCAAAACTTCTTTCCCAGTTTTCTGCCTCTCTCCTAATCTTGGTTGCATTGAGTTTGTTTGTGCAAAAACTTTTCAATTTAATATAATCAAAATTATCCCTTTTGAACTTCATAATGTTCTCTATCTCTTATTTAGTCAAAAATTTCTCCATTCTCCATAAATCTGATAAATACAGTATTACTTGCTCCACTAAATTGTTTATAGTATCAATCTTTATACCTAGATCATGTACCCATTTGGACTTTATTCTTGCTTACATTCTTATTTCATGAAGAAATTGAAGTATAGCTAGTAAACAGAAGAGCTAGGATTCCTTTCAAGGTCTCCTGAATCCAATCTAGTATTCTTCCTACTATATCATTATGTAGTAATTAGTGAAAAAATGTGGATGAAATCCATTGACTTTCATTTTATTCTCAAATAGATAGAAATCTCCATCTAGGGAAAGGCATGTATCTGTTGTTGAGACTAGTCAGTTTTAAATAGCATGTTTGGATTCATCAGGATGGAATCTGTATGAGACTCTATAGACCTGTAATTGAATAGATCTTATTCTCTAGTCTGAGATTTTTTATTCTTGTTACCCCCTTTTCCTGATGTTAAGTTTTTTTCTGTTATTATTCTGTTATCAAATGATTCTACCCCAAACTTACTGTTTCTTTAATAAAGTGGCAAAATTTGTAGTGTCATAATAAAAGATATAGAAGGCCTATAAAAATAAAAACTCTACACCATTTATTTCCCAATGTTGAATTTTTGGAATTGTCAGTATTGAGCTTTTCAATGTAGTGCCTATTTGTGAATATTATGCTTTAACGAAATTCCTTGTGTAACTTAATATTACATTATTGAAGTGTGCATGTTGAACTTTTAAAAAAAGCTTTTTATCTTTCTTGAAAAGATTTGCTGTAGCTTTGTAAGAGCAGGTGGAACTTTTCCTTTGCGTATTGCCTCTTCTCATTCCAGAAACCCAATAGGATGCTAATAAAGAGGTGCAAAACTTACTCCATTCCCACTGACAAACATTAAAAGAAATAAAGATGACTATTGCCTTTTTATCTTATATATTTTCTGACTATGAAAATTTGCCAATGGAATCAGAAGTTTTTAGTACTGGTAAATGTGGACATGAATCTTCTTCTTGTTTATTTTTAAATTAATTGCTCAAATAAAACTTTTAATTCTAGTAACTCTTAGCTCTGCAATGCTTTTGTGTCAGATCATTTTGCATTTTGCATTTGTATCAGATCATTTTGCAACTACCATAACCTGGTAGTTGCTGTGGTTGCTTCTATTATGATTTGAGCACCAACAGGACATTGGGCACTATACCAGACACATCCCAACCCCAAGGGAGCAAAGTGATTGTCAGTAGACTATTCAGATAAAATGGCAGTTAGTGACTGTACGAAGAGAGAAGCAACTGCATTACAATTTTTCTGTCAATAGGCTACCTGAAATAACCTTTGCCATCTAGTATTCTGTAAATAGAAATGATTAGGGTGTGATTTTTGAAAATATTACTGTATGGGGTACTTTCTTTTGTTTTATACTTTGAAGAAGCAGTGTCTTTTCTTCCCCTCATTTTGGAGCCAGGGATTTTTAATGTTTTTTGTGTAATGGACCCCTTTGGTTGTCTTGTATAGCCCATGGACCCCATTTCAAAATAATTACTTGTTGCTTACACTAATAATTGAATGAAATACTAAATTGCAGCTGAAGGTTAGTGAAAATAAATGTATAATTTAAAAAATTATCTTAGTGTATAGACTGCCTAAAATATATCCACAAAGCATCCTCCTTCCCCCTGTTCCAGATTAAGAACTCTTGCTCCAGTGCATGTGGGAAAAGAGATTTTATAAAGAAAGTTGGAGGGATTTCATAGCTTAGCCATTCTTTCTTCCCTCCTCCACAACTCCCCACTACCCAGGCTTCACCCAGATAAGCAGTATTAGAGTCGTAATTCACATCTTCTTATTCTAGTTCTAGTGAACATACTTCATCAGTGCTCTAGAATTGTTTTTGCTCACAGCATTGCTCATAGTTCTTATATTTTTCCATTATAATCACATGTCCCACCTCTAAGATTCTGTGCATTTAGATAGTAGTGGAGTTAGCAAAACTATATAAATCCAAAACCAAAAACTTGAAAGAAAATTCTAAATATAAGGAACTCCTTTCCTTTTCAGTATGATAAATATCCTGATAGAGCATGATAATTTTTTACTCTGTTATAACCAATTACCTTTAAGCTGAGAATGGCAATCTTTGTATAGATTCAAAAGAGTTCTATTATAATTTCTTGCCTTTAAGTAAAGAGTTTCAGGAACACAGAATTGAAAATAATTTTATAGTATTTCATTGTCAGACATCACTTTTATGCAAATTTCTGGTTAAAATATCTTTTAATTATATTGAGATGATAGAATTGGAATTGAAAATGAACTTTACAGGTGATCTGATCCATTTCCTAACTAAGCGAAATCATAGCCCCTGATAAAACATAAAGTAATTAACAGCCTCTGCTTGAAGACCTCTAGCGACTTGAGATTTTTTTTTATTCTGAACTTTAAAAATGTCAAATAAAATGGTCATTTCCGTACATACAGCAGAACAGAAACAAAATTGTATGTGAAACTGTAAATTTCTATTATGTACAGCTTGTTTTTCTTTTTCAGCTATTTAAGTTCAGCCTGTAGATGTCAAAACTGTCCCATTTGTCCCTTATCTAATCACAATCTGTTGTTATTCTGTCTTTTCCTCTGCCTTGTAATGCCAAATTCTCTTTAGCATCCTCACTGTGACCTCCAATCCCTTGATCCCTTAGTTCTTTCCTAGGCTCTCTCCCCTGCACTGGCTGTATTCTCCCCATCTTGATCTCTTGGTGAACAAGTCAAAATCTATACAGTTTTCTGAAGTCACTTCACCCTTTATATTATCACCTATCTTTCCCTGCCTACCCTCAGTCTTGGATCACATTCATCATTCACTGCCTTTGCTCCTACACTTATGCTGCTGAATGAAGTTGGAGAAAATTACAAAACCATGTTGATTGGGTCCACTATGTATTTATGTGATATAACTTCAACTGTCAGACCCTCACTGCTTCAAGAAAATCCTTTCATACTTTATCTAACTCATTGTTCTGTTCACCACAGAAGCTCTTCCAAATGTATTCATCCTTCCTCAGACCTCTCCCTTCTCCTACCCTCTCAGCTGAGAACCCCTTGCCAAAGATTTTGCTGGAAAAAAATACCAAGGCCTTTCATTTATAGGACCTTATCACTTCACACATGGACTCCTGCAATAGGTTACTAGTTGGTCTTCCTGCCGCAAATCATTCCTTATTCCAGTCTATTATCTACTTAGATGTCAAAGTGATTTTCTTAAACAGCAGATCTGGCCATATCAACCTCCCAAGAATCTATGTTAAACTCATATGTCTCAGGAGGAAGGACATCAAAATTTTATGGCACAGAAATGGAATTATTTTAGTTAAACTTGACCCCCTCTGACCCAGCTGTGGAATATTTGGACAGGGAAGATATAAAAACACTATTGGGATTTAAGGTGTGATCTCCTGAAATCCCAGAGAAAACTTCCTTGATGACTGCTTTGAAATAGCTTTTAGGACATCATAAAAGTGCTTTGGATTGTTACTGTCAGCATAAAACTGAATTTCATCTGCCTTCTTACTAAGCTTTCCTTGTACTTTACTTTTGCTGAAATTAAATGCTGCCTTGTTAGATAAATGAACTATCCTACTGGTAAACGCTGTGGAGTTCTCGTTTTTCATTTAGCAGCTTCTGAATTTCCCTATAATTTTCAGCAAACCAGTCTTAATGTTTGTGATTGTTCTGACCCAGATGAGCCAATGCAGTGCTGTATACCAAATCTCTGAAAGCTGTCCACTCCTTTTTTGCTCTACTGTTGCCAGTTGTGTTGGCTCAACTTTCCCTCCAAGTCAGCAAAAAACTGTTGCCTACAGAAAAGAGTTCTAATCTGTTGACATTCATTCTTCTAGTAGTTACTTTTCCTTGAATGTGAATATTTAGAGGATAAGTCCAACAACACTCTGAATAAGTCCAGTTACTCTCACATCCTGTCTGTCTCTTCTTCTTACAATCACACAGTTTATTAGATACCAATATTTGCTGCGAAGGTGCATCCATAAAGTTTTATTGCATTCAGGTAAGTGGAAAATAGTGTTGTTGATGAGAAGGTCATGAGATGCACAATTCTTTAGTAGTAAGTGACCACTGCCATTGCTGTTTCCAACTCCATTCCTCTCTGGGACTCCCTGTCAAGTCTGGTAGTCTGAGCCTACTCTAGCATTAAAGTCACCCAGAATTACAAGCTTGTCCTTTTTTGGCACATTGATGATAAGGGTCTCCAAGTCTTCATAAAATTTTTCTTTAACCTCTTCAGGATTTGTCATGAGCCTATGTAGGCACTAATGATGGTGGCGTGACATTTTCTTGCAGGCAGCAATTGTGTTGTTATGAGCCTGTTCGCTCCTTTTAGTAGGGGTACAAGCTTGTTGACTAGATTAGTTTTGATTGGAAAACCTACACCAGTTTCACAGTGCTCTCCTTCACTGAGACCACTCCAGAAAAACATGTATCCAGCCCCACTTTCAGTAAACTGGCCTACATTTGCCAGTCTTGTTTCACCGAGTGCTTCTATTTGGATGTGCTAACTACGGAGTTCTCTCACAACAATAGCTGTTCATCTTTCAGATCTATTGGATTTTGTGTTGTCTATAAGTATGTAGCCATTCGATGTGCTGATGGTGAGTGCAATTATCTTCGCAGAGATTTTTGTACTTTTTGTGTTTTGACCACAGGATGAGATCCCCACCTGCTGTGATAACCAGTCCAGAGTTGGGTAAGCAGACAGTTTTTAGGGTACCTTTTCTAACCCCTTCCTCACACCAGGAGGTGTGCAGTACAGTCCTTAAAAGGCTGCTCTGACACCCAGGGAGATGCTGAAACCCACTGCTGTCTCCAGTGAGAAGGCTACCCTATGGCCTGAGCCCCCGTGTGCAGGATTGTGACTACAGCTCCCAGTGTGTCCACACCAGCTGTTTTGTCACTTGCCTGCCACCACAGGACTTTGAGATAGGTAAAAATGGTAAAATGGTATGGGTGATATCTTTTGATTTATGAGTAAATTGTATTTAAGTGAGGCAGAGTTGCACAAAGTCATCGGCCTTGCTTGATCCTCCAGTCATCAAAGTCCAGTGGCAAGACAAAGTCAAGATGACTAGTGATGGCTCAAGGTGCAGTGGATGACCTTGGTGTCTTCTATGTCTAACCAAGCTCTATGCACTTCACAGTACCTGCTTTAGCTGCCTTCATGGCCATTGTAACAGATTGTTCTCATCCATCCATTATACCAGGTTAATTCCTCACATGCTTGGGGTAGACACCTCCCTAACTCATCAATGGGTTTGAGACCGCTTTGTTACCCTCAACCTGGTTTAGCCTATCTGCTGAAACGGTTTACTGGAGTGTGGCCACTACACATGCTACAGTTTCTAGGAGCCACAGGTAACAGTTAGGTGGAAAAGGTGAACAACAAAGTTGGAAAAGCAGCCCCGAAAAGGGCTTGGCAGCCTTCACACCAGAGGTACTGGTATTCCCTGGAAACATCCTACCCCCAGGCAGGCATCATGTCTTATTTATCATTATATTTTCTCTTTGCTTAGCACAGTGCTTTCCATGTAGTAAATGGTGGTTGAATAAATGAATGTTAGTATATCAGGGCCCATTTTTATTTCTATTATCAAACAGAATATTTAAAAATAAATAGAATATTTTAAATTAAACAGAATACTTTAAAACTTAATTTTCATTTATAAAGATTGTACCTTCTCTCATATTTCCTAACTCACTGTTCCTAGAGAGTAAGTATGATATTCCTTCCTCCCTATTGCTACTTCAAGACTTTCCATCTGCCATAGTTTCTTCCTTTGAAGTTCATTCTATACCCATTCACCACCTAATCTCTAAGGTTAGTATCTTTCAACACCTGGGACATTTTCCTTCCTTCACCAGTGAGTTCATTTCCTGGTTCACAGTCTCCAGCTTGATCCCAGTCCCTTGATCTATTCATTCAGCTCCCATGACCTACTTTTCTATTATACCTTAATGTTCACTGGGATGGTCATACCCTTGATCTCACCATCAACCACAAGTATTCTACTTCTGTGTTCATGTGAATTCTAAAATACCTTCATGTGATCAGAATCTCACTGATCATTGTATCTCTTCCTATGCCTTCCTTCTTCTAAACCTATCAGTACTGTGACCTCCATTCTTTCTACTCATTAGTCCTTTCCAAGACTATCACCACTGTTCTAATTACATTCTTCTCTTAGTGAATCAGTTCAACTCTACACTATTGAGGGCACTACCATCTTTTCGGCCACCCAGGTTTGAAACATCTCATTGTTATTCTTGACTCTTGATTCTAATTCATCCCATATATCCAGTCAGTTGCCAAATTTTGTTCTTTGCATTTCACTAAAATCTCTATCATATGTCTCTTTCTCTTGATTTATACAGCCACCGCTTTAGTTTAGGCCTCACCAGTTCTTGCCTGCACTATTATAATAATCTCAGTTATTCTCCTTTCCTTGGATTGCTCCCTACTCCAGTTTATTTTCTTTGTAGCCAACACAATAATTTCCTATATGTGCTTCCCAAGAAAGTTCACTACCTCCCTTCTACCTCTAGGATCAAAGTTGAGCTCCTTAGTCTGGCATTGAAAGTATTTTACTACCTGGTTTCTTCTTGTCTTAACTGTCTACTTACATAGTACATCTTTTTATTTCCTCTCGAGTCTACCCGTATTGGCCTGCTTGTTTTTCTATATGAGGACACTTCCTCTTCTATCATTTTCCCTTTCATGGGGTGTCTCTCCTACCTGGAAGGAACTTCCTGACTGCTGCCTCTTGGAATCTCTGCTTATTTTTCAAGACTCAATTCATTTGTCCCTTTTTTGTAGGAAATATTTTTCTTGATAATTTCATGAAAGATGATGTCTAGGCTCTTTTTTTGATCATGGCTTTCAGGTAGTCCCATAATTTTTAAATTGTCTCTCCTGGATCTATTTTCCAGGTCAGTTGTTTTTCCAATGAGATATTTCACATTATCTTCCATTTTTCCATTCTTTTGGTTTTGTTTTGTGATTTCTTGGTTTCTCATCAAGTCATTAGCCTCCATCTGTTCCATTCTAATTTTGAAAGAACTATTTTCTTCAGTGAGCTTTTGAATCTCCTTTTCCATTTGGCTAATTCTGCTTTTGAAAGCATTCTTCTCCTCATTGGCTTTTTGAACCTCTTTTGCCAATTGAGTTAGCCTATTTTTCAAGGTGTTATTTTCTTCAGCATTTTTTTGGGTCTCCTTTAGCAGGGTGCTGACCTGCTGTTCATGCTTTGACTGCATGTCTCTCATTTCTCTTCCCAGTTTTTCCTCCACCTCTCTAACTTGATTTTCAAAATTGTTTTTGAGCTCTTCCATGGCCTGAGCCCATTGAGTGGGCTGGGATATAGAAGCCTTGACTTCTGTGTCTTTGCCTGATGGTAAGCATTGTTCTTCCTCATCAGAAAGGTAGGGAGGAAATGCCTGTTCACCAAGAAAGTAACCTTCTATAGTCTTATTTCTTTTCCCTTTTCTGGGCATTTCCCAGCCAGTGACTTGACTTCTGAATATTCTCTTCACACCCACTTCGCCTCCAGATCCTCCCAGCCAGCACTTGGGGGTCTGAGATTCAAATGCTGCTTCCCAGCCTCAGGGCTTTGGGTGGGGGCAGGGCTGCTATTCAGTGTGAGATTAAGTTCAGGTGCTCAGGTGGGTGCAGGGCTGCCTCTCAGGCTCAGTTCCCTCAGAGGGTTTATGTAGAGACCTTCAACAATGGATCCAGGCTCCTGCCTGCTTGGGGAGCCCTGGTCTGCTCTCACCTCCGCTGCTGCCTCCCGAGGGGGCCTGAGTTATGGGGGCACCCCACTTCCCTCTCGACCCGCCAAAGAGACCCTCTCACTGACCCCCGTCACCTGTGGGTGGAGGGACCCGCGCGGCCACTGGAGATCCCGTCCCTGAAGCCTGGTCGGATCTGCTGCTCTCGGTGCCGCAGCCGCGGCAGGGCTGTGCTTGGCTCCCAGTCTGTGGTGCCCAGTCCGCAGCGCAAAGGACCTTTTGCGAGAGGTTTGCAGGTCCCTCTGGAACAGAAATCTCCTTCGCTCCAATGTTCTGTGGCCTCTGGTGCTGCAGAATTTGCAGTGAGTTCCTATTTACAGATGTTCTATCGGTTGTGAGTTCGGAGCTATGTGTATGTGCGTCTTTCTACTCCGCCATCTTGACTCAGCCCCCAGGAAATATTTTTCTGGTCCTCCCAGAAGCTAGTGCCTTCCCTTGCAAAGCTACATTGAATTAATTTTTTGTTTTATTTTTACTCATATATGTGCATATTGTCTTTCTCTTTAGGCTATAAAGTCCTTGAGAATATGGGCCATTTTACTTTTGTCTTTGTATCTTCAACATTTAGGGCAATGCTTGGTATATTAATAAATGCTTGTCAGTTGATTAATTGATTATACTACTTAGTGTATAGGTATAGTAAGTTTGAATTTCTGTATAAATTTCAGTGTTACATTTCTTCACAGGTGTCTGGCTTCATTATTTTCAGTGTATAAGATTTTTAGGAAAACAAAAGGTCTTTGTTTACAATTTTAAAAATATTTTCTTTGGAACATACAGGACCTTAATTCATAAATGTTTCCTTTTTATAGACATTAGTCAAAATTTAACTAGCATCTCTAATAATACAGTTTGACTACATAAAGTTTCTCTGAAGCATTTTTGGTGAGATATGAAAGGTTTTCCTCTTATCTCTCTGTGAGATTGGGAACTGCTGAATGCCTGAAATCTTGAATAACAGACCTTAACTTATTGCTTCCATAATTGGACTATAGTTTGAATTGTTTGGCTCATATATTTTTAATCTTTCTTTTCCTATATATCTAGAATACTTTACTGCATGTAAATTGTTGTTTTATTTTGTTAAGCATTTCATTCTAAAAGCCACATAATTTTTAATAACCTTTTGGACACTTTGAGCACTTACTTGGGCATTTCTAATAGAGTTTTTCTTTTTTTAAAAGTTTGTATTTACCCTTCCATCCGACCATCTATGTTGGTTATTTTAGTTTATGTGGTTTCTAATTAAGTCTTTGTGGTTGAGAGAGCTCCCTGTAGCATGTCTATTTTAGCATTTAATTGCTCCATAGGCTCCAAATTAAATTCTGTAGTATTGCATTTTGCTCTGCTGATGAAGCAGAGATCTTTTTTACTATGACCTAAGCAATGTGGTACTTGTGACAGCTCACAAGACCAGCATGCAAATTTTTAAAAAAACAAAACTTTTTATTTGTTAGCATGTGGTTGATATAACTAACAAAAAGGACAGTCATCTAAAAGATTTTTCTTACTATATTTGTATTATGATATTTTTAAATAGTTTGAATTATTTGTACTCAAATTTGTTAACTGTTACACTTCATTGCTATAGTACAACAAATTACTTTGTTTTTAGTCACTTGATAAATGAGATGGATAAGACTGGGAGATTTAGTTGTATTTGGGTGAAGGCCAGTAGATAGATTTTGGCTCAATATAGGAATAACTAACAGTCAGAGCTATCCAACAATAGAATGGCCTGTGTTCCAAAACAGTAAGTTCTCTGTTACTGGATACATTGAGGCAGTGGAAGAATAACCATCTGTAGAAATTTAGTAGAAAGCAATCTCGCATTGTTTGGAAGCTAGACTATATAATCTCTGAGGTTTTTTTTCACCTTGAAGATATTATCATGTGATATTTTTTATGCTATTTCAATTAGTGATAGAAAGGAAATTTGCACAAATTTACTTGACTACAAACATTTTTTAATAACACTGAGTAATGCACCCATAATGATGAAACCAAGAAGACTAAAACTCAAGTTTTCATGCATGTATGGATAAAATTTCACAGTGTGTGTGCCTATTAGCACTGATTGTTTTGTCCAGGCTTGTTAGCAAATTCTGTACAGGGTGTCTGGAGGTAGTCACAGAAACTGTCCATTAAAAGTAGAGAGGATTCTTCCCTTCATCATAAATACCAAAAGATGACATAACCAAATATGTAATGGAATGATGTTTCATGTTTTTAGATTCATGATAAATAAGATTCCGCAAATTCTTTTATTTTGCCTTTCAAAGAGAAATTGTGAGCTGTCCTTCCCTCCCCTCTTCTCTTCCTCCTTTCCCTTCCCCTCTGCCTTCTTTCTCTCCTCTCCCCTCTCTTCCCCTTTCCTTCCCTTCTTTGTCTTACCTCTTCTGGCATGATTTGGAATTAGAATGCCAATATAGACAATATGGCTACACTTAAGTTCCCCAAGGTGTGATTTAACAAGCTGATTGTTAGCTTTCATATTGAGAATATCAGTAGTTAAATTAATGGATATAGATGATTTTAAAACTATTAACATCAGAACCCACTAGCTCCTTTTTTTCTGCCATTCACATATCAATGAAAACTAAAGTATGCTGCCTGTGACTGAAGGCCTCTTTGTATTTATTAGTTCTGTTATTTGTTGTAAACATCAACAAAAAAATATCCCCTGGTGACCAGTCCTTGGATAATAATCTAAGTGTAGGCTTATATTTGAACTGTTTCCAGCTTGAGTCACTTCAACTTAATAAGCATTTATTAAAGGCCTACTACATGCCAGACTATCATACAAAGAAAAAAACCAACCTGTCTCTGCCCTTAAGGGCCATATCTTCTGTTGGCACACAGAGTCTCCTTTCTGCCATGATATCGTATATTAATAGGAATTGATTGTGTGTTTGTCAAAGAAGAGATATGGAAGACATACTAAGTACTGAAAATCATAAAAAAGATATTAATTATGTTTTACCAAAAGCAAAGCAACTGGTTTTAGATGTATCAGTTGCAGCATCATCAATGACTTCTGTGCAGTCAGACCATCAGATTACAAAAAAAGGATGAAGATTATAGGGATCATCATTCTTCCATTCTCCCAGGTTTTTAATCTTTGCATTCTACTCATTTCCTCATTACAGATATCTAGTTATTTAACAAATTTGGCCATTTCTGCCTCGACAATACCTCTTGCATCTTATCCCTGACTAGACCTGACTATGATGATTCTCAGCTCTGGTGACTTCTTATTTCTTCCAGAATCAAATATAAACTCCTCCACTTATATTTCAGAACTCTGTACAGTCTTGCCCTATCTTTCCAGCTACAGTGGACGTTATTCTTCACCTTCATTTCTACTCCACAGATAACCATGCTTTCCTCAGAAGAAGCTCATCATCTGAAATCTCATCATCAACTGGTGGGGTAGAGTGAAGCTTAGAGGAGAGGAGACTGGGGTGGATATACAGATCTGGGACTGTAAATGTAGAGATGACCTTAAACTTTTGGGAGCTAATCAGAGAGGCATAAGGAGAGACAGAGAGCTTCAGCATGTCCTCAGCAGCTCCTCAGCACCCTCATTTGCCTGGCCCCTTTAATTGGAAGACTAGGGCTGATAAATTCAACTTCCTCTTGAGAGTAGGGTCTGTCTTTTTCTTATTTGTTTCCCCATTGCTTAGCACAGTGCCTGGTACCTAGTAAGTACTCAGTAAATGTTTATTGACTTGGCTGTTCTCTCTATCACTCTATACCCAAAGAAACTGACCCTTTCTCTGTTCCTTACATGGGAAACTCTCTATCTTATCTCCATGGTTTTGCACTGACCATCCTCCTTGCCTGGAATGTATGGCTTTTTCATTTCTGACTCATAGAATCCCTCTTATGATGCAATTCAAACAGCATCTTCTACATGAATACTTTCCTGATCTCAATCACCTACCCCCTCAAACTACCTTGTGTTTAACCATTTTGCATTTAGTTGTATTCTATTCAGATTTATACTGTACATATATATCCTTGTGCTCTTCCATATTAGAATCTCCTTCTTACTAGGAATTATTTCATTCTTTGTACTACATTTTTCTAGATGATTTCAGTGCCTGAAACATACTAAGTACTTAATAAATGCCTGTTAATTGATTTATTGAGAAACTAATCCTTAAACTGAGGTGGATAAATAAGATTACTAAAATGAACAATTTAGTCATGCCTCAGTATCAGTGAACCTTGGGTGTGATCACAATTACTCCATCACCAAAATGTTCTGTTATGCATTTGCAAAATACAAGTTTAAAAAGCAATTAATTCTAGTTTTTTGATACCTGATTTTTGAGGTACTGGAAAGTACTGGAATACTCTATCTGCATCATTGGGGAAGAAAACATTTCAGTTCAATTTTTATTCCTTCAAAATGTTTTACATAAGAAGAAGAAGAGATGAATTTATAGCATGTGATTTATTTTATGAGTAGAATTATGTTAGATTAAAAAAATGTAAGGATGATTTTTATTAGCCAAAGTTAATAGTCATCCTGGGCCTATCAGAAATGAAACAGCAGGAAATGAACTTATTCTAAGAAATTACCATAATTTGAACAGTTCAAATGAAAAATTTATTGACACTTTATTGTAATGTGAGATTATTAGCACCCATCATTTGACTCCACTAGCTGTATGTCATTTGACAAGTTTATTAGCTTTGGGGGGAAAAATTAAAATGGTCAGGTAGGCCCTTTAGTAATGAAGGTGAAAATAAAAAAAAGTGATTCAAATGATCATGAAAAGTTAGGAACCTTATTGTGTTTTATTTTTCATTTTATTTTTATATTATTTTTAAAAGAAGAGTTAGACTAGTTTCCTGCCTATGCTTGTGATTACATTCACTCACCCATTGTTTCTGGTAATTGACCACTTAAAAGGGAAATTGAAAGAAAGAATTGATTTTGTTTCTATTCTCTGCCAAGGAGAATAAATACTCTTTGGATTAGAAAGAACAAAATAAAAATGACTAACAAGAAGTTGAAACTGAGGATACATAACAAGTTAATAGAATGTATTTGACTGCCCATCTTTAGATCAAGCCTCCGTATGTAGAAGAACAGCATCTTAGAGCACTGAAAGAATTAGTGGATATAATTGCTTAGCAATTTTCAATGATCTGTGATTAATTGTGGGGCAGGCTATCCAACGAGTATTAATTATCAATGATTTGGAACTAGTTAAAAAAAATGGGTCAATAAGTGGAACAGATTAGGTATTTAAAACATGAAACGAACATAGTAGTCTCATGTTTGACAAAAATTGCTGGGAAAATTGGAAAAGTCTGGTAGAAATAGAGTTTAGTCCAACAATTCACCTTATATACAAAGATAAGCTCCAAGTGGATGTACGACTTATATGTGGAGAGTGGTATAAATACATTAAAATAGCAAGAAAGAAATGGAGTTTTAGATCTGTAGATAGGGGAGGAATTCGTGACTACAAAGAGATAGAAAGGGTCACAGAAGATAAAATGGACAATTTTGGGGGGGTGGAGCCAAGATGGTGGAGTAGAAAAATGGACCTTTTCTAGCTCTGCCCCCATAGCCCATAAAATTCCTGTAAAAAATGGCTGTAAACAAATTTTAGAGCAGCAGAAGCCACAAAATGACAGAGTAAAAAATTTCCAGCCCAAGACAGCCTGGAAGGCCAATAGGAAAGGACTGTCACACCGGCCTCAGCCCAGCCTTGGCCACACAGCATGGCACAGACAGGACTGAAGCAGCCCTCAGGACATGGAATCACGTATAACAGCTGCAGTTCCCAGATTTCTCAACCCACAAACACCAAAAATAGCTTCAAAGGTCAGTGAGAAAGCTCTTTCAACGGGGGGAGAACTGAGCCAGGTCTGGCCCTAGCCCTAGTTCCAGGGCAGCTGCGACAGCAGCAGCATCCACTTTTGGAGCCCCCTGCCTAAAGACCCTGGGGGAATCAAGCAGCTGATCTGGGTCTCAGTCCTGAATGATGGTCCTGGGGTGAGGAGGAGTGCTGGCGTGGTAGAGCTGGTGGAAGCTCTGGAGAGGGAATCCTACTTTACAGGGCCTGGGCAGAAAGGAATACTTGTGCTTGCTCATAGACCATAGCACAGGCCAGGAGAGGAGGAAGCTCCTTTCCCTTGATTGTGCCACCTTGGAGGAACTGAAAACTTACAGGTCCCTAGACCCTTGACAAAGGACTCAAAATTCAAGTAACTGGTTGGGAAAATCCACAAAAAAGGGGAATAAAATAAGACCATAGAAGGTTACTTTCTTGGTGAAAAGATATTTTCTTCCATCCTTTTGGATGAGGAAGAACAAAGCATACCATCAAAGTCAAGGCTTCTGCATCCAAAACCTCCAAAAAAATGCAGTGGTGTTAGGTCATGGAAGGGCTCAAAAATGATTTTGAAGATCAAGTAAGAAAGGTGGAGGAAAAATTGGTAAGAGAAATATGAGTGATGCAAGAAAATCATGAAAAGTGAGTCAAAAGCTTGCTAAAGGAGACCCTAAAAAAAATGCTGAAGAAAATAACACCTTTAAAAATAGACTAGCTGAAATGGCTAAAGAGGCCCAAAAAGTCAATAAGGAGAAGAATTCTTTAAAGAGCAGAATTAGCCAAATGGAAAAGGAGGTTCAAAAGCTCACTGAAGAAAATAGTTCTTTAAAAATTAGAATGGAGGGGTGGAGCCAAGATGGCAAAGTAGAAAGACGCACATACACTAGCTCTTCCTCCACAGCCCATAAAATACCTGTAAAGAAACACTCTCAATAAGTTCTATAGCAGCAGAAGCCACAGAACGACGGAGTGGAGGAGAATTCCAACTCAAGGTGACCTGAAAGGCTGGCAGGAAAGGTCTGTCACACTGGATGCTGAGGGGAGCCCAGCCCAGCCTTGGCTGTGTAGTATGGCAAGGGGAGGAGGACCCAAGAGGCCTCAGGGCGGAATCCCCAGCGGCAGCAGCAGCAGTGGTTCACAGATCCCTCAACCCACAGGCACCAAAGGTCAGTGAAAGGGTTTTTTTCAGCAGGCCGAGAAGGGAGCAGGATCTTCCCATAGTTCTGCAGCAGCACCTCCCACAGCAGCCAGCATCCATTGTTGGATAGTAAAGCCCCTGGGGGATCTGAGCAGGTGATCCATACCTCAGCCCTGTGTGGTGGCCCTGCCCCCACCTAATACTCCTGGGGGAATTGAGCTGCTTATCTTTATCTCACACTGAATGGCTGCCTTGCCCTTGCCTAAAGCCCCTGGGGGAATTGAGCAGCTTATCTGAATCTCAGTCCCCAGTGCTGGCTTGGTGGAATTGCAGGCCAGGTAGTTGTGGAGAGGAAACTACTACTCACAGATTCTGGGCACAGAAGTTTCTGGTTGCTCCCAGACCAGTGTACACGCTTGATTATGCCACCTTGGGTGAACTGAGATCTTACAGATCCCCAGAGTATACCCTACTCTTGACAAAGGACCCAAAAGTCAAGTCAATGCCCAAAAAAGGGGAAAAAAATAAGACTATAGAATGTTAGTTTCATGGTGAACAGATATTTTTTCCCATCCTCTCTGATGAGGAAGAACAATGTTTACCATCAGGGAATGACATAAAAGTCAAAGTTGCTGTATCCCAAACATCCAAAATAAATATTCAGTGGTCTTAGGCCATGGAATAGCTCAAAAAGGATTTTGAAAATCAGGTAAGAGAGGTGGAGGAAAAAATGGGAAGAGAAATGAGAGAGATGTAAGAAAATCATGAAAAGCAAGTCAACAACTTGCTAAAGGAGACCCAAAAAATTGCTGAAGAAAATAACACCTTTAAAAGTAGGCTAACTCAGCTGATGAAAGAGGTCCAAAAAGCCAATGAGGAGAATGCTTTAAAAATCAGAACCAGCCAAATGGAAAAGGAGGTTCAAAAGCTCACTGAAGAAAATAGTTCTTTAAAAACTAGAATGGAACAGATGGAGGCTAATGACTTTAAGAGAAACCAAGAAATCACAAAACAAAACCAAAAGAATGAAAAATAATGTGAAATATCCCATTGCAGAAACAACTGACCTGGAAAATAGATCCAGGAGAGACAACTTAAAAATTATGGGACTACGTGAAAGCCATGACCAAAAAAAGAGCCTAGACATCATCTTTCATGAAATTAGCAAGGAAAACTTCCCTGATATTCTAGAACCAGAGGGCAAAATAAATATTGAAAGAATCCACTGATGACCTCCTGAAAGAGATCCCAAAAGAGAAATTTCTAGGAACATTGTAGCCAAATTCCAGAGTTTCCAAGTCAAGGAGAAAATATGACAAGCAGCTAGAAAGAAACAATTTGAGTATTGTGGAAATACAATCAGGATAACACAAGATCTAGCAGCTTCTACATTAAGGGATCAAAGGGTGTGGAATATGATATTCCAGAAGTCAAAGGAATTGGGACTAAAACCAAGAATCACCTACCCAGCAAAACTGAGTATAATACTTCAGGGGAAAAAAATGGTCTTTCAATGAAATAGAGGACTTTCAAGTGTTCTTGATGAAAAGATCAGAGCTGAAAAGAAAATTTGACTTTCAAACACAAGAATGAAGAAAAGCATGAAAAGGTAAACAGGAAAGACAAATCATAAGGGACTTACTAAAGTTGAATTGTTTGCATTCTTCCATGGAAAGACAATATCTGTAACTCTTGAAACTTTTTTCAGTATCTCGGTAGTTGGTGGGATTATGCACACACGCACACACACACACGCACCCATATATATAGAGAGAGAGACAGAGAACACAGAGTGAGTTGAATAGGAAGGGATCATATCTAAAAAATAAAAGTAAGGGGTGAGAGAGGAATATATTGGGAGGAGAAAGGGAGAAATGGAATAGGGCAAATTATCTCATAAAAGAGGCAAGAAAAAGACTTTTCAATGGAGGGAAAAGGGGGGAGGTGAGAGAAAAAATGTGAAGCTTACTCTCATCACATTTGACCAAAGAAAGGAATAAAATGCTCACTCATTTTGGTGTGAAAACCTATATTACAATACAGGAAAGTGGGGGAGAAGGGAATAAGCAGGGTGGGGGGGATGATGGAAAGGAGGGCAATGGGAGGAGAGAGCAATTAGAAGTGAACACTCTTGGGGAGGGACAAGGTCAAAAGAGAGAATAGAAGAAATGGGGGGCAGGATAGGATGGAGGGAAACATAGTTAGTCTTACACAACATGACTATTATGGAAGTCATTTGCAAAACTACACATATGTAGCCTATATTGAATTGCTTGCCTTCCCAGTGGGGATAGGTAAGGAGGGAGGAAGGAAGAGAAATTGAAACTCAAAGTTTTAGGAACAACTGTCGAGTATTTTTCTTGCATACAACTGGGAAATAAGAAAAACAGGTAATGGGGTATAGAAATTTATCTTGCCCTACAGGACAAAAGAGATCTTGGGGATAAGGGAAGGGAGGGGTGTTAGAAGGGAGGGAAGATTGGTGATAGGGGTAATTAGAATGCTCAGGGTTTTGGGGTGGAGGGAAGAGAGAGATGGGGAGAAAATTTGGAACTCAAAATTTTGTGGAAATAAATATTGCAAACTTAAAATAAATAAATAAATTTATAAAAAATAAAAATAAAAAAATTAGAATAGAGCAGACTTTATGAGAGACCAAGAAACTGTAAAACAAAACCCAAAGAATGAAAAAATAGAAGATAATGTGAACTATCTCATTGGAAAAACAATTGATCATGAATATAGATCCAGGAGAGATAATTTAAAAATTATTGGTCTGCCTGAAAACCATGATCAAAAAAAGGGCCTAGACATCATCTTCCAAGAAATTATCAAGGAAAACTGCCCTGAAAGTCTAGAACCAGAGAGTGAAATAGAAATGGAAAGAATTCACCAGTCACCTCCTGAAAGACATCCAAAAAGGAAAACTCCTAGGAATATTGTAGCCAAATTTCAGAGTTCCCAGGTCAAGGAAAAAATATTACAAACAGTCAGAAAGAAACAATTCAAGAATTGTAGAAATACAATGAGGATAACATAGGATTTAGCAGTTTTTACACTAAGGGATTGAAGGGCTTGGAATATGATATTCCAGAGGTCAAAGAAGGAGATAGGATTCAAATCAAGAATCACTTACCCAACAAAACTGAGTATAATACTTCAGAATAAAAAATGGAATTTCAATGAAGTAGAGGGATTCCAAGCATTTTTGTTGAAAAGGCCAGAGTTTAATAGACAATTTGACTTTCAAATACAAGAATCAAGAGAAACATGAAAAGGTAAACAGGAAAGAGAAGCCATAAGAAACTCATTAAAGTTGAACTGTTTACATTCCTACTTGGAAAGATATTATTTGTAACTCATGAGACCTTTTCCAGTATTAGGGTAGTTGGAGGGAATATATATCCATACACACACATATATGTAGGTATATATGTAGGTATGTATATGTACATGTGTGTACATGTATGTGTATATGTATGTACATAAGTGTGTGTGTGGTGTGTGTGTGTGTACCTAGACAGAGGGCACAGGGTGAACTGAATATGAAGGGAGAATACTTAAAAAAATAAAATTTACTGTTGAATGGAATGTAGTAGGAGTAAGAGAAAGGGAGAGGTAGAATGTAACAAATCATCATATATACAAGAGGGAAGAAAGAGCTTCTACAGTGGTGGGGAAGAGTAGGGAGATGAAAGGAAATTGAGCCTTACTCTCATGGGATTTGGCTTAAGGAGGGAATAACACACCCTCAAATGGATATGGAAATCTATTTTACCTTGCAGGAAGGCAAGGGGGATGGGGATAAGAGAGGGGAGATAATAGAAGGGACAGCAAATTGGGAAAAGGGATAATCAGAAGCAAACACTGTTGTGGGAGTACAGGTCAAGGGAAAGAATGGAATAAATGAAGGTCAGGATAGGACAGAGGAAAATATGTTTAGTCTTTTACAACCTATTATGGGAGTGCTTTACATTGTTATACATATATGACCTATATTGAATTACTTGTTTTCTCAGTGAAGGTGGGTGGGGAGGGAAGGAGAGAATATGGGACTCAAAGCTTTAAGAATAAATGTTTAAAATTGTTTTAGCATGCAGCTGGAAATACAGGCAATGGAGTATAGAAATCTGTTTTACCCTACAGGAAAGTAGAGGGGAAGGGGGATGGAAGAAGGGTGGGTAATAGAAGGGAGGACAGACTAGAGGAAGTGGTGCATGGGGTGCATGCTGTCCTGGGGTGGGAAGTGGGGAGAGAAGGGGAGAAAATTTTGAATTCAAATTCTTGTGGAAGTGAATGTTAAGAACCGAAAAATAAAGAAATTAAATATTCTTTTACAAAGAAAGTGA
Organism: Notamacropus eugenii; assembly: GCF_028372415.1. Classification (NCBI taxonomy): domain Eukaryota; kingdom Metazoa; phylum Chordata; class Mammalia; order Diprotodontia; family Macropodidae; genus Notamacropus; species Notamacropus eugenii. The sequence continues at coordinate 641,769,587 of NC_092872.1, read as the reverse complement.
AAAACAGACCATCTTGATTACATAAAATCAAAAAGATTTTGCGGAGGCAAAACCAATTCAGCTAAAATTAGAAGGAAAAAAGTTAACTGGGGAAAAACAGTCTTTGCCACAAATTTATAAGAATAAAAGTCATTCTCCAATTGATAAATAGTGAAAGGATATGAATATACAGCTTTCAAAATAAGAAATTCTGGGTGATAGCCATATTAAAAATGCTCCAAATCATTAGTAATTAGAGAAGTGAAAATTAAAGCAACTATGAACTTTTACTCCACAGTTATCACATTGACAAAGTTGACAAAAATGTCAAATACTGTAGGGCATACACTAAAACAGGTATATTATTGTACTGTTGGTAGAGCAGCTATTCCTGAAAGTAGTTTGGAACTATTCCAAAAAATTATTAAGTATGCATACCCTTTGACCTAGAAATAACACTATTAGACCTATGCCCTAAGGAGATAAAGGGGTGAGAGAGAAGGGCCCATATGCACAAAAAGATTTTATAACAATTCTTTTTGTAGAACTGAAACTAAGGGTATGCCCTTCAATTGGGGAATGTCTGCACAAATTGTTGTATATGACTGTTATATTTTTGTCCATAAGAAATGAAGGGTATGCGGAGTGAAGTGGGCAGGAGGAGAAAAATTTATTCAGTAACATTGTAATCATAAGCAATTTTGAGAGATTTAAGAATTCTGTTTAAGGCTATTACCTACCATGATTCTAGAGAACTGGTGATCACCCCATGATTCAAAGCAAGATACACATTTTTGGATATAGCCAATAGGACTTTTTTTTCTTACTTGATGTCGCATATTTGTTACAAGGGTTTTGGTTTTTTTTTTTCATTTCCATTGTTGAGGGGAGTTAAGGAGAAGAAATAAATTTTCATTAACTGAAAAAAATAATATTTAAAAAACAAAACAACACAAGAAAATATTGTCGGCAAAAGGATCAGAGGAAGACAAATATTGCCCTGATTTTCAGAAAAGTAGTAACAGAACCATTGGTTACTATATTGATTTCAGTTCCTGAAAGAATTCTAGAATGCTTTATAAGTGGAATGATAATTATTGACTCTTGAAAAGGAAATTGATTACAAAAAGTCATTCTGGCTCCTTCTGAGAGAAAGTAATTCCAGACTACCCATGTTGCCATTTTTTGAGGAATGAATGATTTATTGAATGAATAAATGAATGAATGAGTAGAAAATTATTGAATGAGTCAAGCAGCTAGGCATTACAGTGGATAGAGAACTGGGCCAGGAATCAGGAAGACCTGAGTTCAGATCCAGCCTCAGACACTTACTGGTTGTGTGACTGGGCAAAACAAGCTGGACTAGGACATGGCAAACCACTCCAGTATTACCACGGGTCACTCAACTGAAACAACTGAACAAGTGCCAGACATTGTGCTAACTGTTGGCAATATAGATACAAAGGTGAAAGTCCAGGACACCACATGGCTCACATTCTAGTGGAGAAGACAACAAATATAGTTAAATAGTTCCCATAGAAAACAGTTTAGGCTTGGGGAACCATAATTGAGCCACAGGCCAGTTGACTGATGTGTCCTTATATGCTTTCTGGATATAACAGCAGTATTGTTGTACTACGAGTAGGAAGTGTAAAGTGAGATGGGGAGGGGAAGGGATGGTATATGCATGTTGGGAAGGCAGATAGCAAAATGGCCTAGGACCTAGGGGTGGGGAAATCAGCCCTTTGACTGAATCCAAACTTCATAGAACAAATCCTCTTAATAAAAGGATCAGTTCATAAAAAACCAAGTCAAAAGGCCACACCCAGGGACCTAGAAGGCCACATGTTTGACCTCAAGGCCGCAGTTCCCCACCCCTGGACTAGGTAGTTGGTGCCTGGAATATGAAAAGCATTCTGATCTGTGGTGGGTTGTATGTAGTAGGCTTAGATGATCAAGACAATCAAGACAGCTGAGTCCAAGGACAGGAATTCCATAGCTAAATGTTATTATGGGGGATGGGCAAGGTGGGTTGGGGAAGGATTTGTGTGTGTGGGAGAAGTGAGGCAGATGGCAAAATGAACTAGTGGGATGGCTCAAGGGATTTTGACAAGGTTATTTGTGACATCAAGGGAATGTCAAAGATATAATTTACCTTGATTTTAGGAAAGCATTTGATAAATTCTTTTATGTTGTTCTTATGAATTGATTTAATTATAAGGAGAGAGTACATTCATTAAGAGAGACATAGAGAATGAGAGAGATGATAATTCTCTGAATTCTCTGGTCAATGCACATTATGTTAGATTTTGGATCAAACAGATTAAATAGGAAGAATATTGATAAGTATCCAGCGAATGACTAGATTTAGGGTTTCTAAATTATGTTGTATAAGGAACAGCTGAAGGAACTAGGTATATTTAGATAAGAGAAGGTTTAGGCTGCTTATGATAGGTAGAGTCAAAGATTTGAATGGTTCTCATGTGAAAATTAGACTTGTTCTGCCTGTTCCCAGAACTTATAACTAAGAAATATTGACTTACGTTCAATGTAAGAAAATACTGACTTTCTAGCAATTAGTGAGATCCAGAAATGGAATGGGCTGCACTTAGAGATGAATTATTTTCCCCAGTTCCACCAGTATCCCTGACCATAGTGCTCCTTTCCTTGACTCCTTGTTGTGAGTAACATAGGTCACTGGAATCACAAACATCAGCTTCAAAGCACAATAGCCTATCCCTTCATCCTTGCAGTAAAGCTGCATGAGGTCCATTGAAAGAACCAAAAGAGAGACCATTCATTATATGAGGTCCCATCCGTTTCATTAGTTTTGCTGGTGGATATTCTGCATCTCTTGCAATGTCTCACTCAAGGTCTGAGTATTCAAACAGTCGTTTTAATTAAAATATATTCAAGTACTCTTGAGTACAAGCAGTTCCCTAGACATTAAAAACAATCAATAAGGAGGTTCCCTTGGGTCTCAGAAACCCCCCAACAGTGTTAAAATGTGCTTTTTTACTCTTCTTGCCCAAAGGGTGCACAGCTGGGTCCCAAATCAAACCACCTGGAAGCCAGTTTAACCCATACAGCCCCAGGTCTCACCACAACTTCTTTGCTCAGTAGTCTGTGTGGGGTTGTTAATTCACACTTCTAATCTTGTTTCCACATAGAGTGATAATTCCAGTGTTTTTGTTTTAGAGTGAGGAAACTGAGGCCCAGAGAGGTTAAATGACTTGCCCAATAAATTCCAAAGTAGGTTTTAAAATCCTAGTCTTTTGTCTCCAACAACAAAACTGCCTACAGCTATTTGAATATTTGAAGGCCATTGTTGTGTTACCTGTGTTCTTCTTTGGCCAGACAGCTCTAGTTGATGCACACTGTCATAGAAGCTAAAAACTATAAGGGACCAGAGAAGTCTCTAATGTGGAAGAAGAGGAAGGATAAGGGAACAACATTTACTAAGTTCCTGATGTATGTCAGGCATTGAGCTAAAGACTTGACAAAAATTATCTCATAAGATCTTCACAACGATGCTGGGAAGAAGGTGCTAGTTTTATACTTGAGGAAACTAAGGCTGAGAGAAGATTAAGTGACTTGCCCAGGGTCACATAGCTAGTAAGTATCTGAGATCAATTTGGGCTCAGATCTTCCTGATGACCTGGAATGCAACTTTTCCCCCAGGTAAGCCATTCTGAAACTTATAGTTCTAATTGTTGGGGAAATTTTTTTTTTTACTCAAGTCTATGTCTGTTTCTCTACATTTTCTACTTATTGTTCATTGTTTTGCTCTATGGGACCAAGCAGAACAATGCTAATTCCTTTTCTACATGAAAACTCTTCAGATACCTGAAGATGTTTATCCTGTTCCCTTTTGCGATTTTTTTTTCCCTTTTGGCTAAATGTTGTTAGTTCCCTCCATTAATTTTCATGTGACATGTTCTCCAGTCTTCTAACCATCAGAATTTCTCTCTTGTGGACATGTTTCAACTTCTAACCATCACAATTTCTCTCTTGTGGACATGTTTCAACTTGTTAATGTCCTTCCTAAAATGTGGTCCATAGAACTGAAAATAGAATTCTGGGTGTGGCACAACCACATAGAACATTTCCAACAGAACTCTTTTCTCATTTATTCAGGATTTTTCTTATTGAAGTTTGGAATAGCAGTAACTCTTTTTTCCTTCAGGATCACACTCTTATATTGAACAAAAAGTCCAATAAAACCCCCAGATCACTACTGTATAGTTATATGACTGCACATATTACAGTGTAAATAACAAATGGCTTTGTATCTCCAGCTGTGATGAAGTGAAGAGCATGCCAGATTTGGAGGCAGAGAACTTTTTGTTTGGATCTTGTTTCTGCTACTTTCTATCTGGGTGATCTTGGGCCAGTAACTTAACTTCTCGGTACTTAGGTTTGGATTTGATGATCTCTGTGGTCACTTCTTATGCCAGATCTATAGTCCTACAAGTTTTTTTTTTTACAAGAACTATTTTCTATGACTTTATCTAAGTCATTATCAAAATATTTAGCAAAACAGTTCCAAAGACAAATCTTTGAAGCACTTCATTAGAGACCTCCACTCAAGGTGACAATGTCCCTTTTAAAGACTACTCTTTGAATCTGGTCATTCAAATAGTTCCTTATCCATCTAACTAATGCAAATCTTACCCACAAGCATAACACTTAGTCGAGTGCTTTGCTGAAAGATAAATGTATTATTTTTACATTTCCCTCATATGTGACTCTTGATGCTAGTACCTTCTTTCTGTTGATTATCTCTAATTTATTATCTCTCTCTTTCCATCCATCCATCTCCCTATATCTTGTTTGTATGTAATTGTTTGTGTGTTTTCTCTCTTATTAGACTGTAAAGTCATTGAGAGCCAGGACTATCTTTTGCCTTTCTTTGTCTTTCCAGTATTTAGCACATTGCCTGCCACATAGTAGATGCTTAATACATGCTAATTGACTGACTGATGGACTAACTGATATATCAATCTGGCATGAATTGTGATTGTATATAGTAACTAAGGGTTTCTTTTTCTAAGTTCTCACAAAACATCCCTTTACTGATGTGTTCTACCATTTTTCTAGAAGTTAAGCTTACTGCTCTGTAGTTCACAAACAGCACCCTTTTCTGTTTTGTAAAAACTGGAATAGTATTTTTCTTTGTCCTTATTCTCCAAGATCTTTCAAAAAGCTACCAGTAACACCTTAGGAATTACAAATTTACCCTTTCAAAACCATAGTTGCAAATGACATAGTTTTGATAACATCTTAGTCATACATTTCAATAAGCTATCATTTTGTATACCTAGCTTCATAGAATATCATGTTTGAAAGACAAGGCAAGGCAGCTGGAGGGGAAAAAAAGCTTCTTCTGGAATTCTGGTGATTAAAAAAGAAGCTGAAAATACAGATTCCAAACCTCAGAGGGATACTTTATTCATCTTTCTAGACCTCACTCAAGGGCTATTCTCAGCATTGTCTAATAGTCAGTTACTACTCTGCTTAACTAATTAAACATATAAAGCTGTTATTCTTTATGTTATCTTTTTGGAGGCATTGATAAAAATTTACAAAAACTTACTTATCCTATTGAACTTGTGGTATAGGAAAGTTTTCATACCAGGGTCATTTTTAAGCTAAAAAACAAATATTAATAAGTAGTTTAGTTGTGTCCAAGTCTACATGACCCCATAGACTTTTTGTCCATGGGGTTTTTTTGGCAAAGATACTGGAGTGGTTTGCTATTTCTCCATGTTACAGATGTGGAACTGAGGCAAATAGGGATCATATAGATAGTATCTGCAGTCATATTTGAACTCAGATCTTCCTCACTCCAATGCTTTATCTGCGGTACCACCTAGCTGTCCAGTACTAGTCAGTAAGAACTTAGATTTAGAGAAATCATCACAAAACAACTCTCTAAAAGTTATTCATATTTCAAGTTTCCTCTTAATTTATTGGCATATATTTTTTGTTTTCAGAGTGAAAAAAATGATTGGTTAGGGATAAAACTGTTTTGAAACTTAGACTCAATCTATTTTATACAGAACAGAAGCAAAAAAAATGTGGAAATTTGCTTTGAAATGCTTTCAGAATTGATCCTTAGAATCTTGTATTACTTGTAGTGGTAGTTAACTATTCTAAAGGTACAATATCAGATTATTGTTCATATTGGTGTATTAAATTGAAACTCCCTGATCGTATTTTTTCATTTTACACATCGTCAGAGCCTTGGACCCTAATCTCTTTCTTTGACTGACAGTAGCAGCCAGGGAAAGAACACTTGTATTGTTTGTGATAGTGGCATCTGTTCAACTTGATTCATTTGAGGGTATTTGCATATTCTTAAGTATTTCTTCTGAGAAGACCTAAATCCTTCTCAAGTGTTTGATGCATTTTTGAAATTCATTCATAAGGTATCTACATGCACTAATAGTTCTGTATAATATTGCTAGCATAATCTTGACAGATAAGGCTAGTTTTTTTAAACAAGGTATTCTTTGGGGATGACACATTACATTCTGACTTATTCTGCTGGGCAGAAATGTCAAGTACTTTGGCAAAAGGATGCTCGAATATTTTGATTAAATTAGTATTCCTCATTTGAGACAAGTTTTTCAACCATAATAAATGTACAAATTTTATTAAAAATCATTCAAAAGTGTTTATAGTATTGGATTTTTTACATCTTGAATTGCAAATGGAAGTAGTTGTTTACATTTTTGTTAAAGTCTGAGATGTTGTAATATATAGTACATTGTGTATAGATTGTTTTAATTGTTAAAAACTTGTCACGACACTACAATAAAATAAATATGAGTGCTGATGTTTTTCCTCCTAATTTTTATTATTTGCACTGGAAGCTTTTGAAAGCTAAATCAAAATACTATCATTTTTATTTCAAAGTTTACCTCTTGATAACTTTTCAGAAACAAACAGCAGGGTTATATGTAGTCTAAATCATTGCCTTTTCCTTTTTCTGCCCTCCTTAGGCTTTTCTTTCCCAGCCTGCCTTTTGATCCTCCATACGCTTCCCTTTGAGATTTTTGCTGCCTGCAATTCTATACTTGTTTCATTTGGAGATCAGAATTGTGACCATGCTTAGAATTCAATCAGAAATGGAGCCCTGGATGTAGCAATAACTTAGCTAACACCTTTTTAAAGTTACTGTTATATAGCACTTTGCTTGAAAGAACAGTGTTTCTAACTTCTGCTGGTTTAAGTAAGATACAGTTTGTCAAAAATTGTTCTTTTGGACTGTTAATTAAATAACATTAAACTGTATTATTATATTTCTCTTTCAGGAATCTCCCTCAGGACGTAGAAAAGCACTTGCTACTAGCAGCATCAATATGAAACAGTATGCAAGTCCTATGCCTACACAGACAGATGTCAAGTTAAAATTCAAGCCATTATCTAAAAAAGTTGTATCTGCCACTCTCCAGTTCTCGTTATCTTGCATTTTTCTTCGTGAAGGAAAAGCCACGTAAGTTATTTTTCCATTAAATATCTTGCTTTAAATTTTCTTTCAAAGGAAGTACTGGGTAGAGGACTGTTCTGTACTGGCTGGCTGGCTGTTGTCCTTTGTTCTCAAAGAGGAACAAAATTACATCACTATGATAAAGTTTCAGTGTGTCTGACTGTGGCTGATCAGACCAATACGAATTTAAAGTGCTCTGCCACAGATTGGGTACAATAGTCCATGTGAATATTTGGGGTAGATACTCTAAATTTGTGCATCCTACATTTCCTTTGAGCTGTTTCAATTCTGCTTTGTTCATAGAGCACAGCATCTTCTCTGATATGGGCATGCCATGCTGAGCGGTCCTGTGCCACTGTCTCCCATGTCACACAATCAATTCCAAAGTTCTTGAGAGTGTTTTTGTATCGCCTTTTCTGACTACCATGTGATTGCCAACCCCATGCGAGTTCTCCATAAAATAGTGTTTTTGGCAAGCGTACATTTTGCATTCAAGCAATGTGGCTAGCCCATTGGAGTTGCACTCTCTGAAGCATTGTTTGAATGCTTGGCAGTTCAGCTCGAGCAAGGACTTCAGTGTCTGGTACCTTATCCTGCCAGGTGATCCTCAGAATCTTCCTAAGACAGTTCAAATGGAAGAAATTCAGTTTCTTGGCATGGGGCTGGTAGATTGCCAGTGTTTCACAGGCATATGACAATGAGGTGAGCACAACTTCTGTTCTACGCCATCAATAGTTGAGAACATGCTTCATCATGCCATTCATTCTCATCAAACTTTGAGAATCTTTTTTTTTTATATATATATATTTTTTTATTTAACTTTTAACATTTATTTTCACAAAGTTTTGGGTTACAAATTTTCTCCCCTTTTATCCCCTCCCCCCCCAAACCCAAGCATTCTAATTGCCCCTGTGACCAGTCTGCTCTCTCTTCTATCCTCCCTCTCTGCCCTTGTCTCCGTCTTCTCTTTTGTCCTGTAGGGCCAGATAGCTTTCTTTACCCCTTAACCTGTATTTCTTATTTCCTAGTGGTAAGAACATTACAGTTGATCCTAACACTTTGAGTTCCAACTTCTTTAGCTCCCTCCCTCTCCACCCCTTCCCTTTGGAGGACAAGCGATTCAATATAGGCCAAATCTGTTTAGTTTTGCAAATGATTTCCATACTAGTTGTGTTGTATAGGACTAACTATATTTCCCTCCATCCTATCCTGTCCCCCATTACTTCTATTCTCTTATGATCCTTTCCCTCCCCATGAGTGTCGACCTCGGATTGCATTCTCCTCCCCATGCCCTCCCCTCTATCCTCCCCCCCACCCTGCTTGTGCCCTTGTCCCCCACTCTCCTGTATTGTGAGATAGATTTTCCTATCAAAATGAGTGTGCATTTTGTTCTTTCCTTTAGTGGAATGTGATGAGAGTAGACCTCATCTTTTTCTCTTGCCTCCCCTCTTTATCCCTCCACTAATAAGTCTTTGCTTGCCTCTTTTATGAGAGATAATTTGCCCCATTCAATTTCTCCCTTTCTCCTCCCAATATTTCTCTCTCACTGCTTGATTTCATTTTTTTTTTTAAGATGTGATTCCATCCTCTTCAATTCACTCTGTGCACTCTGTCTCTATGTATGTGTGCATGTGTGCATGTGTGTGTGTGTAATCCCACCCAGTACCCAGATACTGAAATGTTTCAAGAGTTACAAATATTGTCTTTCCATGTAGGAATGTAAACAGTTCAACTTTAGTAAGTCCCTTATGACTTCTCTTTGCTGTTCACCTTTTCATGGTTCTCTTCATTCTTGTGTTTGAAAGTCAAATTTTCTTTTCAGCTCCGGTCTTTTCATCAAGAATGCTTGAAAATCCTCTATTTCATTGAAAGACCATTTTTTCCCCTGAAGTATTATACTCAGTTTTGCTGGGTAGGTGATTCTTGGTTTTAGTCCTAGTTCCTTTGACTTCTGGAATATCCTATTCCATGCCCTTCGATCCCTTAATGTAGAGGGTGCTAGATCTTGTGTTATCCTGATTGTATTTCCACAATACTTGAATTGTTTCTTTCTAACTGCTTGCAATATTTTCTCTTTGACCTGGGAATTCTGGAATTTGGCCACAATGTTCCTAGGAGTTTCTCTTTTTGGATCTCTTTCATGCGGTGTTCTGTGGATTCCTTGAATATTTATTTTGCCCTCTGGTTCTAGAATCTCAGGGCAGTTTTCCTTGATAATTTCATGGAAGATGATGTCTAGGCTCTTCTTTTGATCATGGTTTTCAGGTAGTCCCAGAATTTTTACATTGTCTCTCCTGAATCTATTTTCCAGGTCAGTTGTTTTTCCAATAAGATATTTCACATTATCTTCCATTTTTCCAATCTTCTCGCTATGTTCTGTGATATCTGTCTTTCTCATAAAGTCCTTAGCGTCCATCTGTGCCATTCTAGTTTTGAAAGAACTATTTTCTTCAGTGAGCTTTTGAATCTCCTTTTCCATTTGGCTAATTCTGCTTTTGAAAGCATTCTTCTCCTCATTGGCTTTTTGAACCTCTTTTGCCAATTGAGTTAGGCTAGTTTTCAAGGTGTTAATTTCTTCAACATTTTTTTGGTTCTCCTTTAGCAGGGAGCTGATCTGCTTTTCATGCTTCTCTTTCATCCCTCTCATTTCTCTTCCCAGTTTTTCCTCCACCTCTCTAACTTGATTTTCAAAATTGTTTTTGAGCTCTTCCGTGGCCTGAGCCCATTGGGTGGGCTGGGATACAGAATCCTTGATTTCTGTGTCTTTGTCTGATGGTAAGCATTGTTCTTCCTCATCAGAAAGGAAGGGAGGAAATGTCTGTTCTCCAAGAAAGTAGCCATCAATAGTTTTATTTCTTTTCCCTTTTCTGGGCATTCTCCCCAGCCAGTGACTTGACCTCTGAATATTCTCCTCACACCCACCTCACCTCCTGGTCTTCCCAGCCAGCGTTTGGGGACTGAGATTCAAATGCTGCTTCCCGCCTTAGGGCTTTTGGCAGGGGCAGGACTGCTATTCAGTGTGAGAATTAAGTTCAGATGGTCAGGTCAGGGCAGGGCCGCCTCTCAGGCTCAGTTCCCTCAGGGGGTTTATGTACAGACCTTCCACAATGGATCCAGGCTCCCGCCCGCTTGGGGAGCCCCTGTCTGCAACCACCTCTCAGCTTCTATCTCCCGGGGGGGCCCGAGCCATGGGGGCACCCCACTCCCCTCTCGACCCGCCAAAGAGACCCTCTCACTGACCCCCGTCACCTGTGGGTGGAGGGGCTTGTGCCGCCGCTGGAGATCCCATCCCTGAAGCCTGCTCAGATCTGTACCTCTCGGAGCCGCGGCTGCCGCAGGTCTGGGCTGGGCTCCATGTCTGCAGCGCGACGGACCTTTTGTGAGAGGTTTGCAGGTCCCTCTGTGAGTGGAGAGACCCGCGTGGCCGCTGGAGATCCCGTCCCCGTAGCCTGCTCGGATCTTTTCCTCACGGTGTCGCGGCTGCTGCAGGGCTGCACTCAGCTCCCAGTCCCGGCACCCAGTCCGCAGCACGAAGGACCCCCCGCGAGAGGTTTGCAGGTCTCTCTGGAACAGAAATCTCCCTCGCTCCAATATTCCGTGGCCTCTGGGTGCAGAATTCACCATGAGTTGATCCCCTCTAGCCGATCTGTGGGTTGTGGGTTTGGAGCTATGTGTATGTGCGTCTTTCTACTCCGCCATCTTGGCTCCGCCCCCCCAAACTTTGAGAATCTTAATGAAATGAACTTTTTGTTATAACTGTAGTCACTTATTTCAGAAAATGAGCAATAATACAAAAGTGAACATAAGTGGCATTAAATTTTTAAAAATCACATTCTAAGGTGCCATTTGTGTTCTGTTCCCTTCAGGATCATTTTGTATTTTGTATACATCTCATAGCCCACCTTCTCCAAGAGGCCATTCCTAGCCCTTTCAGCTGCTAGTGCCATCCCCATTCAGATTACCTTCCATCTATTTTGTATACTTTTTGGTTTTTGAAGTTCCGTACACATTTAACTCATTTGATTCAAACAAAAGGTAATATAATCAAAAGAAAAAGAAAATAATTTGGTTTTTTTTTTTGGTAAATATTCCCAGTTCCATGAATTGATTCTTGTGTAGAATGGTTTCATACCTCCTCAGCTTTCTCATCCTTTCCTCCAAACTCACTTCAAGACTGTCACTACTGTAATATGAAATTAGCAGCATGGGCGCTTTAGTCTCCAGTGCAGATTGTAATCCATTCATACCTCATCTACTTTGTGTCTTTTCCAAATCTAAATTTGTCAGTGAATTCACTTGGTACCCATATGTGACTCTTTAGACAGTTCTCCCTTCCCCTCCTGATTAGAGTTGCTTCCTATTCCTTCTGTAATAATTTTATTCAAAGGGATGCTGTCTTTTCTCTGAAAGGAAATACAGCATCCCAAACTGAATAGTCTTTTTTTAACCAACATTTTCTTCACAGTGGGAGGATTATACGTCCATCAATGCCAGGCCTAGGGGCCTGTGTGGGCTACCCGAGTCTTTCTTACCTCACCTCCGAGGTCTTCGGTTGGCCAAAACCGGATGCACGTATGAGAGAAAGGACGTTCCAGAGTCGAACAAGGGTTGAGCTTTATTTCAGGGTCTGGGTTACAAGTGCAGGGGGGTCTTCCTTAGGAGGAAGAGGGGGAGATTTCCTAAGGAGGCTAAGCTTAAGGGATTGGAAGTAGAAGTACAAGCGGGGAGAGAGGGGGAGGGGAGAGAGGAAAGAAGAAAGCAGAGCCTACCGTCCTCTTGGCTCCTCACGTGCTAAGAGAAGCTTTCAGGCTTCCTCAATCCTACTTAACCTTCAGCCACACAGTTTGCATCTCAATACCGTGCTGTTAGGTAACTAGGTGTGCTCCAATCCGGGACAATCTCCAGGGCAGGGAGACTCCACCCATCACGTATCTCCCGGGGAGAGGCGGAAATACCTGACCTAGCCGAGCTAGCTCAGTCTGACCTTCTCGAATCCCCGCTGTTCATGGAGGGCCTCGTAAGACTCTAAGATTTAGAAGTCCCACTTTTACCCGCCCGAGACCGTCCACACGGAATTGAGCTTCCAATCCCAACACATCAACATATGAAAAATTTAAGAAGCAAGTTAGTGTAGGAGCTAGAAGTAGGGCTTATGATCTGGGCAGCAATGCCATTTCCAAGACTCTGGGGTTCCTCCTCTATTAAAATGTAAAACTTGCCTTTCATTTGTATCTCCAGCACTTAGTATAATGCTTGGCACATATTAATGCTTAATAAATGCTCTTCTTCCTTTTTTCCTTCCTTCCTCCCTCATTCCTTTCTCCTTCCCTTTCTCCCTTCCTGGTTCTCCCTGCCCCTTCCTTCCTTGTTCCCTCTCTCCCTTCCTTTTTTCATTCTGAATAGTTTTCATAGTTCTGCTTGCTTCCCTTTGCATCAGTTTATGTCTTTTGATACTTTTCTGTATTCTTCATAGTCATCATTTCTTATAGCACAGTAATATTCTGTTATACTCATATAGCATAATTTGTTTAGCAGTTTTCCAGTAGATGGGCATCAATCTCCATGGTTTCCATTTTTCAATACTGTAGAAAAGTAGTATTATAAATATTTTGATGTCTGTGGAGACTAAAAAGTCAACGACCCCCTTGGTGAGCTTAGCTGATGCGTCTTTGGGTTAAAGAGTATAGACATTTTAGTCTCTTAGAACAATTCTAAATTGCTTTCTAGAATAATTGGACTGATTCATAGCTCCACAAACAATATATTAGTACACTTCATCTAAACCCGGTCAAACATTGACTCTTTCCATCTTTTTTAAGAAAACTTTTCCAGTTGGCTGAATTTGAGGTGAAACTTAGGTTGTTTTGTTTTTCATTTCTCTTTTATTAATTTGGAGTGTTCTTAAATATGGTTGTTAATATTGTGCGCTTCCAAGAATCTTGGAATGGGGCAGCTAGGTGGTACAGTGGATAGAACACCAGTGCAGGAGTCAGGAGGACCTGAATTCAAATCTCACCTCAGACACTTGACCTTGGGCAAGTCACTTAATCCCAATCGCCTCATCCTGGGTCATCTCCAGTCATCTGGTCACTGAATTCAGATGGCTCTGGAGGAGAAGTGAGGCTAGTGACCTGCATAGCCCTCCCTCACTCAAAATGAAGTCAAGTGCAAGTCATGTCATTATTTCTTTGATGGCATGGGCTTCTTTGGCAGTGAAGGACAAACACACATGTGTCTAGTTATTTACATGTTGTCTTAAATGTATGTTGCTTGAAGACAGGAACTGTTTTTTTGCCTTTATATCCCTACCACTTAGCAAAGTGCCTGGCACAGAATAAGCGCTTAATGAATTCTTGTTGTTTGACTGATATGAAAAGGCCTTATATAAAAAAAGCTTATGAATAAAAAGGACAGATGCATAAGAGAGGAACTTTTAATGATTTCTTGCCCTTTGGCTGAATTTTCCTAGAATTTTATATTTAGTCAAGAAGCATTTATTAAGTGCTGTGTGCCAGACACCGTTTTGGATGCTAGGGATACATTAATAGGAGGTAGAAGCCAGAAGTGGATTGATCAATGCATGGTAAATAAATAAATTGTTCAATATCATTGCTATCCTAAAGCATTAATTAAGCGATTGTATGTGGTCCGGCAAAATTGTACAAAATCCCATGCCTCTAGGAGATTGAAATTTAAGACAGGCAAAGTAATATGGACACACACACCTAGAACACATAGATGACAGAAAAAGAACATTGAAGATAGTTGCATCTTATATGTGGGATAACAGTACATGATCTTTTAGGATTTCACTATAAGATTAATTATATAACTAATTATATAACTGGGGTGAGAGCACAATGAGAGTAAGAATGAAATTTCCAACTGTACTTGAAAAAGCAAGAAGAAAAATACTACTGTCTTTCAAAGCAAATTTGCATGTATTGGGTAGAGTGGAAATGAGAATAGTTACTGTTTATATTACTGCCTAGATCTAATTTCAAATTCATCACATTTTGAGATTTGGTGCCAATTTACATAGCAATAAATGATTCAGTTAAAAACAACAAGTGAAGATAATTGACGGTAGTGATTCTCTCTTTAGGAAAGTTGAGAGCCAGTTTAGTGAGATGAAATGATTGCCTAGAGAGGTACAATTAAGGAATCCTTAGTAATCCATCCTAGAATACTAAGTCAGAGCCCCAAACTAATTTCTCATCTAGCTCGACTATTTTAGAGTTTCTCTTACTTCTCTACTGTTCCCCAGGAATCTCATGAAAAGAGCTAACCTCCTCATCCTGTAACCTCACTAGCTTTGATAACTGTACTTCATTACTAGCCTCTACCTCACCGATTGGAGGTTAGAGCCAGTGAACTCCAAGTCAGACATCTCCTCATTTGTCACCTGGCAGCCCTACTTTGGGACTTTTTCATCAGGCACCTGAGGAAGGGGCCTTTTCCCCAACCCCTACTTTCGAGCTTCATTTTGTGTTTTGTCTTCCCATATTAAATTGTATCTTCCTCCAGATCAGGGACTGCCTTTCTTTTTCAGTATTTGTATCCCCAGTGTCTAGCACAATAACACAGTGCCTGTCATGTGTTGTTGTTCAGTTGTTTCAGACATACAACTCTTTGTGATCCAATTTGTAGTTTTCTTGGCAAAGATGATGAAATCATTAGCCATTTCCTTCTCCAATTCATTTTATAGATGAGAAAACTGAGGCAAACAAGGTTAAGTGCTTTGTCCAGGGTCACACAGCTAGTAAGTGTCTGAGGCTACATTTGAACTTGGGAAGATGTTTTCCTGACTCTAGGCCTAGAACTGTTATCTACTGAGCTGCTTGTCTATCATAATAGTAGGTGCTTAATAAATATTTATTGACAATTATTGACTCAAAGTAAGAACATTATTGAGTAAGAACCTTTCTGATTCAGAACCTGAAATTGCAAGTAAAAAAAAAAATAAAAATAAAGGAAAGCAAATTTAAGAAGGGATAACACAACATTAACAGAAAACCCTTTGATTAAAATGTCTTTGTTGCTACAGAAAGTAAAGATTAGTCAATAACATATTCAGAAGCCTAGATGATAGAAAATTCAGTCAAATCAGATGGCTTGTCCTAATGAACCTAGACTTACTCACTTTCAATTTAAAAAATAAACACATTTAGTAGCTCCTTCCTGCTCCTCACATCATCCACTTTCAGAATGTTCAAGTATAATGGTAATAAAAAGGAGGAGTGGCATATAAGATGCATGTTGCTTCAACAGAAAAGCAAAAAGATTGTGCATATGTCGAGGGAAGTGATTGAAGCTTAACTTCCTGAAAATCTGCAAAACAGCAGGGTAGAATAAGATCCATAATTACTGGCTCAGAATCTCCATAGTTGTATATGGAGTATTACCAAAGCACCTTACCAGCTTCATCCTGGAAAAAATGTCATCTAACCTTTCCTAACAGAAGGCGTGGCATATCTATTACTGACAAATGAAAATAACAGTGACTTTTCCAAATATAGCACAATTGTTTGTTTACACACTTTATGCAAAGCATTCCCAACTTGTTATCATTTTTAAAAATCAACAATTAATGCAGTGAAAAGAGCAGATTCTGGAGTCAGAGGACCTGTATTCACATCCCATCTCTGAAGCTAACTATCTCTGTCACCTCTGTAGATACTTAGCCTTAGATTTCTCATCTTTTTAGTGACTGAGTTGGACTAAGTGGTCGTTGAAGTCCTTTCTGGTTCTCCCCCATGACCCTATATATATTCCTGTGACCCATGAAGATAACATCAAGGAAAAGGAATGTTCTAAAAAATCTTAGGGTTGTGTATTAAAGTGCAGCTTATATAGAATCAGAAATTATTGGGGAGGGAAACACTCAAAAGCACCATAACCTTTGTATTCTCTTTACTGATTATCATATACTTTCCTTCAAGTTAGTTCCAACCCTCCTTGTTTATTTATAAGCTACAGATAAATAAAGTAGAACTGAGAGGTAGTGATAATACTATAGTATTTGATATTCATAGGGAAATGACTTTCTACTTAAAACATATTGCCAACACAATAATGACAAGAACAGTTGGTATAAAACTTTTGGTATTCTTCAGAGAAATAGTTTTACCCCATTATGATTTTGCTTAGTCTTAACATTCACCATAATCTCTCCTAATTAGAATGACTTCTGAGAGAGTCAAATCTTCTATTGTTTTTGGACTTCTTTGCATTTTTCTGTATAATACCTTTCTGCCCCAAGAGCTACACCATTAGGAAGTCTCATTGCATTAATTGCAAAATTAAATGAACCTTAGCATTCATATTGGATCCTCTAACAGGAGGGCAGAATCATGAGCTCCAAAACCTCCATGTAAGAAGAGAGCCTTGCACATTTTTCTCCCGATTTTCCATCAGCTGCACTGCTTTTGGATTTATTTGGAGTCCTCCATCATTCTCTTTGTGCCCTACACTATTTAGTTTCCTCTTATATGTTGCCTTTCCCTGTTAAAAGGTAAGTTCTTTGAGGATAGGGACTGTCTTTTTATTTGTACCCCCATAATTTAACACAGGGCATGGCATATAGTTAATGTCTGACAAACCAGAACATTTTATTAATCACTTGATGCACATGGATAACAACATTAAGCTGTATAGCTCCACCAAAATCACATTAAACAGCTCCCTTACTTTGTTTAGTCTTTCTGTAGTGATATAAAATATCACTTGGTGTAAAATTCATAATATTCTCTCTATATTTTTTAAAAAAAGATTTAAGACTTCAAAATTGAATGTGGAGAACATGTTAAGCCAGTGGATGAAGCAATACTTAGGAATACTTTGGTGTTCTTCAGGAGAGACATATCAAGTATAAGGATATTAAAGAGAAGGTTGTGGTCTGATATGTCAAGAGATTTATTAGTATCCTGGAATCAAAGCTGTATTAGAAGAATACATTTAAAACAATTAACACCCATGAAATATCAGTCCCGATGCACTTTCAGAACTGTAAAATTGACCATAACAAATTTGGAAAAGTATCCAAATAAAAGTTCATACACCATTGTTGTTCTTGTTAACAATAACTAGCATTTACATGGTGCTTTAAGGTTTCCAAAGTGTTTAACAACCCTGTAAGGTCAGTGCTTTTGTTTCACAATTTGCAGATGAGGAAACTGAGACGGAAAGGAAGAGAGAAGGTAAACAAGCATTTATTTAGTACCTACAATGTGCCAAGCACTGTACTAAATGCTTTACAACTATTATTTTCTCATATGATCCTCAGAGCAACCCTGAGGGGAGGTACTTTTATGATCTTCATTTTAGAATTGAGGAAACGGAAAAGTTAAGTGAACTGCCCTGGTCACACAGCTAGTAACTACCCAAAGCTGGATTCAAACTCAGGTCTTCCTACCTCCAAGTCCTGTGCTCAGTCCAGGCACCACCTAGTTGCTTATCACAGGTCCTTTCAACATTGGACCTCTATTGAAAGGTTAGTAGTTACTCCATGAAATGATCAAGACTTGATAGGTAATCACAGAACACATGATAAGTGGAAAACATACAGAAACACTTTAGGGACAAGAATATATCACTTCAGTGAGTAATAGTAAAGACTGCCAACCAGTGTATTTTATTGGATTTTTCCTTTATAAGCAAAAGTTATTTACTTCTAGATGGAGTGTATGAAATAAGGTCCAAAAATTGAATCCAAAGGCTCTCTATGGATAACATCCACATGAATTTAGTCAGGAACATGTTAAAAGGAAAAGAACAAATGACTGAGTTGGTTGGAGAAAAGAGTGATTTAGAATGGCAATTCAGGACCAGGTTTTGTTACCAGAAATTAAAGAAGGTACCCACTCAGTAATCAGTGTTGATTATATAAAGAAACAGTAGAATCAGCAATGTATCAGTATTTAACAAGTGTTGGATACCTAGCAAAGCATGAACTGCTGACAGAATTCTGCATCAGAAGCTTTCTGTCTTTCATAGACTAATAGCAACAAATTCCTGTACTACAAGCATAAATCTCAAAATATCTGGGAGAATATAACCAATAAACTATGCTAAAACTGGACCACCATTACAGACTGAACTGTTGCCACAGTCTGCTAGACATAATATTTATGCATAAAAATTTAAGAACAATGTTTTTAGACTTCTGGTGGCAGAGCCACGACAATAGAATAGAGGAAGCACTCAGTCAAGCTCTCCCAACATTCCCTTATAAGGAACTTTAAAATGACACTTCAAATTGAATTCTGGAGTGATAGACCCAACAGAAAGTCAAGGTGAGACATTCCTAGAGCCCAAGACAGTTTAGGAGGTCAGAAAGAAAGATCTGTGACATGGGGGTGGAGGGCAGGCCTGGACCCCATGTTGTGAAATACCACATTGGGCATGAGTGTTCAGGGAAGACTAGTACCTCTGGTGTGAGGGCTGCCATGCCCTTTTCAGGGCTGCTTTCCACCTTTGGGTTCCACCTGATTCACCCAACTCTCACCTGTGGTTCCAAGAAGCTGTAAGTGGCTGTAGTGGCCATACCCTAATAAAGCTTTTTGACAATCTAAAGCAGATTGAGTGTAACTGAGGGGAGTCTCAGACCTGTTGGTGAGTTAGGGAGGTGTCTACCTGAAGCATGTAAGACTTCCCTTGGCAGATGAATGGGCATATGAGAACATTTTATTCCAGTGACCATGAGGGCAGCTGAAGCAGGCACTATGGAGTGCTTAGAGCTTGGTTAGGCATCAAAGATGCCAAGGCCTCCACTGCATTCCATGCCATCATCAGTCATTTTGACTTTTGTCTTGCCACTGGAGTCTGATGATTCTGAAGGAGAGAATGAGACCTCCAACTTCTTGAAGCTTAAATCCAAGTTGTGCACAAATCAAAAGATATTATCTATACCAAGAGTGGAGAATCTGTGACCTCGAGGCCACAGATGGCCCTCTAGGTCCTCAAGTGTGACCCTTTGATTGAATCCAGTTTTCATAGAACAAATCCCCTTAATGAAAGGATTTGTTCCAAAAAACTTGGACTCAGTCAAAAGACTGCACCCCAGGACCTAGAAGGCCACCTGTGGCTCAAGGCCACAGGAACCTACCCCTGACCTATACCATGAAAAGACAATGAATGGTTTGGTAAAAGAGGTACAAAAATAACTAAGAAAATAACACCTTGAAAAATAAAATTGGCCAAATGGAAGAAGAGGTACAAAAATTCACTGATGAAAATAGCTACTACAAAGCAGAATTGGCCAAATGGAAAGAAAGGTACAAAAGCTCACTAAAGGAAATAATTTTTTTTTTAGTATTAGAATGGGCAAGTGGAAGCTAATGATTCCATGAGACATCAAGAAATAATAAAACAAAGTCAAACGAATGAAAAATTAGAAGAAAATATAAGACATCTTATAAGAAATATAACTGACCTGAAAAACAGATCTAGGAGAGATAATTTAGGAATTATTGGACTACCTGAAAGCCATACTCAAAGAAAGAGTCTACACGTTATATTTCGAGGAATTATCAAGGAAAACTGCCCTTATATCCTAGAACCAGAAGATAGAATAAAAATTAAAAGAATCCACTGATAATTACCTGATAGAAATTCCTAAATGAAAACTTCCAGGAAATTATAGCCAAATTTTGGAGTTCCTAGAGAACACTTCAAACAGTCAGAAAGAAACCATTCCAATACCATAGTGCCACAATCAGAATTACCCAAGACTTAGTGGCTACCATGTTAAAGGAGCAGAGGACTTGGAATATAATACAGACCAGCATTTCAAAATGTATACCAAAACAAGGTCAAAATGGTAAATAATTTTAGACATAAAAAGTGATATTATAAGAAAATTTGGGGAGCATAGAAAAAAGTACCTGCCAGATCTATAAATAAGGGGAAAGTTTTTAAACCAAACAAGAGATAGACAGGATTAAAGGAAATGGATAATTTTATTTACATGAAATTAAAAGACTTTTTGCACAAACAGAATTAATATAGCCAAAATTAGAAGGGAACCAGGAAATTGGGAAGAATTTTTAATAACAAATTTCTCTGATTAAGACCTCATTTCTCAAATATGTAGGGAACTGAGCCATATTTATAGAAATAAGAGCTATTCTTCATTTGATAATCAAAGGATATGAACAGGCAGTTTTCAGAAAAAATTGAAGTTATCAGTAGTGACTTGAAAAAATGCACTAAATCATTAGTAATTAGAGAAATGCAAATTAAAACAACTCTGAGATAGCACCTCACTCCTATCAGATTAACTAACATGGCAAAAAAAAGAAAAAGACACATGCTATTAGTGATAAGAAAAATTGGGATACTAATGCACTGTTGGAGTTGTGAACAATTCCATTCTGGAGAACAGTTTGAAACTACACCTAATAAAAGGCTAAAAATCTTTGTATATTCTTTGACCCAGCAATATCACTACTAAGTTGATCCCAAAGATATCAAAGAAAAGGAGAAAAGACTTAAATTATTTGTTTAAAAATACAAAATATTTCTATTATGTATAATATGCAATACAGTCCTATAGGTACATATATATGTATGTATGTACACATATATATACACATGTATATATGCATATACAAACATATACATGTATGTACTATATATATAGCATTTGTCCTCTTCAAAAATGAAGGACAAGCACAACCTGTGAGTAGACCGAGCTTCCTGAGTGGGAATTCAGCCAAGTTGGGTAACTTAGCTCATCCTTTCCTCCTTTCCAAAGGAAGGTTAATTCTGATGGCCAGAAGCTACCCGGTTAATTTGGGCTATACTGGCTACATCTTTTTTCTTTCTTCTTCCTTCCTTCCTTCCTTCCTTCCTTCCTTCCTTCCTTCCTTCCTTCCTTCCTTCCTTCCTTCCTTCCTTCCTTCCTCCCTCCCTCCCTCCCTCCCTCCCTCCTTTCTTTCTTTCTTTCTTTCTTTCTTTCTTTCTTTCTTTCTTTCTTTCTTTCTTTCTTTCTTTCTTTCTTTCTTTCTTTCTTTCTTTCTTTCTTTCTTTCTTTCTTTCTTTCTTTCTTTCTAGATGTTCCTATACCAAATTTTTATAATCTCCAAGCTATATGTAACAAAAAGTTTACAAAATGTAGAGATCTAGGAGAAACAATCAAAAGCATATGGAAACAGGATGAGGAGCATGTCAGTCAAATCAATCAATCATCCTTCTTTTGTTTTCTCTGGAACTGTAGCAATGATGTTCTCAGTGAATATCTAGATGAAGTATTAACATATATCCTTATGCTGTTAGCAATAAATGTGAAAGAGTAATAGAAGCACAGTCTGTCCTAGGTTCATTTATCTGAAGACCATCAAAAAATAACAAATGATAATTATACCTGAAACATAGAGCACTTTGTCCTTTACATACATTATCTCATTGGATTCTCATTACTATCCAGCAAGGTAGTTACTTACTATTTTGCCCTCAGTTTGTAGAAGAAACTGATGCCCAGAGAGGATCCTACCACATATAAGTGTATGAGGTATATTGCTTTCAGTTTTTTATGACATGAGGGTTCAACATTCTTTTAATTATGCAAAGCCTCTAGAAATATATACTATTCTTTTTCTAATTTTAGTGGTGCAAAGGAGGCAATATTTAGGACATTAGCTTGGAAGGATAGCATGGTAAAGGGAAAGTTTTTTTTTTTTAAGTCAATGGACAACTGAGCATGTATATATTATATATATATGTAGGCATCAGGGAATAATTAACTAATTAATGCTTATTTATTGGGATTGGAGTGCAAAGGAAGGAGGGATGGGTAAAAATAGGAGAGTTCCCATTTACTCTCACCCTCATGATCAAAACCTTAGAGCTAACTTTGATTATTCCCTCTCCTACACCTCCCACATCCAATCAGCAGCTAAATCCAATAAATTGTACTTCTACAACATTCCTTAATGTGCCCTTTTTATTTCTACTGTCTCCCCTCCATTTCAAATCCTCACTTCTATTACTATATTAGCCTTCTAACAGGTCTTTCATATGCTTTTTTCATTTACAATTTCATCCTTTATACTACTACCAGAATCATCTTTCTTACTTGTAGATCAGGTTATTTCTCTTCTGGTCAGACATTTACAGTAATTTCCTGTTACCTACCAAGCAGAATGCAAATTGTATTGCCTTACATTTAAGGCCCTCCACAATCTGACGTAACTCTGCCTTTACGATTTTATTGTTTTCATTCACAAATTTTATGTTCCAGTAAAACTGGACTGTTCTTTATTCTTAAAACTGACCTTATATTTTGCTACTTCTATTCCTTTCTTCATTCTATTTCCTATGCCTGAACTATCTCCCTTTCTACTCTTTTCATGTGAAATTCTTATCTTTTCATATAGTTCAGAGCCAAAAGAGTCCTTAAATATCACTTAGCACTACCACCTATTATTTTATAAATGAAGAAATTGAAATTTAACTTATATCCCTATTAAATGCCTTACCTGATCTCCAGATTACTAATGGCCCTTCCCAATATACCTCATATACCATTTCATAATTTTTTCATCCACTTATCCCTTCATAACTGTATATTACAGTTAACTGTATTTATGTCTTCACTAGACATGAGCTCCATGAGGTGCAAGATCCATGTCTTTCCTAAGCTTTTTATCTTCTTTCCTCATCATCTCCTACTTCCCATGCCCCATGCCTGAAACAATATATGACAAATGGTGATGTTTAATAAGTGTTCCCTGAAATAAGTAATCTTTACAACACTTTAAACAATCTGTTTTTTTTAAATTAGTGATTGGTATTTAATTTATTCATAAGTAGTTCTCCCAGTTATTCTTTTTTAATTCATAGGATAAGTGGTTTTTTAAAAACTGCTCAGTGATAATAGTTGGCATAATAGTTCTTTAAGGTTTGTAAAATGCTTTACAAATTTTATTGGACTTTATACTCATAATAACTCTGGCAGGAGACTCCTATTAATCAACTTCGTTTTCTCCATATGAAGAAACTGAGGTAGACAGAGATTAAATGCCCAGGATAACACAGCTAGTAAGTATATGAGGCCAGATAATCTATCATATTATGAAATTTTATTTCATTTCAGCATTGAGTCTTTGCAAAATACTCCAGCATTTTGTGAAAGAATTCTTTTTTTGTTTGTTTTTAAATTAGTTTTAGATTCAAAAAACCTGAGTTTCAGTTCCAGGTTTGCATATTCATTTTGCTAATTCATTAGTAATTTTTTTTGCCTCTTTTACCCAGCTGTTAATTCTCTCTTCATAATTTATTTCATTACTCCCATTTGTTTTCCCAGTTTTTCCTCTACTACTTTTAATTGATTTTGAAAATAATTTTTTAGCACTTCCAGGAATTCTTTTTGGGCCTTTGTCCAATTTGCATTTTTTTTAAAGCTTTCTTTGTAGCTGTTTTGACTTGATTGTCTTCTGAATTTGCATCTTGATTATCCTTGTCACTGCAGTAGCTTTTTATTGTCAGGTTCTTTTTGTTTTTAAATGTTTGCTCTTTTTTCCAACCTATATCTTGACTTTGAGTTTTATGTTAGCATTGGTCTCTGCTCATCTGGGGAAAGGGAGATGCTGTCTCAAGCTTCAAGCTTTTTGATGCTGCTTTCTGCACAACTAATTCTAGTGTGTTTGTAAGTGATCCAGGGAGGTATAGTCACTGCTCTCCTTGTCTGTACACTGGTCCTTCATTGGGTAGGCCCCCTGCTCCCTTACAACCACAAATACTATTGTTCCTTAGGGCCTTTGTTTCCTTACAACCACAAGTGCTAACCCAGGAGTGAATATGGACAATGGAGTTACCCAGTAGTGCTCAGTCCTGTGCCCAGTGGTAGCACAGGTATCCCTTTTATTCTTTTTTCTGACCACTTGGGCAGTCTCCTTGCTGTCCCTGAGCTGGAAGTTCCCCAAAGTCCTGTGGCTGCTATTGCAACCACTTCCAAGACCCGCAGCTAGTGTTGCCACGTTATGTGTTCTGAGCCAGCCTCTACCCCAGAATCACAAACCTCTCCTTCTGACCTTCTAAATTGACTTGGACTTCAGAATTTGATTTGAGGCATTATTTTAAAGTTTTGGGGTTTTGTTTGGAGGGAAACATTGGCAGAACTGGGCTGTAGTGCTTCCTCTACTCATCCATCTTGGCTCTGCTGCCAGTAGCATGGTCATGTAAGAATTATATCAGGAACACCAGAATCTAAAATGAGGTTAGGGGCATGATGAATGCTAAGGACAACCAAAAATGTTTTTTTTATCTTTATTGGTCATAAGAGAAAAACCAGCTTGATAAGACTGCTACTTAGGTTGCTAATAACAGATGGTGGTGAGTAATCTGAAATACTGAGCTCTTATTTTGCTTTTATTCTTATTTCAAAGGAAATGGTCTTTTGATTGGGGGAATAATATTAATGACATACTTTTCAAATTTGCAGAGGATAGAAAACTTGGAGTGTGGGCTTTATATTCTAGAAAGCAGATTCTGGATCCAGAAATATCTCAACAGACTAAAATGTTGGGCCATATAGAATATGATGAAATTTAATAGGCATAACTATAAATTCCTACACTTGGATTCAAAGATAGTTTATAAATATAGCTAAGAAGAGATCAAGTTACCCAACAATTCCTGTGAAATAAATCTGGGGATTATATCATACCATAAGCTCAATATGTTCTGCAGTATGATATGACAGCCACCCAAATTAATGTGATCGTGGACTTCATTTAGAGAAACACAGTGTCCTGAATAAGGGAAATTATTGTTCTCTTATAAATATACACTGGTCATGCCCTGTCTGGAGTGCTATATTCAGTTTGGGGGACCATGTTTTAGGAAAGGTATTAACAAGCTAGAAAACATCCACAAGAAGAGGACCAGAATGGTGAGAGTACTAGAGAATATTGCCACATGAAAATCAGAGGAAGGAACTCCCAGTGCTTTAGACTAGAGAACAGGAGATGTAGAGGAAGAGGACCTGGCAGCTGTTTCCAGTGTGGAAGAGGAAGTAGACTTGTTCTGCTTAGCCCGACAGGGCAGAACTAGGAGCAGTTACTAGATATTATAGAGTAGCAGATTTAGATATGAAACAAATTAAAATGAGATTGGAATGATCTGGTGGGGTGGTGTGTTGTCCCATACTGGAACCCTTCAAGTAGAGATGGTATGAACACTGGGGAGATGGACGGTTTTCTTTAGTCAGGTACAGATTACCCTAGTTGTCTTTTAAGGTCAGTTTCTGTTCTTAGATTCTATGATAAGGAAGCATGTTTCAAGTCTGGCTTTTTGGTTTTTTCTTTGTTTATGAAGCGCAATTTTAAAGTAAATTTGATTTTGCCATGGTATTTTACTATCCTCCTTAACAGTGATTGATTAACCTGTATTTCATGGACAGAAGCAGTGAAAGATGTTTGTTTTATAAGAACAAAATATTACTACCATTACCATTTGATGACATAGATTATGTTTTGAATGATTGGTTTAGGGATGAAGACATGCAAAGTTTGGCCAGTTTGATGAGTATGAAGCAGGCTGACATTGGCAATTTAGATGACTTTGAAGAGGACAACGAAGATGATGAAGAGAACAGAGTGAACCAAGAGGAAAAGGCTGCAAAAATTACAGGTTGGCCTTGTCATATCATAGCACAAAGATTTTTTTGTTTGTTTTTCTTTTTGGCTGATTTTGGGGAGATATGATGGTGTGAATCATGGAACTTATATTCTGGTTTCTCAGAAAATCATTGAACTCAGTGGACTGTTTTTCTTTATCATAGCCTTTCCAAGGAAGAAACTTTATCATATCCTGTGCGTACTCTCTAGGCTTCTGAAGACATTGCAGGGATAGTTTTAGAGCTTTGCGATAATGAAGATAAAGTCTGAGTACAGTTAAAAAATATGAAAATTTGTCTGAAACTTACTTCATTACTTCTTGTGGCAATGTTTGGATGAATTAAATTTTATGTAATAATATAATTCCCTGTGGTTACCAATCTGCCCTAAGACAGAAAAGGTGACAAAAGTAGATATGTGTCAGTCTCACTTAGTTTGTTCTCATTTATTACAAACGTATTATCTGGCCCCTCAAGCTTCATCAATTAAAAAACTTCTCATAAGGCATCAAACAATTAGAACTGTTTTTTTTAAAATCTAATAACTAAGTGATTATATCTATTTCTACATCTGTATCTATAGCTACAATATCTATATATCTTTGTGTGTCAATAGATGGATATAGATATCTAGCTACATATCTGTATCTATCTATGCATGTTGAGAGTGTGCATGCTTGAGTGTGTGTGTATGTGTGTGTGTGTGTGTGTGTGTGTGTGTGTGTGTGTGTGTGGAGAGAGAATAAGACAATCACATTTAAAACAACAGTATTTTGCAACCTATTACCTTGAGAAAAACCAAGGACTTTTTGTGAGAGCTGATCATAAAAGCATCTTCATGTTCTTTTAGCTAGTGAACTGTACAAGAAACCTGGAGAAATGGCACACCATTTCTTTTCTCAGCTTCCTCCATAAATTCTTCCCCCACTAGTCTGTCTCACATTGATTTCCTTTTACTTTTTTCTCCTCTTGTATTTGCTATATTTATAACTTTTTAACACTGTGTGTATTGCTGTGTTTTCTTTTAAACTATTTTTGTTGTGCAGATCTTGTTTCCTTAACTAAGAAGTTTGTTGAGAGCAGGAAAACTGTGTTTTATTTCTTGGGTATTTCCCATGATACCTGGTTCATGTAGTGGCTATATAACTATAATAGTCTTTTATAAGATAACATATTGAGTCATAGGTTTTGGGAATTAGAAAGGTGTTAGAGGTCATAGAGAGCATTCAAAGACTTGTTGACTCTCCTTATAAAGGATAACATAGATTATTAGTATAGTATGTTACACTTCTGATATTGTTGCCAGTAACAGTACTATGAGCATGTAGAAAAAATATATATAAAAATACTCTGAATGTTTAAAAGAACTCTGACAGTGTATTTTATTTACTTGAAATTATATTATTCTAGGAAATGACTATGACAGTCATAAGGGTCCTCCTGGTATTCTTCATTTTTTATTTTAGTTTATTATTAAAAATTAAACACAGGGTCATAGATCTAGAGCTGCAAAGGGATCTTAGTAATCAGCTGGGTTGGGTCTCTCATTTTATAGATAAGGAAACTGAGGCCTCAATAAATTAAGTAACTTACCCAAGGTCACACAGGTAATAAATTGTCAAGGCCAGGACCAGAACACAGATCCTAAGACTCTAAGTTCATCTGCAAAATAGGTATACTGAATTAAGAGGCCAGTATTCCTGTTTTCTTGTTTGATATCTGAAATGAAAGCTTTTCAGTTTATCTTTCAGTATTATCATGTATAGTATTTTGTTATTCTTCATAATTGTGATTATTTTTTCAGTCTACCCAACTCATATCTCTGTTTGTCTCTCTTCCTAATAATCTTTGAATAAACACACAAAAACAAGGACACATACCCTTCTCAGGAATAACATTGCTCTATAACGTATATGTGTTTGCTGATACTCCATTTTTTTCTCTTTGAAAAAAAATAATTTTTATTTTAAGAGATGTGTTCATCTTACTAGATATTGGCTTGATGATACTATGAAAGATTCCACCTTTCCCCTACCCCATTTCAGTGTATAGTATTCAGTGAAGACCAAGGTTGCCAAAAGGTGAGGAGGCTATTCTTCTTCAATGAAGCATATTAAACAGTCACATTACTTAACATTTGTTGTATGTTGTTGATTCTGTGGTAGACATTCATTTCTCTTGTGAAAACTAATTTTCTGAAACCTAAGAATAATCAGAATACCTGAAAGCTAGGATCAAAAAAGGAATCTTGATACAATAATACAAGAAACGAAGAAGATTGTCCTGAATCATTAGAATAAGAGGGCAAGGTAGAAATAGAAAAATTAACCAGTCACCACCTGAAAGGGATTCTATGAGGAAAACCTATAAGAACATCACAGTCAAATTCCAAAACCCCTAGCTCAAGGATAAAATATTACAAGCAACAAGAAAAAACCAATCTAAATATGGCAGTGCCACAACCAGAAATCACTTAAGACCTAACAGCAGCAACACTAAAGACTGCAGGTCTTAGAACACTACATATTGAAGAACAAAAGAACTGGGCTCATAGCCGAAAATAGCATACCCAGCAAAGCTAAGCATAACCTTGAATGGGAAAAAATGGACATTTAATGAATTGTCAGACTTTCAGGATTTTGTTTGGGGAAAAAAAACCTGAACTTAATAGATCTGACATATAAGATCCAAGGAAAACATAAGGTACCTATCAAAGGACAGATTGTTTACCTTTTATATGATGAAATGTAAAATGTATATCTAAGGTTGTTATTAATAATTGGGAAATTCATAAGAAAAATTGGGCTAGACCTGAGTGTGATATGATTTTAAAAAGTAAAACCATTTAGGAACAGGTAGAAAGAGTGATTATTTTATACAAATGAAGTGCAAGGGGAAGAACTGGCACTAAGGAATTAGTAGAGGAGGAGGGCTTTCCCCAGGAATGGGTTAAAGAGGCATCTCAAAGGGTATAAAAGTCTTCTAAACTCAGAAAGAAGTAAAAGGCTAAGGCAGTAAGGAGCAGGGGGAGGAGAAAGGAAGGATTTTTAGAGGGGAGGATGAAGATAAGGATGGCTAATATAAGGGTGTTTAGATTAACAGGAATGAGAGGATAAGGGAGCGATCCTTGGAGGGGGGATAAATTAAGTTAGAGGAGGGAAGATAGTGTTAAAGTAAAGTACAAGAGTCAGGAGATAGAGGAAATAAGAAATACAAACATAAAATAAAGATCAGGAGTAGAATTTATTAGGAAGAAACAGGGTAGTAATCATGATCTCAGACAAAGTTAAAGCTAAAATAGATTTAATCATGAGAGAAAAATAGGAAAACTACACTTTGTGTCAGCCATATTAATAGTATTCTTTTAGACTTTAAAATAACTAGACAGTAAAAGGATGGAATATTGCTGTGGTATGAGAAATGATGAGTTTGTAGGCTTAGAAAAATATGGAAAGACTCAGACATAAGAAAGAAGAGGTTATCCACCCTCAGAGGAATAGAGAACAAATAAGTGTAGGATGGTCTTAGATAGACACATATGAATACAATACAATATCAGGCATGATTATAGATATCTTATGCATAAGTATGTGTAAGTATACTTATGTATGTTTATATGCATGTATTTATCTTTGTATATGTGTGTATATATATATCTGTGTGTGTATCCGTACTCAGTTGTACCTTTTACGGAGAAGGGAAGGAAGAAGGAGGGAGGAAGGGGGTAAAAAGAACAAAATAAAAATGCACAGCAGAAAACAAAAGAAAACCTACAATGAGGTAAAAAAAAATTCACAGTTCTGAATGCAGTGTGTAGTATTTATTATATAGGCTTTCTTGAAATGGAGGTTTATTGCCGTATATTTTGATTCTGCTGTGTACATGGCAATGCTTTTCTTTCTTTTCTTATTTTGTATTTAAGTTTAAATATTTGTTAATAATGTTTCTTTTTCTTTTCTTATTGTATATTTAGGTTTTGTATTTAAAATAAATTTTAAAAAAGAAAACTAATTTTCCAGCAGCAAATATTTGTCAGGTATCTTGCATTCTGTCAAGAGAAACAATATGAATCTGTATAAGTTTGTGCAAAATATATGTAAAGTAAATACAGGAAAATTTCAGGGAAGTGACAATCAAGAAGTTAAGAAGAGGCTTCTCAAAGGAAGTGGTGCTTGAACTAAGTTTTTAAGGAAACCGGATATTCTAAGAAGCAGATGTGAGGGGAGAGTTTATTTCAGGTGTGGGGTACAGCCTGTGTAAGGCATAGAAAGATGGAATGTTGTGTGTGAAGAATGGACAGAAGGCCAGTTTGACCACATTGAGGAGTTCAGGAAGGGAAGTGATATATAAGTCTTGGAAAGAAGATTGTGTAAGTCTTTAAATACCAAATAGGAGAATTTGTATTTGACCCAATACACTGCAAGCCACTACAGCTTACTGAGTAAGGGAATGACAAGTAAGACCTATATTTTAGGATTGTCACTTGGTTATTTGTGTGCATTGGAGAGGGAAGGGACTTATATGACCCTTTTCCACTCTCCTTGTCACAGTTTAGTTCTGTGCATAGCTAGGTTTATATAGCTAAAAAATGAGGAAGTACTCAGTCTTGTCCAGGCTGCACTTTGAACCCTCTCTACCATGACTCAGGAACCCCCTTACTCTGTATGCTCACTCCAGTCCTGGGAATTCACACAGTAGAAGTAATCTTCAGCCCCTGTGGCCTCTCCTTCTGATTTGATGTTTCCTCTCAGTCCCTCATTTAAGAACATTCTGGCCAACAGTTTCTCATTGCTTTCCAGGATATGCTCCACACTTTTCCTGCCTTGTTCCCTCCTTTCTCCATCCATCCCCATTCTAGCTTCCCTTTATGGGTTGTCTTCCCCCATTAGAATATAAGCTCCTTTATGTTTAGCACAGGGCCTGACACATAATTACCACTTCATAAACATTTGTTGACTAGCTGACAAATATCAGGCTCTCAGTTTGTGGACTTTCCTCAAGATCTCATGTTTGATTCAGTTAAAAAATTCAGCAAGAATTTTATTAAACATTCAAATCCTGGGTATACAAAGAAAAAAATTGAAACAGGAGCCAGCATTCTTAATAACAAATCTTAGGTCTGTCTTTGACACCTACTAACTATGATCACTGACAAGTAACTGAGCTTCTGTAAAATACCAGGAGTACCAATTTTTATATGTTTATTTTGAGGCTTAAATGAAATAATATATATAAAAGTGTTAGAAAAATGTAAAGCGCTATGTAAATGGCACTTAGGAAACTCTGTAATGTGTGTGGCAGATAGTCATTTATTCTCTTAAGCATTCTCTGTGATGGGAAACTAAGTAGCTTACAAGGCAGTCTGTTTTCTTTTTTGAGACGTCAAAATTGTTAGAAAGTTCTTCCTTTATTTAGAGAGATCCTTACTTTCTTTGTTTCTCATTCTGCCATGTAAACTCTCTGACTCTTCTCCCACATGACCATCTGTTATTCCAGAGCCTATACTTACGGGAACACACTTTTATACCTTTTTCTCTTCTACCATCAAGCCCAGATCTTAGCCTATTGACCATCTCTACTGATTTCTAGTTGTCAGTAACTCCTGTATCTGCACTAGTTACCTCAGCACTCAGTAACCTGGCAAAAGAAGAGGACTTAACTTTTTGTACCCCACCTCTCCCTCCTGAAAACAGCATACTCACCATTCCTTAAAGGTATTTTAATGACTTTTAATGCAGAGTTTTATAAGAGAACATTTGAAGGAATTATAATGAAATGATTCACATATTCAACAATAGGCATGTCAGTATAAGAGAAGTCTACTTTCCCAGTAAAACTAATAAACATAGCTAATATAAAGAAATTTGGAAAGTGATATGATGCAAGTGATATAAAAGAGGTGATGTGAAGTCAGAAAGCAAGACTACAGGAAGAGCAGACCAATTGACAAATGATTATACTGCAATATATCAGTCAATCAATAATC
The DNA here is from genome assembly GCF_028372415.1 of Notamacropus eugenii. Classification (NCBI taxonomy): domain Eukaryota; kingdom Metazoa; phylum Chordata; class Mammalia; order Diprotodontia; family Macropodidae; genus Notamacropus; species Notamacropus eugenii. Next base: position 641,737,508 of record NC_092872.1, on the reverse strand, counting down.
TCACCAAAGTGATTACTCCCATTAATAATGCAGATTGATATGCATGCATGACATTTCATCTCATGTTGTGTTAATCAATCATAAAAGTACCTCGTTTGTGCAAAGCACCAGTCTGGATGCCAGTGGTACAACCACAACAATAAAACAGTCCCTATTTTTCAAGAACTTATCAGGGAAGACAGTGTGTAAACACAGAAATTTGCACAAAACTGTACAAAGTAGTTGTATGGAAGGGTTGGCACCGGAAGCTTGAGGAGATCAAGAAAGGCCTTATGTAAGATGTATTTGAATTGGATTTGGACTGAAACTAGAAAGGGAGTTAATTCCATACATGAGGAACAGCCTGTGCAAATAAAAAAGTATAATGATATTTTGTCTGACCCATTTCAAGTCCTGTTTTTTGCCTCTGATCCATCTCTTTGACCCAGCTAGGAATCTCGAAGCAATCCCTAATCCTAGGTAGGTATGTTTGGCTTGTTTTCCCCTAAGTAAAAGGTTACTCTTTCTTCCTATGGTAGTTTATATCTCAACCTAACTTGGATAGACCTATTCATTATGGTTCTATGGAGGTGGGAGATGGACTATCTTGTCAAGTCAACAGGTATTTATTCAGCACCTACTTGGTCAATGAAGATGAAAGTACAATATGGATGGAAGAGTGAATGAAAGGGAATAATGTGTAATAAGTCTTGAAAAGTAGATTGGAAACATGTTGTGAAGCACTTTAATATTAAAGAGACTTTGACATTTTATGTTAGAGGTAATGGGAAACCATTAGATTTTATTGAGCAAAAAAAATGACATCATTATACTTTATTAGATATTTTAGGAATATCACTTTGACTGTGTGTGAAGGATGGATAAGACAATCTTGAAGCAGAGAAACCAGTTAGCAGCCTTTTACTCTAGTCTAGGTGAGAGGAGATGAGGACCTTAACTAGGTTGGTGGCCATGTGAGTGTGGAGAAAATATCAGATACAAAGATATTGTGGAGATAGAATCAACAAGACTTGACAACTGATTGGATGCATAGGAGAGTGAGTGAGAAGTCGAAAATGATTCCAAGATGGCAATCCAGGGTAACTAGAAAGATAATGAGGCCCTTAACAGAAATATGGAAGTATGGAACATGATAGATTTTGGGGAAAAAATACTGAGTTTTTATTTGTACCTGTTCAGTTTGAAATGTCCAAAAAACATGTATTTCTTTTCCCCCATCAATTCTTTATAAAGCATTTATCAAAATGTTTGAAATTTTCTGCTAGATTTTAAGTTTTCCTGGGTGCCAAATAGTCCTTAAGATGTTTTGCCTTTCTCTCACTATATGACTCTCCCATGTACCTTTTAGGTCATGTATTTTCTTGATGAATATACCTTATACCATTTTCCCCCACTCCATTCCCTCAAATTCTCATCATTTATTTATTTTTAATTTACCCCGCATTCATTTCCTAATACATCTCTTCCCCTCCTAAAGGAATTGACCCCTGTAACAAAGAATTAAAAAAATAGCAAGTCAGCAAAACTGACACATCAGTTAGGTCTGAAATTATGCCAAGTGTCCCATACCCCATACCCATACCCCTTTATATTTGCAGAGAGGGAGGATGTGCATTTTCATTTCTATTGTTCAATGTCAAACTTAATCATTATTGCACAGTATTGAGTTTCAGAGTTTTTTGTTATTTTTATTCTTTCCGTTTACATCATTGTATTCATTGTATAACTATATCCGTTCCACATCATGACTTTCCCCTATCATTGCTTTGTTGTATCATGAGCTGGCATAAGAAATTAAATGGGAATTTTGGGGGAGTTTTGCAGAAGCCTCAGATGGCACACTGCAAAAGCCAGCAAATGACACAAAAAACTTTAGAAACTCAGAATGCATAAAATATATGTGTAGTATTATGTAATATCAACATTTTATCGTTTAGTAACACAGTAATTCAGGCTTCTCTGATACAAAGGAAGGGCCAAAAAATTTTATGTAGATTTTCCAGATTGTGGGGACACCACATCCCTAACCCCTGTGATGTGGAAGAGCTAACTGTATATTCTTTTCCTGTATTCTATTTAGTTTGCTTTGTATCAGTTCATAAAAGGGTTCCTGTAATTAAAATATAATTGCATATATAAAACTTTACCAAATTAAGGAGAAAATATGTTAACTTTTCCTTAATAAAATTGCATAAGAAATAAATAATTATTGAAATACAAAAGTATAATGATATTTTGTCTGACCCATATCAAGTCCTGTTTTTGCCTCTGACCCATCTCTTTGACTCATCTAGGAATCTCGAAGCAATGTCTAATCCTAGGTAGGTATGTTTGGCTTGTTTTCCCCTAAGTAAAAGATTACTCTTTCTTCTTGTGGTAGTTTATATCTCAACCTAACTTGGATAGATCTATTCATTATGGTTCTAGCTACTTGTCTCATTTATCCCAAAGCCTCTGTTTTCTTGGTTGTTTTTCATTTAGCTTTCAGAATTGGCTTTCTCTTCCAATTTCAAAGCTTACTTCTTCTTCCATACAAGCTCTCTGTTCCTTCAGACTTCTTGCCAATTTCTGGCTTCTAGGATCAGAGTGCATGATTCTGTCCTACGTTTCTTCTGTTATGCCTTTGCTATAAAGACTGGCATTGGAAGGTTGATTTCATACCCCCCCCCCCCCCCCCCATCAAGTGCTTCCTATTTTGATGCTGTACTTTGTATGGATACCTAATTTAGTTTAGCTCACTGCAGCTTAGAATTTCTAAGCTCAAGAGATCCTCTAGCCTCAGCATCCCCATGAACAGGGATTTTAGGAATAAACCACCATGCCCAGAAGGAGTAGAACTTTCTATTTTTTCATTGGATCTTAGGGCATAAGAATATTATCCAAAATCCCAGAGCTTCCCAAACTTATTTGGTCTACCACCCCCTTTAAAAAAAAATTATTCAGTGCTTCCCTGGAAATCTACTTTCTTTATTTAACCTTTTAACAGTTTTTTAAAAATTGCGTCATCTCAAACTACTACCACCATCACCCCATTGTTCCAGCACTCCTCAGGAGGTGGTATTGCCCACTTTGGGAATCTGTTCTAGACTATCTCACAAAATGCTTTACTTTCTAATACTGGTTTATGAAATCTCTTTTTATATAAATATATGTATTTCCATTGTAATAATACATTTGAGAAAGCTGTATCTCATTGTTATTCACTTACATATGCAAACCGTAATTTAATATTCAGTTGTTTTAAATAATTGTGTATGATCATCTTAAGCAAATTGCTTAACCTCTGTTTGCCTCAGTTTCCTCATTTATAAAATAGAGATAATAGCGCCTACCTCACAGGGTTGTTGTGAGGATCAAGTGAAATAATAATTGTAAAGCCCTTCGCACAGTGCCTGCCATAGAATAAATGCCAGAGGAGTGTTAGCTATTATTATTGTTATTATTGAAATACTTATTTGTTAGTGATTTTTTTCTATCTTAATGGTCATGCTATTGCATAATTATCTCAGAGCCTAAATTACTCCTAGGTTGGAATTTAAACTACTCTGGAACCTGGTGTCCTGTCATAATTAATATTCCTTTCAAAGGTATTTATATTTGTAACCAAATAAGCTAGTCTTTTAAGCTTGTAGGACAACATTGTAAGTAACCTTAAAAACTCAGGAGGTATACCTTGTGAAAAATTCTGTTTGGCCCCTCAAATTTATACATTTAGAAGGATTCTGTCTGCCTGTGCTCTCCTTTAAAAAGAAGTCATGTCAATAAGCTTAGAGGTGATGTCCTTTAAGCAGTACAATTTTTTCTTAATAGAAATCTCCTTGAAAAATCAAGGAAAACAGGAATATGAACTATAAGCTGCTTTTCTGATTTTTTTAGTTCAGTTTTGATTTAAAAAAAATCTTTTGATATCAATCCATGCTAATTTACATAATTGATTTTAAAATATTCTTAGAAAATGTAGTTTTAATTCACAATGATATTTTATATTATGTGAAGTTTTACATACAATTTAAATTTTATTCATAAACATAGAAAATAGTGGTTCATTTTGGGAGGCAGTTTTAACTTGTTGGATGGTTTGTCTTTGTTTGATGTTGTGTTCATTTGCATAGTCTTTATGTTCCCCTAGTGGTGTAACCATACTGTGCTTCTTCTTTTTCCAATTCTGGAACAGCGTAATATTCTAATGCATAAGTATATGATAGATCACAGAAATAACATACTTTAAATGAATTCTCCTAATTAACAAAATGTCTTTTCTCTTTTTCTCCTGTCTCTCTCTCTCTTTTTTTTTAAAATAACAGCATGCTTCTACTGCTTTTCAATTAAATGACCTTACCTTACATTTGTCTTGACTGGCTTCTGTTTACAGAAATTGTAAACCAGTTGAATGCTCTGAGCAGCTTAGATGAAGATCAAGATGACTGCATAAAGCAAGCAAATATGCCTTCAGCTAAATCAGCCAGTTCTTCTGAAGGTCTATGAGCTTACCCCCTTTCTTTCTGTTTCTGATTGCTTGTACTTATTGTGATCTGCTACTTCTTGACTTATGCCTATGTTGAGCTGTCAGTTTTGTCTTTGTGCTTTTTCCTTGAATGTTCTGTTTAGTAATTTGTAATGCACCAACAGGAAACAAAGTATTGATCTATCACCTTGGTGATAGCCTCATAATAAGATCCTAGTAGATAATGATTTTTAAATACCTTATGAATTTATGTATACTTGGCTATTTATTTTAACTGTTTCTGAATCATGTGTAAATATTATTGATATGTTCTTTTAAAATCATTTTCTTATGCTGATTATCAAAATCAACATTCTTGTTTTGTAAGTAATGGATTTATTCATTTTTTTTAACCTTTTAAACTATTTCAGTATTTATTTACTGTGCCAGCTTAGACTGGAATTAAAACTGGAAGGGACCTTAGAGATCATTTAGTACAACTCTCTTATTTTATAGTTGAGGAAATAAATCCACAGAAGTGAAATGGCTTGCCCCATGCCATATACAGGTAGTAGAGTAGAACCAGAATTGAAACAATCAGGGAAAACGTATCCTATTCATTTAATTTTTTTACCATGAAAATGTTGGTGTGCTACAAAATACATAAATTATTTCTGCTATTGGCAAAACACCATACATACTTTACTGTTTCCAGGGACTGGTGGTGTGAATTTTTAGAATTTAAAATGTTTATTGTGATCACAGTTTGTTCAGAAAACTATTCCTTAAAAAAAAAATCCTTAAATTTGTTTTCAGAACTTATCAACAAGCTTAATTTTTTGGATGAAGCAGAACAAGATTTTACCACTTTGAGTTCAAATCCATTTGGTGATCCTGATGTAGCTGAATTAAATCCATTTGGAGATCCTGATTCAGAAGGTAGTAATTTTTTGTCTTCTTATATCTATATTTTAATATTAAATATTTTAATATTAAATCAAAGGATTTAGGATCATATCATTGTATATTGTAATGAAGTAATTACAGTAGCACAGTAATCTAGTGTAATTTCTCTTTTAAAAATTTATATATAATAGTTCACTAAATTTTAGTTATTTTATACTTCTGTTCTAGGTCAGTGAACTAGGTAGTAAAGCCCTGATGTTAATGATAATAACTGTACTAAGGTAAATGGGGAAATTAATATTCACTCTTAGTCCTTTAGCTCTTTCTGAACCCTCAGCGACTTTAAAAGGAGATTGTAGTTGATGATAGAAACCTGCCATGTTGCAAATTGAGGGATTTTTGTTTTAAAATAATATCTCATTCTTTTCTTTCTCTCCCTCTTTCTTTCCCCAACCATCCCTATCTCTAAAAATCAATAAAAATTCCTGCCTCCAAATCACTAGGAGTTTTGTAATTAAATATAGTTAAGTAGGGGGAAGGCTTTAAAAATTAGTATAAACTCTGAATTACAGAACATTTTATAATATACTTTCAATACTTGTTTTATGATAAAATATTGGTCATTTAACAGTGATCCTGAGAGGAATTGTTGCAAACAATGAAGAAGGAAAGCTTGATTTTCATGGCAGCTATTTGTAAATTTAGCTTCTACAGTCTTGAAAATGTTCTAAAATGAAGTGTGATCCAATAATTTAAACTTTCCCTATACCATTCTTGCTTACATTGTTAATTTGTATAACAAACCCTTATCAGTTACTAATACTGGATAAGTAGATTTCCACACAGTTTTTGTCTGGATTGGCACAATTCCAAACTAATGGATATAAATTAATGTAAGATAAATTACATTTGTAGGCTTTGCGTTTTGTGTATGGCCAACAGAACTAGAAGATAGCTGAGGGGAAGGTAGTTCAACTTCAAGTCCTGCCTCAGATTTTCACTAGCATATGAACACTAGCAGTTCACTTAACTCCTTTCATCCTCTGTCCCTATTTATACAGTGGAGAGAATAATAGAACCTGCTTTATTTCAAGGATCAAAGAAAATAATACATATGAGTTTTTTTTGAAACCCTTAAGCATTATGTAATAGCTCTTATTGTTATAAAAAATAACAATAATGGTAATGACATAATAAAAGCTTGAGCTGAGGTCTTATTGATTCCTAATTCTTTTCTACAAGTTATTTTTTTCACAAAGATGGTTCTAATAAGAGATTGTATAGTTTGATCATCTCATTCTACATTTTAGGGAACTGAGGTCCTGTGACATTTAGGGCCTAGTGTCATCCAGCTAATGATGAAAGGAAGGAGACTAGTTCTCTTTAATTCTAATTAGTATATGTTATGTTATAATAAGGGTTCTTTATTTGCAGTCCATAGAGAGAGTTCAGGGGGAACTGAATAGGAGAAAAAAATTAAATCTTTATGCTTACTAACCTTTAGTTTTCTCTCTTATTCTTTGTACTTCATTTTATGCATTTGAAACATTATTCTCATAAAGGGTCTATATTGTTCACCAGATTTCCAAAGGATTCTACTATATGAAAAATGTTAGGAATTCCTTTGATAAACGAGGCTTCCAGTTTGCCTATTAGATTATTGGATCATTATATTTCAATCAAAAAGGAACCTAGGAATCATCTAATTACATTTCCTTCAATTTACAAATGTAGAAACTGAGGCCCAGGTAGTGTAAATTACCTCCTCCACAAAGTTACAAAAGTAATCTTAGTCACTTAAGGATAAGAGTAATTTGCCTAAATGTTTTGAATGATACTTGAATTCCTTATTCCAGAGTATAACTTATTATATGAAATCTAAATGATTTTTTAAAATAAAAACAACTATGAACCAAAGTAGAAAGAAAAAAAAAACATAATCGTAACCTTATATTCTCCTTGAATCAGCTTAGGAGGCTAATAGTCATAATTCCAGATTGTTAATGATACTTGTAGTCCTAGGAAAGAATATAATAATATTATCTTTTTTGTGTGAAAAAGAGTGTTCTCTTTGAGACAAAGCTATTTTCTATTCTTATTAATTGATATCCAATATACTTATGCTCATTTTTTAAATTTTTAAACAGTATGTTTATTTTTTGATTAATTAGTTAGTTAAGACCTGTCCCTAAATAACAGCACTATATTAGGGAGGAAAAAGCTATCAAGATAGTAATGATAGTTCAACTTGTTTCTGAATTTCCTGTTGAAAAAATTGCCCTTTCTCTTTGCTTTGTTTAAATGCTTCTTATCTACTCATTGACATTTTGCACTTCAGTGGCTCTTTGAAAAGCTTATTAGATATGTTTGTAAGCTTTTGTATGAAATAATCTTACCTTAAACCCTCTTTTGTTACTGTTATGTCATTTTGCAGTCTGCTTTATGATTTCAAATGCTTTCTTGCTTTTGTTTTTCCCAAGTGTGGTGATTATATTTGGATCAATTTTTGCTGTTTTCTTCACAAATGTGCAAATAAAATCCCTTTTCCATTGACTAGCTTTGTCAATTTTTTTCACAACATATACCACAAAGACTTTATTTTTGGTAATCTAAATCAAAGATTAGACATTTGTATTTTGCAGTGATATGGTTATTGCCATTGTGTGTTACTGTAATTAAAGGAAAATATTATGAGTATGTCTATAAGAATGAGGGTTACATATTGCCAGGCCTAGAGGCCTGTGGGCTACCCGAGTCTTCCCTTACCTCTATCGGAGGTCTTCGGTTGGCCAAACCGGATGCTCGTATGAGAGAAAGGACGTTCCAGAGTCGAACAAGGGTTGAGCTTTATTCAGGGTTCTGGTTACAAGTGCAGGGGAATTCTTCCTTAGGAGGGAGCGAAGAATCTCCCAAGGAGGCAAAGATCTTACAATAAGAGATTGGAAGTAGAAGTATAAGTGGGGAGAGAGGGGGAGGGGAGAGAAGAGAGAGGGAAAGTGGAGCCTTGTTGTCCTCACCGCTCTGCGCCCCTCCGCCCAAGAGAACTTTCAGGCTTTCCTGATCCTACTTAAACCCTCCAGCAGCATAGTTTGCATCTGAATACCGTGCTGTTAGATAACAATAGTGTGCCCAGATCCAGGACAATCTCGAGGGCTGGGAGAGCTCTCTCCCATCACGTTTCTCACGGGAAGAGGCAGAAATACACGAGATAGCTCGGTTCACCTCGATTCCCAGCCGTTTCCTGGGGGGTCTCGTGAGAACTCTAAGATTTAGAAGTTCCCACCTTTACCTGCCCGAGACTGTCCACCTGGAATTGAGCTTCCATCCCCAACAACATATTTCCCTTGTATTTAAAAAAGAAAAAACTGTATTTTTTCTTAAACTTATGCTACAGTTTGTAATTCTTTGCCATGCTAATTAATCTCATAATGATAAATTCTTTTTTTACATCTCAAAATCAAATTCTATATAATTTGAAACCAAACATATTTTAAAGTCAACATAAAGACAAAATTCAATTTTCTGATATATGATGTATTAATATGATGTTTAAAAACTGTTCAACTTTAAAATGTATGACCTCAGCCCACAATATATCTTCATCAAATTTTAGAACATATATGTACATAAATGTAATTGCATAAAATTCTCAGAAACGCCAGTTATGTATCAAATACATTTCAGAAGGAGAATTTCCAATATTTGTACTTTTATCTGCTCTTCTATTGTTCTTCAACCTACACCCTTTCTCCTTTACTTCTTGTCCTGCAGGACTTTTGTTAAGTGAGGGGAAGAACAGAATACTAACTGAAGGATTTGCCTTACACTTAGGAGTTCAGTTTCTGTACTGAAATGTACTGCCTTTATGATCATGTGAACCTCTTATTTCTCCAGGCTGCTCTCTAGGGCTGTAAGTTATAAAATTCCAACTTGCATCTATGGAGGGAATTTTCTGTAGGAAAACAGAAGCATGTTCTGCCTAGGTAAGCAGTACGCAAAGCTGCAGTAGCGGTTACACAGATAGCTAAAAAACTAGGGATCTCGGCAGGATACTAATATGTGTATTTGAGTCTGCACCAGTCTTTCGTGAAAGGGGTCTAAAATCCATTTAGGGCCAGTTCTGGAAGTCACTTGGGGCAAGAATTGACTGAGTCCTGTGAAAGGTGAATTTCCAAGCATGGGAGAGAAAACTGAGACAACTTTGAGGTATACCCCTCTGGGGATCCACCACCAAAGGAGAAAAGAATCAGAAATTAAGCAATAAGAGGATGGAGAAAAGAGTGAAATTACCAAAAACCACAGAACAAAGAAAGCTTAGTTTAAAAAGCTTTATAAGGCAGATAAGTCAACAGGGAAGATAACCTCCAGGACATCTAAATAAATCCAAACATCCCTGAATAAATATTGTGACAAAAAGGAAAATGAATCAACACTTGATAAGGCAAGATTCCCAAGAGATCATGGAACCACAGGAGGAGTTGCTAAATGATTCAAAAGAGAAATAAGAAGTGTAAGAGCAAAATTTATGGCATGTATTACAGAAATAATTGACAAGATAGAAAAACTTGAATTCATGATGTAACATCACTCCAAAGAAATGAGAGAGAACAATTAATTGGGACTACAATACACAGAAGCAAATGACAGTTTAGGAGAAGAAAAGCAAAAAGCAGTGTTAAGAGAACACACACTATCTGTGCAAGCAAAGCTTATTAATCTCTGAGTCGAGATGCATGGAGACAACAACTTAAGGATCATAGAACACAAAGGACAAGTCAAAAGACGTGAACATCAGAATGCAAAAAGTAATATAGGAAAACTTCCCAGAACTTCTGAGTAAAGGAAACAAAATGCTAATCAGAAGAATCTATAAATCACCTCCAGAAAAAGAGGACAAACTTACTGCAAGCTCTAACATTTAAATTTGGCAGTTCCAGTGACTGACAACAAAATCTGCAAAGCGACCAAGAGTCTTTCAAACATAAAGGAAAAGAAATTTGAATAACAAACAACTCTGGTGTACCCAACCCGAAATCACTGAAGGGAATGGAATAGTGTGTTCTGAAGAGTGAAGGAGCTTCAGATGCAACCCAAAGTGACACACTTAGGAAACTTGAATCTAATCATCAATGAAAAAACATAGACATTGAATGAAGGAGGCACTTGAAGCACTCCCGATCCTCTCAAACAAAACACCAGGTGTGTTTGTGAGTAGAAATGTTGTAAATGCTCCAGACAACTGAAACACAAAAAAGGTCAACAACTACGTCAAGGAATAAATTACCCTGGTGGGTTTGAGAAGAAAGAACTGAAGAAGAAAACATTAAAAATAACAACAGTAAAATGACTGCAGAGGGTCTATTTAGGATATTTCTTTATAAAAATATACAAGGGAATCAAGGGTAAAAGTTGAACTTAAAAGAAGTGATGTTAGAGGAACTGGTCTGAAGCACCATAGAATAAACCTCCCAACACCTGGCCTACACGTGAATCTTTTTTTTTTTTTTTTTTGCTTTAGTGGGTTAAACTGAAGAATGAGAGGGCATATAAAAGGGAAGAGGGGAAGAAGAACTCTGAAAGAAATATGTAATGTACCTTAATCAAGTCTGAGTAAACAGTGAAGGGAAAATAATTACTGCAGTCTCTCAGCAAGGAGAGGGACTAACCAAAACTAAGTGAGTATGCCAAGAGAGGGATTAAAACGGTGAATAAGAAGGGAAATTCTTAAGTTAATCAGGTGAGGGAGTCCTATTTAAGAACAGTCCTTTGGAGGAGGGTAGAGAAATAGTTTATAATGAAATATAGACACTCTAAAATGGTATAATCTGTAGGGATTTTACTGCTTGGAGTGGGTTCTATGCCTTCATGGGGAGATGCTTTGGGTGAAGAGGAATCAGAATTGTTATAAGTAACTGACATGAAGAAGAGTGGGAGAGCATGACCCAGAAAGGAAATGTCATGGAAGATGGGAAAGAAAATGAACTGCACAATCAAGAATGCAGGAAAATGTCCACCATGGAACAAACTTCTATCGTTTTTATCTCCTCGGGAATTCATCCTTCTGTGAATGAAGCACAACAGAAAAAAAAGAGGGACAAGATTTACAAGGCAATAACAGAATAATAGAAACAATTGAAGAAGAAACTCAAAATAGGTGCTTTAGAAGTTTTAATTCCATGAAAAACATACAAGCAAAGAAGAAATAAGCATAAGAATTATGGATCAAAGTATAAAAGCATAGAATAAGCAGAAAAGGAAGAGAACGAGGGGAATGAAATTTGTTTTAGAAAAAGAATTAGAAAAAAGACTAACAAAAGAAGTCTTGATGAAGAAGTGAGGAAGACATTTTGATCACTTAACTGAAGAAAAAGGGAAGAATTAGATGATGAGATAAAATAAAAAGTAAATTCATAAGTAAAACTCCAAAAACAGAGATGGAGGGAGTAGGGACAAGTTTGAGGGAAAGACAGCCTGTGAGGATGAAGATTCCTTAAAATAGATTAAACAAAACTAAAGAGAGAAAGTGCTGTCTTTGCAGAGGAAGAGGAAGGGGAGGGAGCTTTGGGGGTAGCTGAGACAGGTTGGGACACTATATTAGGGACAAATGGAAAAAAGTATTTCTTGAAATGTGAATAGATTAAATTCAATGAAACAAGAGTAATAAATTGGATAAGAACTCAAAACCCACTGGATGTGGTGACTCCAGTCTAATTCCATCTACCTTGGAGGCAGAGACTGGTGAATGTCTTGATCTTGGAAGTTTAGAATTACACTGGACTAAGCCCATTGGATATCCTTGCTAAGTCTTGATGAGACCCTAACTAGAGCCCCACTGGATTGCCTGAAAAGGGATAAACTGTCCCAGCTTAAAAAGGGAGAAGTCAAAGCTCCCATGCTCATAATTAAGTGGGATTAGATCCATTAGTAGTCCCTGAGGTTTTAGCCTAGATGAGATATGGACGCAGTCTTTGAAAAAAAAAAAAAGTCCCTCAGTTATCAGTTCTTTACAGGAAGCACACTTAAAAAGCAGAAACACATACGTGATAAAATGGAAGGAATTGAACAAAACTCATTAGCCATCAGGTGAATCTAAAAAAAGTAAAAGCAGCCATGCTGTCAGACAGAGCAAAAAACAAATATGTACAATTAAAAAGCTACATTTAGAAAACGTAGTTTAAAAACTACATTAAAAAATTCTAGATAACAAACCAATATTTGTGTGAAAATAGCATGCTCCAAATGATAGCATGTAAATTCATAAAGGCAAAATTAACCAAATTATAATAAAAATAGTATAATACAATCATAACATCAGACTTTAATGTCCTTTCTCAATTTTGGACCAATATAACAGAAAAATAGACAAAAGGGAAAATACAGAGTTGAACGCATTATAGTAAAAACTAGAAGTAAAAGACTTATGGCATCTTCTAAGTATGTAAGTGAAAGAATATTCATATTTTTCTGTACCATATGGAATGTTTATAGAAAATGATTAGATATTAGGGCAAAGAGTTATAGAAAATTAATATAAAAAGGAATAAATAGTAAACCATCATTTATAGGCCATAATAGCACAAGGATTACAAACAATACAGACTCCAATGGAGTCAACAATGAAATCCTAAATAATGAGTAGACCCAATAACAGATCACAGAAACAACTTATAATTATGTGAAAGAGAATGATAATGATAAATGAACATGTTACAATTTTTAGGATGTAGCTAAAGCAGTCCTTAGGGAGAAAATTATGTCCTGGTAACACAATTGAAAAGAAGAGAATTAAGGAAGGAAACATTTATTATCTACTATATGCCAGGTACTGTGCTAAACTCTGCAAATTTTATCTCATTTGTTCTTCACAACAACACCTTGAAACTGGGTACTATCCCCATTTTATAGTTGAGGAAACAGGCAGAGGGAAAGTGACACATAGCTCCTATATGTCTGAGGCCAGATTTGCACTCAGGTCTTCCTGATTCCATGCCTGATTCTATCCACTGAGTCCCTTAGCAACCTCTACTGAATTGAATTGTGTTATAACAAATTAGAAAGCCAAAGTAAAGAAGAGATAAACTTAATCCCTCTCAATGATATGATTTTGTACTTGGAAAATCATGGGGAATCAGCAAAGATACTAATCAAGACAACAGCTTCAGCAAAGTTGCAGGCTGCAAAATAAACCTTCAAAAGTCAACTGCACTTCTATATAATAAAAATAAAATCTAAGATTATTTTTCAATAATAGAGAAATCCCATTTCAAATTACTACAAAATACTTAAAGAATCTAGGGAGCAATATGCCAAAGCACACTTCTGTAGATTCAGTTACAAGGTGCTCCTTAACAATTTAAATAGCTTGAGAAATGTTCAGTGCTCATATCTCATTACATATCAATTTTTAAATTACAGTACCACTAAAATTACTTTATATTTTCATGTTATAGCAATCAAATTGTCAGTGGGATACTTTTTAATAACTTTATCAAATAATATTCATTTGGAAAAATAAAACATCTAGAATATTAAGACTTCAAGACCTCACATTAGTATCAAGCAATAATCATCAAAACCATCTGGCATTAGTTAAAAAACAGAGAAATAATTCAGTGGGACAGACTAAACAAGGGAGAATTTGAAACAATGGAACTTAATAACCCAATGTTTGATAAATCATTAAACATAAATTACTTAGGATGACGAAAACTGATGGGAAAAGTTGAAAGCAGGTGGGTAAAAATTATACCATATTCCACAGTATATTCTAAATATATCTGACTTCAATATTAATGCTTATACTATTAAAAATGAGAGAATCAGTTCACATATTTCTCATAGTTATGGGTAGAAGATGTATTCTTAAGCAAAATAGAGACAATTACAAAAAAATAAATGATTTTGATTATATGAAACTGAAAAGCTTCTATACAAACAGAATTATTGCATCTAGGATAAAAAGAGAAGCAGTCATATGGGGGAAAAATCTTTGAATCAGATTTTTTACATAAGAATTTGGTAAATCAGATACATAGGCAGATGAAAAGCCCTTCCCCTAACAGTTAAGTATTCAAAGGATTAAACAAACGTTCTCAGAAGAAAACAAACATTAACCACATGAAAGAGTGTTCCACTTGCTAATAACAAAAATCAGAAGAAAACTGAGATTTCACTTTAAATGGTAAAAGTTAATGTGGGAGGGAAAAGGAGGAGATGGGCTCACTAGTGCACCACTTTGGAAAGTAATTTGTTATTATGCAAATAATGTGATAAAATGTCCATTCTCTTTGGCCCAAAGTTTCTGTTACCGGGCTTATACTCCAAGGAAACCATTTGATAAAAAGAAAATCCTCATATACATTAAATATTTATAGTAGCTCTTTGTGGTAGCAAAGAATTGGAAACAAAGTAAATGCCTATCCATTTGAGAATGGGTAAATATAATGGAATATTGTTACATTATAAGAAATACCAAATATGATGAATTCAGAGAAGCATGGGAGAATGTACATGATTGGATACAGAGGAAAGTAAGTAGTACCAAGACAACAATATACACAATTAGTACAGCAACGTGAATGGAAATGATAAACATAAAGCAATCAAAAATAAATGTTGCAAAACTACAAAAAACAAACATTACCCAAAGCAGATATATGAGAAGATACTCCTATCTCACTTGTATGGAACAATGTATATTTTCAGACACTTTTGATGAAGTGATCACTTTTATTGATTTGTTTTATTTTTTCTTTTTCCTTTTCCAAAAAAAAAATTATACAGCATGGACCTTTGGGAGAGGGAAATTCTATGAGAAATTCTTGTGAGGGTAAAACAAAACATAAAAAACCCCAAGATATCAGTAAAAATTTACTTTAAAAAAGAATAGTTTGTCTGCTTGAATTTCTATTGTTACAGTATTATAAAATCACATTCTTTTTGGAGACTCCTTCCAAAAAAAATTAGTGTGTTTTAGATAAGATTCTAAAATCGATGTCTTTTCTTATGTCTTTCCTTCCATTATTTCCAAGTTCTACTATAGTTTAAATAGTAATGTAGACACTAAGGTTAATTCTTTAAACTTCTGTACAATTATTTAATTCCAAATGATTGATTCAACTTTGTCATTACACCACAGTTATAATTCCTTTTGCTCACTTGAATTGAGTGACACAGTGACTTAGTTACTTAAGAATAACTGGGAATAAGCAAAAGTTCAATTTGAAATGAATGTTTATTGGACAAATTGCTAAGGAATTCAAAAGAACTAGTAATCTATTTTTAAGTGTAATATGGTAATTATCTATTGTTGTAGTCATAGAGGCTCAAATACTATCTCTGCTCCCTATTATTATAAGACCTTGAATAAATCATTTTATGTTTCTTGAGGTAAAATTAGTGGGACATGCAATCTCTAAGGTTCATCACAGCTCCACGACCTATCATGTTTTGTATATTTTTAAAAACATAAGTATGAAATTAATAAAATTAGTCAGTCTATGTAAAGCTATGTTTTCATTTCATCCTTTACTCTGTTGATTATGCCATAATTCTTAATACAAGAATTATTATTATAAATTTATATATAACCGTAAAAACCCTGAATATTGATATTAAAATGTTAATTTTGTTTGATATCTTTTTTCTCTTGTAATTGTTTTTATAGAACCAGCTACTGAAACAACTTCATCTAAAAAATCAGAAGAATCTTTTTATATTGATAGCTACAATCCTTTTAAAGAAGTACAGGCTCCACAGTACTTGAATCCATTTGATGAGCCAGACCCTGAACCTGAAACATTTGTAACTATAAAAGATTCTCCTCCCCAACCTACAAAAAGGAAACATGTAAGGCCTGTGGACATGAGCAAATACCTTTATGCTGATCTTTCCAAAACTGAAGAGGAAGAGTTGGATGAGTAAGTATAATTGACTTTAAAATTCCCATTGGCTATTAAGTAGTCTCATATTTAAGGACAATTCTATGCATAAAGAATATAGAATAGATGGTGGAAAAAGCAGTTTGGAGGCCACCCACCCCACAAGCCTTTTTTCTCTTCCCTTACCTATGAAGCAATTGTCTACTATTATCTGATACATAATACTTGGCATACTGATTGACCTAAAGGGGTAGTCTTCTTGATATAGATAAAGAGGCATGCAAAGGGACTTGCTCTTTAATAGGTGTATAGTGAAGGACCTTAAATGTAGATATAGAGAGTTATCAAGTTACTGATATCCAGAAAGATCTTCCCCTCTTCCTGACATTGCTGAAAAGTAAATATGTGATCTTAGCATCCTCTTCTTAGAACTCTAAGTGCATTTTTCTCTAGCAGTAATATTACATGTGGTAATAGGGGGCACTGAATTGTCACTGTTGATAGAATTATAGGATCAAAGATTGAGAGTTAGAAGGGACTTTGAAAACTATCTAATCCACCTTTTGCATTTCACTACATATAATGTACATTATGGGTAAAACAGATTTTGAGGGCTGGTCTTTAGGCATATTTCTTACAAGATTGTTTATATTTGAAAACTGAAATATAATCTCATAATTAGGGATTGTCTGTAGATGAATTTTTATTTTTATTTTAATCCAAAATATCACAAGTTTAATGTGAGTCAAAGTATAATATAACTAACATGAACTTTTTAAAAAAATCAAATATTGCACTACTTTTATGAATTTGGAAGTCGTTCACATGGGTGCCTTTTTAAGAAACACACATTGCAGCCCATCTATTCCTTTTTATCCTGTGCAACTCCAATCTGTATCCTCCCACATCTCCACCAAAAGGGGTCAATGCATTGTGTGTTGTGGGCTTGGGGACTGTCTTCCTCACATTGTTTTGACATTGTGTAGATGCTAATGGAACATGCATGGTTTCTTTTTTTTTAAATTAACCTTTGCTTTTGCTATACAACCCATCTTTTTTTTTTTTTTAAACAGTCAGCCTTTGTGTGCCAGCTCTATTTTGCTCTCTGAAATAGGGGAGGATTGAGATCAAGGAAGAGAGAAAGTGGTAAAAAGTTTAGTGCATCATCCCTGGGGAGGAAGAGAACACAGTTAGCCTATGATACTAATCCCTACCACTTTTATGGGAGGCAGCTTTTCCTTCTGTTACTAGGCCCCAGGGTCATTCTCAGCCTTGGCAGAGTTAGGGGCTGGGCTGAGGTAAGAGCATTTGGAGAAGTTACCATTTGAATGCCCAGTGTTGGTTCTTCAACCTTTATTTGTCCATCATGCTGAGATTATAAGAAGCCCTTCAGTCTGCCTTCCCTATTGTCTATTTTTAAATGAGCCATCTACTAACACAGTGGTCTAATGATGGCTGTTTGAAGAGAGACTGTATTATTTCACAACAGTACACATTGCATTAATGGTATGCAAAAAGGTAAATCAGTTGTGTTGTTTTTATTGTTCATTTCTTTTTATAATTCTACAATTCCATCACAATCTTCTTTTTAAAAACTCAGGTGTTATAAGAAGAAAAAAAAATTATGTGGACTGTGCAACCATTTTATTTGTAAGATTCTGTAAATACATTTATATTCTGTAAAAAAAAAATTCATCCATTTCTCTGATGACATCATTTATCATTTTCTCCTGTGTAATTATTTATTTGTAATGTGTAGTAGACTGTTCACATTTACTGTGTATCTCTTCATTAATGCAGCTTCCCCTCAAGGACCCTGACTAGCTTGTCAGCTCTTATTAATCACTTATTCCACCTTGAACTCCACCTAACTCAGGCATGTCCAAGCCTAGACCAGCAAAAGTATCTTCCAGACCTAGAAAGGTGACTTGAATACCTTTCCCAAGGATTCTTTCCAGCCTTGCCCATTTTCCCTTATCACTCTAGTCTCTTTCCCGTTGTGTAGAGTGATAGCCTAATCTAGATTTCTGTTATGACCATAAACATTAATAGTGGTGTCCTTTTAATAATATTTCTTTCATTCCCATCCCCCTGAGGATGTAAGACTTGTGTTAATTAAATGCATTTTCCTTTTCTGCCCCTTCCACCTTTGTTTGGTTTTTAATTTGACTTTGCAAAGAACAAGTTGGGGATGACGAAGTGTACACTTCAGATGGAGAGAAAGAACGAATAACTGACTGCTTAGCTTTGAATGTCTATACTCCTTACTCATACTTGGAGGGATTCTCAGTGTTCTCTCTCTCTCCCTCTCTCTCTCTCTCTCTCTCTCTCTCTCTCTCTCCCCCTCCCTCCCTCCCTCTCTCTCTCTCTTTCTCTCTCTCTCTCTCGTTTTGTTTTTTTGGATTTTGCTGTGGATTTTTTTCTCCTTCCCCTAGGTTACTTAGGACTGGAGCTGAAGATTACAAATATTATCCCATCTTCCCTTAGGGCCCTTACATGGGTTAATATCAAGCATCCTTGTAGGCAGATAATTCCTGGATCTTGGCTTTCTCCTAAGTGAATAGGTACCCACAGCTAGTCCCACCTTAATTCTCATATCTTTACTTTGAACTTCACTTATGATTAGTGATTTTCTTCTCTTTGCAATAACTTGCTTTGATTTCCTCTTAGCCTAGATATATTGTTAGGAGATGATTAAATAAATATTGTTTATATGAACAAAAATCTAGTTAATATAATTAATATGAAAGAAAACCTATTGTACCTTTATTTGTGCACCAGAACTATAAAGTAGCAAAGATAAAGTAGATTATAAAAAAAATCAGTTTACATTTTAAACCATTATTGCCTTTGACTTGCATATCTTTCTGCTTGTGAAGGAGATCAAATATTTGCTAATTGGAGGCAGTTTCTAGCCTTAGTTGGTGTGCTTAATATAGCTCTTGATCAGATAAAGTTCTTTAGGAACTTGTTATAATTGGTATTGATGTCAGTTCTATTCATTTCACTTTTGGTGTTGATTAAATTTGCCAGTTTGGAATTATTTCAATTGAATGTCATATCGTTTTGTCATTTTTATTTTTTTTCTCTTAGTTTTCTATTAATTTTGATCTTTGCTATAAGTTAGTTATCTGACTGCAGAGTCAGCTGGAAATGGCACCCATATCAATAACAAATAATTTTCTGTTCGTTGAAATATTATTAGTTTCTTCTTGGGAGGAGGTTATTTGATGTATACCATGTCCGTTGTCACCTAATGCTTTTCTGGACAAAAGTCTTCATGCTATATAGGCATAATGCTTCTTTTCCATCTGTAAGCTTTTGTTTTCTCTTATCTCTTGCATCTGAATCACATTTTCCAATCAATATTAATCCATCCTTTCCTGGGGCATATCTTTGCAGTGAAACCACCAAGTGTCACAGCATGTACTTATTTAATTTGAAATAGTATCTTACTCAAGTTACTCATAATTTCCTCTACCTCTTCACCTTCAGTAATTGATATTAAAAAATAAACTGCAGTTATTATCTTTGATCTTTTTGTAACTCATCAGCATAAGCACTGGAATAAGATGGCTTATGAAATGGTAGTTCTTATTACCTTTGGATGCATGATAAAACTAACTCTTCTAGTGACATTAGTTGCCTCTCCAAAGAGAACCTATGAACTGACTTTTGGCTTCTGATTTCATTATAGTGAGAATGTTGAAACTGAAGTGATTTGGTTCCTGTAGTAATATGGCTCCCACTGGTCAGGTATCTTGACTCCAAAATATTTCAGAGGAGGAGTTTAATAGAGTTCCATCTTTCTCTGTTTTTGAAAGTATATAGCAGAATATTATTTATTATTTAAATATTTGACATAATTCACTTGTAAATCCATCCAGATCTAGGATTTTTTTTTATGGGAGTTCCTTTATGACTTACTTTTTTTCTCCTTCTGGGATCTGGTTATCCATTTCCTATTTTGTTAATCTTATTTAATTTTTTCATTTATTTATCTTTTTAATGCATAGTCTTCAGTTTCATTTAAGTACTTGTACTACCTGCTATGGAGGTTTTTTGTGTGAATACTTTATAAACATTATAGTGTTATAGTAATAGTAGTAATAATTTGTAATGTATATCCATGTAAGTAAATTAAAAGATCAATTCTTAAAAATATAAGAAAATTACTTTTGTTACTTAATAGTGAAAACATGCACATATTCACACATACCCCCACATACATACATATGTACATGTATATGAAATATTTATAACATGCAAATATGTAGCACCTTAAGGTTTATAAAGCACTTTCCTCAAGCAACCTTTTAACATTCTTTCTAGCTATATCCTTTGATCGCCCATGTAGATCCTGCTTGTTAAATTTGTTATATGTTCTTTCCTGACATGGTTGGTTGGTTGTTGTCCTTCATCTTTGAAGAGGACCAAAATGACGTCATCATGATAAAGTGAAATTTCACTACGTCCAACTGTGGCTGATCAGACCAATACAACCTTGGAATACTTTACCACAGGTTGGGAACAGATAGTCCATGTGAATATTTGGGGTAGATATACCAAATTTGTGCATCCTGCATTTACTTTGTGCTGTCTCAATTCTGCTTTGCTCAAAAAGCACAGCACCCTTTCTGATGTGGGCATGCCATGCTGAGCGGTCCTGTGCCAGTGTCTCCCATGTGACATAATCAAATCCAAAGTTCTTGAGAGAGACCTTGAGAGTGTCCTTGTATTGTTTCTTCTGGACACCATGTGATTGGCTGCACCATGCAAGTTCTCCATAAAATAGTCTTTTTGGCAAGTGTACATTTTGCATTCGAACAATGCGGTCAGCCCATCAGAGTTGCACTCTCTGAAGCATTGTTTGAATGCTTGGCAGTTCAGCTTGAGCAAGGTCTTCAGTGTCTGGTTCCTGCCAGGTGATACTCAGAATCTTCCTAAGACAGTTCAGATGGAAGGAATTCAGTTTCCTAGCATGGTGTTGGTAGACTGTCCATGTTTCTGTAGACCTTCAGTTTGGTAGGCAGTCTAATACTTCTCGTCTCCCAAACTTTTCTTTGGAGCCTCTCAAACACTGAGCTAGCTCTGGCAATGTGTGCATCAATCTCACTGTCAATATGTACATGCCTGGAAAGTACACTACCAAGGTAAGTGAACTTATCCACAGCATTCAAATTTGTTGTAACTGATGGTTCTACATATGGATAGTGTGGTGGTGGTTGATAGAGCACCTGTGTTTTCTTGGTGTTAATTATTAGGCCAAAATTAGCACAGGCAGCAGAGAATTGATCCATACTTTCTTGCCTCTCAGCTTCAGAGGCTGTATTGAGTCACAGTCATCTGCAAACAGAAAATCATGCACCAACACTCCCTCCACTTTGGTCTTGGCTTATAGCCTTTTCACATTTAAGACTTGCCATCAGTACAGTAGTTGACCTTGCTGCCATGCTCATCCTCATTGAAAGCATTTGACAACATGGCTGAAAACATCATGCCAAAAAGCATGGGAGCAAGCACACAGCCCTGTTTCACTCCGTTGGTGACTGGGAAGGCACGGGGACATTGTCCATTATCCAGAACCCAGGCGAACAAGCCATCATGAAATTGACATACAATATTGATGAACTTCTCTGGGCAACCAAATTTTGACATAATTTTCCATAAGCCCTCACAACTAACAGTGTCAAAGGCCTTGCTCAGATCTACAAAGGTTGTGTACAGACCTCTGTTCTGCTCCTGGCATTTCTCCTGGAGTTGGGCAACAAACACCATATCGACTGTTCCTTGGCCCTTTCTGAAGCCGCACCAGCTCTCAGGTATATGATCATCTTCTAGGTGAAGGATAAGCCTATTTAGGAGGACTCTAGCAAGAATCTTACAAGCAATGACTAAAAGAGAGATCCCCCTGTGATTGTCACAGGACAATCTATTCCCTTTACCCTTGTAGAAATGGACAATGGAGGCCTCCTTGAACTCCTGGGGGATAACCTCCTCTTGCCTTATAACCTGGAAAATTTCAGTCAGTTTTTTTTAAGCAATGGTCCCCCTACCTTGTAAATCTCAGCTGTCTTCCATTACCTAAACACAATCCTTCATGGATGCTCCCTCGCAGCAAATGTTGGCATCTAATAGACTATGGGATTGTAAGAAGAAGAGACAGACAAGATGTGAGAGTGACAAAGAGAATGTGCAATTCAGAGTGCTGGACTGATCATAGACATCTTTTCCAAGCCAAATATTCACATTCATCAAAAGCGCCACTCACAAGGCAAAATGACTACCAGAAGAATTAATGTCAACAAATTAGAGCTCTTCTCTCAGCCTGAACAGTTTGTTGCTGACTTGGAGGGAGAGTTGAGCCAACATACAGTTGGCAACATTGGAGCAGAAAAGGAGTGGACAGCTCTCAGAGATTTGGTATACAGCACTGCATTGCTCATCTGGGTCAGAACACTCGCAAACACCAAGGCTGGTTTGATGAAAATGATGAGGAAATTCAGAAGCTGCTAAATGAAAAATGTGAACTCCACAGGATTTACCAGCAGGATATTTCATCCACCTCTAAGAAGACACCATTTAATTCCATCAAAAGCAAAGTATAAGCAAAGCTTAGAGAGATGCAGGATTCCTGGCTCAGTAAGAAGACAAATGAAATTCAGTTTTATGCTGATAGTAACAATCCAAAGGACTTTTATGATTCCCTGAAAGCTATTTATGGACCAAAAACCTATGGTGCATCACAACTACTCAGTGCTGGAACCACATTGATTAGTGATAAGGACATGATCCTAGAGAGATGGATTGAACACTTCCATAGTGTTCTCAACAGACCATCATCAATCAATGCTGAGGCCATTGACTGTTTACCTCAGGTTGAAGTCAGTCCCTCCTTAGCTGAACTTCCAACTGAAGAAGAGGTTTTGAGGGCCATTGGGCACCTTTCATTTGGAAAAGTACCTGGTGCTGATTCTGTTTCCTGATATGCATATTAGCTGCTGTACTATCTTAATCAATTTCAGAAATATATGTATATAGCTTAAAAAAAGATAAAATTCCAATTTTTATATAACTTCATGTAATTGATTCAACTGTTAAGCATACTTTCTTTACTCATATAAAGCATATAAAGATTGATTTTCAGGTAGAAAAAGAATTGAGAAACACCTATGGATCTTATTTTAGCTTTTACTGAAGCACTTTTAAATGTACAAACATTAGCTGTCACTTAGTTTGGTAATAGAATACAGCAGGGTGTGTGTGCATTGTGTGCAACTTAGAATGATTACACACCTCTCTTTAGTTTGCTTTTCCATTCAAATACTTTAGATGTGTGGTTATTACTCAGCACCTGCACCCCCCATTAGAAATTTTATTTTGATTCTCTGTGAGTTATTTCAAAGAAAATATGTGATAACTTTAATAAAAGTTTAGTTGATTTTTTTATGACAGAACCCCTCCATATTATTAGATTAGTTTTCCTTGTACTGGAGGTTTATGATGATATTACTTGATGTTGAGACATAACTGCAAAAGGGATCTATTTTTATCTTGGGACATTAGGAATGAAGCCCTGGCATAGTCTTTCTAAATGAGGTGACCTAATTCAAGGCTTCCCATTATACTCCTTTCTTCTTTGTGATTTTTTAAAATTCACTTGAATTGTTTTTTAACTATGCATAGAGAAAGAAGTATTATAGGGAATACTGGGTAAAGTATAAGTCATGGTAAAGGTAAAGTCTTTAGATTAAAATTTTTAAATCTTTATTTTAGATCTATAGTTACAGAAGTATCCTATCAATGTAGATATTTATTTTGTCGATAGATATGAGTTATTCTGGATATCAGAAGTTGTTAATAAAGTATATAGTACATGAGGAGCTAAAACTATAGTTTTTATTAGATTAGCTTTGAAATTTTAATTTGGCTTTGAAAAATAGACATTGCATATAACTTTCTTTGTTATTTAAAATTTACATATTCTTTTTCCATACTCCCTTTTGCATTTTCAGAGTTAGCATCCCAACATTGTATTCCTAATATTCTCATGGTGTTATGTTTGTTCCTCAAACCAAGGTCCTTCATAACAATGTTATAATATATAATCATACGTTTCATCTAATTAGAAGCAGTAGCAAAATTAGGAAAATAATGATAACATATAAAGATCAAAGATTATTACTTGAACTAATACTTTTTACTGGAATTAAAAGGAAAAATATTCATCAAATTCAGTTCAACAAACAGATCGTTTAAGTACCTACTATGTCTATGAATCTGTCCATGTTACACATTACAAAAATATGAGAATGGCCTTTTATGATCTAAAGCTGGAAAAGACATGTACACAAAACCAGTACTATAAGGATTGTAAAAGAAATACAAAGGAGGGGGCTAAGTGCAATGAGAATTTTGAAGAAAGAGAAAATATTTTTGTCCACACTTTGCATTCCAGACAAACTGACCTTCTCTCTGTTCTCTCAGTGTGTAAACACAGCAGTCTCCAGCCTCTATACCTTTGTATTGTCCAATCATCATGCCTGAAATGTGTTTGTTCCCTTTATACCCTCCCATCATAGATTCTATCCTTCCCATCAAGATTCATCTCCAGAAAGCCTTTTCTCTTGCTCCAGGATTATTTCCCTTTACCACCCAATGTTTAAGTACTTTGTATATATTCTGTTTTTATTCTATACATCTGTATTTTGTGTATACATAAATATATTTTTAAACACATTGTCTCCTGAATAAAATGTGAACTCCTTAAGAACTAAGAGGCTTTCTTCCCTCGCTCTCTGCCTCCTTTCCTTCCTTTAAAAGGAAGGTTTCCAATCAAGAATAATGTACCTGAAAAATGTAGTATAAATTCTTTGTGGGGAAAAAATACCTTTTTTTGATGAAGTAGAGAATTTTCCAACATTCTTTATGAAAAAAATAGAACTTAGCATAAACTTTGAAATTAAATCATGTTAGTCAAGAGAAGCTTAGGAAGACAAATACTTTTAAACAACTGAAGGTTAGGTAGGATGGATGGATAGATAGATAAATAGTAGATAGAGTGAGCAAGCATTTATTAAGTGCTTATTAAATATGCCAACTATTGTGCAAAAAACTGGTAAGAAGACAGTACATAAAAGGGAACTGAAACGGGGCTAGGGAAAAGAGTTAACCATTTGAAGTCAAGGTTTCAAGGTAGATCCAGAAATTATGGGCTGAGCTGGGTTTGAAGTAAAAATGAATTCACCATTTGGTATAAGAGATCGTATATGTGTGTGTGTGTGTGTGTGTGTGTGTGTGTGTGTGTGTGTGTGTGTGTGTGTGTGTGTGTGTGTATGGAGAGAGAGAGGTTTCCATCTTTTGTTATCTATAATTAAATTCCTCTTTGGTATGTTAGAGGTTCATTCCAACATACTTTATTTTTTGGAGTATCTTATGTCAATGTTCTTGGATTTTCTTACAAAGAAGGTGCAGTTCTAGATTATTTATTCTGATGGATTTTCCTTGTTAGGAATAAATGACTTTCTTTGACATCAAAACTCTGAGGGTTACCCAATAAATTCCTTTGTGATTAAAGTTTAGGGTTTCTCATTGTCAGTGATATGTTGGTTCTATGAGTACTCTACTTTTTAAAAAACTTACTTCTGAAAAAATTCCTACAAGGTGATATATAAGCATTTTAATTCGTTGTATTTTTCTGTAGCTTTTATTTTCACATTATTTATATCCTCAAGGTCAATTACTTTTTCATGGATAGAATTAATGTATTCTTCTAATGCTATTATCTTTGTGTCTGACTTGGTATTAATCTTATGAAGCTATGCTCCTCTTTTTCTTTTATTCATTTTCAGATAACAATACTTCCTTCCACTTTTTATATGTACCATTTAAGAATCTGATTTGGTTGATGACTTCCCAATACAGCTGCATTAGTGGATTTTTTTTTTTTTAGCAACTCCTTTTTTTCTTCCTCATTTAAATCATTACCACTTGTTTCATTAGAATTTCATTCTTCAGAGCTTTCTTATCCATCTTAGACTAATTGAAAAAAATTTTAGGCTATTGGTTCCAATGTAAATCATAATATAATTGACCAAATTAGCATATATGAAAAATTAAATATATCTTTGGTTCTTTATTTTTCACAGTATGTAAGTGTGTTTGATAGAAAAGTTAATTATTGACCTTGGAAGTGGATTAATTTGAATTCCTGCTTCCCGAATACCTTCTCTTTGATAAAAGCATGTAAATATTTAAATAGCCTACAGGTAAGTATATCGGAAGTAGGGAGCAAAGATCAAGGGGCTCATCTAATCCATTAGCTGGATAATTCTTGTACTGTTGCATTATATTGGTCAAATCCTCAATAATATATTACAAATCAGAATATCATGCTAATAAGAATATTTTCAAATGCAATTGCCCTCATGTCATATTTCATATAATATTTTATACAAAAACATTCCAGTACAGGTGTACTTATTCTCATGTAAAATAGCTTTCTTAAATGTACATATGTGTATATAAATTGAATTTTTGTCAGTCAAATAACATCAAATGAACTAGACATCTGGTCCTTTAGCAAGAGTATTGCAGTAAAACAATATGTAACCTGCCTATTGTGTTTGGGTATAAATAATTGCTCATTTAATTTTATTACTAATTAAGTGTTTTATGTAGAGAGTTTTCTTAAAATTGGACATACTTATACAATAAAATAACCTGAATTTGCTGTTAAAGCTTCAATTTGACTTCTGAAAATGTTGTATACAGTTCATGTAACCTAATCTGTAGTAAGTCCATTGACTTTCATTAATGAAACAAAAAGAATAGGTTATTTCTTTTCCAGTTTGTTTTTTCCATGCTCTTCTCATTCTTTATTGTCAAATGCTCTTGGATTCTTGTAGTACTTGAAGAGAACTTAAAAGGTTTGTCAGTAAAGTTTAGTAAGATTGATAGGAACATTTCAGACTTCTGTTTCAAACTAGATGTTATTTTTTTTTTCTTTACACAGAGTATATTCAGTCATTTTTTTCCAACTAGTTATTTTGATATTGCTTTGATTTTCATTAATTTCTTTTGCATTTGGTAAACACTGATATAAGAATACCTCAAACATGCCTTCAGTCACCTAGCCAAAAATTTTTTGCGTATATTTCTGAATCCCTTTTAATCATCTGAATCTAATATTTTTTCATAATAGTCCTTTAGATAGGCTTTGTGCTCCAGATCTCATGATTTGATTTGCTACTGATCTTCCATGAGAAGTTGATTATTCTTTCCTAGTATAATTGCAGCATATCAGTATTCATGAGTAACTCTTAAATCATGTTTTTCAAAAATCAGTTCAGCCTTCAAGAAAATGGAGCTAATTATCTCTAGTGTGATTCTATTTTGTCAGTACGATTTTTTGAAGTGCAATTCTTAAGAACATTTACAAACAGAATCGTACAATAAGAATTGTAAAATTGTACAATGGGGATAATAACACTACCTACAGTTGTAGGTTGTTGTGAGGATCAAATGGAATAGTATTTGTAAAAAGAGCTTAGCACATTACTTGACACATAATAGACAATATATAAATGCTTCTTCTATTTCCCTTCCCTTTCATCAAGGAGGATAAAAGGGAGTGTGTGTTGTATCCTTGGGGATGTGGGGTGTGGATGCTGCTGTAGGGCAGTGTCCTCTCTCTCATGTGAAGGAATTGGTATTTTTCTGAGAGTGAAACATAGTGGGAAAAGGGGAGTCAAGGCAAGCTCTACAAGGCAGTGGCATAAACTATTTAGAAGGGAGAGACCGGAGTGGATACTGCAAAAGTTTTCATTCCATGAGGAATGCAAAAAATAGAGAAGGACTAGAAAAGTATAGAAGCTATGAGCTGAAGAATGAGGGATCTAAAGTAGATTTAAAGGGAGGATGGACAGTAAGAGTGAGGGAAAGAAATAATTTTTGTAAAGGGGCATAAAAAATTGAAATTTGAAAAAACTAATGAATAGGACTCGATGAAGAGGAAAAGAGAAAGAAGGAATCTACGTGACTGGGAGGAGAGAAAAACAGGAACTAACTGACACGATAAAAGAAGTAAAAGAAAAAAGGAATTAGTAAGACAGGTTCCAAAAAGAAAGATATAATAAATGGAAGAAAGGGAATTTGAGGAGAAGGGAGGAAAACCAGAGCAAATAAGGTTCCCTTAGAAAAGATAAAATAATTAAAAAGATGAAACTGTTTTTAGTGAAAGAGGGAAGTAAATCATAACCTGGGGAAAAAACCAATATTAGAGCAAATGGAGGAAAATGTAAATATAACTTTCACAATTTAAACTGTGAATGGATTAAACATTCCGTTAAATGAACTAAAGTGGCAGATTGGCAAAGAAAACAAAATACTATAATCTGTTTCTCACAGAAAACAAATAAAACAAAATCACACATGGAATAAAACTGAGGGGATAGAAAATTTATTATGTATCAAGTGAATCCAAAAAAGCAGAAGTTGCAGCCATACTATCTGATAAACATTCAAAAAATAAAGGGAACTACATTATGCTAAGAGGAACTGTAAACAACAAACCAATATCAGTACTAAACATATATATATATGTGCTTCAAATGCCTTAGCATCCAAATTCATAAGGGAAACAGTAACTGAACTATAAGAATGCATAGTGACAAAATACCAACAAGGACTTCAGTGTTGTCAATTTGGAATAATTCTAATAGAAAGATAAACAAAGGGAAAATATGGAACTGAATGAAGTGCTGGTAAACTGGAGATTTAAGACTTATGGCATCTTCTTAATGGGATTGTAAAAGATGACACATATTTTTTAGGACCACATGGAACTTTTATAAAAACTGATCATTTATTTGGAGCACAGAGACATTGCAAACAAATGCAAAAGGGCAAAGATAGTGAAAATGAGCTTATCACATAGGCCTCAAAGATGCTAGGCATCTAAATACATTTATAAGGAAAGAAATAAAATAGAATACATAACCCTCACTATGATTATTTATTATAACTGGTGTTAGCTCTGTGCCAATGGAAAAATGTGAGAAAGGATTGAAAAGAATTCTTGACAGCTAAAGGCTTTTAGAGGGGCAGTTCTACCAGTTTTGTTACAAAACTGAATATAAATCTAAAGCATATATGATATTTCTCTCTGTAAAATGAGAATAATAGCAGTACTTTCCTCCCAGGGTTTTTATAAGGATATTTATAATGATCCTTGCAAATCTTAAAGTGCGTATTTTACTGCTAGTTATTGTAACTGTTAATCATAACACAGAATTATACCCAAATACGCATTTTAAAAACCAACTGTTATTAATACCAACGCTCTATATTTTACGTTAATTTTTTTTGAAAATGACTTTATGATTATGATCTCAGCTTCTTCTCTAGTTGTATCAATGTGCCTGTCTTTCTACACCCCTTAAACGCTGACTGTTGCCATTTTTGTCATCTTTACCAATTTGCAGGAAGTGAAGTCTCAGGGTTGTTTAGATTTACATTTCTCTTATTAAAGAGTTAGAACATTTTTTCATATGTTTATGAATACCTTGTCGTTCTTTTGAAATCATTTGACTATCTACTAGTGAATGGCTATTAGTCATATTCATACTTCCCTTGATATTCTAGATTTTTTGTTTTTTCAAATGAATTTTATTTTTTATGAAGTTTTGTAAAGTATCTCCCTTTGTAATTTGATTGTCATAGCATTAAAATATAAATTAATTTTGGTAGTATTGTCATTTTTATTATATTGGCTTAGCCTACTCTTTGATCATTGAATATTCCTCAAGCTATTTAGGTTCTTTATTTCTCTGAGGAGCACTTTGTAATTGAATCTATGCAAGTATTTTGTATGCCTGGGGAGGAAGTTTTTTTTTCCTTATCCAATCTGTTGCCCTTTTTCACTTTATTTACTATTTAATCCATTCACATTTATATTTTCTTCCATCTATCTCTAAAATTGTCATTTTTCCCAAGTTATTATTTACCCCTCTGTTTCACTTTTTTTTTGCTCCTTTCTAAAAAGGATTTCTTTTGTCTCTTCTCTATCTTCTTTTTCTATTTACTCTCTACTCCCATTCTCTGATTCATGACCCCTGTAATCATCTGGTCTCTTTTCTCTCTGTATTCTTCATACAGTCAAAGCTTTGAAATATCCATTCTAAGCTTTCCCCTGTATATGCTTTCTGCCATTACATTGAAGAATTTACCATCAATGCGGTAGCTGTCTGAAAACCATCAGTTACAGCAAATGGAGACGTTTTGAATGCTGTAGATAAATTCAGTTACCTTAGTGGTATGCTTTTCAGGGATGTACATACATATTGATAATAAGCTTGATGCATGCATTGCCAGAGCTAGCTCAGTATTTGGGAGACTCTGATGGAGAGTATGGGAGAGAAGAGGTATGAGATTGATGACCAAACAGAACGTCTACAGGGCCATTATGCTGACCTCGTTGTATGCCTGTGAAATGTGGACAGTCTACCAGCTCCATACCAGAAAACTGAATTGCTTCAGTTTTTCTGAATTTGTCTTAAGAAGATTCTGAAGATCATCTGGAAGCATAAAGCACCAGACACTGAGATCCTTGCTCAAACTAAACTGCCAAGTATTCAAACTCTGCTCCAGAGAATATACCTCTGATGAGCTGGCCACATTCTAATGGGAAACATATACTTGCCCAAAAGACTATTTTTTGGAGAACTCACACAGGGCAAGCATCAAGGATACTCTCAAGGTCTCTCTCAAGAACTTTGGAATTGATTGTGTGACATGGGAGACCCTGGCACAGGATCGCTCAGCATGTCATGCTCACATCAGAAAAGGCTCTGTGCTCTGTGAGCAAAGTAGAATTGAGACAACTCAAAGTAAATGTAGGATGTGCAGATTTGGTTTATTCACCCCAAATGTTCACATGGACTATTTGTGCCCGACCTGAGTAGAGCATTCCAAGTCTGATCAGTCACAGTTGGACACATCGAAACTTAACTCTAGCATAGAGATGTCATTTTGGCCTCTTTGAGAACAAAGGACAGCAACCAACCATCATAAGGCTTACCGCATGGATTCCCCTTTTCCATTGTGCCTCACTCTCAGAACAATGCCAGTCATTGCATTTGTCAAAGAGGACACTGCCCCTTAGTAGATCTCTTCCTCCACCACTGATTTATATCTTATCTTGTTGATTTTTTTCTGTATTTTTCAGGAAATATCTTTCCTTATGTCCATTCTCTTCCACTCCTCCAGTTGCCAATAGTAGCCCCCAGAGGTTCTAATTGTAGTTCCCCCTCCCAGGACAATATAGACTTTTCAAGCGCTGAATCCCCAGGGCCTTCTCTTCACCTATAGCAGCATTCATCAATAGAAGCCTCTCCTGCTTCCAAAGTGAGGCCTCCTTCCTTTCCTTCTCCCACTTTCAACTTTTCTCTTCTTCATATGTACTGCCTTGTAGGCTTTTCTCTTTTTGAGAGCACAGAAGTCACCTTCCCCTCTCATTATTAGCCCTTCATTGATGCTACAGCAGCACACATTCTTCTTTATCCCTCTGCTCCCCCTCCCAAAACCTAAAACTCATGTTGTATTATTGTCTCACATGTTGTCCCACAAAAGAAACGTTCACTTGTAGGAAGAGTGTTTTCAGGTTCTGTACTTAATGACCTCTGTCCCCCTTTTCACTATTTCTTCAATTAGATCTGTGCCTAACCATCTAGGTCTGCCTTCCATCCTAATGCTAGCCAGACCCAGGGGAGGAGTCAGCTTATAATAATAAAATACAGAAGGGAAAGGAATGTACAAATGTTGTGGGAGTCCCACTTCCTACCCCAGGCAGCACCTCATCCTCTTCGTAGGGGTGGTAAATAATGGCCCCTAGCCTTGCCTTTCTCTCTAGAGTCCTACAGCCCAGGAACAAGGAGCTGGGCAACAAGGTGCTTCAGGCCACAACATGTGGTCCTCTCCCCCATCCCAATAGATTTTTTTGTTATACAAGTGAAGTGAAGCATGTCAGAGATTTTTTTAAAATGTACATTTAGAAAGAAATCTCTTGCTGGCCTTTCTGTTGTCATTTTGTTGTTGTCCTTGCCTATTGCATTTATTTACTTCTGCATTTCTGTTATTTGTGGTGTTTGAGAAGCAGATATCTCTTCAGTTTTTATGGTTTTGTTTCTAAAAATATTTCTTTCGGTCCCTCTGTATTATTGTGCTGTATGGTTTAACTTACAATTCTGTGATAGGTCACCCCTGGCTGCGTCCTAAACTCCGTTGCTTTTCAGAACACATTATTCTATTCCCTCCTCCTTTTTCTGGTGGGTGCTGCATAATCTTGAAACTATTTGAGTGTTCTTTCCTTTGTATCTTTCTCCTGATGGTTTGTAGAACTTTTTTCGGAATTGAATTAATAAATTTAACCACTCTATGTTTTGGCACTTGTAACCTTGGGGGTTTTGGTTTGTTTTTTGGTTGTTTTTCCTGGAAATAATCGGTGAATTCTTTCTATTGGAATTTTATTTTTTGTGTTCAAAAGTTCTAGGAAGTTCTTTTCTATTCTTTTCTTTATTATATTATTAAGGTTTTCTGTTCCGTCCTGTTTTGCTGAGAGACCTATGATGCTTAGTTTGTCTTTGTGCATCCTTTCTTCAAGATTAGTATTTTTTGTTTGCATAGTGAGTATATATTCTTTGCATGTTCCTGGTTTTTTTGCTTCTTTTCTTCTAGGTTATCCTTCACTTAATGTATTTGCATTCCTAGTCTGTTGTCCATTCTTTTGTTTCTTTGATGAGGTTTGCAATTGCTGATTCAAGTTTCTCTATTCTGCCTTTTTTTTGGCTGTGAAGTACATAAAATATACTCTTATAATTCTCATTTCTCTTTTAAGCCACTCAGGAATAGCATGTTGTAGTTCACGTGTTCTCAAATTCCACAGGGTTCTCTTTCTCATCAAATGTTGCATCATTTTCCTTGAGCTCATTTATATCTTTCTGTTGTTACTGTTGACTCATCTTTTTTTTTGTTCAAAGTCTTTGAGACTTCTTCCTTAAATCTTTGGCATTCAGTCTCTCTTCTCTTGGCTTATTTGCCGTATCACTCACTTCCTGACTCTCTCTTCTCTGAGCTTTCACTGGTTACTGGATCTCAAAGCCTTTCAGCCTCCTCCCGTTCTTGGCAATTCACTGTTCACCAGCCTAGGTTTTTTCCTCAATTGACTTTTGGGTGATCAGAACTGGACCCAGCTGGATGCTGTGCTTTTTCCTGCATGAGTGCTATACAACCTTTCTCACACACAATAGCCTGAGCCAGCTCCTCTGTTCTTTAATTCTGTGGTCCAAAACTGTCAGTTCAGCACTTTGCAGTGCTGGTGTTTTCAGGTTCTAGTCTCTGGCAGGCTTTTAGTCCAGAAAGACAGTGGTCAAGCTGGATGTCAAGGCTTGAGCAAAATTCCATAGCCTAGAGCTGTGTGTCATGGCAATAGAAAGAGGGAGTGAGGGAGGACCAGAATGTAGGAGGAGACTTTTTTTTTGAAAATTTTTTATATATTTCTTCCAATTACATGTTAAAACAACTTTTAACATTCATTTTTAAAAATTTTGAATTCTAAATTCTTTCCCTCCCTCTCTTCTTGCCTCCTCCTTCGAAAGGCAAGCAGTATGATATAGAATATAAATATGTAGTCTCATGCAAAACATATTTCCATATTAACCAAGATGGAGAGAGAAAACAGAGACCAAAAAAAAAAGAAAAAAAATGTTAAATTATGCATCTATCTGTATTCAGCCTCCACTGAGCGTTTTTCAAAAATAAGCCCTTCAGAATTGTCTTGGATCATTGTATATTGCTCAGAGTATATAAGTCATTCGCAGTTGATCATTGTACAATATTGCTGTTACTGTGTGATGTTCTTATCCTGTTCACATCACTGGGAATGGATTTTGATATACGCTTCTGTTGTGTCCTTGGGTCTGTTAATGCATCTTTGCTTCCAGTAGTGCAAGAGGTAGTAGAGGAGGGGTGCAGAGTGAGTTCAGGGGCAGTAAGCATCAGTTCCTAGTTTGGGATTTGTTTGGTTTTTTTAACCTTCTTTTGAATTCTGGATATCCTAGACCATGGAAACAGCTGAAGTTACATTATCTTTGGCACCTAATTTCTCTTTTGGAGAGGTTTGAAAGGTGGTAGGAATAAGAGAAAATGTCTAATCTGCCATCTTGTCATTCACATGACCCTGAAGTTTCTTCATTGCATTTCTTTAAAGGTGTTTACTGTTTATAAAGGGAAAAAAAAATGTGACACCAGTTAATAATTATATTATATAATCTAGATTAATCATTATTATCCTGGCCTGTATATTATTCACTTAGATGTTGTCATAACATAAATATAATTACAAGCCAAATAAACTATTAAATTTGGAACTTTTCCTACTATTTGTATTGATAAACTTGAATTTTTCAATTAAATGTGATAACACTATGAGATTTATTTTTTGTCCAGATCTGTGATATCAGTGTACAAAATTCAACTTTAACATAGGCTTAGAGAGTTGCCTGTACCTCTGAGATGTTAAATGACTTGTCCTGGATCAACAAGCTAGGATGTGTCAAAAAAAAAAAAGACTTCACACAATTCTTCCTGCCTCGAAGGCCTGCACTCTTTCCACTAAACTACTCGTGCTGCCTCTTTGTTATTTAAGATAATATTTCTTTCTCACTGCAGAATATTAAACTGATATTTGCTTGAGTGGAAGTTAGGAACCAGGTAGATGTTCTATCCTCCCTACCTGTAAGATTGCTTCCAGAATAAAATGAGATGATATATATGAATACACTTTGAAAGCTAACTTGACATGAAAATATAGGATATATCATAAATATTATTGTCATTTAGGAGTTAAAAAATCATTTTTTTTCCCATAGATCAAATCCTTTTTATGAGCCCAAACTAACTCCTACTCCAAATAATTGGATGAGTCCAGCTCCAGAACCAGAAACTGAAAAGAAAATGAAAAGAAAGGCCCCTGAGCCACCAGGACGCTTCCCCAAAACAGAAGAAAGGATAAGTGACAATGCTGCTGTTTCTGTAGGAGCAGATCTCTCATCTTCTCCTAAGGTAGGTTTTGGCATTTAACAAAGAGTCATAGTATTTGCCTTTTTATGCTTTTTATTCCGAGTTTAAATAAGAAGTGCTTAAGTTACTTAAGTACATCCATTTTGATGAAGCTTTAATGGGCATATTGCTGTGTTTTATTTCCACATCAAGATGCACATTTTAGTTACATATCTAAAATTTGGTGAGTACTACTTTGAAGTCAGTAGAAAAAAAGGCAATAAATATTGCATTATTGGCAGCTGTAGGTAAGTAAAAAGAGTTCTAAGATGTGTGAAACCATTTTTTTATAGTATAGAGGGAAGAATAGAAATCATCTTCTAGTAAAGCTATTGGGTTCAGTAATGTTTCGTTGAAGTAAGAATTCCATTTGAGAAAAGTTTTCCAATTGACTAATACTCACTTAAATTTTGATCTAAATGCCTTTTTTCATGTAGAGTTTAATGCATAATCATTATGTAGAAGGAGAAAGGAAAATGGTTTCAAATTCTGAAAAGAGCTTGAAACTTTTAAATAATTTAATTTTAAAGAGTGGCATTCTGCATGAAGTAAAAAGTGTTGGTGTTTTGTAATCCTAAGATAACTAACTTCTTCCGTGTGTAGTTAACTGTTCACATAATTCTATAGTTAATACTTTTTTTACTTCCTAATAAGTAGCCTTTTTTTGCTCTACACATTGGAAGCCTCATTTCAAAACTACTTTTGCTTTTGAAGATTTGTAGTCAGTCAAGGGTAACTGAAAGTTGCCTCTCAAATTGCTAATCACACTTTAGAAGAATTAAATCTAAGATTTTTGCCACTTGTGTGTTTTTTCTTTTTCCCTTGTACAAGCAGTTAACTGTATTTGTACATGTACTTAAGCATTTGTAACTAACAAGTAATCAAAACTATATGTGCATTCATATATGCATACATATGTCTCCCAGTTAAATGATAGTTTTTTTCTTCTTCTTATGGCCTGTGATTTACATTATTTTACTTGGCAGTTTGGATATGAAGTAAACTTAGTTAAAGCAAATCATATATATTTTAATAGTTTACAGAACTCATAAATTAAGGAGGATTAAGCACTATACTTCACAAAGTGGTCCTTTTAACTAGACATTAATGAATGATTTCTGTTTGAGAATGTTTGATTTACCCTCTTTTAGAAATGCAAGTATCGAAGAAAGGTGCTCTTTAAGAAGGTTAATGTTCATAGTCTTGATTCTAAAAGCCCTGCCTTCCTTCCTAGTTACTTCTTAGTTGTAAATGCTTACATTGTTAAAGTTAAGATAGCAAAAGTTCTTGCTCTATAATATTAAGTGTGTGTGTGATGAACACACATATCTACTGAGGGCCTCTTGCATTATGGCCACTGGGACCTGGCCCCCCTAGTTTGACACAGGACTGGAGATATTCTCTCTCCCTTTCCCTTTCCAACAAAGGTTCCAATGAACACAACCCAATTAACATTTTTCCTTGCTGGAGAAGAAGAGCAAATGAATATGCTACTCTATAACTGGCTTATATCTTATACATGAAATGTGCCCCTTTCTCCCTCCTGATTCCAAGAATCTTTAGTTTTCCTCAAGTGGCATCTCCTACAGAAGACCTATACTAGTCTCTGCTCCCCTCAGTTGCTAGCTAATGCCCTTTCCTCCAGAAATTGTTCTGTCTTTACTTTATACAAATTATGTATTTACTTATTGTTGTCTATATTGTTTCTCCCCAGTAAAATGTAAGCTCCTGGAGAGCAAAAACTTTTCCCCCTTTTTTTGTCTTTTAATAAACTCAGTTGCTGACATAATGCTTATCAAATTTAATAAATACTCTTTGAATAAATGAATGATCATACTGAACCTTTTCAAATCTTCCCAAGGGCAAAAAGTACAGGTGGATTAAATTTTAAAAGGGCTGAGATGGAATGCCAAGTGAGAGTAAAGAGCTAAGATACCAGGAGAGCAAATAATTACAGAGTACTAAAGATACTGTGAAAGTTAAAAATGGATTTGGTGTGCAACAGCTATACTATCCAGATAATCTTGATTATAACTAGTATTTATATAGCACTTTAAGGTTTGCAAAGGACTTTACATGTTATCTCATTTGATCCTCACACAAAATGAGGTAGGTATTATTAGTATCCTTATTTTGTAGATGAAGAAACGGATGCTAGAGGAAGTTAAGTAACTTGCCCAGGATGAAACAACTAGTGAGTGTGAAAGGCAGGATTCGAATTTATCCGTTTCTAATTCCAAATCTCAAGCTCCAAAATATTAAGCTTATTAATTATTGAGCTCTTTTTAATCAGGAACATAAATGTAGTACCTAAGGCAACTCCTTTTCATTCCACTCCTCAAGAATAGCTAGGTTCAAGGTACTCTATGACAATGATTCTCAAACTTTTAGATCTCAGGACCCCTTTACACACTTAAAAATTATTGCCAACCCCCAAAATAGCTTCTTGTTTATATGGGTTATAACCAGGTGCTATTCTAGGCTCTGGGGTTACTGAAGCAAAATGAAACCATCTTTGGCCTCTGTGTGTTTGTGTGTGAAAGAGTGAAGAGTTGAGGATGATTCCTAAGATTGTGAACTTAGGCAACGAGTAGAATGGTATCTCCCTGAACAGAAATTGGGAGGTTAGGAAGGTCAGGTTTGGGGGGCAAAGATAATGAGTTCTATTTTAGACATGTTTGTTTGAAACATCTGTGGTAGATCCAGATAGGAGATATCCAGTAGGAAGCTGGTAATATAGAACTAGATTTCAACTGAGAGACCAAAGTTAAATATGTAAATCTTGGAGTTGTTTGGATAGATATGATGGTTGAACCTATGGGAATTGTTGAGATCACCGAGAAGGTAATATAGAAAGAAGAGAAATTATTGTACATTAAATAATTTAATGCTGAGAAGTACAGAGGAAAATGATCTGTAAGATTGCACAGTCATTGGACTATTTTGTTTAGTGTGCCAAGGCACACTTATAATACACTTGCAATTATAGCCATTTTACATATAGCATATGTGTAGCACATCATATAGCATGGATTTAGTTTTTCTGAAACTACTTGCCTGAAGCAGTTTTTGTATAAACACCAACTAGAAAAGTCTGAAAAGCAAAGTCAGCCTGTGTGCGTTTGAATAGAAGTCTCAAAAACAAGTAAAATAGAGTTCATTTAAAGGAGCAGTTGAATATCACACATAATGCCATGCCTATTATATGGTACATATGAAGAATTTGAAAAAACCAGTTAAGCAAAGGGGTTAGGTCACTTTTGTCTGTTAATTGGTTAACATAACCAGTTTATCTCTTACCAAATGACTATATGGCATTTAAACTATTTTAAATACTTGGATTAAGAGTTGTAATCTATGGATTAATAAATACACAATGGCTTTAATGTCATTAAGGGTGTGTTGGCATTTTCTTTATAAATCCTATTGTAGGTAGATACTGTCTTAAAGTTTCACCAAGAGCCTTCTTGTAAGTGTCATTAAAAACAACTCCTAATGTGTTAAATGTATAAAGTATAAATTAATTTCATGAGTTATAAATTCCATGGAAGTTATCACTCTACTAGTTGTTTTGTTGCTAGTTATTTTCCAGTTGGAAGTATAAAAATTATGATTCTAATGCGTATGAGAAGATTTCATTAAGAAACAATAATTAATCATTGATAATGTTTCATTTATGTAATGTAAGTAAATTGGAAATTTATTTATGGTAGAATTTGAATACATTTTTTGATGAATGCATATTTAAATTTGCAAATACAACACTGAAGTTAAATATATTTACATATACATGTTAAAAATCTCACAGTCTCCATTTTCATCCTGAAATCCTTGTGAAATCCAAAGGATCACTTCTTCTCTAAACTTACCTCATGATCTACGAATTCTTGAGGATTATTAGTAATTATGAAGTTTAAAAAGGCAAAAAGTACATTTATTTACATGCTTCTTTTGAATTATCTACAACTTTATTTTAAAACCTTTTAGTAGTTTTCCCTTCCATAAAGGACCTGTAAGATATATAGCAAAACCTCATGAATTCAGTTTTAGTTGGGAGAAGCCTATTCTTAAGTAGCAAATGATATGAATTATGATAGTTTTATAGAAATATTATTTTACCACTTTCAGGTATATAAAATAATTTGAATTAATTTCTAACAGTTTTGAGTAGAAGTCCTTCTCTGGAACAACTTTAGTTGGGCACAACTAGTTTGTCATAACTGCATATGACTATTTTGCAGTCCTTACATTAATTATTAAAAGTAGTTTAAGCATATTTCCTATAATTTTATTCATACTATTAATCTCCTTAGGAAATCTTTTCTTCAGAGAACATAGGTTAACTTAAGTTCAGCCTACACTGACCTATTATAAATTTAGAATTTATTAAAACAAATGCATTATTTTACTATAAGTAAATTTTGAATTGAGTTTTTAGAACAAATCTGGTTCCAATGAAACATCTCTAAATTTTATTCCCCCTCCCTTCACGCAGAGAGAGAGAGATTCTTTTAAGGTTTATGTTAAATAAGAATCACTGTATTATGTCCATGCTATTGCTAAACCCAATTACTGCAAATTACTGGGGTCTAAATGATGAAGTTTTGTTGTATATGTGGAAGCAATATATTAAATAATACCAGTCTTAAATATTGAGATTGTTAATTCAAACACATTTCCCTTCTCACATTATTTCCATGGGCAGGGAGTGAAATTTCCATTACCACTGTTAAAAGGACAAACACAAAGAGAATATTCATTAAAAGAATATTATTTTCATAAACGGTTTTCTTTTGTCACTGTCTGATGTCAGGCCTCAAATAGTTGTAGAAGGGGTAAAAAATGGCATCTACTTTAAACTTTTCTTTTTCCTAATCTTAAAAAGATAGAGAAAAAGCAAGAGTAACTTTATAAAGTGTTTTCCAGTAACTGAAGAAAAAACTTGTGGCATTTTATCCTGTCTGTTTCAAAATGTAAAGTCCTTTCAGTCCAGTGATAAGTAATCTCATTACACTGTGTATAGTCTATCCCAGGAATGGGGAACTTAGGGCCTCAAGGCCACATGTGGCCTTCTAGGTCCTTGGGTGCAGCCTTTTGACTGAGTCTGAGTTTGACAGAACAGATCCTTTTATTAAGGGGACTTGTTCTGTGAAGTTTGGATTCAGTCAAAGGATTGCGCTTGAGGACCTAGAGGGCCACATGTGCCCTTGAACTGCAGGTTCCCCACCATGGGACTCTTAACCCTAGGAAACATGGGCTTATTAATCCTAAATCATGTATTTATATCCACATACGACTTTTGCTAAAGGAGTCCAAAAAGCTGTACAAATGGAAACCAAAACCTATTAAGCAAAGGAGTTACCATAGGTGGCACAAAGCTAGCATTATTTCTTGCATGAAATACTGCAGTAGTGCAATTATACACATAACACCTTTTGTCCCTAGCTTGGATATGGAGTAAAGAAAAATTCTGTATCCTGCCAGAAGTATAGAGGATTGACCAAAAATGATGAATTTTTGCCAGGACAAATGAAAATGGACAGGATTACATATCTGAAAACCTGGCTTTAGTTCTTCCTCTGGCACCAAGTAGCTGTATGATCATAGACAAGCCATATTATCTTTCTGGGCTTCTATAAAGTAGATTAAATGATTTCTGTTTTATAATACATTTAAGTTCTAAAATGTATTTTTAGTTTTTCTTAGCATCTAATAATGGACAATTAAACATTATATGTTAAAGCCAAGGAAAAAGCAAGATATTCACTTGAGGAGTTTTGCTTATGATACGGAGAGAATAATATTGAAGATAGGTAGAACATTAAATTGGGGACAAGATAAAAGGACCACAGTGGGGAATAAGATGATAACAAGGATAATAGAAAAGAAAACACTGCATCCATGTATTCTGAAGCCTCAGGAGGTGGTGGTCAAGGCACTTAGGTATCAGAGGAGCAGATCCCAGTCTCTTCCCCTCGAGGCTGTCAGTTTTCTGTCTTGCCCCCATTTCCTATTCTCTCCTTAAATCCCTCTGGATGCCTTCAAACCAAGTCTTGCCATCTCCTCTAGCATTTAGCCAAAAGAAAACACTGAAACTAATCTTTTATGATTAGGGTAAGAAGGTAGCAAGGAAGTCTCCCTGAGTGCTGTGGTTGCACTAGGAGCAGAGGGTCCCAATGACCTAGCAAAAAAACAGTTCTGCAATGGCTACATGATAATAACTGAATATCTTAAGTTGTTATTTGTATTTGCATTATAAGTTTATAGGCATTTGTATGATTTTTCTTGTTTTTCCTTTTTTTATCTTGTTCAATTTGTTTTATATTGAAAAGTTTGATTGAGACTAAATGCAGAATATTTTATAGAGAAAATTGCTGTGTTGATCATGGCTTAGAAGTGAAAATAGTATTTTTCTTGATTGCCTACAGGCAGGCATCTTTTTAACTTGGAAATGAAAGATGTAACTGTTCCATTATTTTAGTCATGATGAGTTATGAGCATGTTAAAAATAATTATCCTCACCTCATAAATCTTACATTTGTTTTAGTTATTACTTTTATCTTTCCTATTAATATCTCCCAAGCTTGGTCAGATTTTTATGCACAGAAATAAATTGTAAGTGAGATCTATACTTAGAATAAAAAAAGATCAAGAGCATAATATATACTTAGATCATATCAATGGGCCATCAATATGAACAAAATATGTTGAAGAGACTTGGATTTTAGCATTAGTTTGGAGGTTAGATCAGTGTATCTCCTTTCACTTGAGTCTTTACTTTAGGAGTTAGTTTCATACCTATAAAATGATGATTGGATGGTCTCTAAAATCCTTTCTAACTTCAAAAATTGTATGGAAATTTTTGGGAGCTAGAATACTGATATTTTTTCACTTGTTGAAATCAGAGAGGAGTGGGAAGCAGGGGTGGAATCTCTGAAACTTGGTTAAGACCATATCAGAATTATTTATTTTGGTAGGTTTAAAGAACTGAAACGATTACATATGCTGTTCTAGGAAAGAAATGATGATGCATTTGTCAGAAGCTAAAGTTCTGTGAAAACCAAAGAGTTAAATACTACTGTAAGTTAATTAATGCCTATAGTAGAAAGAAGGTATGGTTTTAGCAACTTGAAACGTCAAAATTTTGTTTTAAAAACAGCACTGCCAATCACAATCAAGAATACAGAGCATGAAAGAAGTGTTATTATTGTGATACTCGGGAAAATATATTACTTCATACAGCAATTCCTTAAGAACTGGAATCCTGCATAATCAATCAAGTACTTGGATGAGAGTGGCAACACACTGGCACAGTTACCATAAATGCATTTCTTTTACTCAGGTTCAACATTACACTTACTCTTGTCCCCCATTTTATATATTGAGATTAAGATAACCTATGCATGAAAAAAGTCAAATAGGATTAAGGCAGGAATTTTCATCTATGAGAAAGATCAATAATATAGTTTAAAATCCAGTACTACTAGGTTGCTTTCCTTCAGATTTTTTTCATTCATTCCCTAAATTGTTGTTCAATCATTTCAGTTGTGTCTGACTCTTTGTGACTCCATATGGAATTCTTCACAAAGATGCTGGATTGGTTTGTCATTTCTTCCTCCAGCTCATTTTACAGATGAGGAAATTGAGGCAATTAGGGTTAAGTGACTTGCCCAGGGTCACATAGCTAATAAGTGTCTGAAAATGGATTTAAACAGGAGTCTTCCTGTCTCCAGACCTGGTGCTCTATCCACTACATCACCTAGCTGTGATATTCTTGACCTTTTTTTCCTTCAGGTGAATTTTGTGATTATTGTTTTCTACCTCTATAAAATAATTCTTTAGTAGTTTGGTATGCCACTGAATATGTAAAGGCAGAATTGTCA
The DNA here is from genome assembly GCF_028372415.1 of Notamacropus eugenii. Lineage (NCBI taxonomy): Eukaryota > Metazoa > Chordata > Mammalia > Diprotodontia > Macropodidae > Notamacropus > Notamacropus eugenii. The sequence goes on along the minus strand of NC_092872.1, from coordinate 641,694,279 downwards.
TTTTTATTATCTTGTATCAACTGAACCATGAACAGTTAATATTTCTCTAGTCATTTAGATCTGTCATTAGTATGGAAAATGTTATATCCTACAATTCTGATAAATTTTCAACTAGTTTTTCAGTTGATATTCTCAGGTTCTCTAAATATACTATCATATCTGCAAAAAGTGCTGGTTTTGTTTCCTCATTGCCTATTCTTATTCCTTTGATTTCTTTTTCTTGTCTTGCTATAGTTAACACCTCAAGTACAATATTGAATAATAGTGGTTGATATTGGACACTCTTGCTTCACCTGTGTTTTTATTAGAAAGGCTTCTTGTTTACCCCATTACAGATAATATTTGCTCTTGATTCTAGATAGACACTACTTATCATTTTAAGAAAAGCTCTATTTAATCCTATGCTCTAGTGTTTTTAATGTGAATGGGTGTTATATTTTGTCAAAAGCTTTTTCTGCATCTATTAAGATAATCATGTTTTTGTTGCTTTTTTTAGTGATATGGCCAGTTATGTTTATGGTTTTCCTAATATTGAACAAGCACTGCTTTCCTGGTATAAATTCAATCTGGTCAAAGTATACAATCTTCATGATATTTTGCAATAATCTTCTTACTAGTATTTTATTTAAAAATATTTTGCATCAATTTTATTAGAGAAATTGGTCTATAGTTTTTTCTTCTATTTTTGTTCTTACAGATTTATGTATCAAAACCATGTTTGTGTTAGAAAAGAAATTTGGCAGGGCTCCTTCTTTACCTATTTTTTCAGATAGTTTACATAGGATTTGGAATTAATTGTTCTTTATGTATTTGTTAGAATTCATTTGTAGATCCATCTGGTACTGAGAATTTTTTCTTAGGGAGTTCATTTATGGCTTGTTCAGTTTCTTTTTGCTAAGATAGGGTTATTTAAGTATGCTATTTCCTCTTCTGTTAATCTGGGCAATTTATATTTTTGTAAGTATTCATCCATTTCATTTAGATTATCTGTTTTATTGGCATATAATTGGACAAAATAGCTCCTAATAATTTCTTTAATTTCATCTTCATTGGTGGTGCATTCAGCCTTTTCATTTTTGATAACTTATAATTTGATTTTCTCTTTTCTTTTTTAATAATCAAATTAACCAGTGATTTGTCTATTTTTTCCCATAAAAATCAGCTCCTAGTTTTATTTATTAGTTCACATTAACCAAGGATTTGTCTGTTTTTTCCCATAAAACCAGCTTCTAGTTTTATTTATTAATTCAGTGGGTTTTTAACTTTCTTTTTTTTTTTTTTTTTTTTTTTTTTTGACCTTTGATTTTCTTTTATTTTCAGGATTTGATTGTCTTTGATTTTTCAGGATTTCTATTTTGTTGCTTAATTGGGAATTTTTCATTTGTTCTTTTTCTAGTTTTATTTCTTTGCATGCCCAGTTCATTGATCTGTGTGCTTTCTTTCTCTGTCTCTCACTCTCACTCTTGCTGTCACTCTTGCTCTCTAATATATATTTAGAGATATAAATTTCTCCCTACGTACTACATCAGCTGCACCCCACAAATGCTGTTGTGTTGTCTCATTGTTGTCATCATCCTTGCTGAAATTATTGTTTCTGTGATTTCTTTTTTTTTCTGTGATTTCTTTTTTAACCACTCATTCTCTAGGATTTGGGTATTTATTTCTAATTGATATTTGAACTATGCTTCCAAGGCTTTTTATTGAAAGTTGATTTTATTGACTCATGGTGTGAAAAGGTATATTTAATATTTCTGCTCTTTTTACTTTGTGAGGTTTTTATGGTCAGTTTTTCCGAAGTGCCATGTCCAGCTAAGAAAAAGGCGCACTCCTTTCTATTCCCATTCATTTTTCTCCAAATGCCTATCATGTCTAACTTCTAAAATTCTATTCATCTCTTTAACTTTTTTCTTTTTTTATGTTATGGTTAGATTCATCTAGATTTGAGAGGGATAAAGTGAGGGCCCCTCCTAGGATGGTTTTACTGTCTATTTCCTCTTAAAATTCATTTAATTTTCTTTTATAATTTGAATGCTATGCCACGTAGTATGTATACCTTTAATACTGATATTACTTCATTGCCTGTGGTACCTTTTAGCAAAGTGTAGTTTTCCTGATTATTTCTTTTAATTGGGTCTGTTTTGCTTTTGCTTTGTAAGAGATCATGATGACTACCTCTCCCTTTTTTCCTTCATCTGAAGCATAATAGATTCTGCTTTTTATTTTAAGTATGTCTCTTATAAACAACATATTGTTGGATTCTGATTTCTAATCCATTCTACTATCCATGGACTATTTATTTTTACTAATTTAATTCCAAATAAAATTAGGTTTTGTTAGTTTTAAAGGAAAATTAGACTTACAAATTATTTTGATTGATTAAATTTAAATAATGATGTATATCTTGTAAGAAGTAGCTAGATTGGGTATGAGTTACAGTCTGGTTCCAAATAATGGTCATCTCTCAAGTGTACCGTTTTGCTTGCTAGTGATGAATATATCTGTGAACTGAAAAAAATAATACTGTCAGTAAAGAATCATATAAAATCAATGACATACGATCTACCTCAGCTATTAATAAATGAAAATTTTATATGAGAAGTAATGAGAATTAAAATCAAGCTTATTTCTGTTAATAATTTATTTAAAACCATGTTAACGTCTGAGATTTTGTAAATAGGAAAACAAAGAATGTTCAAGACATCTAAATATCAGTGTGTTCTAATTATATATCAATATATAAATCCTAATACATTGGCCAAATGTAATGGTGTTTTAGAACCATGAAATACTTTAAATAACAAAATATTTATACAAATGATAATGCAATTTCTTTAAGATAAATATATGTGCCAGAAGCTATTCTAAACGTTGATGGTTCAAAGAAATGCAAAAACAGGTTCTCAAGAACCTTACATTCTAATGTGGGAAACAACATGTAAATAACTGGGTAGACAGATGCACAAAATATACAAAGTAGATAGAAGAAATGCTAAAGAGGGTAAGCTCTGCTGGAGTGACCAGAAAGGATTGATTCTTCAAGTAAGGGTGACTTAAGTCTTAAAGGAAGTGTAACTAAGATGGGGAGGTGAGAAGGGAGGGCATTCTAGGTGTAGAGGCAGAACAAGAACAAGAAGAAGGGAGAAAAGGTGTCTTGTTCAAAGTGAACAGATCAGCACTGCTCCAACATAGAGTGAATGGAATAGACTGAAGTATAAGAAAACTAGAAAAGTAGGAAGGGCCCAGGTTATAAAGAACTTTAAATGATTGTCTAACAAAGGAGCATTTATATTTGATCCCAAAGGGCCACTTAAGCCCATGGATATGGTTAGACTTATACTTCAGAAAAGGGGCCTCTCTTAATCTTTTGATATAAAAGTAATTTTCTCTTGAACTCCTTACAATCAGCAAGAAATTGAGCTCCAAAGATGCTGATAGGATGGTGGTGATAGACACTAATGGTAAGCAGTCAAGAAAAATCATCAATTTATTAATGAATACTTTTGTGTTTTGACAAGTTTTGCTTCCTAAGGCATAGTAGACACAGATCCACCTTTGAGATCAGGAAGACTTAGGTTCAGATCTTGCCTATTGACACCTAAGGCAGTTAATTACTCAGTGCTGTTGGTACACAGGATTGCTCCACAGCTATTTTTGATTTTGTCTTAATATCATCAGTACCTAGCACGTAGCAGAAATTTAATAAATACTTATTGTGTTGTCTATAATAACAAAATAATGGCTAGCATTTATACAATGCTCTTAGAAGATTTGCAAAGCTCTTTACAAATATTTCATCTTCTTCTCATTACAACCCTCTTATTAGTATGCTCATTTTACAGAAAAGGAAATTGAGGCAGTCAGAGGTTAAGTGATTTGTTCAGGGTCACACAACTTGCAAGTGTGTATTTGTCCTTGGTTGCTGAAGAAGACCATGCCATCAGAGAAGTAATGACATGACTTGCACTTGACTTTGTTTTGAGTGAGGGAGGGCTGTGCAGGTCACCAGCCTCACTTCTCCTCCAGAGCCATCTAAATCCAGTGACCAGATATTCATCAGGATGACTGGAGATGACCCAGGATGAGGCAATTGGGGTTAAGTGACTTGCCCAAGGTCACACAGCTAGTGAGTGTCAAGTGTCTGAGGTGAGATTTGAACTCAGGTCCTCCTGACTCCTGCACTGGTGCTCTATCCACTGCACCACCTAGCTGCCCCAACAACTTGCAAGTATATGAAGCTAGATGTGAACATAGGTTTTTTTCTGACTACAGGTCCAACGCTCTAGCCACTGCATCACCTAATTGCCATGGATTGCTATTGGATTCATGACTGGGTTTAAGGAGGACACAGGATGAAGGAGGGAGTAGAATGATAAAAGATTATGATTAGAGAGAGGAATTTTGTAATTTTGGATCATGAAGGTCAAACAGTTATGCACAATATTGAAATCCAGCTGTTACCTTTGTATGGCAACCTGTAAGATGACCTGAAGGTCAGCAGATGACTTTGAAAAAGATTTGGTGGAGAGGGAGCCAAGATGGCAGAGTAGAAAGACGCACATATGCTAGCTCTTACCCCACAACCCATAAAATACCTGTAAAGAAGAACTCAACAAATTCTAGAACAGCAGAAGCCACAGAACAATGGAGTGGAGGAGGTTTCTATCCCAGAGAGACCTGAAAGACTGATGGGAAAGGTCTGTCACGCACCAGAAGCGGAGCAGAGCCCAGCCCTGCCTTGGCCACATGGCACCAAAAGGAGCAGATACAAGCAGCCTTCAGGGACAGAATCTCCAGCAGCAGCACAGATCCCTCAACCCACAGGTGCCAAAGGTCAGTGAGAGGGTCTTTTCGGCTGGCCGAGAAGGGAGCAGAGTGTCCCCATAACTTGGGCCTCCTCAGGTGGCAGCAGTAGAGGCAACAGCAGGCAGTAGCCCACATCCATTGTTGAAGGTCTCATTGTAAACCCCCTGAGGGAACTGAGCCCTGTGTGGGGGCCCTGCCCCTACCTGAGAAGCTGATCTTAATCTCACACTGAATATCGGCCCTGCCCCCACCTAAAACCCCTGAGGCTTTGGAGCAGTTCATCTGAATCCCCAGTGCTGGCTTGTCAGAACTGGAGGCGAGGTGGTTGTGGAGAGGAAACTCAGAAGTCAAGTAACTGGCTGGGAAAATGCCCAAAAAAGGGAAAAAAATAAGACCATAGAAAGTTACTTTCTTGGGGAACAGGTGTCTCCCCCCATCCTTTCAGATGAGGAAGAACAAGGTATGCTGTCAGAGGACATCAAAGCCTCTGCCTCCAAAGGGAATTCAAACTGAGCTCAGGCAATAGAAGACCTTAAAAAACAAGTTAGCAGCTTACTAAAGGAGAACCAAAAAAATGCTGAGGAAAATAACAGCTTTAAAAAGAGGCTAACTCAATTGGAAAAAGAAGTCCAAAAAGTCCAATGAAGAGAAGGAGGCTTTAGAAATCAGAATTAGGCAAATGGAGGAGAAGGTTCAAAAGCTCACTGAACAAAATAATTTGTTGAAAGAGAGAATTGAGTTCAGGGAAATAAATGACTATGAGTTAAACCAAGCAGTTAGTAAAAAAAACTAAAAGTTTGAAAAAATAGAAGATAATGTGAAACATCACTTTGGAAAAACAACTGACCTGGAAAATAGAGCCAGGAGAGAAAATTTAAAAATTATGGGACTACCTGAAAGCCATGATCAAAAAAAGAGCCTAAACATTATCTTCCATGAAATTATCAAGGAAAACTGCCCTGATATTCTAGAATCAGACGGCAAAATAAATATTGAAAGAATCCACCGATCACCTGAAAGGAGACCTGAAAGGAGAAACTCCTAGGAATATTGTGGCCAAATTTCAGAGTTCCCAGATCAAGGAGAAAATACTGCAAGCAGTTAGAAAGAAAAAGATTTGTTCCAAGTGATAAAAGTGAATAGAGTGAAACTCAGAGTAAGTTGCTGCATGGTAACAGCAAAGGAATAGTCTTCAAGTGAGTGTAAGAAATCAGCAGTCAGGCCTCTTTCTCCTCCTGTCTTTTTTTTTTCAGGTGGCATGAAAAAAGGAGCACCCAGTACTAAAGATGTAGGTAATGATGCTTTGTTGTTTAGTAAGAACCAAAATATCAAAGGATTAGAGATTTAGAATTAGAAGAGGCCTGAGAGGTCACTTAGTTCAATTCTTGTCATTTCACAAATGAGACTGAGACCCAGGAAAATTAAGTGATTCACTGAAGACTGTATAGGAAATAAGTGACAAGACTGGGAGTCTAACTCAGATCCTCTTGATTATATATCCATTTTTTCAACTATACTATATTATTACCACCACTACCTCCAAAGGTGGAAAGAATATAAACTATATCTTAGGAAAAAGATAGGCAGAGGGAATAGAGAGAAATACACAGTAATCATGATTGTGAAAAGTTTTTATAGCAACTTTTCTCATAAAGGCCTCATTTCTCAAATATGTAGAGACTGAGTCAATAAGAGTACAAGTTATTCCTCAGTTGATAAATAGTCAAAGGATATGAAAAGACTGGTTTCAGATAAAGAAATCAAAGCTATCTATAGTCACATTTTAAAAAAATATTTTAAATCACTGTTAATTGGAAAAATGTAAATTAAAACAACTCTGAGCTACCACCTCACATCTATCATATTGGTTAATATGACAGAAAAGGAGAATGACAACTGTTGGAGAAGATGTGGGAAAATTAGGACACTAAATCATTTTTGGTGTAGTTATGAACTGATTAATCCAGCTATTCTGTAATTAGAACTATGTCCAAAGGGCTATAAAACTTTACATATCCTTTGACCCAGCAATACCACTACTATGTCTGTATTCCAAAGAGATTAAAAAAAAAAAAAAAAAAAAGGAAAAGGACCTATATGTATAAAAATATTTATAGCAGCTGTTTTTGTGGTGACCAAGAATTGAAAATTGAGAGGATGCCTATCAGTTATGGAATAGCTAAACAAATTGTGGTCTGTGATTGTAATAGAATACTATTGTGCTATAAGAAATGCTCTCAGATAGAAGGATGCTTTCAGAAAAACTTGGAAAGATTTACATGAACTGATGCAAAGTGAAATAAGCAGAACCAGGAAAACAGTGTATACTGTAACAATATTGTAAGCTGATCAACTGTGAATGACCTAGCTATTCTCAACAACACAACAATCCAAGACAATTCCAAAGAACTTATGATGAAAAATGGTATCTGCCTCCGGAAGTAAAACTGATGGAGTCTGAATGCAAATCAAAGCTTTTGGTCTGTGTTTTCTTTCATATCATGACTAATATAGAAACATGTTTTTCATGACTGCATGTATATAATCCATATCAAATTGTTTGCTATCTCAGAGGGATAGGGGAGGAGAGGAGGAAGAGAATTTGTAACTCATTTTTTAAAAATAAAGTTAATTGTTTTTACATTTGATTGGGGGGGGGGGAGAGGAATGAAATAGTAGATACCTCAAAAGACAGAATCCCAAAAATAAAGTCTGAGAATTAGCCCATCTTAACCTTGAGGATTACCAATTTCTTGGTTCCATCACCCTCTAGAATTAATCCTTTAATGAGTGAACATGGAGTTAGTGCAGGCCCCTTGCTGTTTCTGCCTTCCAGAGATCAAGGCTGTTTTAACGGTCAGTGCTGCCAGGTCTGTCTACCCATTATCCCAGTCTGTGGACAGACTAAACTAATTAACTTGACCTGACATTGTAACCAGAGTAATTCAATGATAGCTCATTCTCTTTTTAGAATCGCAAAGTCCCTAAGAATCAGCTAATTTGGTTGATATGATAGTTCCTACAGCAAAAAAGCACAGCAACACAGCAAACACAGCAACGCTTAATATATCACCCATCTTGACATGATGCCTCTCTAGGCCATTTTTTTCTCTCTTTAGCCATTTAGTATAATTTCTCTTTAGTCATGGTAATAATTTTGTGCCATGCTATAATTTTATGCTACAAGTAAGATCCAATTAGAATCTATTTATTTATTTAAGGTGTCATGGAACTGTGGTTTTTTAACTTTCCTTTTTGTGGTAGTTTCATGTGTACTTCAGAACTGATTACTAAATAAGAGAATTCAGCATTTAAAATATGAAGCCTTTGAAAGGCTTTGTGGACATTTTTTCATCATAAATATGCTATTTCTACCTGCAGGTGGTTTATTATTTCAAAATTAGGGACATTTTCCCAGTGACTGACACCTCTTGAAACATTGGGTGATTAGGGAGTTTCAAAGAGAGAGAACTGTATATTTACTTGATTAGGGATGGGGAGGGTAGAGTAGCACACAATTCATTTTACAAACTGCTATTATTTCATTTCTTGTACATAAAAAATCCTGGAATCTTAGAGTTGAAAGTCACCTCAGAGATTATCTAGATAACCTCTACCTAAATCATGAATTTCACTTGAGTTTCATGGGTGGTTAGAAAGATTATTCAACTTAATTCATAATATGGGCAATATGAGTTTTTACTCCAGAACAGGAAACCCTAGTTACAATCTTCTGATAGGCCCTGAACTCAAGTGTAGTTGGTTGCAAGTTCACAGCTTCTCATTATTTCCATGTAGTCCATGGACACTTCTTGTAAGGAATGAGATGTGAAAGGAAACCACTTTGTGGACTCTTAATAAATATACAACTTAAGTACAGTAAGTACTGCCTCACCACAGTTGCTCTTTTATACTAGTTCTACTCAGATACCACAAACATCCCTGGATTCCACTCTAGGGAAATATTTGGACTTGAGTTAAAGAGCTGAGTAGCTTCTCATCACAACATAGTTGAGGAACTTCTCCCTCAGGTATCCCGTGCATAAACTCACTAAATTTATTTTGTATTCTAAACATTTTGTCTCTTCCAGGCAAAGGCTTTAATTTTCCTAATAGTAGATGATCAGAAAAAACAATATAATAAATACTACATATGTTTGAGAATCATTTATTGTGCTTAAATTTTTAAAATTCCATTTGAATTTTCAGTATAGTCAATTTTGAAGGTAGAGAACTTCACTATGATCTCCTAAGATCTCATAAGTGTTTTAGTTTTTTGTTCTAAGATTCACAGTTTGGTTGAAAGTATTGAATTATTTTTTTTCTATGAGTGCCTTCATAAAAATCTTATTTAAATGTCTCATCATAGCAAGGAAGTGATCACTCATTCTTAAAAGCCATGCCAGTGAAGTGAAAACTCTTTTGGAGGTTCTAGCAGATTGGAAAGATTCTAATTATGGACCTGCCAACAGTGTCTTCTGTCCAAGCAACAGCCTAGCTAAGTACAGAGAGACCACTGGGTGAATTTTTTGCCTTGTTCACCCAAGAAACATTAAAATTCAAAGAGACCTTAGGTCCTATGTATCTGTCTTCCACTTTCCAGTATTGATCATTGTCAAAATCGAAGAATTATCCTTGAGATTTATTCAAGACAAAAAAAGTTGTGTTCATTCAATACTTTTATATGTGTAACTTCAAAGACCACAAAGACCAACCACCCCATTAGTGTTTTCACATCCCCACAAGATTTAGCTAATGCATTTTCAAGTACATGCCTAGACTTGGTGGGTAATTACAATTAAGCTGTAAAATATTTTGACAGTTTCTAACTGTTGTGTACTTATTAGCCATATGGTGGCAAAATCAATTCATTGAGGCTTTTGGTGGGGCATGTTTAAAAACCTTTCAAATTATCTAGTGTGCTATAGTAAGCGTGAATATAAAGTTTTAAAACGGTGAACCTACTTTTCTGTTTTACCCAGAAAAAAATTGTTTCCCTAAGAACACTGCAGTTTAAGTGAGTTTGCTATACATTTATGTTTCAGCTTTTTGTTGCCAGCTTTTACTTACTAAGTGCTAAAGCATAACTACTCTGAATTTAAGTTGAATCTTGAAAATTCTGTATTTTTTCCCCAAGGAAATGAACTAGAAGTCAAAAATAAACAATAGAAATTATAGACCCTAAAACAAAAAGGACATATCTTTGTTTAACATTCTATCATCTAAAATTGCAAAGCCCTCTAACAATAAGCTAATTTGGGTGCTAACATGTCAAGCTTTTCAAATTAGGGAATGCTGCCAGTTTATATTGAAGTGTAGCTGTAGTAATTTTTAATCTCTGCGCTAAATATACAGCTGTTAGATGAATCGTCATCCTTGAAATTAAACTTAGAATAAAATGGTAGGGGGAATATTGGAGCTCTTTTTTTTTTTTTTAAGTATACATGATAGTACAAAAATATGAAAAGTATGTACACTTCACTCCAAAATCTAATAGGTGAATGTTGTTGTTTCATTTATATATTGCTCTATATATCTCTCTTACCACTTGATTGTCTTTTTATTTTAATGTTAAAATCATCCTAAATAACACCAATGATACAAACCTTCAACATGTTCAGGGAGTATTCATTGAAATCGATTATCCAGTTTCTCAAATTTGGTTTCCTTTGTTTTTCACAATATGAAAGAAGGTTCTGTAGACCTAGCAAAAATATTAAGCAGAATGAGCTAATATAGCATTAATTTAGAGCAATTTGAAATGCATAATCTTCACAAATATATTAGATTCACGATCCTTATTTGCCTTTATAATGTATGCAACTCAGCGAGCAAAAGGAACAAATAGGGGTCAGGGAAGAGATAGGAGTAAACTGCTTATCAAATTATTCACTGACCCAAATTAGAGAACTGATTAAGGTAATTAAACACATTAGTGTTGAGAAGAAAAACAAATCACCTTTCTAATATACTAAATAATCTACCATAATTTAATACTAGAATGCTGCTTAGATAGACATGCATCATTAGAGTTCGTCTTTTTTAGCAAAGGCCAGCGTCAGGGTCATACTACTTAAACTGTTTCTTTTTGCTTAAAATATCTAAAAATATGATTTTCCCACAGTTGGAACTCCCAGATAATGTTTATTAAACATATGCTTTTATAAATTCCTCTCTATGTTCATTTTTGTCAGTATGTTTTTCACAGAAATGTATTTCTGCAAAGTTGTATTTAAGTAAAAATTTTGAATTGTTCAGAATAATTCTATAGTTAAGCCCTTTCTTTCACACATTAAATAGTATTTCACAAAGACAGCTTTTTAATTTAAACATTTAGTAAATCTTTGCTTTTTGTAAACAGTGTTTCTAAATTCTATAGTTACTGTTTAGCATTATGGATAAAATAATTTTCTTTGAATTTAGCTCCAATTCTGTCTACAGGTATACCTTACCTGTTGTTAGTTTCACAAAAAAAGTTAGATGAAGTTAAAAACAATTAATTCTATAAAACCATATTTTAAATAACTGATCATCTTGATATTACAACCAAGTTTAGTTACAGTGTAATAAATGTTATAGAAAAATAATATTGGCAATATTTTGTGAAGTATGCATAATTGGGTAAGTTTAAACACACTACTTTGTATGTGTGAAAATGGGATGTATGGGATGTATGAAAATATATAGTCTCAGGCTTACACATAAAAACCATATTTTAGAGTTTATAAAATATTTTCAGTTAGTATCTCCTTTTGTGCATGTGTATGTGTGTGTGGGGGGGTTATGAATTTGAAGACTTTTGTAGATAATTGAAAATGCACGGATGGTGTCTTTGATTCATGCAAAAAATTTTATATACCAGTATCAGCCTGCATATGATTTCATTTTATAATTATTACATTCATAACTATTAAAATTTAATAGCAACATAATATCTAATCATTTACAATAAAAACTTATACTCCAAACTATATACACTTTGATTTTTTTTAAATTATTATTATTTTTTTTGGCTCTGTGTCATCTTCTAACCTGAGAGGCATTTGGCAGGGTGGATAGAGCCTAGGTCTTAGACTCAAGAAGACTTGGGTTCAGAGATCTAACCTCAATGTTTGCTATCAAATGAGATAGCATATATAAAGTGCTTTTTGTAAACCTTAAAGTTCTATAATAAATGCTATGCCTGAATTTATTATATATGTATAGCATTACTTGCTCTGTGACTCCAAACAACTCATGTAGCCACTGTGAGCCTCACTTTTCTCACTTATAAAGTGATTATAATACCTATAGTACCTACTTCACAAGACTGTTATTAGAAATATTAAATAAGATAATGTATTAAAGGTCTTTGCAAATGTTAAAGCACTATATAACTGTCAAATTGCTGTTATTTTTCTTTCAGTTTAATTAAATTCAGTAGGCTTTTATTAAATACCTACTTAGATGTAAGACTACTGGGTTAGGTGATAGAAATAGAAAGATAGGAAATAGTCATGGAACTTACGTTCTGTTGAGGGGATAAAACATTATACAGACAAGTAAATACAAAGTAATGCAAAGCAATTTCGAAGGATGGAGTGCATGAACAATTTTGGGAATTAGGAGCTGCCTTGTGTAAAGGTACCTGTTGTGCTTTGAAGAAAGGGAGTGATTTTAAAGGTAGACAGCTTGTGTGCAATAGCACAGAAGTGGGACATTGAACATAGCATTTGGAGAACAGTAAAATGGAGAGAATAGAAATGGGAATAATATGAAATAATTGGAAAGGTAGGTAGAAGCCTCATTATGGAGGGCTTTAAATGCCAGATTGTAATACTGTATTTTATCTTAGAAGCAATAGTAACCCGTTGAAGAATTGGTAAAGGAGTAGTGCAGTCGATTTTGTGTTTCATCATCATTTTTTTTAATTTATTTTTTTTATTTTTTATTATTTTTTTTAATTAAATTTATTTATTTAACTTTTAACATTCGTTTTCACAAAATTTTGGGTTACAAATTTTCTCCACTTTTATCCCCTCCCCCCCCAAACACCAAGCATTCTAATTGCCCCATGACCACTCTGCTCTCTCTTCTATCATCCCTCTCTGCCCTTGTCTCCATCTTCTCTTTTGTCCTGTAGGGCCAGATAGCTTTCTATACCCCTTTACCTGTATTTCTTATTTCCTAGTGGCAAGAACATTACTCGACAGTTGATCCTAACACTTTGAGTTCCACCTTCTTTACCTCCCTCCCTCTCCACCCCTTCCCTTTGGAAAGCAAGCAATTCAATATAGTCCAAATCTGTGTAGTTTTGCAAATGACTTCCATAATAGCTGTGTTGTATAGGACTAACTGTATTTCCCTCCATCCTATCCTGTCCCCCATTATTTCTATTCTCTTTTAATCCTATCCCTCCCCATGAATGTCGACCTCAAATTGCACTCTCCTCCCCATGCCCTCCCTTTTATCATCCCCCCCACCCTGCTTGTCCCCTTATCCCCCACTTTCCTGTATTGTGAGATAGGTTTTCATACCAAAATGAGTGTGCATTTTATTCTTTCCTTTAGTGGAATGTGAAGAGAGTAGACTTCATGTTTTTCTCTCACCTCCCCTCTTTATCCCTCCACTAATGAGTTTTTTGCTTGCCTCTTTTATGAGAGATAATTTGCCCCATTCAATTTCTCCCTTTCTCTTCCCAATATATTTCTCTCTCACTGCTTGATTTCATTTTTTTTTTAAGATATGATCCCATCCTCTTCAATTCACTCTGTGCACTCTGTCTCTATGTATGTGTGCATGTGTGCATGTATGTGAGTGTAATCCCACCCAGTACCCAGATACTGAAATGTTTCAAGAGTTACAAATATTGTCTTTCCAAGTTCAGCTTTAGTAAGTCCCTTATGACTTCTCTTTGCTGTTCACCTTTTCATGGTTCTCTTCATTCTTGTGTTTGAAAGTCAAATTTTCTTTTCAGCTCTGGTCTTTTCATCAAGAAAATTTGAAAATCCTCTATTTCATTGAAAGACCAATTTTTCCCCTGAAGTATTATACTCAGTTTTTCTGGGTAGGTGATTCTTGGTTTTAGTCCTAGTTCCTTTGACTTCTGGAATATCCTATTCCATGCCCTTCGATCCCTTAATGTAGAGGCTGCTAGATCTTGTGTTACCCTGATTGTATTTCCACAATACTTGAATTGTTTCTTTCTAGCTGCTTACAATATTTTCTCCTTGACCTGGGAACTCTGGAATTTTACCACAATGTTCCTAGGAGTTTCTCTTTTTGGGTCTCTTTCAGGTGGTGTTCTGTGGATTCCTTGAATATTTATTTTGCCCTCTGGTTCTAGAATCTCAGGGCAGTTTTCCTTGATAATTTCATGAAAGATGATGTCTAAGCTCTTCTTTTGATCATGGCTTTCAGGTAGTCCCATAATTTTTAAATTGTCTCTTCTGGATCTATTTTCCAGGTCTGTTGTTTTTCCAATGAGATATTTCACATTATCTTCCATTTTTCATTCTTCTCTCTTTGTTCTGTGATAATCTTGCTTTCTCATAAAGTCATTAGCCTCCATCTGTGCCATTTTAATTTTGAAAGAACTATTTTCTTCAGTGAGCTTTTGAATGTCCTTTTCCATTTGGCTAATTCTGCTTTTGAAAGCATTCTTCTCCTCATTGGCTTTTTGAACCTCTTTTGCCAATTGAGTTAGGCTAGTTTTCAAGGTGTTAATTTCTTCACCATTTTTTTGGGTCTCCTTTAGCAGGGAGCTGATCTGCTTTTCATGATTTTCTTTCATCTCTCTCATTTCTCTTCCCAGTTTTTCCTCCACCTCTCTAACTTGATTTTCAAAATTCTTTTTGAGCTCTTCCATGGCCTGAGCCCATTGGGTGGGCTGGGACACAGAAGCCTTGATTTCTGTGTCTTTGCCTGATGGTAAGCATTGTTCTTCCTCATCAGAAAGGAAGGGAGGAAATGCCTGTTCACCAAGAAAGTAACCTTCTATAGTCTTATTTCTTTTCCCTTTTCTGGGCATTTTCCCAGCCAGTGACTTGACCTCTGAATATTCTCCTCACACCCACCTCGCCTCCTGATCCTCCCAGCCAGCACTTGTGGTCTGAGATTCAAATGCTGCTTCCAGCCTCAGGGCTTTTGGCAGGGGCAAGGCTGCTATTCAGTGTGAGATTAAGTTCAGGTGGTCAGGTAGGGGCAGGGCCGCCTCTCAGGCTCAGTTCCCTCTGGGGGTTTATGCACAGACCTTCCACAATGGATTCAGGCTCCCGCCCGCTTAGGGAGCCCCGTTCTGCAGCCGCCTCTCAGCTTCTACCTCCCGGGGGGGCCTGAATTATGGGGGCACCCCACTCCCCTCTCGACCTGCCAAAGAGACTCTCTCACGACCCCCATCACCTGTGGGTGGAGGTACTTGTGCGGCCGCTGGTGATCCCGTCCGTGAAGCCCGCTCGGATCTTTTCCTCTTGGTGCCGCGGCCGCGGCAGGGCTGCACTCAGCTCCCAGTCCCGGCGCCCAGTCCGCAGCGCGAAGGACCCCCCGCGAGAGGTTTCCAGGTCTCTCCAGAACAGAAATCTCCCTCGCTCCAATGTTCCGTGGCCCCTGGGTGCAGAATTCGCCGTGAGTTACTTCCTTGTAGCCGTTCTATGTGTTGTGGGTTCGGAGCTATGTGTATGTGCGTCTTTCTACTCCGCCATCTTCGCTCCACCGCCCCCCCCCCCCCAATTTTGTGTTTTAATATCCATTTTGCAGCTATATGGAGAATGGATTGGAGAAGGGAGAGCCAGTAATCCGAGCAAAAGGTGAAGAGAGCCTAAACTAGGCAAGATTTTAGTGTTAAATGGAGAGAAGAGGACAGGTATGAGAGATATTTTCTAGGTAGAATTGCAGTACTAATTGACTAAAAGAGTATCGGGGAGATGAAGGGAATGAGAAGAATCAAAGATGACTGGGTTATAAAATTAGTGTCTTAAAAAATGATCCAAACTAGGGAAGTTTGGAGAAGAGATAGGTTTGTAAACAAATCTTAGTTCCATTAAGTGTAAGAATCCTGTACAACATTCAGTTGCAAAGGTAAAGCAGAAAATTTATAATATTGGACTGGAGTTTAGGAGAGAGGTTAGGGCTAGAAATATAAATTCCTTTTCTGTATTTTTAAGTTTTCAACACAGTATCTTAGATCTAGAGCTGAAAGAGATCCTAGAACTTCTCTGGTCTAACTTCCTCATTTTAGAGCTGAGAAAACTGAGGCCCAGAGAAGTAAAATAATTGGCTGAGGCCATACAGGATAAAAATAGAAGAGATGGGGTTTAAACTCAGGTATAAAGAGTCATAAGCAAAAGATAACAAGTGGATAGTCTACATGCTCCTTTGTTATTTGTCATTTCAAGAGATTTGGTGGTAGGTCCATAGAGTGGTGAGCGTCCCCTGTTGATTCATTGATGGTAGGAGGGGCTAGGATTGCACAGAACAGGCAGACTTGGATAGGTGGAGATTCACATCATTGAAGAGAGTGCTCATCTCAATGAGGCTGGAGATTTTCTGAGAAATGTAGAAATTCTTTTTACATACAGAGTCAGTGGCCTATGTTTAGTCTTCTGATTCTGCTTTGTTCTATGTCTCCTCTTTCCATATTTGCCTCAGCTCTCTGGCTGGTTTATCCAACAATTGTTTGAAATATGTTGTATTATGTAAAGTATTTAAGGCTTTCCTGGCATTTCACTTAGCTCATTTTAATTATTATTTGAGGGTTCTTTAATTTGAAGCATAGTAAGTATAGGACTCTGAGTTAACATACCATTTAGAAAGTTATGGATTAATTTTTTTTTAATCTTAATGATCCTAAATACCTTTAGCAGCTTCATCTTGATTTTTTAAGTGTGACCAGTGAAGAAAGAAGGAAGGTTCAAAATTGACTAAGAGGCTTATAAATTCACCAACACCTGCTGGATTGGATTCACCTATATCTTGAAGTAGCATTCCCTTATTTCTGCAACATGATGACCATAAAATAGATCTTTTAATTCAGTTTAGTATTTTTTAAACATAATCTGGGCTCCCACACCATCAACAACTTCATTTCCACCTACTTCCTATGGAAGCAGTCTCTCATAAAAAGAAATGAGAGGGTTACATGTATTGTTCTGAATTGGTACCCTTGAGCTTTGTTTCCAACTGAGGCTTATTCATTTTATCCTCGGGGGCAACTGTCTAAAACCAAAGAATTCTCCTGGGTCAGAATATGTAGCCTAAAGGCAGTGTTGCCTGAGGGCCCCAAAACTGCCTTGTCTGACAGGATTATTCATCAGACAAAAGAAAGAGAATGAAATGAAAATGTACAAAAGCTGGCACTCTTCTTTAGGAAGCTAGGATTAACAGCCAGACTCCAGTGATACATAAATTCTTCTTTCTATCAAAAGAATGGCTGACCTATGGGGACAGATTGATAAGAAAACAGTTTGGGTACCCTGAGGCAAAGAGGAAGGAGAATGTAAGTGAAAAACAAAAATTTGAGAGTTGAATACATTCTCTCTGAAAATATGCTTTATTATTTTATTGGTTTTTTTAGGTGGTTGTTGTTTTTCCCCTGTAGCCTAAACTTTCCCATCCAGGGCTTTGGGAGATTTTTTATTTGCTTTAGTTTAGTTTTAAGGATAGCATAGCTTCTGCTTATTTTTATTATCACAGTACTTTGGAGTTTCTTGTTCCTTTTTTGTTCTGATTCCAAAAGTCACCATGTGCCTCTTTACAAATCCATTACCATGAGAGACTTCTCTGTAATGGTGTGACACACCTCATAATTGTCTTTTTATTTGGGGGAGAGGACTGGGAGGGAGAGGTGTTTGATACAGACCAGGAACTTCTCTGGAACCTCCCTCTGCCAGATGCAAATCCATGCTTACCATACTTCGGCTTATTGGGAACTTTCTGTCTAACCTCCTTAGAAAGGTACATGCCACATGCATACCTTAGTGATTAGACATTTTACATGCAAAACTACATAAGACTTTTTTTCTCATCCATTCCTTCTACCCTGGTTGCATTGATTTTTCATGGATTATGAGTTTTTCCACTCAAGGTTACCTTATTTCTCTTTTGTATGTTTTGTATATACCTGCATATATACATGTTGTCTCCCACGTTAGAATATGTTTCTCAAGAGGAGGGACTTGTTTCACTTTTGTCCTTGTATATCTACTGCTCAGTATAGTGCCTGGCACATAGTAACTTCTTAATAAATGCTTGTTAATTGATTTTTATCAGTTCATACAAAAGCTTTTCAGTTTGATATCAAAATTTTGCATTTTGTGATTTCTGCCCTTTGTTTCATTAAGAATTCTCATCAAGCTAGCCATTGTTGGGAAAGTTACCTCCATCCATTTTTCTTCTAATTCTTTTATGATCTTACTTTTTACCTTTAGGCTATACTGCTATTTATAGTTTATTGTATCATTAACATAAAATTCTGGATTAAATTTATATTTTGCCAAAATACTTTCCATTTTTCCCGTAAGTTTTTGTTGATAGGGATTCCTCCCTAAGTATTTCATATTTTTAAAGGAGCCAAATACTAGGATATTAAATTTGATTCTTTTTCATTCTTGTTTTTCTACTCTGTTCCATTAAAATCCTAGTTCATAATGACCTGAAAGTCATTTGAGGTTCTAAATGTCAGTGATAACAAACTCCAACCTCAGAAGGTTCTACCATGCTCTAAGAAAGGATTAAAACCTGGATGTCCATCGCATCATCATTCTTTCTCTACTCAGACCACCATCTCTATCTTCTCCTCACCAGAACCTTGGACTCTGACCTTAACTCCCCCAGCTCTGATAATGTGAGCTTTTACTTTAACTTGCTGTGGTCCATCCCTGCATGCCACTTCTTAGGTGGCTGTTGCTTTCCTCTCTGGCCATCTCTATCCCCTCATCAGAAATCTGGACTCCCTCCCTGAATCTCCTAACTGTTATAGATGATCCCTTGCCTTATCTTGCTGTGGCCCTAGACTTCATAACTACTAGCCATCTCTTCACCACAGCCCTATTCTCTAGCCATCTTTACCTCAGCAGAAACTTGTATTCACAGAACTTAAAACAAAGTTGATGTTCATTGAGTCAAAAAAAAAAAAAAGTGATATATGAGTATAATGGAATATTTTTACCATTCCCTAAAATTTATGAATTTAAAGAATTCATGGGAAAACTTATTTCAGCTGAAGCAAGGTGAATTAAGAAGATCCAGAAAAATACTATACCTAATGACCGCAGCATTATAAAATGGAAAGAATGGTAAAAATGAAATTGAACTCTGTATGTTTATTATGAATGAGGTAGGCCTTAAAGAAGAGTTGAGTAAATAAACATCTTTACCTTCTTTGCGTAGGTGGTGTACTCAGGGTATGTGGAATGTGCATTTGCTCTTAGACATGGTCGCTGTTTTGGTTAGTGTTATTGAATTTTTTTCTTTTTAAAATATTTGTCAAAAAGGAAGACTCAGTAGGCAGGAGAAGCAATAAATAATATATTTGGAAATGAATATTATATAAAAACAAACTATATCAGTGACACAAAGATAAAAAGAAAAAGGTGATTGAGTAAAGGAGCAACTTCTGACCTAAATTTACATGAAATGTATGTAAAATTGTATAAAATTTTTATGTGAATCATATATGTATATGCATCAAATGCATCCTTAATGAGGACTTTAATAGAGAAAGAGGCAGAGTTTTGTGAGAGATATTCTATTGTAGCCTTAATCTTTATCATCTTACCTTTGACAGAAAAATGTAAAGAATACATGATCCCACTGTACTTCTTGCTTAATGATTGTTTAAAAAGTATGATTTAGTAGACCAAAATAATCCCTAAAATATCCTTTTACAACAAGAGGTCTCCCTGTTTCCAGACATCAAAATCATTTAATATTTCTTAAAAAATATAACAAACAACTTTGTCCGATAAGACTTTCATCATAAACATTACACAAGGGAGATGTGTGCTTATGGAGGAGATCCAAGTTTAACAAAGATTTCTGTGGATGCTCCTGTTTATGAATGATATTGTACTGATTTCATGAAGCCTTGGAACATTGCAGAACCCCCTAGGAATAATTAATAGCCATCCACAAGAAGACTCATGGAAAATGGTAGGATTAAAGCAACCTAGGAGCAACTCACACTTATACTAAATAATGCAAGTAAGCCACTCTGAAATATAGAAAACTCAGCAGTGACCAGAACAGGGGAAAAAATAAACATCCCACCACAATGTAATTTGCACTAGAATAATAACTGAAGAACAACTAACCAATTTGTTGTTCTTGGTCCTCCCAAAGAAATCCATATCTTTGCATGATGGCCCTGGGAGATCCTTCAGCCTCTCTGGTTACAATAGGTTTAGACTTTGGAGTTAATAACCCCTTAGTATGTAACAAGTGATCTCCAGTCCCAGGTTGGGGGAGTTTCTGGTGCTGCAAGTAGAGAGACTAGATACTATAGAGATCATGAATCAGAGAATGAGGGTCTAGGTTAGACAGAAAAAGAAAATGGATAATGAAGTGAGTGAAAGAAATTCTTTTTTGAAAGGGATGCAAAAATTGAAATATTAAAAACAAGCAGGAGTAGTTGTGGGGAAAGAAAGGAAGTAGAAATCTACTTATAGGAGAGAAAAAAATAACCAAAACTCCAAAGGGAAATGGGTAATAATTGAGAGGAGGTTTTCAGGAGCGAGAGGAAAAGACCCAGTGGGAACAGGACCATCTTTAAAAAAGATTAAGGTACAGTAATTAAAGAATTGCAACAGAAAAAGGGAAAATCATAACTTGAAAGAAAATTAGAGAAAATGGAGAAAAATATAAACCTAAATATTATAACTTTAAATCTGAATGAATTGATCCAGTAAAACAAGCAAAAGCCACAGATTGAATAAAGAAACAAAGCCCTACAACCAATATTTTATATATATATATATATATATATATATATATATATATATATATATATATATATATATATATATATATATATATATATGTACACACACACAGAATAAAAGTGAGAGGATGGAGAAAAAAATTTACTATGCATCAAATAAATACAAAAAAAGCAGGGGTTATGCTCTCTGACAAAGCAAAACCAGACATTCATAAAATAAATAGGAATACATGAAGAAACCATATTAATGGTGAAAGGAACAATAGACAGCAAACCAGTATCAATAATAAACTTATATGCTTCAAATGCCTTGTCATCCAAATTCATAAAGGAAACATCTGAACTACTAGAAGTTTTAGACAGTAACACAGTAGTGATAGGAGACTTCAATATCTCTCAGTTTTAGGTAAGTCTAACATAAACAAAGGGAAAAATAGAGAACTGAACCAATTTCTGCAGAAACTAGAGTTAAAAGACTTAGGACATCATCTAAATGGGACAGCAAAAGAATATACATGTTTCTCTTACCAAAATTGGTCATGTATCTGGCACAGAGATATTGAAGGCAGATGTAAAAAGGCAGAAATAGTTAATATATAAAGACTATGATGCAGTAAAAAATAATAATCATTTCAGGAACCACGGGGGAAAAAAGATACAGACCCAAATAGAAATCTGTGAAATCCTAGTCAAAGAACAGATTATAGAAACAATCAATAAATCTTTAAAAGCAAATAGTAACAATGAAAAAAATGAACAAACATTTGAAGGAAAGAGAATCTCAATGATCAGGTAGTAACTTCAAAGGAAGAAATGCTGTCAACAGATATAGCAAAATATTCTCCAAATTACTAACAATGGAGAAATACAAATTGAGACAAATCTGAAATTACTTCATATCCATCAGATTAGCAAAGATGACAAAATTTACCAGTGTTGGAGAGGCTGCAGGAAAACAGGCTCACTATACACTGTTGGTGGAACTTTGAATTGATATAGACATTCTGGAAATTAATTTCAAACTATACCCAAAAAGTTACTAACTTGCATATATACCCATTGAACCAGTAATATTACTACTACACCTGTACCTCAAGTAGATCAAAGAAATAGGAAGAGGACCAAATGTACTAAAATACTGATAACTCCTTTTGTAGTGGCAAAGAATTAGAAACTAAAGAGAAGGTGTCCATCGTTTGAGAAATGGTGAAGCAAATTATGGTATATGAATACAATAGGATATTAGTGTGCCAAAAGAAATAATTAAAAGAATGGTTTCAGAGCAACCTGAGATGATAGTATGAACTTGTACAGAGTGAAAGTAGGAGAACAATTTATACAATGACAACAACATTGTAAAAAAAATAATTTTTGAATGATTAATCATTGATCAGTACAATGATGAACCAAATTCTAGAGGACCAATGATGAAACAGTTTGTTACTTTCTGACAAGAAAATGATTGATTCAAAGTGCAGAAGAGAAATACATTTTTGGACATTATCAAAGAGGAAATCTGTTTTGCTTAATTGTTTATCCTAAGGGTTTTATTTTGTTTTGTTTTGTTTTAAATTATGGTGGGGTTGAGAGGGAGATAAAAATAAATGTTCGTTGTTTGAAAAAAATTTAAAGATACTTTTTTTATATCCTTTGATAATTTTTCAGCTGGGTAATGACTCTTATTCTTATACATATGAATTATTTCCACATATAATATGCATGTTTATTTATGCATATGTTAGTATTCTTTCAAATATTTGTTCATTTTTCATCATTACCATTTGCTTTTACATACTTATGAATGTATATGTATATATGAATTTTCATATCCATATATATGTATACATACAGATATGACCTTTATCACACAGAATTGTTGGGAAGATTTTTTTTCTCAGTTAATTTTTCCTTCTAATTTTAATTGCATTGGCTTTGTGCAAAAACTTCTCAGTTTTATGTAATGAAAATTTTCCATTTTATTTTACGTTCTCTCTGTTTCTTGTTTTGGATCGACTCTTCCTGTATCCATAGATCCTAAAGTTAATTTCTTCCTTACTCCTCTAATTTGTTTAGGGTGTAACTTTTTACATCTGTCGTATATTTATTTGAAAAGTATTTTGGTATGTGTATAGTATGAAATATTAGACTATATCCTATTTTTGCTAGACTGCTTTACAGTTTTCCCAGCACTTTTTGTCAAATAGTGAGTCCTTATCCTATTTTCTAGGGTCTGTACATTCATCAATTTTTAAGTATGTTATGGCAACAATCAGTAAATGTTAATTAATCACGTACTATATGCCATTCACAGTGCTGCTAAGTACTAGGGATACGAAAAGAGGAAAAAATCAGTCTAATGATGCAATGTGTACATAATGCATTTGACTGATTAATGTCTCTATTTTTAAAGCAGTTACAAATCCTTTGATTATTACTGCTTTGTAGTATACTTTGAAATCTAGTATTTCTGAGCTCCCTTATTTCCTATATTTTTTCATCATTACCTGTAAGTTTCATGACCTTTTGTTCTTCCATGTGGATTCTGTTATTTTTTCTAGCTCTAGAAAATAAATCTATGGTAGTCTGATTGATATGATACTGAATAAATAAATTAATTTGAGTAGTATTACCATTTTTATTACATTGGTTCAGCCTACTCATGAACAGTTAATATAGCTCCAGTTATTTAGATATGTCTTTTATTTCTATAAAGAGTGTTTTCCAGTTGGATTCATGTAGTTCCTGTATGTGTCTTAATAGATAAACTCCTAAATATCTTATACTTTCTGTAGTTATTTCAAATGGAATTTCTCCATCTATTCTGCTGGGTTGTATTGGTAATAAATAGAAATGCTAATGATTTTTGTAGATTTATTTTATATCCTGAAACTTTATTGATTATTGTTTCACTTAATTTTTAGTTGACTCTTTAAGTTATCATGTCATCACCAAAAAAAGTAATAGTTGTATGTCCTGTTTGCCTATGTTTATTCCTTCATTTTCTTTGTCTTGTCTTCTTGCTAGTTAACATTTGTTGTTTGTCTTTTGTTGCTGAAGAAGCCATCAGAGAAATGATGACATGACTTGCACTTGACTTTGTTTTGAGTGAGGATAGCCTGTGGAAGGTCACCAGCCTCACTTCTCCTCTGGAGCCATCTGAATCCAGTGACCAGATATTCATCAGGATAACTGGAGATGGCCCAGGATGCAGTGGGAGACCCTGGCCTAAAGGGGCCATTCAGTGAATAGACCTATTTAAGAAGTAGTCAGGGGATGGCCCCTTTAATGAGGCAAAGAAAAATAACTACATCAGGCTGGGAGGGAAACAGCAACAGTTACTATTGATAATCACTCTTAAGACAGGAGGGTCCATAAAACAGCTCTTAAGTGGAACTTGGTAGTATTGTCCAATCTATGGGCTTTAGATGCAGTAGGTTTAAGGTTTTGAGAAAGGGAGGGGAGAGAAAGGAAAGGAAGAAATCTAGCCAGTAAACCCCAAGTTAACTGGGCATCCTCTGGCCATCCAAATTTACCTTCCTTTGGAGAGGAGAAGAAAAGGGAGGGGGAGACAAACAGGAGAGGAGGAGCTGAGTTACCCAGCTAGCTGGGTCCCCGTTCAGACAACTGCATCTACTCACAGATTATTGTCTTCAGCCTTTATTGCCAAAGAAGACCATGCCATGAGAGAAATGATGACATTTCTCTGAAATGCCTGAAAAAAAAAAAAAGTCAAGTGCAAGTTAGCATTTGAAGCACTATACCAAATAACAGTAGCAATAGTGGATATCCTTGCTTTATCCCTGATCTTACTGTAAAGGCCTCTAGTTTATCCCCATTGCATATTATGCTGGTCCTTGATATTAGATATTTTCTTTTATTCTGCCTCTGTTTTTCTTGTAATGTTGATATTCTTGTGTCAGGTTGGTGTAACCTCCACTCTCATCTCACTACTTTCTCAGGTAAAAGAGATTTATTCCTGGAGTCACTTTTCCCTAGCATTTCTGTGAGTTCACTCACTTGAGTCAGCAGAGCTATTCTGCTTAGGCTCACATCAATTCATAGAAACATGTTCTTTCATTTAGTATTGAGTGTTTGTCATACTAGACATATAACTTCACTGTACAATCGAACGATTTTATGTGATCTATCAGTTTGTCCCATGTCAGTATTTGTTTCAAGATATAACAGTCATCATAAATGCCTTCCGAATCCAATCAGTGGACTATGGCCAATAGACTAGTCCCATTAGATTGTTTGTTCCTTGAGGGCAGGTCGGTGTTTTGCCCTTTTTTGTATCCCCAGAGCATAGTGATTGGCACATAAAATCTGCTTAGTTAAATGTTCATTGATGGCTTAAGAGAACAGTTTGAACTTTTATAATTTTTCTAGGTATTTTGGTGTGTAGGATTTCTTTATGTCCTAAGGACAGTCAAAAAGAGCATCTCAAAGGTTTTTCATTGAATGAAGCATCTTGTTACTGTTAGAGACCAACCAAGCCTACTTATAGACCAGGCACCATGACTAGCCCAGACATCTTTTCATTCTTCCTCAGAGGAGTTAAGAATCCTCCTTGAAAATATTCCTGGATTAGACTCGCCTTTGCTGTCCATTAATGAGGTATATAGTTTGTCTTCTTTCTCCTATGAACAATGGGATTATCTTTGTGCTTTCTCCCCAAAGCCTAGTCACTTATCTGAGTTGGGGAGCTTGCCTTCAGTGGGTACATTGGTGAAGATAGAGAAAACAATTTTGGCCAAATCAGTATAGACTCCCCATTATTCATTCCTATTTCTCCTAGAAAAAGTCTTGTCTTTAATGCTTTTTATAATTTAAACCATAAATGTATTTTCAAACCTAAACCTTTGCTATTGTACTGAATAATCAATCATCTGTATTCATTAATGTCTGTATTTTATTACATAACTCCTCCCCCTGAGACAAAGATGATAACTAATTTTCACTTACTTTCTCCTTCCTGAATTTTGAGTATTCAGCAAAGTAATATTCCTTAGTGAATTCTTCTGACTTTACTCCCATATATAATTTACTACAATCCTTCAGTTCTTACTGTGTGTGATCTTCAAGCATGTCAGGCCTGGAATTAGAAAGACCTGCATTCAGATATGACCTCAGAAACTTACTTGCTGTTTGACCCTGGACAAATCACTTAATCTATGCCTGCCTCAGTTACCTAAAATTGGGATAATAATAGCACCTGTCTCACAAGATTGTTGGGAGGAACATATGAGATATGTGTAAAGCACACAATGCCTGGCAAATTGTATGTGCTTGATAACTAGTTGTCCTCCTCCTCTTCTCCTATTTGATATATTTAGCAATCCCATATGAATATTATTTTCTATAAATTGACAGTACCACAAAGTACTGCATTTTCAGTCTATAATGTTAATATTTATGTATATTAAAGAACAAAATAATAAGGGGCCAAATAGTTTGGTCAGTTACAGTGAAAATTAATAGCACTATTAAAATAGCAGCTATAAAACAGCTGGTATTCCCATTGGCATCATCAGATAACACACATTAATATTTAATATGTGATAGAGTAATGCCTAGGATTTGCCTCAATGCTTAGCTCCAGGCAAAATTTGAAAATAGTTCTGAAGAGAAAGTATTGAAAGAAATCCAAAACAAAAGAATGACAACAAAATGCCTCACAAATCCAAAAGCAAGATCTTCAAAACGAAACAGAAACTTCAAATGGAAGCTTCATTGGAAGAGAGGAGGAAGAGGAGAATAGCATATATAGAATATAATTTCTATAAAGTGTGTTCCAAATATTCTTATCAGAGTTGAAAAAAGGCAAAGAAAAAATTTAAATTTAAATTAAGTTCAGTATATAACAGTCTTCCTCAAAAGTAGCTGATATTGAACAAAATTCATGCAAAAATTCTTCATGGTTACTCTAATGAACTATATATATGGTGTAAAATTCAAGTTCATAGGACATTAAATATGAGAACTTTATTTTTGAACTGGATGGACCAGAAACCATAAAGGAGCAGGAAGTGGGCTGAAAACCCCACAAATAGCCATGACTTCATCTGCAGGACCAACTGGAGTAGGACTTTCTCCTCTAGTGCTTTCCTTTCTCTTTGCTCTCCCTCCCATGTTTCTGCCTCTCTC
This sequence comes from Notamacropus eugenii, assembly GCF_028372415.1. Classification (NCBI taxonomy): domain Eukaryota; kingdom Metazoa; phylum Chordata; class Mammalia; order Diprotodontia; family Macropodidae; genus Notamacropus; species Notamacropus eugenii. The sequence continues at coordinate 641,667,416 of NC_092872.1, read as the reverse complement.
TCCTGAGAGTAGAGGGAAGGCAAGTACACAGCTAGACACTATTCATCTTTTGTCGAGATTACAATAACTGATCTATCTAGCAAGAAAAGGTCCCAAACCGTTTTCAAATTCTCTGCCTCGTTTTTATGACCTCTACCAAAGTGCAATAAAATCAAACTTAGTTCAATATCTCACTGCTGCTTCCCTGCTCCCATGTCAGTTATAAAACACAAATGATAGAAAAAAGAAAGGAGGTTTCTAACATCTGTATCCTGAGTAGCTGCACTACCCTGAATGGGTACACAGTATGCTTTGTTTGAATTTTATTATCATACACAGTGAAATTCACAGATGAAACACGTGTTTATATGAAAATGCAATCAGGATAAAAACTAGACAAACATAACCAGAAAATATATCAAAAGGGTTTGCTTGATATCCAGTAAATAACTAAGTACAGGGGCTTCACTAACGTTCCAGAAAACAGTCAGCATTCCTTGGTGTAAAAGTAAGCACCCCACCATACACAGGGGGACCTGCTACCGTAGGTTCTTAGATCTGCATTCATAAAAGGAAAGGCAACTTTTGAGGGGTTAACAATCACTTTAATCAAGCACACATATCATTCCTTTAACCAAGCACAGATATCATTCACCTAGTTCAGGGAAGTCAGTATCCTGAACTTCAAAGAAAATACAGAGAAATTAAAGATCAACAGATATGGCTTCCTCTGCCTGACCATAATTCAACAGACATTCCAACTGTCTGACCATAGTTACCAGAGAGGGAAGCAGTCATCTGAGTTTTCAAAAAGGGGGGAGGGCGGGAGGGAGAGGGGGCCTCCTTTAGCAGCTTCCCAGAGTCCTCATCTGGCCAAAGAAATGCTTCCAGTCAGTGAGCCCCAAAGTAAAACCTCACCCTCAGAGTATTTATACACTTTTTAGAGTTAGAGGGCATAATCCTCTGACCCTCTGCCTCAATAGAAAAAACAAAAAGGTACTTGGCACCCTCCTACAAAACAACTCCCCTAATCAGTCTTCCCACAATGGGCAGGCTATGGCTGGGAAAGATCTTCCTTAATCACATTATTGAATCAGAGGTACTTTTAGTAAAACAAAAACAGCAAAAGATCCTAATTTAATTGCCAACACACTTGGTCCTATCACAGGCACAGGTCCTATCACAGCAAATAGCTTCTACCCCTAGTTCACAGTCCTAGATATCCTTGGATTTTTAGAACCACTATAGTTTTCAGCTCTCTCTCCTCCTTTCAGATTTCTCTTTCCCTCTCTTCCCACTGGGCCTCTAGTCTTATAGTCTTTGCTAGGATGCTCAACAAAAACATTTAAGTCCCAGAAAGCATAACTCAAGATCTTCCCTTCTAGCCTAGGAGAAAGACAGACCAGATTATATCTGCATCACTCTTTGGTCCATTCACCATTCCATTCCTCCTTGGATCCCCCCAACCAACTCCCCCAGAGCTTAGCATCAACCTTCTTAGGTTGTAGGGTAAGGGATCCCATCCAGAATCCTTGCCCAGAGTAAGCTCTGGGGAGAGGACTGACCCCATTTTGGTTTCTAGGCTCCTTTCCCCAAGCTATCTAAGCCCTTTCCCTTCTAGTTGGCCCTGTTCTGCTCTTGTCTTCTGCCCAGTCTTCTAGTTGTTCTTCCTTACCTTTGCCTGGTCAGACAATTATCTGCCACCCCTGATTAGCTGCAATAACATTAATGTAGATTTACTGTTATAGAGACCACCAAACCAATCATTAAAGCACAAGCCTGTGATGAGATTGCAATAATCTAGTAGCCCTGCATTATTCATGCCATCTGATTCCTGCAGTTGTTCACATGCTAGGAACAGAGGTGAGAGAAAGTTACACAACCATGATGACTGAGTCCACTGAAGATTTGTTGTCTGATCACTATTCAGCACTTACTGAAGGAAGATCCTCCCTATCTCCAGAGAGGTTTTTCCAAATGTTTTCTCCCTCCTTTAAACCTCTCACAATACCTTCTCCCCATTATCTCTTCTGAGAGCCTCTCCTCCAAGAAAATTAAGGCCATTTTCCACATTTTCCATCCTGCCCTCCTTTTTTCACATCCTATTTACTGGTCCCCTCGCTGTTCCATCTTAACACTTCCATGTCTTTTCCCCATTCTTAAACCCATGTTAAATTCTGACATCCCATCTATCATCTTAAATCCTAAATTCTCCTTTTACTCTCTTCTAACCCCTATCCAATCTGTCTTGTACCCCTCAGTGTACAACTGAAATTTCTCTCTTAGAGTTACCAATGATCATTTAATTGGAAAATCTAATGGCTTTTTTCTTAATCGTCATCATCCTTGATCTCTCTAAGTAATAAACATTTGCCACTGCTTATCACCCTGTCTGTCATCTTCTCCTCGTGACATTTCACACAAGGTTCTTGTCCTACCTGTCTGACCATTCCTCAGTTTACTTTGCTAGATCTTTATTCAGATCATGCATACTAACTGTTGGTCCAACTCCCAGAGTTTTGTCCTGGGTCCTCTTTTCTGCCTATAATCTCTCTTAAAAAAAAAAAATTTTGATCAGTTTTATAAGCATTATCTCTGCCTCCCACTGCCCCCCCCCCATTGAACATTTTTAAAAGGTTGAAGATTGAAAAGGGCATTAGGTTCAAGTTCAAGTACAACCACATCACTCCCCTGACACCACTCAGTAGATGCCAGTGGCTCCCTCTTGCTTCCAAGATTAAACACAAAATTCTCTGCCTGGAATTCAAATCCCTGCACCTTTCCAATCTTCTTACACTTTCCTCAGGTACTTTTTGATCCAGTGGCACTGGTCTCCTGGCTCTCCATCTCTTGGTTCAGAGTATTTCCTCTGGCTGTCACTCATGCCTGGAATGCTCTCCTTCATCATCTTGACCTCCTGACTTCCCTAGTTTCCTTTAAGTCTCAACTAAATTCCCTTCTTTTACAGAAAGCCTTTACCAACCTCATTTAGTGCCTTCCCTCAGTTAATTATTCCTTATTTCTCCTGTATTTAGTTTGTTTGTATATGGTTATTTGCATGTTGTCTCCTCCATTTGATTGTGAGGGCAGAGACTGTCTGGTACAGTGCGTGGCATATGGTAAACACTTAATAAGTGTTTATTGATTGGTTGATTGATAGAGCATAGTTTTAGAAAGTAACATAAGTAATGACAAATAGTTAGCATTGGTACAGAACTTAACTATGTGTCAAGTACTGTGCTAAGTAGTTTATAAATATTATCTCACATGACAACCCAGAGAGTCAGGTGCTATTGTTGTCCCTTTTTTGCATGTGAGGAAACTGAGGCAAACAGAGATTAAGTGACTTACTCAAGGTCACACAGCTGATAAGGCAGGAATTGTACTCAGGTCTTCCTGACTTCAGGCCCAGTGCTTTCTGCTAGCTGCCTTCCAAGCAGTTCAAAAATTAGCTTGAACTTTGAAGTGAAGTGAGCTAGACTAGGGCTCTGCATAAAATGGTGGTTCCTGCCAAGGATTCCTGGAGCAGGCTCCCAGATGGAGACATCTTGAGGTGGGCCAGGTTGCTGAAGAGATGAGAGAATCTGGAGAGTTGAGCTGGAAGATAGTAGGAGATGATATCAGAAGGATATGACATGAGGAAGAGAGAATAGGATGTTTTAGAATGGCCTTTATGAATTGAGTTCCTTAGTAAAGAGGGTTAGAGAAGAGATTTTAAGCTGTTTTTCCAATGAAATATTTCACATTATCTTCCATTTTTTCATTCTTTTGGTTTTATTTTGTGATTTCTTGGTTTCTCATAAAGTCATTAGCCTCCATCTGTTCCATTCTAATTTTGAAAGAACTATTTTCTTCAGTGAGCTTTTGAACCTCCTTTTCCATTTGGCTAATTCTGCTCTTTAAAGAATTCTTTTCCTCATTGGCTTTTTGAACCTCTTTTGCCGATTGAGTTAGCCTATTTTTCAAGGTGTTATTTTCTTCAGCATGTTTTTAGGTCTCCTTTAGCAAGGTGTTGACCTGCTTTTCATGCTTTTCTTGCATCTCTCTCATTTCTCTTCCCAGTTTTTCCTCCACCTTTCTAACTTGATTTTCAAAATCCTTTTTGAGCTCTTCCGTGGCCTGAGCCCATTGAATATTTATTTTGCCTGTTTGGGATACAGAAGCCTTGATTTCTGTGTCTTTCCCTGATGGTAAGCATTGTTCTTCCTCATCTGAAAGGAAGGGAGGAGATATATGTTCACCAAGAAAATAGCCTTCTATGGTCTTATTTATTTTCCCAGTAGGTTTCTTGACTTCTGAGTGTCCTCTCCACCCCCACCTCACCTCCAGATCCACCCAGCCTCCACCCAGCCAGCACTTGGGGTCTGAGATTAAAATGCTGCTTCCCAGCCTTAGGGCTTTGGTGGGTGGGGCTGCTATTCAGTGTGAGATTAAGTTCTGGTGCTCTGGTGGGGGCAGGGATGCCGCACGGGGCTCAGTTCCCTCAGGGGGTTTATGCAGAGACCTTCAGCAATGGATCCGAGCTCCTGCCTGCTCTGGGAGCCCCCCTCCACTGCCGCCTCCGCTGCTGCTTCCCGAGGGGCCCTGAGTTATGGGGGCACCCCACTCCCCTCTCCCCGAACTGAAAAGCCTCTCTCACTGACCTTTGCTGCCTGTGGGTGGAGGGACCTGCTTGGCCGCTGGAGATTCTGTCCCTGAAGCCTGCTCGGATCGGCTCCTCTCGGTGCTGCACCGCCGAGACAGGGCTGGGCTCTGCTCCAGGTCTGGTGCGCAAGGGACATTTCGGGTCAGTTTTTCAGGGCTCTCTGGAACAGAAATCTTCTCTGTTCTGTTGTTGTGTGGCTTCTGCCGCTCCCGAATTTGTTGGGAGTTCTTCTTTAGAGGTATTTTATGGGCTGTGAGTTTGGAGCTAGTATATGTGTATCTTTCTACTCCGCCATCTTGGCTCCTGCAAGAAGAGATTTTCATTGGAAGTTTAAGGGGAGAAGGAAAAAGTTTGGAACAAGTGCTGTTCCAAACAAACAGAATAAGTAATTAATTGAGAGAAGTAGTATTGCTTTGCTGTAGTGGGGGCCCAAAGGTCCCCCAACTAACAAATTTATAGTGCACTCAGCACTGTTTCATGAGTTGCTCCAGTTTTATTCAACAATATGTAAGTAACATGATGGGAATAATCCAGGTTTGGATGGATCTGATCAGCAATAAGGCCAAGCAAGAAGATTGTGTAGATTTTAACTGCTTCACAAATTGGGAAGGGAAGAGAATGTAGCCAGAGCACAGCTGATGACCTGGGAAAGTACAGAGGGATGGAGATATTGGGGGCATCCTGGTGAGGATGAAGAATAAGGCATAGGGAGAAGTAGAAATGCAAAAGGTTATGATCAGATAAAAACAACTGAGCTCTTGAACATGGAATTAGAACATTTGTAGGTGATGGCAAATCAATGGTATGAAAGGGTATGAAACATAAGTTCTCAGTGCCAAAATCCATGAATCATCTATCCACTCATGAAGCTACAACCTTAGTTTAATTCCTCATCACTCTTAGCTAAGATTATCTCAACAGCTTCCTAATTGGTTTCCTTGCCTGAAGTCTATCTCCCCCTACTGTGCTCTACTCTGCTACCAAAATAATTTTCCTTCATTGAGAATCTATTTTACTCCCCTTTTCAGTCAACTCTAGTGGCTCTGTTGCCACTATGATTAATATGAATTGCTCCATAGCTTTGAAAACCCTACATGACCTTGTTCCAGACTTTCCTCATACTTTGCATTCCAGCCAAGTTTGTTTTCCTTACATAAGACACTCTCTATCCCATCTCCATGCCTTTGAGGCCATTTGCCAAGAAATCCCTCTTCTTTCCTCTTCCTTATCTCATATCAGTGAGATCTCCTCACCAACCACCTCTTTCTTCACTCCTGACTCACACAAAGAGGTGGGCTTTCTTTTGCCTAGGCAAACCTCTCTGCATGTGGAAACTATCCCATATATCCCATCCTCTCCAGCAAATGATCCCACCCTCATCCATAATTCTCCTAATCTTCACTTTTCCCCAATCTATTGGCTCCTTCCCTGATGCCTACCAATAGTCCTCTATCTTACCCCATCCTTCAAAAAAATCTTTACTTAATCCAGTTACATCTCCTCGGTACTGTCCTTTATCTCTCCTTTTTGAGATTAAATTCCTTGAGAAAGCCTTATTGCTCACTTCTAAGTCTTTGCAGTTTAGATTCTGACCACCTCATTCAACTAAAACTTCCCTTGCTAAAGTTACCAATGATCCCTCAATTGCCAAATTTAATGGTTTTCATTCTTTATCTTTCTTGCTTTCTGCAGCATTTGACACTACTGATCACCCTCTTCTGAATAGTCTCTCCTCTAGGTTTTCCTGACACTACTTTTTCCTAATTCTTCTCCTACCTGTCTGACCATTCTTTTTCAGTCTCCTTTGTTGTTCTTCATCCTTCCATGTCATGTCCACTTATTGTGGGCATTCTCCAAAGCTCTGTCCGGAGCCCTTTATTCATTTCTTTCTACTCTTAACTAGTTTGATGATCTCATCAACACCTATGTATTCAGTTATCATTTCTATGCCAGCCTTTCCCAGATCTCTCTCGATTTCCTAGTGTCACTTGAACTCCAGTGCCACATCACCAATTGCCAGTTGGACATCTTATGCTGAATGCCCCATAGACATCTCAAAATCAATATGTCCAAAATAGAACTCATCATCCTTTACCTCAATCCTTTTTTGCCCAATTTTCCTATTACAGTTAAGGGTAGTACTACGATTCTTTCAGTCACCAGGCTGATAGCCTTGTGTCATCACCTACTCCTCACTCACTCATTCAGACTATTGCTAGATCTTGTGTTTTTTCCCTGTACAACATCTCTCATATGTATCCTCCTTTCTATGCATAAATCTACCTTGAGTAGGCTTTCCATCTCATTCCTGGACCGTTGTTGTAGCTTTCAGGTTGATCTCCTTACTTCAAGTCTCTCTCTAGTTGCCAAAATTATTTTCTAAAATTCAGGTCTATTTCACAATTGATAAATGGCCAAAGGATACGAACAGGCAGTTTTCAGAGGAAGAAATTCAAGATATCTAAAGCCATATGAAAAAATGCTCTAAACCATTATTGATTAGAGAAATGCAAATCAAAATAACTCTTACGTATCACATCACTCCTGTCAGATTGGCTAACATGATGAAACAGGAAAATTATAAATGCTGGAGAAGATATGGGAAAATTGAAACACTAATACATTCTTAGTAGAGTTGTAAATTGATCCAATCATTCTGGAGAGCAATTTAGAACTATGCCCACAGGCTATAGAAATGTGTATACCCTTTGACCAGTAATACCACTTCTAGGGCTGTATCCCAAAGAGATCATAGAAATGGGAAAAGGATCCATATGTACAAAAATATATATAGCAGTTCTTTTTGTGGTGGCCAAGAACTGAAAATTGAGGGGATGCCCGTCAACTGGGTAATGGCTAAAAAAGTAGTGACATATGAGTGTAATGGAATACTATAGTGCTATAAGAAATGATGGGCAGGAGGACTTCACAAAATCCTGGACTTTTATGAACTGAGGCTGAGTGAGGAGAGCAGAACCAGGAGAACATTGTACACAGTGTTATGACTAACTTTGATAGACTTGGCTCTTCTCAGCAATCCAAGGTCCTAAGACAACCCCAAAAGACTCATGATGGAAAATGCTATCCATATTCAGAGAAAGAATTACAGAGTCTAAATGCAGATCAGAACATACTGTTTGCTCTTTCCCTTTTTTTTTTGTTTCTTCTTCCTTATTCATTCCATTGGTTATCATTCTTCTTTACAACATGACTAATGTGAAAATATTTAATATAAATGTATATGTAGAGCCTGTATCAGCTTGCATGCTGTCCTGGGGAGAGAGGAAGTCAGGGAGGGTGAGAAAACTTAAAACTCAAAAGCTGGTGTTGTAAACTAACTAAACAAATGTAGAAAAAATATATTCAGGTGTAACTATGTCTCTCCATACTTATAAACTCCAGTGGTTCTCTGTTAGCTCCAGAATCAAATATAAAGTTTTGACATTTAAATTCCTTAACAAGCTGTCTCCTCTCTAACTTTCTAATCTTATGCCTTACTCTCCTCCATATACTTTATGTTTCAACTTTACTGGTGTATTTACTGTTTCTCACACATAATTGATCTTCCATCTCATACCTATATGCCACTTTATTGACTGTCCCCCATACCTGAAACACTTTCCCTCCTCACCTATGTGCCTCCTTCAAAACTGAGCTCAAGTTTCACCTTCTGTAAGAAGTTTCTTTCCTAGTCTCTTCTGCTGTTAGTGCCTTCCTTCTGAGGTTAACTTTCACTTATACTGTGTAGATCTAATAGGTATAATTGTTTGCATACTGTTTCCTTCATTGTGAACTTCTGCCTTTCTTTGTGTCCTCAGAGTTTAGCATAGTGCCTAGCATAAAGTAAGAACTTAATAAATGTTTATCAACCCACGTAACTGTAGTATTGTAACTGTAGTAATTGTAGAGGCCTAGCACATTGCCTGACACATTTCTTAATAAATGCTTATTGGATTTAATTGAGTGCCCCAACATGTTCCCCTGGTGTCTCTAATGTTAGGAGAAGCAAGGAAGGCTTCTAGCATGTTGGATAGGTGTATTCCTTATGACAAACTTAGGAGACAGTAGATTGTTTGCAATCTGTCTCATTGGAAATATTCAAATGGATAAGATCACAGATTCATTTTAGTATTTTGGGAGAGGGCATATATTGATACAGATTATCTTAAATGTATAAATGGCATATCCACAAAGAAAAGTCTCCTATATGTTTCACTTAAAGCAAAAACATCTGAACATGTTAGATAGGTTTTTAATCCAGAAATTAATTCAATTTTAACAATTTTTTTTTTAAAAATCTGTTAAGTTTAAGGGACACTGGTAAGTCTAAGGATGTGAGAACTAAAAAAGGAAGTAGTCCTTACTCTCAAGAAACTCATCCTGTCCTGGGTGGAGATAGCAAGTATATAATAAATACAACGTGGTTTTAAGCAGAAGAGAGCCCTAACAATTCAGGGAGTAAGAAGATATGTCCTAGAACAAGCACCCAAGCTGAGCGTTGAAAGAAGCAGTATAGCTAAAATGCACTTATTTTTCTAATTGTTCTCATTCATGTAAATTATATAGTATAATAGAATTTACATATGCCATTGGTAAATTGAGGTTGCAATTAGATTTGTGCCCCAAGAGTCTTTGAACTCTATGCACAAGTCTCCCTATAATCTAGGGAAAATATTTGATATTAATACATGATGCTTATTGTAGATTTTGTCTGAATATTGAAGATATTGATTGTGCCTACACAATGTCAAACATGCTGATGAAAAAATTAATTGTTATGTATATTTTTGACAGCATAACTAAAACATCTGGATGACAAATGAATTTCTCATTTTCCATCTATGTATTGCCATTTTTATCTTAAATAAGATTGGGAAAACAGTGAGAAGTACCATAGTTCAGGGCTGCATTGATGTTTCAAAAATAATTTCTAATTAAATTTAGAACCTAAAATAAGGGGAAAATTAAAATATTATTGACTCCTATTGAACTGTGTAGTTATGAATTTTATTAACTATGTAAAAAAGAAACACATTTACATTATCACCTAAGTCAGAGTTTTTGAAAGAGCATAGACAGTGTGACTTACTATGTCACTGAACCCAGAATTAGTTGGTGTTTTGATCCTGGGTCTGTCATTGTGTTTGGTAAAGTTGCTTTGTGATATGTGGGACTGTTTTCTTAATGACCTCACCAACTTGTAAGGAACAGCTAACTATATAAATGAATGATTAACAACAATATCTTCTTTCAGGTAAATTTGCACCGTGGAAACAAGCTTTTTAATTACAAGATCCTTAATAAAACTCAAGCAAACTATGGTTAAATTTACTCATATAGTCTGTTTATTTGATTGGCATATTTCTTTAGATTATACTTCATAGTTTTTGTTGAAAAGACATTCCAGGAGCAGAACCAAGATGGTGGAGTAGAAAGATGCACATACTCTAGCTCTTCTCCCACAGCCCATAAAATACCTGTAAAAAAATGACTCAACAAATTCCAGAGCAGCAGAAGCCACAGAACGACAGAGTGAAAGAGATTTCCAGTCAGAGGTAACCTGGAAGGCTGACAGGAAAGGTCTATCCCATGGGATGCTGAGCAGAGCAGAGCCCAGCCCTGGCCATGCTACACCAGGAGGAACAGGACCAGAACAGGCCTCTGAGGCAGAATCCCCAGCAGGGAGGGTCTCAGATCCCTCAAACTACAAGCGCCAAAGAAAGCTTCAAAGGTCAGTGAGAGGGCTTTCCCAACTGGGCTAGAGGGGAGCAGGGTCCCCCCCAGCACTGGCCCCAGGTGGCAGCTGCAGTAGCAGTAGTGGCAGCGGCAGTATCCATCTGTGAAGCACTCTGCCTAAAGCCCCTGAGGGAATTGAGCCTCAGATCTGAACCTCAGCCCAGAGCATGGTCCTGGGGAGGAGCACTACGACCCTCCTCTTGACAAAGGATTCAGAAGTCAAGTAACTGGCTGGGAAAATGCCCAAAAAAAGGGGAAAAAAATAGGACCCTAGAAGGTTACTGTTGGTAAAGAGGCATCTCCTTCCATCCTTTCAGATGAGGAAGAACAATGCATACTGTCAGAGGAAGTCAAAGCTTCTCCCTCCAGTACCTCCAAAATGAATATACAGTGGGCTCAGACCATGGAAGAGCTTGAAAAGCAAGTCAACAGCTTGCTAAAGGAGACCCAAAAAAATGCTGAAGAAAATAACATCTTTAAAAATAGGCTAACTCAATTGGAAAAAGAAGTCCAAAAAGCCAATGAGGAGAAGAAGGCTTTAAAAATGCAGAATTAGCCAAATGGAAAAGGAGGTTCAAAAGCTCACTGAACAAAATAGTTCCTTAAAAATGAGAGTGAAGCTGAGGAAAGCTAATGACGTTATGATAAACCAAGAAGTTACCAAACAAAGCCAAAAGAATGAAAAAATAGAAGATAATGTGAAATATCTCATTGGAAAAACAACTGACCTAGAAAGTAGATCCAGGAGAGAAAATTTAAAAATTATGGGACTTCCTGAAAGCCATGATCAAAAAAAGAGCCTAGACATTATCTTTCATGAAATTATCAAGGAAAACTGCCTTGATATTCTAGAACCAGAGGGCAAAATAAATATTGAAAGAATCCACTGATCACCTTCTGAAAGAGACCCAAAAAGAGAAACTCCTAGGAATATTGTGACCAAATTTCAGAGTTCCCAGGTCAAGGAGAAAATACGGCAAGCAGCTAGAAAGAAACAATTTGAGTATTGTGGAAATACAATCAGGATAACACAGGATCCAGCAACTTCTACACTAAGGGATTGAAGGGCTTGGAATAGGATATTCCAGAAGTCAAAGGAACTGGGATTAAAACCAAGAATCACCTACCCAGCAAAACTGAGTATAATACTTCATGAGAAAAAATGGTCATTCAGTGATATAGAGGACTTTCAAGCATTCTTGATGAAAAGACCAGAACTGAAGAGAAAATTTGACTTTCAAACACAAGAATCAAGAGAAGCATGGAAAGGTAAACAGGAAAGAGTAATCATAAAGGACTTCCTAAAGCTGAACTGTTTACATTCCTACATGGAAAGATAATATTTGTAACTCTTGAGACTTTTCTCAGTATTTGGTGGAGGGATTATACACACACGCGCGCACACATATAGACAGAGAACACAGGTTGAGTTGAATCAGAGGGGATGATATCAATAAAAAAATAAAATTAAGGGGTGAGAGAGGAATACATTGGAAGGAGAAAGGGAGAAATGGAATGGGGCAAATGATCACTCATAAAAGAGGCAAGAAAAAGCTTTTTCAATGGAGGAGAAAAGGGAAGAGGTGAGAGGGGAAAAGTGAAACTTACTCTCTTCACATATGGCTTAAGGAGGGAATAACATGCTCACTCAATTTGGTATGAAAATCTATCTTACACTACAGGAAAGCAGGGGAGAAGAGGACAAGTGGGGTGAGGGGGATGATAGAAGGGAGGACAAATGGGAGAAGGGAGTAACTAGAAGTAAACATTTTGGGGAAGGGACAAGATCAAATGAAAGAATAGAATAAAGGGGGTACGGTGTAGGATGAAGGGAGATATAGCTAGTCTTACACAGCATGACTATTATAGAAGTCTTTAGCAAAACTACACATATATAGCCTGTATTGAATTGCTTGCCTTCTCAGTGGGGATGGGGAGGGAGGGAGGAAGGAAGAGAGGTTGAAATTCAAAGTATTAGAAATGGATATTGAGAATTGTTATTGCATATAACAGGGAAATAAGAAATACGGATAATGGGGTATAGAAATCTATCCTGCCCTACAAGAAAAGAGAGAAGATGGGGATGAGGGAAGGGTGGGGTATGATAGAAAGGAGGACACATTGAGGGAAAGGATAATCAGAATGCATGGTATTATGGGGTGGGGGGAGGGGAGAGATGGGGAGAAAAATTGGGACTCAAAATTTTGTGGAAATGAATGTCCTAATCTAAAAATTAAAAAAAAAGACATTCCAAAAAGTGTTACAGTGTAAGAATTAGCACTCTTTTAATGTTGTTTCAGTGTGCTGAGTTAAGCCATTGATTCTCAAAAACTAAAGGAAGAAGAAGCTGTTGACTGGAGCAGTTTGGGATAGGGTGTGATGCCATTAGTACTTTTCCAAGGTTAGGAGTAAATAAGCCATCACTCACTCAGTCTTTAGGAGATGAGGCTGTAGAAACCAGACTTTTCATTAGCAACACCAAAGCCATCATGTTCAATCCTGAACTGATTTCCATTTCCTTTTAACCTATTCTTCTTGCTTTTTGTCTTAACTGAAATTTATGATATATTTTAACCATTGTGAAGTGCTTTGTATACATTGTTTTATTTGAGTCTTACAGTCTTCTGAGGCAGGATGCTACCATTTACCCAGTTTCTATGTTCAGATTTTAGTGTTTTCTTCAACTGTCTCCCACACTTGACATATCTAATCTTACTATCAGTTCTTCCTCCATAATATAACTTGCAGTTGTCTGTTTCTGTTCATCCAGCCATCACCCAATGAAATCCCGAATTGCCATCCCACCCTAGAGAGTTGCAATAGCTTCTCATCGTATCTTCCCTTTAGTGTCTCCCATCTCCAGACCATCCTTATTATCACTGCCAAACTAGTTTTATTTATGCTATAAAGTTGGTCATGTTATTTATCTCCTCAGAATTTTCATTGACTCTTTATTACCTATTGACTCAAGCCCAAACTCTTCCTTGTCATTTAAGGCCTTCCACAATCTGGCACCACTCTGCTTTTCTGTCCTTATTTAGTACTACTCTCCTCCACGTACTCTATATTCCAGCCAAACTGGACTACTTGACACCCTTGCCCCTACTTCCCATACATTCAGCATAGTACCATGGAAGGAACGCTGGATGTAGAGGATGTGAGGTAACCTGGAATAAAATCTTAGCTCTGCTTCTTATCTGTGTGACATTCTGCAAGTCATTGAACTTCTATGGACATCATTTTTCTCACCCTTAAAATGCAGTTTGACTAGAATGATGTCTGATGTCTATTTCGGCTTTAAATTCGCTAACCTCCGTCTTCCATTTTGTTTTTGATTATGTTGTTTCCTATACCTAGAGTACCCCTTCAACCCACCCTTGTACCTTTCCATCTGTTGATTTCCTACCTATCCTTTACAGTCTTACTCTTTCAAATACTACCTGCTTTAGGAAGTAGCTTTCACAAATATCTTCTTCTGCCCTGCATTTTGGGAAAGACCTTTCAACCCATGATCTCAGATAGCACTTGATTTGAACTTTGATTATGAATTTATATATTATTTTGTATTAGAGTCATTTTTTGTGTATTTAATACTCCAGTTAGACACTAAGTTCCGTGAGATCAGGGACCACATCTTCTGAACTTTATGCCCTTTACAGATCTGGTACATAAAATCAACGCATATGGAATTGAATTGAATTGTACTCTTGCACTTTCAGCACTATAGCAAGCTAATCATGTGGTGGAGTGGAAAGAACAAACAGATGACTTGGATTCTAGTACCAATTCTGCCATTAACTCATGGTGTGGTATTGGATGGGGCCTGAAGCCTTTCTGGGCCTTCATTTTCTTGTCTATAAAATAAACAAATGAAATATACATGATTTCTAAAATCTCTTCCACTTCTAAAATTTTGTTAGCACAATTTGTGAACATGATGACATAGTTGAGATGCCAGATAGCATCAGTTGTTTTTTTTTAAATCATACCACTGAACAAACTAGTTCATTTCAGTAAAATTGTAGTTGGAATTTTGTTCATTAGGCAGTATTAATATCTTTGTTCTATTTTTCTAATGTATAAAATACCTGTGGAGAGATGAGAAGGAAGTAGAAGTTGTTGGTAAAGCATTTGGAAGTTTATTTAAAAGATGCCTAGATAATGATACTTGTTCGTTTACTACTTTGGTCTCATAAAGGATCATTATTTTTTCTGAGGTGAATTAATGACATTGGAAATTCTTTTTCATTCTGTTGCTCAATATTAATTAAGGTTATTACACGGTATTAGAGCCTGTTCCTTATGAATTGTTTAGTAGCGTCTGCCTGCTGTTAATGGAGATATCGTTTTAGGTACAGCAAGATTCATGGTTGTTTATGTAACAATTTGTTAGTCTGACAGTCAATAAAAATGAGAAATTACCTCCTTGGTATTTTTCTTAGTTGTCTTCTCCCACAAGCAGTGAATACATAAATCGTAGTTATGTGAACTTGACAGTTTTAATTGTTTAGCACTGACATGCTTTTGTCAAGTGGGGGCATCATTGGTCTTTCTTAACTAGGCTGCATGGCAAGAGTGATTTGCTTCCCCAACCAAGTAATGACATTAGGATAAATGACTTTGTCCTTTTTTACCTTATTTTAGAGAGTCTCTGTTCTGAATCTGAGTTTTGCCATAGCCCACATTTATCCTGATTTTTTTAAAATTAAAAGTAAGATTTAAATTACTGAAAACTTTAGTGGTTTTCTTCAGTCTTTTATGTCTACCCTTAAAATAACTTATCTGTGACATTTTAAATTGGAAGAATCCTTTTTTGGGGTGCGAAACAGTACATTTTTGTTGCACTCAAGAAAACAAAAATGGCTCAAGTTTAAGATTAAAAATGTAGAATAAGCATCTTTATCATGTAGCCTGGGTTTATTTTTACTTTGTCAGTATGTTATTAGTATAAGTTGATTAATTTGTCAGTAAATATTATAAAGAAAAAGATGTTCTCACTATATACTTAATTAGTTACTGGTGTAAATCAAGTATCCATTTATTCTTATTTGAATATTCACTTTCCACCTAAGTGAAATTTGCTTTCTCATAGATAATCTGAAGAAACTGATAGGCTGGAAAAAAGTAATCATGTGCTGTAACTAACAACAGTTCACCATTGCTAATAACTCTAAAATTGTTGCCTTCATTATTGTTTAAATATGATTATAATAGTAACAGTATTCATTTAGAATGTATATAAGATCAGTATATTAAAATATTTCACTGATTAAACTTTGATCTCTCTACTATAGTAGCAGCTCACAACTTAGGCTACGCAGTAAACTTTGATTGGCTATACTTTTGATCTACTCAGAAAAGAATTAATAGGAATTTTTTTTCATGTTGGAAATCTTTCTAAAGGTGTGGAAGGAGCAAAGACTGCGCAGTAGAAATGCCATAAGTTTTTAAGTACTTTAACACAGTGTTTCTATCATTAGAGTTCTTGGCCTGTTCTCATAGGTAAGTTTAGGATTCTGTAGATCGAAGTCCTCTAAGGGCAAATGCCCAGGGCCAAAAGTGGAGATAATAACTTGAGATTTGTGTGCCTCTCTTGCAGGTTACAGTCATAAATTGACAGCTCTGAAGGACTGAAACTCACATCAAAGGATGCAGATCATCTGGTTAGGTCAATTATTGTTAATTTTCATCTTCCATTAAAGTCCTTTAATGTTTTCCTCTTTACCTTTTCTTCCAGCCAAGCCCTACACCAAGTCCTATTTTGGGGAGAAAGCCAAATGCTAGTCAGTCACTACTTGTATGGTGCAAAGAAGTTACAAAAAACTATAGGGGAGTGAAAATCACCAATTTTACTACATCCTGGAGAAATGGCTTATCTTTTTGTGCAATATTACACCACTTTAGACCAGATCTGATGTAAGTAAATACATTTTACTTTTCCAGTCAAATCCTTAACATATGCTAGAAATAAGAAAATAACATTAAAACCACTACTTGACATGTCCTGAAACGCTTAACCATAAATTACTTTGAGCATTTTGTGTACTTTGAGGAAACAGATTTATGCCAAACCTTGAAATCCCTTTTTTACTCCTCCTAAAAACAATCTTTTCTCTATGTTAAAAATGGTATATTTCTTTTTCTTAATCTTATAAAAGAACAGACTTCAAGATGATTATGAAAATTGTGTTAGTTTTGAAATGAGATGAGACAAATAAGCCTGTAGCTTATACGTTGACAACAAGGGATTACCTCATGGTGAATATGGTTGCAAGGCTGGTCTGTAGTCTCCTGCACTAACTTTTTTTTTTAATGGAAATCTTCAGGCAATGAAACATGTATTTACTGTTTGTTTATTTAGTTAGTTAGTTTATTTATTTTCTTCCATATTAGTTTTGTTGATGAAATTGCTAGTTACTGTAGGATATCATTGTATGTCAAATGTTTAAATTTGATGTGTTTTAAAACTACCTCATTTATCAAATACTATACATACCCACTGTGCCATTTTCTCCCTCAGTGACTACAAGTCCTTGAATCCTCAAGATATTAAAGAGAACAACAAAAAGGTAAGACCTAATAGGAAAGGAAGGGGAAAAGAATATAGCCTCACTTTTGACTTCATTGCAGGATTTTATTAATTTTGGGAGAGTGAGGCAGTTTTGTGAGGTCATAACTGTAATTTGCAGTAGCTATTCAGTCTCCTGCAGTTCAAATCGCACATAGTATTAACTCTGGTTTGTCATGTTCTTTAACACTGACAAGAAGTTCCAGATTGGTATTAGAGTTATTTTTTGTATGATCTATACAAATAGCTGAAAAGAAGGGAAAGAAGGGAAAGAAGGGCTGATAGAGTTTTTCATGACTTTTTTTTCCTCTTTTCAGTCTAATTTATTTTTAACTACTTTTTTAGAATTGTACCAGAAATTGCATGTCTATACTTTTGTTTGACTTTACAGGACTTCCTGATTGCTTAGGATAAATGTGTTGATGTTAATGCCACAAGTCCTTAAAATTTTAAAGATCAAGAACTTTGATTCCATTAGTAATATAATTAATGAAAACCAGTATGGGCTCAAACCAAGACTTTTAATTCTCTTTTGAATCAGGTAATTTAAAACGCAAGTAATATGAAGAGAATCCTGACACAGGTTCATTTAGCTAAAATAAATTTAAGACCAAATATAGTTTTTTGTCTATTAGTGTTTCTTTCCTTTCCTCCCCCCAAAAATCTTATGTAGCAATTAAAAATTTCACTTTTCCACGAAAATGCCTGATTCCCTCACAGGGTAGATTGACAAATCACTCATTTTCTACACAATTAATAATGGGAAATCATTATAATATACTTTTTTTAGTTGGTGTTCTGTAAAATAGGTTATCTGTGTAAATTATTTAAGTTTTCAGATTTAACACACACCAAAGTAAAAAGCTTCCTTTTTTCATAATTTCAGCCACATTTGATTTTTGGGTCATATGTACAAACCTTTTTAAAATTATTCTGTTGAATAAATAGCAAGCCTTTTTCTGGTTCTCATGGAAAATACAAAGCTAAATAATTGTAAAAATGTACATATTTTCATTTTATAAGATAGCTTTTTTAACTTTCATTTTGAAATTTTGAAAACATTATTGTATGTTTTGTATAATATTTTTTACGAATATATGAATTAGCTTGCCAACTCTTAAGTCATTGTGACAAACTACTATTTTGTATTTCTTTTTCAAATTGTGAATCATTAATGCTGATAATACTTCAGATTTACCTTCGACTACACATATATTCTATTAAAAACATTCTCTCCATTGGATTAGCTTTGTCTGCAAAATGCAGTTTTGGGGTGAATTTTATTTCATATTCTTTCACTTCTAGGCAAAACTAATTATCATTCAATAAGTAATTATTATTGTTTTTTAATTCTTTTTCTTTCATCATTTTAAGCCCTTTCCTGACAGCTACATTTGAGTGGCTCAGTTGCTATTTCCTGGCTTCACACAGTTCTGCCTGATAACCCCTTGTGCCCTAGATGGGGATATGAATGCAGGACATGGAGCAGCAATGCCTGGGTATAAGTTCCATGTGGATGCATAGCACATTTGACAATGACTCCTCCTAACCAATTAAACTAACATCTAGCAATGAATAAGACAATTTTCTTTGTGAGAGCTCTTTTTTCCTCTGCACCTGGGCCACTACAAAAGACAGTGGATAATTGACCATAGCAGCAAAAGTGAACCTCTGAAAATACACCTTTAAATAAATGTCCTGACCTTACTTGTTAAAAGTATGATTTGTTTTTAAACAGTTTGGACTACAGGTCGTGTTCATAATTACATTTTAAAATGAACCGTTACCAGAATTAAAACTTAAAAAGTTTCCTCACAATCTGGAAGTAGTGAATAAAAAAGGTATTTACCTGTGACATCTGATCTTGACCAATATGTCAGTGTGTTAGATAATTGGGAAATGTTTAGAATACTGCCTGTGGTGCTTTCGCTGATGGCCTGCAGTTGATGGCTGTCAATCATGTTGTCAGGACATGGAGGAAGAAAAATTCTTTAATTTTCCTAAAACAAATAAAATAATAAACAAGTCTATACTTGCATTCCAACTGAGCCATACATCTTAAATAAATATTTTGAATCATCTATATATATTATGAAAGATAGTGCTGTGAAAATTGAAGGTGTTTTATATCACGATTTGTTTTCCATTTCATTCTTCCTTTCTCCTCCTAAAAATTTATAAAACTGCAGGAGGAGTATGAGGAAAAGATTAAATCCAAAGGTAAAAGTGTATTTTAACATGTAAGTGCAAAAGACTTTTTTCTTCCCAGTGTTAAATCAATTTCTAACTTATTGTTTTGAAGAAAAATTTTCAGTTGATTATTAAAAACTGAATATGATGAGAATATTTTTATAACCAAAACTATGACATGTGGAACTAGAAATTTTTTCTTATTCTCACTAAAATTGTTATCTAAACCCTTAGCCGTTCCCTACAGGGCTTCTGGCAACACAATACTGTTTTCCAGGGTTAGTTCAGGATAGTAATAATTATTTGTAAATTGAGAAACAGCTTTGATTCTTGAAAACTAGAAAAACCTGATGCACTGCAGTCATTTAAGGGCTAGCAAAAATAATACAATGCAGCCACACATTCTCAACTTTGTCATAGGGACTCAAAACACTTCACTTTTTTTAGTGCTGATGAAGAAAAATTACATTCTTCTCATTTATAAAGTCGTAGTTAATTGGGTGTTTAAGAAAATGTTTGCAAGTTTAAAAAGCATTTATTTCTGCTTTAAATCAGGTGATTGAGGTTTGGTTCTTTTTGGTTATCTGCTTCTGTTTTTTCATCAGCACAGATCACTTCAGTTACGTGGCAACTAGAAGAGAAGAAGTCGATCAGGCATGATAAAGCCCAAGATAGATTAGCAGTGGTGTCTTTATTTCTTAGTTTCTTATCTTAACAGCCCATCTTTAGATAACTTTTTTGTTACAAGTCATTTTTATTTGCTTATTTTCTATAGCATTCTATTTTTGTTTTATCCATTCATAGTGTCCTCAGTGAAGGTAGGCATATGCTTTTATCATGTTCTTTGCTTTATTTATTCGAGTTTCACATTCAGCATTACCATAAATAACATGAAAAGTAGACCTATTCCTAGAGGAAAAAGTAAATTTGATATTTGGGAAAGATGGGAAAAAATCATTTGCATTTTAAGAATGTTTTTAACAACAGTGTGTAATTTTAAACATCAAGCTAGAGTGTTTCTCATTTTTTTAGTTCCAAATGAAATTTTGAATTGTAGTATTTGACATTTGAGTGAACTCTATAACTTTGTTTGCTTATTTTGAAGGCATACGATGGATTTGCAAGCATAGGAATTTCCCGGTTATTGGAACCTTCTGATATGGTTTTGTTAGCAATTCCTGATAAACTGACTGTTATGACTTATCTTTATCAAATAAGGGCCCATTTCAGTGGTCAAGAATTAAATGTTGTTCAGATAGAGGAGAATAGCAGTAAAAGCACATATAAAGTGGGAAACTATGAAACTGATACAAACAGTTCTATTGATCAGGAAAAGTTCTATGCAGAACTTAACGATCTGAACCGGGACCCTGAATTCCAACAGCCTAGCAGCAGAGCAGTGGACTTCATATCTCAGGATGATTCTGTATTTGTAAATGATAGTGGTGTTGGAGAGTCAGAGAGTGAGCATCAGACCCCTGATGATCATCTAAGTCCAAGCACAGCTTCCCCTTACTGTCGAAGGACTAAAAGTGACACAGAGCCACAAAAACACCAACAGAACTTGGGAAGGACTTCAGGATATGAGGAGGCTGAAATATATGCCCATACAGATTCTACACAAGCACAGATTTTGTTGGGAAAGAAGAAGTTGCTAAAAGTTGACACTTTAGAATTGAGTGACTTAACATATATCAGTGATAAAAAAAAAGATTCATCTCCACCCTTTGCTTGTGAGGAACTTGACAGGCAAAGGCATCATTCTCTAGAAGTTACTGGTAGTAACCTGGAAAAAGAAAAATTGGTATCTTCTGACTTCTCAGAAAACAAGAAACTGGGACCTGAGTCTCCTGTAAAAAAATCAAGTTTATCTCCCACTTCTAAACTTGGATACTCCTACAATAGGGATGTAGACCTTGCAAAGAAAAAACGTGCTACTCTGAGACACACAGAGTCTGATTCTGATACAGATAAAACAGTTTTAAATCATTCAGACCCTTCTGCAAAAACATCTCAGGTAAGACAACTAACTGGATGTGCATCCGGAGTCACTAGTCTTCACACGACATATTTGTGCTACATTATCGTAGGCACGGACTGTTTTTCATTTTTTTTCTTCATAAACCCCCTGCCTTCCACACAATAGGTGATTAATAAAGGTTACAAATGGTTATAGGTGGAATATATTATGATTTGTCATAATGGGCATTTTTGAAGTGAAGAATGTTTATCATGTTATTCTGTTGTCTGCAACTACTAATATGTGAAAACCAACAACTTAGCCAGAAGCTCCTCTTAGGATGTATCCTATTCTCTCCAGTTGAAGTTAGTAATAATATTTTATAGTGTTATTAGAAGAACCCCTCTGGGGTAAAGGGCTAAGTTGTTGAACCTTTAAAAACTATTAGTTAATTGGCTATAGAAAGCAAAGAGTATTTTGTGTGTTATGAATGCATAAAAATAGCCTGAGAATATTTTTATTTTCCCTCTAATAGAAAGGCTGTCTTGAACATGTTTTTCTTTTTTTTCTTTTTTTATTACCCAACTAAAACTCTAATTTTTTTCTTTAAAGCATTTTTCTTTTATTTTTCATTTGTTTTGCTCAAGTATTTCCTGCCTCTATGTTTTATCTGTGGTTAAAACAAATCATAGCATTTTTCAGAGCTTGCCCTATCTGATGTATTGACAGTCTTGACCTGATCGCTGATCACTTGGCAATCACATCAACCCAGCAACAGCTTTCAATATATCTGACTTTGAAACAAACCATTTCCTGACAAATCAACAGCCATAGCGGCATAATACAATTTTAGAAGTTGTACCAACATAGTATCTTACGCAAAGTAGTAACTCAGTCATATTTGTTCATTGATTTATTGCAAAATCATTAGTGAATATGCTTCAGTACTGTTCAAGTAAGAGCTGTACACATCTGTTGTTTTGTTGATGCCTTCTTGTTATTATACCACAATCATTTCTCAATATATACCCCCACTACCACCACCGAACCCTCTCTTTGAACAAATAAAGACAGTTAAGTAAAAGCAGACACAGTGACTACATCTGACAACATACGCAACATCCTATACCCGTAGTCACCCATTTTTTTATACTTCTCTAAGAGGGAAGGTCTATTTTATCCTCCGTCTTCCACAATCAAGACTGCCCATTTCATTTAATCTGAGTATCGGTAGCTGTATTTTTTCATTTACATTATTGAAGTCATTCTATACTATATCTTTGTCTACTCTCCTCATGCTGCATCACTTCTTATGTTTCCCAGAATTCCTCATATCCATTTCTTGTGGCACAGAAATATTCTGTTACATTCGTATATCACAATTTTGTTCAGCCATTCTCCTAATAAAGTGCTACTATGAATATTTTACTACATATAGGGAGGGCCTTTCCTTATAAGTCCAGTTATGGAGTTTCTGGGTCAAATGACATGAAGTACTTAGTGATATTCATATGTAAATCCAAATTGTTTTGCTCAATAGTTAGACTGATACCTAGCTTCCCCAGCCCTATCATTGTTGCTGTCTTCCCACAACTTTATCTAATGTTGACTATGAAAACAGAGTCTTTAGGTAGGCTTCAGCATTATAGTCATGTAGAGTCACTTGGTCACAGCTAGCAATGGAGTATTTGAGCAAAGCAATGGACTAGAAGTCAATAAACTTAAATTCTTTTCTGGATTTACCACTAGTTGTAGGACCTTCGGGAAGTATCTTGACTTAAGAATCATTTCCCCATCTGTAAATAAAAGACCTTTTTCAATCCTACTCTGGTTATTAAGGCAACTTGTCGCCTACATCTCATTTAGCTCAGGATGTGTTAAATGTAGAGGCTAGGAATTGACAATGTAAATTTCTAGTTATTTCAGTCTTTGGAATGATAAAGAGGATTCATTAGCTAGAAAGTTGTAATATGGCTGCCTAATAAACATCATGGGTTTTTTATGATCTGTAGTCTAACAATCTCAATCAAAAATAATTCAGGTTTGCCCTACTTTGTACAACCAAATTTGTCACTGTAAATATACAACCACTATTTAGGAAAAAAACCAAACAAACAACCATTTACCACATGACCATAAAATCAATGAAGCCCAAATCAAGGCCCCGAGAACCTAAATGGCTTGGCTGAGGGTTACCTTTAGATAGACCCTAGGAAGAATCTGAACCAATTTCAACATTTCACAAGTGAAGAGATTGGGACATAAAGAGATCATGACATGCACAAATTCACACAGTTGATGGCAGAGGTGGGGTTAGAACTTAGTTTCTTTTTTTCTTCTTAAGTTCCTTCCATTATTTCACAGTGTGCTTTGATCTACTTAATTAAAAAAAAATTGATAATGGTTTAAAAAAATCTACAACAAATCAACTATTATAGTCATTTTAATTCCACATATAGATATAACATAAATATCAACCATGCTATTTCTCAAAGTCTTCCCTCTTAGGCTATGGATTTTTGAGTAATCTTAAATATGTGATGCAGTTTTGTTTAAGAAAAGTTAGTTAAGATATTAGCTACCATGTCTGAGGACAAAGGAGAAAATATAGACAGTGAAATAGGGAGATTTAAAAATTCAGAGCAATAAAATAGAAAGATAAGAGAGAAAGTCAAAAATTGGCATCCTTTTAGGCAATTATTTTAATAAGCTAAATACAAATCGTATTTATACTTGTTTTTATAACCTCCCCTTTGCTTTCTGTGGTACTTGTACCTAAAAATTATACTACACAGTGAAAGAAAAGACATGTGTAGTGGATGTGAGATTAGTCATAACCACAAACTGTCATGTAGTAGTTGGATATGTTGGGAAGGAAAAAAAGGAATTTATAGAAGGAACAAAAATCTACCCTACTTAAATTGGCATGTATGCTATTTTTGAGAATAGGGATTCATAATCTGAACTTTTAAACATATTTTATAACTATTATACTATATCTAAGTAAATAAAAAAGGTTAAAAAAAGTAACTGGGGAAAAAGAAAATACTGAATAAATTTTTAAAGAATGTTAAAAATATATTTTATTTCCTTTGCAGTCTTGTATATTTCGTTTTATGCATTTAGAGACATTATTCTGGGAAGGGTTTCATAAACTTCCTTAAACTGCCAGAGGGATCCATGAGACTAAAAAAAAAAAAAAGATTAAGCATCCCTGATTTAGAGCTACTGTTGAATAACATTTCTTTTTGGCAATTTTTCCTCAAAGTTCTTTAAAATATATAGTACAGAATAAACACTTAATATTTTTCAGTAGCTCAACCCAGAAAAAAGTTATAAATCTGATAGTGTTTGTTTCATTTTAGGGGATATAAGGAAGGAAGGAAAGCCAGACTTTCAAAATAGGATTGCTTTTCATTGATTCAAAACATGTGATTAGACTTATTAAGTGTGAAGAATTTAAGCAAATTTAACAGAATAAATACAGTTAAAATGTTTCAATCCTTTTTAAACTCCAGGTAATGTTGATTTTTACTATACTAAAAATGAAATGGTTGCTACATAAAGGAGGTCTTTGGCCACCATTCACAGGATTACTGAAAAATATATGTTCTACATAAAGTACAAATGTAAAAAGATAGTGGTCATTTATAAAATTCTAGGACCTAAACATTGGACTTAAATGTATTTCATTGTTAGAACATTTTAGAAAACATGAAGAATAGGAGAAACAGTAGACTTATAGACATTATACACTCTTTTGAGAATATTTCCTTAAAGTTTAGCTATGTCTAAACCATAAACAAGATTTGAGTGCTAAAAATAATTTCACTTTTGTTAAAATGTGCTTATAAATGCCATAGTATTTATTGAGCATGCTCTTATATCACACAATCTCATGAAGTTGTCTCAATTCTGGCCTTTTTTTTTTTAAGTAGATTACCTGAACATTAATTAGTATGCATGTATAGATTACATGCATATGTCTTTGCCACTAATTCATCCTCTTTACTTTTAAGCAGCGAATATTATCAAGACAAGAAGAACTTAAGGAAAGAGCAAGAGTTTTGTTGGAACAAGCAAGAAGAGACGCAGCTTTAAAGGCTGGGAATAAGCAGATAACCAGTGCATCCACCCCAGTGCGCAATAAGCAGCTAAATGATGTAAGTTTCATGGGTTGGAATGGCTTAAATTCACTCTTATTTAATTATGCCTCTTCTCCCTAAATTAATTGTCTTCTTACAGCACATCACATGGTGATAGGATCATAGTAGGCCCTCAACAAGTACTTTTATTGATAGCTAGATGATTGTAATTTTTATACCTGTTTTTCTACATAATGGCATTAACTAGGAGGAAAAAATATATCTTTGAAATACGAATCTCATTTGTGTTGAAATAATCTATTCTCTGGATGACCATCCACTCTGGAGAAGGAAGTTAGTTTGTATGTTGGTTTTTTGTAATCCCAGCTGCATGTTTGCCAAATTGTAGTAGTGCAACTAATAATAATGATAACTCACATTTATATATTGCTTCAAGGTTTACAAGGCATCTTTCCTCACACTAGCTCTGTGAAGTAGACTTCACTAATTCTACTCATCTGGGATCTCATTAATCCCTCCAACAGTTGCAGTTCATCCAGGCTTTTCATTTTGTACGATTCAGAAAGACTTGTGTTCAAATTCAGCCTCAGACACTTACTACCTGTGTGACTGAGCAAGTTAATTAACCTCTTTTAGTCTTAGTTTCTTCATCTGTGGATAGGGATAATAATGCTACTTTTCTTATAAGTTATTGCAAGGATTAGATGAGATAATATATAAAAGCACTTTGTAAACCTTCAAGTGCTATAAAAATGCTATCATCATATTATTAATATTATTATAACTCTTCTTCATGCCCTCCATAAATCCTTCACAAGAGGTCCATGTAGTATGCTAAGGACCGTCCTCTGGATCTTTTGACATAACATGGGAACTAGTGGTATACATAAGGGATATAATAGTCATTCCTTGTTTTTAATTTATGACCAGCCCACCTTCTTTTTCTATTATACAATTCTTCAGTATTTTATACAATGTTTATGAATGAGGAAACTGTGGCTTGAGGTGGTTAAATGCCTTACCCAAACATTAAGTATTAAAATCTAGTATGTAAACTTACATCTTCTCAAGACTCTTTCTTCACAAGACCATTTTTATGAATTTCACTGATGTAAAATAGGGACTCAAAAGTCTAGGTAAAATCTATTTCAGTGTATTCTCTAGCCCAAATAAAACTTGACATCCTAAACTTCTAAGGTTTAGGGGGGAGTGTGGTTTTCCTTCCTTAGGAAGCATTTGTTTCAGGTTCAGATGTAGTTTTCATTTTGAGAAGTTTTCTTTTTCTCAAAAAAAAAAACAAAAAACCTGATTTTAATTTGTGACTATTACTAAAAATTTCATCTTTAGTTAAGAATGAAAGGCATTTTGTCAATACTTTTTGTACTTTGTCCCCTAATGAACTTATCGTGTAATAATTTATATTATAGCTTTATGTGTTTGTGTCTCATTCCTTCCCACTAGACTGTAAACTCCATAATAAAAAATTAATAATTAGACTTTTTTTAAGACCCCTGGTGCTGATAAAGTTCTGAGGGATTACATGTATCTTCATATAAGAATGTAAACAGTTTAACCTTGTTTTATCTCCTATAATTTCTTGTGTTTACTTTTTTTTGCTTCTCTTGAGTGTTGTGTTTGAATGTCAGATTTTTTATTCCACTCTGGTCTTTTCATCAGAAATACTTAGAAGTCCTCTATGTCATCAAAGCTCCGTTTTTTTCCTCTGCATGCATTATACTCAGTTTTTCTGGGTAAGTTATTCTTGGCTGTAAACCGATTTTCTTTGCCTTCTGGAATATTGTATTCAAGGCTCCTTTATAATGATGATTTTTCTAAATCATGTGTGATCCTGACTGTAGCTCCTCAGTACTTTAATTTTTTCTTTGTGGCTGGTTGAGAATTTTTTCTTTGACTTGGAAATTCTGGACTTTGGTGATATTCCTGAGAGCTTTCATTTTGGGGTTTCTTTCAGGAGGTGACCTTTCTATTTCCACTTTGCCCTCATGTTTTAAGTGATCTATGCAAATTTATTTTAAGATTTCTTCAACTAAGATGTTTAGGGTCTTTTTTTTTTTTGGTGATAGTATTAATGTAATCCAATAATTCTTAAATTTTTCTCCTCAGTCTGCTTTCCAGATCAGTTGTTTTTACAATGAGATACCTTACATTTCTCTTTTTCAATGTTTTGATTTCGTTTAAATTTTTTTGATGCATCATGGAATCATTAGCTTCTTTGTGGTTCATTCTCATTTTTCAGAGAATTTTTTGCTTAGGTAAGGTTTTGTTCCTCTGGTGTCAAATTATTAATTCCCTTTGTTGATTATCTCCAATTTATCCTTTCTGTCTATTTAGTTTGCACTTATTTGTTTGCTTCTTGTCTCCTCCATTAGACTATGATCTCCTTGAGAGCAGAGACCTTTTGCCTTTCTTAGTATCCACAGCACTTAGCAGAGTGTTTGGTACATAGTAACAACTAGGTGGCACAGTGATTAGAGTGCTGAATTTGGAGTCAGGAAGACTCATCTTCATGAGTTTAAATCTGGCCTCAGATACTTACCAATTGTGATCCTGGTCACCCTGTTTGCCTCAGTTTCCTCATCTGTAAAATGAGCTGGAGAAGGAAATGGCAAACCACTTCTGCATCTGTGCCAAGAAAACCCCAAATAGGGTCATAAAGAGTTGGACACAACTGAAACAAATGAATAACAAAGGCCCTTAAATGCTTACTGACAGGACACAATGAGCAAAGCCAGGAGCAAAAGGTGGAATTGAAGCAAAAAATATTCAGATTTGATGGAAGAAAGAAGTTAATGACAATTAGAGCTCTCCAGAAGTAGAATAGAACGTATGCTGGGTTACCCTTCACTTGAAAACTTAGCTAGGTGATCCCTTGTTGACAATGCCATAGGGATCTTTGGTCAGCTGTAGATTGCACTAGATGACCTTGGGGGTCTTGTCCAGCCTTGAGGGTCAGCAGATCCTTAAAAATTGGTTATAAGGAGATTTCACTTAGACTCGTGTGTGTGTGTGTGTGTGCGCGCGCATGTGTGTGCGTGTACATGTACATTTCTATAGCTATTGAAATATCCATACATACATACTATGGAAATGTACTATCATGGTTCTCTCCTGAATTTGTTTTTCAAAGATTTCTAGTGACTTCCTGATTGCCCAATACAGTGGCATTTTTCTCAGCTGATCTCAGTTTCCATTCACCTTGATATTACTGTAGCATTTATTACTATGGGCTGCTCCTTGTTCATGATACCTTCTTATCCCTTAACTTACATGATAAACATATTCTACCCATTCTCCCATCTCTCTAATCATTCCTTCTCTACTTCATTATCTGCCTTTTTATTTTTGTCCCTTCATTTAGGTGTTCCCCAAAGCTCTGTTCTTGGGTCTTCTTTCTTCTCTATGTAACCTCCCCCATTTTTATGTCCTCAGCTACCATTTTGATACAATTTACAAATCTAGACTTCCAACCCAGACCTCCTTGTTAGAAAATCCAGACCTGTAGATCAGTTACTTAGCAGGAATTCCACTGGATAGCCTAAATAATATCTTAACCTCAGCATGTTTAAATCTATCTATTTTCCACCAGCTGAGTCATGTTACTATTCCTGACTTTCAAGGACTTGGGATTTGATCCAATCACAAAGATATAAACATCTTGTTGATTTATGAGATATTTCTTAGATTGTTAAATCAGTTCTTTCAGCATAGAACCAGGTGTAGAAGTTGAAATCATTGCCGCAGATGCTTTTAATCTATCTCTTTTAATTACATTGTTTATCAGTTACTAACTTTCATTACTTTCTTTGAGAGCAAAAAAAAAAAGGGCTAACATAAAAAGCTTTTAAAATATGTTGTTTTATAATAGTTAATAAGTGAATTATTTTATCACACAAAGATAAGAAGTGAAATGCCAAGAAGCAGGAACTCTTACTTTCCTGAATTTGTTCCATTAAAATTAATAACAAGCAGTGTTCTATTTAGTTTATACCATTTTCTAAAATTTAATCAGTTTTCTTCTTTTTCATTCTATGCACATTGTTATCCCTGCTCTACTTTCTACATATCCCTTTAGTCACCAGATCTTATCAGTTCTATCCCCTCAATATTATTCCCATCTCTAATCCCTCTTTACAGTTCTCACTGGTATAGCCTAAAACCTTTATAACTGCAAGGATCAATTATTTAAAAGCATTTCAGTACTTATCATGTTCAAGGCACTGTTCTAGACTCTGGAAATATCAAGATAAACATCAGAAGTCCCTACCTTCATGAATCTTACACTCTATCAGAGAAGACTACTGGAATATACTAAGCAAGTTTAGGGTAATTTTAGGCAGGGAAGGCACTAGAAGCTGGGGGGAAGAAAGAAGAGAGTACATGTATTAAACTCTGAAGGAAATTAGGGATCCTGCGATGTGGAGGTGAGGAGAGACTGTATTCTAGATGTGGGTAACACCCTGTGCAAAGAAATGGAGAAGGGAGGTGAGATGTTGTGTGTGAGGTACAGGAATACTGTCATTTTGGCTAGACTGTAAAGTGCATAAAAGAGAGTAATATATAACATCTTGAAAGTAGTTGGCCTCAGATTGTGATGGAATTCAAATACTAAGCAGTATATTTTTGTTTGATCCTAAAGGGAATAGGGAGCTTCTTTTAGCAGGTGAATGACATGGTCAGACCTGTGCTTTAGGAATATCACTGACAGCCAGGTTGTGACGATATAAAGTCTTGTTTTTAATGGGTTCAGAAAAGCAGCCTCACCAAGAATAACATGAGACAGGTATGATTATACAGCAACTTATCTGGAAAAGATTTTGGAATGTTGGATTATTGCAAATTCCATATGATTCAGCAGAATTGCGTGGCAGGCAAAATACTGATGCGGCCATAAAGTGAAGCATAACTTCCTGAGGTAAGGAATTGACTATGCTATTCTAACATTCCCTGCCCAGACAGCATCTAGGAGAATGTGTTCAGCTCTGGGCTCCACAGTTGAGGGAGAATGTCCAGAGGAGGGCAACCAGGAAAGCAAAGGGTCCTCTGTCCATGCCACTGAAGATCAGTTGAAAGAATACAGGAACTAGGTCTGCTTAGCCTTGAGAAAATTTAGGAGGACTATAATATTTGTCTTCAAGCATTTGAAATGCTGTCATGTGGAAAGGAGAATAGTCTTATTCTCTTTGACTCCAGAATGAAGAACCAGGAGCAAGAGAAAGTTACTGCACAACTTGTACTTTCTGGCTTCCTGGCAGGAAGATCTCTCTAACAATAAGAGCTGTGCCTAAGTGCACTACTCTGACTGAGAAGAAGTGGGTTCCCCTGTACTGATAGCATCTTCTAGCAGATACTCCTGTTGAGTATGGATTAATTAGAGATTCTGTTTGCAAATGAACTATTGGCTACTAATTTCCTTTCTTCCTCTAAAATTCTGTGATTCTTGGAGATAACTGACTCCCAACTTCCCCAGAGACCATGGTAGAGGGGGCAAAGCCCTGGGTATTTCTTTATCGTCCTCTGTATTTTGGACCATAGGGATCCTAGTAGTTCCCCCAACTAATAACCCTGGAGACCACTGGAGCTGCTCCTTCCAAGGGATCTATTCTCATCTCCGTTCTTACCATCTCCTCATTGTCTCTGCACAAACACAGCTCTGTCTCCCCAGTCCATGACCAAGATCTAGTCTGCTTCTCCCTTATAAGAGGATAAGCACTGTTGAGGCATAAAGACTACAAAAGCTGAAGAACAATTTAATAATTGACTTCAAATACATGATGGTGGACTTCTAAGTCATATAACCAGCAAAACAGCAGACTACATACTTTCTGCCTTCCATTTAATCCTCCAAATAATAAAACCAAAAAGCCCAAAGCAAGAATTTGTTGCTAGATAGAGATCATTATATCTGAATCTACAGGACTAATTGGAGCTCATAAGGATGAGCGGGACAGTGACCCAAAAATGAGAGGGTATGGCCAATGCGGAAAAGAATGATCATGTAGGGAAGAAAAAGAATAGAACTGGACTAAAAAATTTGGAACAAAGGTGGTGTCTGCCGTGGGACACTGCTTCTATTCAAATTACTTCACTATTTGACACTTGTAAGAATGAAGCACAATAGAAAAAAAAGACAATGTGGCAAGTTTATATCAACGATAACATGAAAATTCATTAAAAGTTCAAATTCAGCATTTCAGAAGCTTTCAATCCATGAGAAACTCACATTTTAAAAAGGATTAGATAATATAAACTATGGGTCAGAGAAGAAAATTTCAGAATAGGGAAGGGAAGAAAATTTGATGCAAAGAATAAAGCAAAGAAATTCTCTGTCAAAAAAAATATAGAAAAAATTAGCAAGTTGGAAGGAAGGAGATGAAGGAGAATTGGAACTAATTTAGAGGGGAAAAGAGAAAAATAGAGAAGAAATAAATAGTAAAAAGAAATCTATAATTTAAATAAAACCACAGAACTAATAAAATGGTTGAAAGGAGGGAAGCCTGTGAAAATAGGGTTACATTCAAATAGTTTAAGCCACACAAATCATAGGAGCAAAATATTGAATTAATAGAGGAAAGGGATTTAAAATAGTTTAAAGTAATAACTAGCAACACAGGTAAACATAAAGCTAATTCATGACTTTTAATGTCACTAAACAAGACAATTAAATGAGAGTAGCAGCATAGATAAAAAGACAAAACACCACAATCTGTTACAAGAAACATATAGCTAAAGTCACCCATGAAATCAGAGTGAAATAGATGGAAAAAATTTGCTATCCATCAGATGAGTTCAAAAAAACCAAGATTTAACAACTGTGCTGTCAAATAAACCAAAAAACCCATTCACAATCACAATGAAGAAAAACGAGGAAATTATTATTCTTAACATAAACAGTGAACCAGCATCCATATTAAGCATATGCTCCAAGTGGAATAACATCTAAATTCATAAAGGAAAAATGAACTGAATTTAAAAAATAATACTGGTAATAACACATTACTAGGACACTTTATTTAAGTTCATCTGGTAGGTGGACAGATCTAACAAAACGGCAAATCAAAGGGAAAAGTTATAGCACTGGCCAAACTGTTAGAGATTAAGAATTAAAAGAGTTATGTTGGCTTCTGAATGGGACCAGTAAAGAATATATGTACTTCACAGTACTGTGTTATGTCTAATAAAAAGAAACCACATATGAGGACATAAAAATGGGTTTTGAACTTCATATTAAATATTTCTTTCATATATTGGAACATAATATAAGTATTAATAAGGGGAGAGGCAAAATAATTAAACTCAATAATTAGATATTAAACAAGTTGGTCAAAGAATAAATGATTGAAACAGTAACTATATGAAAGCTAATCATAATGAGACATTACAACATTTCTGGAATTTCAGAAGCGTTCCTCAGAGAAAAAATTACATCCATAAAGACATACATTGGTCAAGTAGGAATGGAGATTAATGAACAAAAGCAAGTGGTTTGAAAATTGCCCAATAAAAACCCAGAAAGACAAAAAAAGAGGAAATCTTGAAAATTAGAAGTGATATAAATTGAAAATCAGAAAAATTATAGAACTAATAAGCAAAATTAAAAGCTGATTTTTTAAAAGATTAACAAAGTTGGTAAACCTTTATCTAACCTGCATTTAAAAAAGAGAAAAATCACATCAACAAAATTAAAAATGAACAAGATAAAATAATAATAAACTTAGAAGAAATAAAAAATTTTCAGGGCTTAGTTATATTCTGCTTAGACCAATAAAACTGAGAAGTGAGAAGATATAAGGATTATCAGAAAGTATATAAAGTATATATGTGTATATGTGTGTGTTGCCCAAGTAACAGAATACCAAATTGGTATTTTTAATAATCTAGTCTCAGAAAAGGAAATTGAATTAGCTATTCAGAAAAAAAAATAATAAACTTATCCAGCTAGGTTTACAGAATAATTCTGTCTTTAAAAAATAATACCTCTAATCACAAATTTTTCTCAAATATTGAGAAAAAACCTGTTGAGCTCATTTTATGAGATAACTAGTTGAATGGTAAAACATAGAAATAGCATATAACTATCATTAATATTAGTAAACCCTGGCAAAAAGATTATGGTAATTTATACAAAAAACCATTCTCTATGATCAAGTTGGGTATGTTCAACTTGTATCCCAGGGATGACATATAAGAATTGTTGTATCCAAATGATATGATCATGTCAATAGATGCAGACACAGAAAAGCTTTTGATACAATGCAATCCTTGTCTATCCTAAAAACCCCTACAGAGTATAGGCACAGAAATATTGCTTTATAGTATGATTTTTTTTAAAGTATCTAAATCAAAATACTAGCTTATCTGTAATGGATAAACCAGAAGTTTTCTCAGTAAATATAAGAGTATATTTCTTTCCCCATTTCTATTTAACATTGTTGTAGAAACACTAGATTAACAGTAAGATAAAAGAAGGAATTTAAAGCTATGAAGATGGTCAAAGAAATAAGCATTCCTTTTTGCTTATAATAAGATGATTTACTTAGAAACTCCTAGGGAATCAACAAAGACACTAATTGAAACTGTAGCTTCAATGAAAGACTACAGAATAAACTCAAAAAAAAATTAATAACATGTCTATAGTAATTACAAACCCCAGAAAGCAGTAAAGAAAGGAAAGTCATATTCAAAATAACTTTAAAATGTACAAAATAACTGTGAAACTGCCAAGTAATGTACATTTCATGCTTGTATAGATAGGTACAAAATGCTCTTTTAGAGGAATAAAGAATACCTTCAATAACTGGAGGGCTATCCAGTGCTCTTGATTAGGTCACACTAGTACAATAAAAATGGCAGTACTTCCAAAGTCATTTGACAGATTTAGTTCTTTACACATCAAACTACCAAAAGGACAGACAACACATACAGGTTATCTGGATAAAAATGATCTGGAATATCAGAGAAGAATGAAAAAGGAAGAATAGAGGAACAGGACTTTTAGACCTCAAACCATATTAAAAAGCAGTAAACATCAAAGCCTTTTGTCCTTGATTTAAAAAAAATAGAAAAATAAATTAGTGAAACAAATTGAACAAGGAAGAATCAGAAACTGTTAACCCAGTTTTTGATAAATGCAAACATAAATTACCTAGGAAAGACCTTCCTATTTGACAAGAACTATTGAGAAAGCTAGAAAACAATCTGACAGAAATTAAGTTTAGACCAACATCTTGTTCCAAATTCCATTTCCATAATGGGTTCAAAATGCACAGAAAATTTGAATGTCAAAGATTATACTATAAAAAATTTTTAAGAGTACTAAATCATATATGCCTCTCACATCTATAGGTAGGAGAGGTATTTGTAAAATCCAAACAAAGGGTAGAAGTGATTATAAGTGATAAGATTGGTTATATGAAACTGAAAAGTAGTTGCATGAAAAAAAAATTAATACAAAAATATATCTCTGATATAGGTCTGATATCCAAGATATATTTTGTTACTATTCATATGTTTCAGTCATGTCTGAATCTTTATGACTCCATTTGGGGTTTTCTTGGCAGAAATACTGAGTTGCTTGCCATTTCCTTATCCGGCTCAGTTTACAGATGAGAAAACTGAGGCAAACAGAGTAAGGTGACTTGCGCAGGATAATACAGCTAATAAGTGTCTGAGGTCAGATTTGAACTCATGAAAATGAGTCTTCCTGACTCCAGATTCAGCCCTCTATCCAGTGTGCCACCTAGCTGCCCCCAAATAGGCCCCTAGCAAATATACAAGACTAAAAACCATTTCTCAGCAGATGAGATCAAAAGATATGAAGAAACATTCCTCAAAAGAGTTGCATCTTATCAATAGTATGAAAAAATGCTACAGATCATTAATAATAAAAGGAATGTAAAACAAAACTACTCCATGGTTTTAAAGATGATAAAAGTTGGGAATAGCTAATGTTGGTAGGACTTTGGAAAAACAATATGCTAACGCATTTTGGGTGGACCTGTGAATTAATTCAACCATTCTAGAAAACAGTTGGGAATTCTGTGAAGAAAATGACTTTAAAAAAAAAGCATCAGTACCCTTTGATCCAGAAATTCGACTTCTGATCCGTACCTCAAGGAAATAAATGACTAAAAGAAAAGCCCTATATGTCCCAACATATTTACTGCAGCACTTTTTGTGTTAGCAAAAAACTCGAGACGAAGGAGATAGCCATTGATTATGGAATGGCTTAAAAAAATGTGTGATATATTAATGTAATGGAATATTATTGAAATATAAGAAACAAGAATATGATGAATATATAGAAACATGGAAAGACTTAAATTAGTGCAAAATGAAGTAACTACATCCAGGAAAACAGAATAAAGAGTGACCAAAATGGTATTAAGAGAAAGAAACAACAATGAAAAATTGAAAATGAATGCTATAAAATTATAATGTACAACTTGTTCCCAAAGAAGAGATAACAGAAGACACTTTTTCCCACTTTGCAGAGTTGGGGGACCAGGAGTGTGCATGTAACATCAGATTTTTTTCTACATATTTGTTAGCTCTGTTGAAATTTTTCTCTTACTTAAAAATAATTCCTTATTATAAGGGATGGTTCCCTAAGAGTGGTTAGGAAAGGATACAGTAGAAAATGTAGGTGATATAAAATAATGACATCAGTAGATATTTATTTTAAAAAGAAACACATATCTTTTTTACACAGGTAATAATGACTTTGTTTTTACTATCCATTGAGGATCAAACGAGAAAATGAACTTCACCATGAGAAGAGAGAGGCCATTCACCCTGAATTTCCTCTTCTCTCAAAACTCCTTGACATCATCCTCTCGTCTCTCCTCCCTTTACTCTAAACTCTGATGAAAAGATAACATTCTCACAAAGGCCAACCCTACTTACTTCTTGTACTCTGTTCCCATCCCATCTCTGCTCAGAAGAGAATTTAATATAATATTGTCTGTCTTCATCTACTTCTCTTTTCTGCTTCATTTGATCCTGCCATCCCCTCAAACTATCCCTCCTCCCTTTCATAGCAGAATTCCTGGAAGAAAAATTGTCTCCATATATTGTTTCCACTTCCTCCCCCCCCCCCCCACTTATTTCTCTTTCTTTTTCTGAATCTAGTCCTTCACTCTATGTAAATTGCTTTTTTCCAAAGCTGCCAATGATCTCTTAATTGTAATATCTAATTGTCTTTTGTCAGCTCTCTTTCTTTTTAACTTCTCTGTAGCAACTGACACCATTCTTTCCTCCTGGATACTCACTTCTACTTACATTTTTATGACATTCTTTTGCTCTTCTGCCTGATTATTGTTTCACTTAATAAATGCTTATTGATTCATTGATGACAAATTTGGATTGATTTAAGGAAAAATTTCCCGATAGTGAAATCTCATAAACCATAAAAAGGAAACTATTTTTTCTGACACCTTTAAAACAATGCATCATCATTTGTTTGAAGTGCTTTGAAGTCAGGAAGACAAATTTGATTGAGTTTAGCTCTTTCAGAATTAAGTTTCCGCATATCTTCTCTCCATTCATTTACTTAGTAGATAATATATCTTCCCCCACCGAATATGAGCAAGTGCTGTCCTGCTTTTCTATTTGTATTCAGTTTCACACAATACTTGGCACGCAGTAAGCACTTCATAAATATCATCCATAAAGAACTTTCAAAATGCAAGCTTGATTCATAATACTTTCATATATTCTTTAACATACCTTGGGTATTTCTAGAAATTATTTTAATAGAATTTAGGTTTTTTTATTATTATTTGTTAATTTTGCATTCTATAGTATTTTCAAATGTTTTCATTTTTCTACGGTGAGGACTTGGCATAGGATGTTTTTCTATTGCCCTCATGTTGCCATCATAAAACTAAATTAAAACTCAAAAGTTGAAAATTTTGCAGTTTTATTCTCTGTTAGTGTTTTTATGTATTTCTGTCAGCAGAACTATATTTGGAGGGTATGGGGAAAGAAAACCATGATAGATAAGACAAGGCAGCCTATAATTTTGTATTTAAAATATATATATGTGCGCGCGCGCACACACACACACACACACACACACACACACACACACACACACACACACATGCCATCTGACCTTAGTAAAAGGAAGAACCAGATTCCTGGGACTAAATTAATCAGTGAGTTTCCTGTCTACATCAAAAGGAGGGAATTTCCACACCAGGAGTTTATAACACTGATGAAATCAGGTGTTAATAAAAACAATGAAAAAAAAAATCAGAGTTTGTAGGTAGGAGATAAGAAATTTATATTATTTCAATAGCTATTTTATAAGTCTAGTAAGTTCTCTTTTTCCTTTCTTGGGGCTGGTTGCATGTATAGCCAATCGGCATAGAATGAGGGCTTTCCAGCTTAGCCTATTTTTTCTATTTATTAACATTTTATATGTAAATCTGAACTAGAAATTTAGTTGTTTTTCTTTTTTTTATATAAACTTAACTAAAGGAAGTAGAAATCCCCTTGTATTTAGATTTTTTAATTGAGAATAAAGATGACACATATGATAATATGAACATCTAGATGATTTTTTTTTCCATTTGAGTGAGTTAAAGTTTCCTCCCAGAAAAAAAAATTGGGGAAGAAATAAATAAATTGGGGATAATACTTTGCTCTCTCCAGAACTTCATATAAATATCATAAAAATAACTGGAAGAATGTGTGTAAAGCATTTTGAACCTCTCACTATGTAAGTTTAATTATCACTAATACACATATTACTTATCATTAATAATACATATTTTACAAATATGTAGTCTTCCAGGAGAGGCCAAACAAATTCATTATCTAACTAGGCTAACCATTTAGGGATAAGTAATTTTATAAATAGACATTTACTTTGCATTCATGAATTGTTTAACATGAAAAATGACGCATTCAAGGCAGCCAATGGTCACACATTTGGAAACTTACCAAGAATAAACAATATCATAAACTTTCCAAGGTGATAATGCTACAGACTTGAAGTTTCTGTCATAGTGATAGTTCTTCAGTCATAACTGATACCTTTTAATCCTTTGGACAGTCAAGTTTAGATAATGATTATCTTGATTTGAAAAAGTATAGTGCAAAAGTTGCTGTCCAGAGGAAAAACTAAAATGATATATTAAAATATAGAACTAGATTGAATATTCTTCAAGGTATTTAAGATGTGAGTCTAACTGCTACTTAAATTATACAAATAGCATTGTTTGCCCTTATTAGCTAGTAAGTTAGCAGCATTAATGAACAAAATGTTTCCATGAATGTCTGTAATGAATTTTAGACATCTTTGAAAACTCTAAGGGAAAAATGGACTTTGAATAAGTGTAACGAAAGGATATAGTTATGTTGACATGTGTTATGGCCATTCTCTGATTAACTGCAGAGAAATTTGAGAACTCGATTTTTGATGACCTTAGTATAAAAAGTTTTCAGTACCAGTGGTCAAGAAGGTAGAGTAATTTCTACTGGCCTTTAGAAATACTCCACAGTAGAATCTACATTATTTTTCTTAAGAAAACCAAGACTTAAGAAAACTTGTTAAAATCTTTTAACTATTTTTTTGTTGTAATAGAGAGGGAAGAGTTTGTAGCCCACAACCTTGCTCTTTTCATGTTAATTGGAAAATATTGATTCAGAGAATACTAGCTGGCCATGCTGATAATTGTGTCAGATTTAGATAAGATTACTAGATCTTCTAGAGATTATAAAATAACCAGTTACTTTATAATTGGTAAAAAGATTGAACATTATTGTGGTAATCCCTGATTCTTTGTAACTTATTCAATAGCTTTCATTTATACGTTTTAAGTATGTCATCACAAAGATAAACAGAATTTTAAATAACTAGAGTTGGCCACTCTATATTTATATTTCAAGAATATCAGATTGTACTACTGGCGTTTCACATATAAAAGAGTTAACATAATATCTGTCAGTACTTTTTTGTTTTGAAAAAAAGTTGAAGCTAGTATTTATCTAAAAAACAATTTAAAATTTTATCATACCTTTTTCATTTATATGAAACTAAAAGTTGTTAATTTCGCATAAAATGTAAAAACAGGAAACTCAAGTGTTCACTCAGTGGTTCCAAAACCTTTTAATAGCTTATGGAATAAGAAATTTATCTTTTTTTGGTTGGGGAGGGCACTAACATTTTCCCTATGTATTCAAAATTCCCAGGACACTGAGATAAAAATATATCTTTATTCCATAGCCTACTCCAATACAATAGTAAGAAGATTTAATGTACATAATCCGTTTTAGACCAGTAAGACATTTAAAATGTATAGCTAATCTTTTTTTAGAGCTGTATCTTGTGAAGTTGGAATGTCTGATGCTTACATTTCAGTTATAAATACTTTAGCACAAGTCAATGACTTTTATTCGTTTTCTTTTGAATAGTAGTTTATTATGTCTAAATTTAAATTACTTAGAAATATAATTCCCTAAAAATGACTACCAGACTTTCTGAAAACGTGTGTCATCAATTTATTGACACATATTCAAGTGAAATAAAAACAAGACTATACTTTAAGAAGTCATATTTTTTTTTCTATTACATGGCCACAAACTCTCAGCCTAAAAAGTTTTAATTTACATGGACTTGCCTTGAATGGAAGAGTCAGGCCTACATGCCTTAGCATCCAGAACACTCCTTTTCACCCTGCTCTCATTATCCAGGAACATTTGCTGTGTGGCTGCTCAGTGCCGTGCTGTTCATCCTTAGCCGATATCACTGTTACTAAGAGAGCTGGATTTTGCATTGCCTTTTCTGTTACTGCTCAGCATGTACCAGGGTAGAGTTAAAAATCTTGATTCATTTCATCTTTAAATGTTTCTTTTGTTCTCCTTATCATGTTCTGGCTTTCCCAAGGATATATGCCTTGAACCAAAAGTCACATGTGCATTACTAATTGTGTGCTGTTGTATTTACAGTTCCTAGTGGTGGCACTGTGAAGCAACTAATTCTTTTGCTTCACTTGATGTAAAATAATCTGAGTGTCTTTGATAGTAGTGAAACAGTATTAATTGTTTTGTACATTTCTTGGTCACTCTTCTTAGGTGGTCTTCATAATCTATTAGAACTTTCAGCCAGATTTTTGTAATGTCATGCCTCCAGCAGTGATTAAATTGGTAATTAATGAACAGTCTTTGGCAATGTAAACCACATCCCGTTAATTTTCCCTTTTGAGTTTTTA